>NC_132917.1:15884292-16497934 GCF_047675955.1 Chlorocebus sabaeus
GCCACCCTAGAAGAATCACAGCAGCAAGCCACGTAGTGCTTTCCTGCATGGCCCTCAGAGCACACAGCACCATACAATGGTTCCGAGGGGAAAGGCAGTCTGCCATCTGATCCCTGTTATTTTTCCAATTTATGCATCACCTATTACTGGGTCCCAGGCACTCAGTAAACTGCTTTTAATTTTCACAACAACCTTGCAAAGCAGCCACCTTAGTTCCATTTTATAGATGAGGAGATGGAGGCCGGTGTTGTTAAGTCACTTGTTTGGAGCATTCAGAGGTGGGTAGTGAAGGCGGATACAAGCCCAGGTTTGGGTTGTGAGGCCAAGACCTGTGATCATCCCATTGTGCCTCAACTTTTATTCATTCATCAATCCATCCATCCATCCACCTACCCACCCCCACCCACCCCGCCATCCATCCATCCATCCTCTCTTCAGTGCCAGGGTATGTTCTAGGAGTAAGAGGGTCTGGAATAAGACATTTCCTTTTTCCTCAAGAGGCTCACAGGCACACTGAACAATAATGAGATGGTGAGACAGTCCTGACTTGGGGGTGCGGGCAAAATGAGCGTAGAAGTGAAGACACTGTTCTTTCCTGGGGTTGTTGGGGGAGGCTGGTAGTTTCAGCAGGAGACTGTGGCAGAGCTCCCAGCCCTGTATGATACAGGGGGCCATTGGTGGCATTGGAGGAGGGGCTGCCCAGGTGGAGTGGGGACCCCAGAGGCAGCAAGGACATTCCCAGAAGAGGGAAGAGTATGTGCAGAGGCTGTTTGGAGAGCTGGTCACTGGGCTGGAGTGGGTGTGCGGAGCCTGTGCTCAGGGAGGAGGTGAATGTGGCTGGAAATGCAGGCAAAGGAAAGAGCTGGAAGGCTGTGCTGAGTGTCCTGGACTCAGTCATCATCCTGGGGATCACCTGGGGCTTTTGTTGTGGACTAAGACAAGGGTGAGGTGAGCGAGACACTCATTTTAGGTGTAAATTTTAAGGAGAAGCCAAAAAAAAAAAAAAACCAACTCAGTTATCAAGATAAATGCTATAAAAATCAGTGCAAAAATGTCCATGATGAACAATGGAGCAAAGAAACTTTGAAATGAGGACGGGAGTTGATCCTGCACTTGGATGGCTCACCTTGCTCATCTCAACCTAAACCTGGCCCTGCTTTTGTTAAAGACCCGGATTCCTGGTTCTCCCCATGGACCTGCTGACTCAGGCTTTGCAGAGGAGAGGCCCTGTTAGTTCCTAGTGCTCCAGGTGATCTTCACGGTGGTGTTTTTTCTTTCAAAACTGGTTCCTGGTTAACAACCACCTGTGGGAACTCAGTAAAAACAGAGATTCTTGAGTCACTCCCAGACCTTTTGCCTCTGAATCTGCCGTAAAGCAGCCCAGAAGGCTGGAGATTGAGCACGGGCCTAGGGAGCTTCACACTGTCTGGGCAAGAGGGCAAGCAGTGGGGAATGAAGAGGAGGCTTTTAGGCTAATGGGTCTTGCTTTGGCTGGCCCAGATACTGGCGCCATTCTGGCTGAGTTTTCCCACTTTTCAATTTCCAAATGGGAAAACGTCCTGGTTGTTAAAGACTGCACACTATGCCCCTACAGCAGGTATTCTAAGAGACTGCTTACACAGAAAGCCCCAACTCCTGGCCCAACTTTCAAGGCCTTACACGTGTGGCCCTCCCTCTGTCTCCAACAGGCTGTCAGCCCAGGAGCCTCGTCACTGTCCCCATCAGGGCTTCTGGCTTCAAGCCTCTTCCCAGGCAGGTCCCCCTGCTAGAGCCCCTCGCCATCTCCCCTCTACCACTCTCAATGCTGCTCCATCCTTAAGGCTCAGCTGAGGCCCTTCCTCTCCAGGAAGCTCCTCCACCCCCCGGAATGCCACTGCCATGGCAACAGTTCTGTCTTCTGAAGTCTCCACCTCTCTCTGGCAAGAACAGTTCTGTCTCTGCTTTCACATGTTCTTGTGTCTTTGTCCTACCCTCGAAGCTTCCTCTCGTTCTTCTGCCTTCCAGGGGTGCTCCTCGGGAAGCAGCGGGGCACTCACCACGTTTCGTGGCTGCGGAGTCCAAAAACTTGGCTCTAAGTCTTGGCTCCACTTCTTCTGGTGACCTTGGACCCATCCTCTGCCCTTTGGTTTTTTTGGCACAAGATCTAACTACCTCAGTGGGGGTGTGAGAGCCGAAGGAGATAGTGTTACTTGCAGGGGGAAGTACATGATGCCAATTAGGTCATTACCATTCCTAAGTTAGAAACCCGCAAGCATTTACCGAGGGCAGGGTGGGCATTTCAGGGCTCCATCTTCCCCTCCTCATGGACAGCAGTTCCGTGAGCACCAACTCACTGGCTGGGGACTTGCGTCCCAAATCAGTACCTTGTCCTCTTCAGCAGGAGGTCAAGGGGGTGATTCTAGCCATCCATCCGTTCCACACATAGGGCAAACTTAGGCTGGA
Source organism: Chlorocebus sabaeus (assembly GCF_047675955.1). Taxonomy (NCBI): domain Eukaryota; kingdom Metazoa; phylum Chordata; class Mammalia; order Primates; family Cercopithecidae; genus Chlorocebus; species Chlorocebus sabaeus. Next base: position 15,886,735 of record NC_132917.1, read on the forward strand.
AATGTTTTGAAAGGGCTTGTTGATAGCTTACTTTATTCTACAGTAAGAGATTTTACAAAGATTCAAAGGGAGGTGGAGAAAGTTCATTTTAAATTGTCTTTGATTCAGTTTTTAGGATTCCAGGAGCTTCCGGAAAGCAGGCTTTTATGGAAGGACACTTGGAAGGAGGTATGTGTTTTAAATTGCTCTGCAACATGAACATCTTTCAAAGAGACACAGTTCTCTCAAGTGACACACTAGGAGGAACAAATGCTGTCTGAGTCAGGTACTCTGTCCTAGGGGCATGGGAAGTGTTGGGAGGCCCAGGATGGAATGGGGGAGCTGGGACCCAGATCCGACCCTCCTGTGTGTTCCGGTACCGGATGCTAGTGTTGGCTGAACAGACCCCGCTGGTGGTTTCATCTCGGTAAAGACAGAGTAAGCGGGTGGGGGCTTGTTTCTTTGTGTAGAGAGCCTGCTGGTGAGTACGAATGGAAAACTCAATTATCAGTGAGGTTAGGGGCAGGGTGAGAGGTCAGGGCCGAATGCCCGCGCTTCCTCTGGGTGCTGAGAGAGTTGCTCCTGTCTGCACTGCCTGGGAGGAGGATGCATTGATCAGGGTCAAAGGTTGTGTGTCATCAAAGGCGGTCCAGGAATAAAGGGAGCCCTTCCCAGGGATTCTAGGATGGCCTGTGGAAACCCAAGGCAATTCATGCTCAGATGTGCCTCATACCCAACAAGTCAAGAATTCTTATTACAAAATTCACAAGAGAATGTTGCTTTATCTTAGGATAGCTTTCAAAGACTTCGGATTTGAAGGTGGAGAGTTTGGAAACACTCTCCGTCTATCCTCCTCAGCCAAGAATTCTCCCCCTCTGGGGCAGAGGCTACACATGTCTTCCTTTTTTGAGAGAAAAAAACAATTCATTCAGAAGTTCTTTGTATAAGTCTGGACACCCCAAAGATAGGACCCTGGCTGCCCTTGTTTCACACTTATCTTTTCCCATGGGAATAATTTCTTTGTAGACAAGAAAAACCACACACACAGTAACTTGAGAATTGGAAGTTAAATTTGAACAATAACATGGCTAAAGGATTGTGTGGAAAAACCATAAAGATGGGAAGAAAAAAAGAAAGACAGTCTACCAAAAGACAGAGAGGTAAAAAGAAAGACAGAAATTTAGAGGGAAGGAAAGAAAGAAAGTTTATGTGTGAACCCAGACGAAAAAAAATGTATCACACGGGCAGATGCAGCCAACTATCATCTGCTGATTTAAAATATGACAAACATTCCCAATTGCAAGATTCTGAACTAGAGGGGAGAAAGGAGTTTTCCGGCAGTTACATGTATTTTTTAATAATCATTTCTTGTTTTTTACAGCGAAGTGCAAAAAATGAACAAAGAGGCCCGATGATGCATCTGCTTAACTTTTCAGTTGTCAAATGCAAATTGAGCACAAAGAGGATAGAGTTGATGACATATCAGGAACATTTTTTATTTCCAGAGCAGGTCTGAGTCCCAGCGGAAGACTGAGGCTGACTGAGCCAGAGGTACCACTTCAACAGGTCACTGGTCTCTGCAGAGGAAGGAAAAGGTGTAAGAGTTCTCCCTGCATAGATGCTATTTGTGACTTGGATGTTTTCTTTCTAATACAAATGCATCAAAGTGTTCACAGGAATCTAGCTATAAGCAAGAAGTCTGAATTATCTGCCTGAGAGAACTGGCCAGTATCTCACCCATGGGCCCCAGAACCCATTTCTAGATTACTAAGAAATAAGCACAAGAATACGTGTATACGGCACTGTGTTCCTAGACCTATCCAAATTTTACTTAATGCAGATTAACTTCATCAACCCTGGTGAAAATGCCACCTTCTCTAGGAAGCCTTCCCCATTTTTCCTGTCTCAGAGACATTTGACTCCATGGGCTTCTCTGCAGTTTTGTTCTGTGTAGGACTGCCTAGTGCCTAACTTTCTTGTGGTGTTCTTTGCTTATGTCTTGTCTCCCCATTTGATTTGGAGGGTCCTGGGAAGGGACCACTGGGCTGGGCTATAGTAGGTCCCCTGTAAAGACCTGTTGAGTAATTAGAAGAGACAGTGGCCCCATCTGGGTGAATCCTGAATTTAATCAATTCCCTGGATCCCTGTTTATCTTGCAAGTAGGATAAGAATGTCATTGAAATCCTATGATGTAGTCATGGAAGGGCTAATACAGTCAGTGTACTACTACTAGTCACTAAGCATACTGTTTAACTCAGCAGTTTTTTGTTTTGTTTTGGTAATAAGACTGTCTCGATGAAGGAAGCAGGGCATTGTTTAATATTCTAATGCAGGCTCCTTATTTCACGACATACTGGTAGTTACACTTGGAGTTGCAGTGAAATAAAACATCTAGGCCAGCGCCATGGCTCACGTCTGTAATCCCAGCACTTTCAGAAGCTGAGGCAGGTGGATCACTTGAGGTCAGGAGTTCGAGACCAGCTTGGCCAACATGGTGAAATCTCACCTTTACTAAAAATACAAAGATTAGCCTGGCGTGGTGATGCTTGCCTATAATCCCAGGTACTCGGGAGGCTGAGGCAGGAGAATTGCTTGAACCTGGAAAGTGGAGGCTGCAGTGAGCCAGGATGGCACCACTGCACTCCAGCCTGGGTGACAGAGCAAGACTCCGTCTCAAAAAAATTAAAAAAAGAAAAAAGAAATAAAACATATAGCATCGCCCTCTTCATTTGACAGATGTGGACTTTGAGGCTGACAGAGAGGTAACTTGTCCATGATTACACAGCAAGAAATAGAGCTGCAGTTGGTACCAGCGCCTTATAACACTGGATCTATAATAATAATAAAACACCACCAGTGTCAATGCATGTAAATTTCACACCCCTTATCACACTACATCTACAAAGTAGTGCTGAGAATTAGGCATGGCAGGCATTAGTCTCTCCACAAGGAAACAAGCTCAGAGACTCTAAAGATCCGTCCAAATGCATAGGGTGGGGAAGTGATGAAAAGAGGACGGTAGGACATCCCAGCCCTGCCCACGTTCAGATTAGTCTAATGTGCCCAACACATTAGTCTTCAGATGAGCTCATATTTTAGTCTTATATGCTCCAGCAATGGCCTGAGAGGTGTAGGTACATACTGAATGTCCAGGCCTTGTTAAAGGTAACTGCAGGATGGGCCAGGTGTGGTGGCTCACACCTGTAATCCCAACACTTTGGGAGGCCAAAGCAGGCAGATCATGAGGTCAGGAGTTCAAGACCAGCCTGGCCAACATGGTGAAACCCCATCTCTACTAAAAATACAAAAATTAGCCAGGCGTGGTGGTGGATGCCTGTAATCCCAGCTACTCAGGAGGCTGAGGCAGGAGAAACACTTGAACCCAGGAGATGGAGGTTGCCGTGAGCCAAGATGGCGCCATTGCACTCCAGCCTAGGCAACAGAGCGAGACTCCATCTCAAAAAATAAAATAAAATAAAAAATAAAAGATAACTGCAGGATGAATACACAAGTGCTATGTTTAGAAATTGAAATGCTCCAAGTTTTTAGCAGTTTCATCTGTAATAGAACTCAGTTTCTAAGAGGTTCTACACCTGTGTCTTCTGGTAATATACTTACTATCTATCTCAAATCTGTTTTTGAACAAAGTATGGGAAAGATAATACATCAAAATGAGCCTTGATTTACACAGCAGCAGGCAAGTTCTCTGATAGAAAATACTTTGTAAATCACGAACCTCATGCAAATGTTAGGTATTACTTATATTTTGAAGCCTGGAACAATCAGATATTTGACATTTTTCAATTAGAAGTATGGGGCTGAGATACTTGTCCATTGAAAACATAACACAACCCATAAAATCTTAGTTTTTAAATTGTCTTTTCTCTTTCTTTCTTTCTTTCTTTCTTTCTTTCTTTCTTTCTTTCTTTCTTTCTTTTTTTTTTTTCAAGACAGAGTCTCACTCTGTCACCCAGGCTGGAGTGTAGTGGCTGTCTCGGCTCACTGCAACCTCTGATTCTGAGGTTCAGGTGATTTTCCTGCCTCAGCCCCCGAATAGCTGGGGTTTCAGGTGCCCGCTACCATGCCTGGCTAATTTTGGTACTGTTAGTAGAGACAGGGTTTCACCATGTTGCCCAGGCTGGTCTCAAACTCTTGAGCTCAAGTGATCTGCCTGCCTCGGCCTCCCAGAGTGGTGGGATTATAGGCATGAGCCACCGCATCTGGCCTAAGTTTCATTTTTAACAACACAAATTAGTTCAATCAAATATCTTAAATCTTAAAATGAAATCTTTTTGAACAGAAAACCAAATACCACATGTTCTCACTTACAAGTGGGAGCTAAACATTGGACACTCATGGACACAAAGATGGGAACAGTAGACACTGGGGACTGTTACAGCAGTGAGGAAAGGAGGGGTGGAGGGGGCAAGGGCTGAAAAAGTGTTAGAGACTATGCTTAGTACCTGGGTGAAAGGATCAAAGGTATGCCAAACCTCAGCATCACACAATATTCCCAGGTAAGAAACCTGCACATATACCCTAAGAATCTATAATAAAAGCAGAAATTAGTAAAAATAAAATAAAATAAATGTAAAAAGATAAAAAATAAGCAAACCAAGCCACACACAGGAACCAAGAGCATCCTTACAAAGATTGCTTCTTTCTCTGGAGCAGACACCCACCAAGCCGACAGCCACAAGTAAGTTTCCTTGCAATTTTTAAAGCCAAGGATTTGCCACACTTACGTAGACCTCACATAAGCTCTTCATTGCACATGGGAAACGTATGAACACTTTATTTCTGCTCACAACTTCCTGTCTGGATGTTGGCATTCAGGGCGCCTGGGAAGGGGTTTGTGGCTGCAGGGCCCCCCTGCTCTGTGGCTGCCACATAAGGCCTTGTTTGTTACAATGAAGTGAATCAAGCTGGATCTGATAAGCCTAAGTTCCCTTTTCTTTTTTTCTCCAGGAGAAGTGAGATTCCTCAAGCGTGGGGTCTAGATTTGCTGGAAGGATGCTTAGCTAAACGTAGTCCACAGAGAATCTAGATTTGCTGGAAGGATGCTTAGCTAAACATAGTCTGCAGAGAATCTAGATTTGCTGGAAGGATGCTTAGCTAAACGTAGTCCACAGAGAATGATGGGGGAAGATCTTTGTTTCCTAGACCTGTGACTTTTCTAATTTAAGTGGCCAATATATGATCTTTTTAAGGAAAGAGGTCTTTACACCAGCTTGGACTGCAGTGGAAAACTGGGAATTCCTTGGCAGAAAATCTCTACTCGGTTTATTTATTTATTTATTTATTTATTTATTTATTTATTTTGAGACGGAGTCTCACTCTGTCTCCCAGGCTGGAGTGCAGTGGCGCGATCTCAGCTCACGGCAAGCTCTGCCTCCTGGATTTACGCATTCTCCTGCCTCAGCCTCCCAAGTAGCTGGGACTACAGGCGCCCGCAATGGCGCCCAGCTAATTTTTTTGTATTTTTTTTAGTAGAGACGAGTTTTCACAGCATTAGCCAGGATGGTCTCAATCTCCTGACCTCATGATCCACCCGCCTTGGCCTCCCAAAGTGCGGGATTACAGGCGTGAGTCACCGTGCCCAGCCTATTCGATTTATTTTTAGTTTTAGTTTTAGTTTTTATTTAGAGACAAGGTCCCAGCCTGACCAACATGACGAAACCCTGTCTCTACTAAAAATACAAAAATTAGCTGGGTGTGGTGGCACACGCCTGTAATCCCAGCTACTCAGGAGGCTGAAGCAGGAGAATTGCTTGAACCCAGGGGGCAGAGGTTGCACTGAGCTGAGATCTTGAGGCTACAAGACAGAGTGAGACTCTGTCTCAAAAAAAAAAAAAAAAAAAGACAAGGTCTTGCCGTGTCACCCAGGCTGGAGTGCTGTGGTGCAATCTCGGCTCACTGCAGCCTCCACCTTGCAGGATCAGGTGATCCTCTTACCTCAGCCTCCAGTGTAGGCGTGCACTACCACGTCTGGCTTTTTTTTTTTTTTTTTTTTTTTTTGTATTTTTTGTACAGATGGGGTTTTGCCATGTTGCCCAGGCTGGTCTTGAACTCCTGGCCTAAAGCAATCCACCCGCCTTAGCTTCCCAAAGTGCTGGGATAACAGGTGTTAGCCACTGCGCCGGCTTCTATTTTAATTTTCTTTTTTCTTTTTCGGAGAGAGAGTTTCACTTTTCTTGCCCAGGCTGGAGTGCAATGGCGTGATCTTGGCTCACCACAACCTCTGCCTCCCAGGTTCAATCAATTCTCCTGCCTCAGGCTCCTGAGTAGCTGGGATTACAGGCATGCACCAACACGCCTGGCTAATTTTGTGTTTTTAGTAGAGACAAAGTTTCTCCATGTTGGTCAGGCTGGTCTTGAACTACCGACCTCAGGTAATCTACCCTCCTCGGCCTCCTGAAGTGCTGGAATTACAGGCATGAGTCACTATGCCCGGCAGTTGATTTTAATTTTAACAGTACTTTTCAAACTCAACTCACATGTTTTCAGAAAGATTTCAAGGTCTGCTGCCTCTGGGATGAAATGGAAACTCCTAGGCTGGGCCTGAGTGAAAGCAGCATAGCGTGGCCATAGGCAGAAGAGCCAGGCTGTGGAGGTGGCTGGAATTTGGTCCCAACCTTGACCGGGTACATCCTAACAGTGAGCCAGGAAGGCTGCCCCACTTCCTGGAGGTTCAAGGTTTTGATATCTGAGATGGGGCCAATGCTAACATCTAAACTCTTAAAGTTATTGTGAAGATTAAAAGAGATAATGAATAAAATGTCTCTTACCCCCAAACACTGATGACCTCGTCCTTCACCCCCTTTTCCTCTTTTTAATTATCTTTCCTACCTTTTTCTTGCTTCTTAATTCATTGAGGTCATACTCAGAGGAAGGCCCTAGACACGAGGGCATCGTGTTGAATTCCATGAGGTTCCAGTCCTCAAGGAGAACATCTCCTGGGGCAAACACACAAGTGAATGGAAGGATGGTGTACGCAGGCTGCCCACGGGCTCGGAGGAGGACCAACTAACCTGGCAGTTCCCACTGTCCTTCTGGGTCTAGGTGACTCCTTTCCTAGCTTTGTGTCTACAGTTTTATTCATACCTATTGTCTGTCTTGCAAGAAATATCCTTCAGGCATTTGGTGGGAAATGGGTGTGTATACAAAGAGAGGGAGAGAGAGCCAGAGAGAGAGAGAGAGAGAGAGAGACAGAGAGAGAGACTAATCCTCTGTTCCCTGACTACCCAGGGCTCCAAGGAGAAATTGAATAGGACATGGCAGTCACTCTCCTTCCACTACTGGAAGCACATGAAAGTTGTCCAGAGAGCAGGTCAAGAGTCATTCGTGGGTGACAACATAGGACTCCAGTGCAGGGAAGAAAGGCAAGTAGGAGAGTTCTTATGACGTGTGGGTCACAGAAAGGAGGCTCCAACAGGCTAGGGCTGGTGAACTCTCAACCTCTCCTTTGGGTCTTTAGAGGGCCCCGGAAGTGGCTACCTAGGTATTGATCAGCAGACAGGGTCCTCAGCCAGTCCTGGCCCCACCAAGGTGAGCCACGGGGGCTGTGACCAGGATTCGGGGGCCTTCTCTCCACCCAGCCTTTCAGGCCTTCAAGAGCTGAAGCAGCAGTGGGGCAGGCCACGCCCAGTGGATACGGCTTATCAAGTGTCTGGCCCCCATCTCTCTCCTGAGCACAAAAGCCTCTTGTGTGGCTGAGTGCAGAGAGCGGACACAGACCATCCTCTCTTCTCTTTGTCATTAACGTAATCTATTTGATCTTGAGGGTGGTTTTGTTTCAGTCTTCCAAAGGGTAAGGGGGACAGAGGGTGGCATTTCTTCTGACTTTGAAGAGTAGAATGAAAGGGTTAAGCAGGAAAATTAAGCCCTGGAAAAAAATGCATCTGAGATCCTCTTTACCTTGTCAGAAAAGAGCTTATGCTCAAACCTACAGGAAATTCACCTATTCTTTGGAAAGAAAGTGATTTTGTTGTTATTGCCCCTATTAATATGATTATACTTGTCTAAATTTCTTTATGTGCCTCTTACCTCTTTTTCAAAAGGATTTTAACATACCAGTAAAACAGGTTTACAATGATTAAATAAAGGAATGATAGTCAAGAGAAAATAAGGATAGAAGAACTAAGATAACAGGTAAAAAGTTAGAAGTTAACATTTCCCCTCTGAAGGCCCAGGGAATGACTAGATGTTGACGAGGACTCAGTTCTGAGCTTCCTAGCAGCCACATTAATGAGGGAAACACTCACATGGTTCACAGCATCAGCAAGAAACAAGCTGTGTCAGTAAAAGCACTGTGTGATGCATCAAAAATATGTATTATCAATAAAATCCCTCTATAGATTTAAATATTAGAAGATACTGCCCTTTGGGAACTCCCAGCTACCTCTAGAATGGCATTTTCTGTTTGTTTTTTTTTTCTTTTTCTGTTTCTTTTTTGAGACAGAGTCTTGCTCTGTCTCTGTTGCCCAGGCTGGAGTGCAGTGGTGCGATCTCGGCTCATTGCAACCTCCACCTCCTGGGTTCAAATGATTCTCCTGAGTAGCTGGGATTACAGGTGCCTGCCTCCATGCCTGGCCAATTTTTTTGTATTTTTAATGGAGACGAGGTTTCACCATGGTGGCCAGGCTGGTCTTGAACTCCTGACCTCAAGCAATTGCCCACCTTGGCCTCCCAAAGTTCAGAGATTACCGGTGTAAGCCACCATGATAGGCCTAGAACAACATTTTCTTTTTTTTTCTTTTTCTTTTCTTTTTTTTTGAGACAGAGTTTCGCTCTTGTTGCCCTGGCTGGAGTGCAATGGCGCGATCTTGGCTCACCACAACCTCCACCTCCCGAGTTCAAGCGATTCTCTTGCCTCAGCCTCCCAAGTAGCTGGAATTACAGGTATGCACCACCATGCCTGGCTAATTTTTCATATTTTTAGTAGAGATGGGGTTTCTCCATGTTAGGCTGATCTCAAATTCCTGACCTCAGGTGATCCGCCGGCCTCAGCCTCCCAAAGTGCTGAGATTAAAGACGTGAGCCACCGTGCCCGACCAAACATTTTCTAAATTGTGTTTTCTGAAACACTGATTCTGTGAGACACTAAGAAGTATTTCTCAAAAGCAGACACTGTTGCCAGATATGCATGGCGAGTCTGACACTGTAGTCCCCTCTCCAAGATTTGCAATGTAGTCTACTGAGGACTCTGAGAAGTCTGCAGAAAAAAAAAGACCTGTTTAATTTTGTTCAAACAATCATTTTCCAAACTCTTTTGATCACAGAGCCAGAATTTGGAGAAATCTCTAAATTCATGTGGCAAAACTGGTTTTCCCGGGACACTATCTGGGAAATGCGGCACGTCCTTTCTGGTTCCAATTTCCACACACACATACCAAACAGGTTCTATCTTTTTGGGAGAGTTACAGTGCACCTAAGACTCCCTTGCCCTTTTCCATGCTCTGCCTCCCTCAGGGACTGGACTCCACTCAGCCAGAATGCTAGAAGCCAGCTGGGCTCTGATCTGAGGCGCCTGCACCCTGGAGAGACAGAGCAAGACCTCAGGGCCTTTGCACAGCCTTCCAAACTGAGCACCCGCAAGATGAATGGATCTTTCATTTCTAATATTTATCCCCTCTCATTGCATAATACCTATGCCAGCAAACCACCATTTCTATTTTACCAAAGACTTCCCAGTGCACCCAAGGGCTCTGGGGTGGGGGTGGGTAGTCCCACCGCACGGGTACCAGGCAATTGCATTGCAGCATGATAAATACAGATATCTCTGAGCTCTTGGGAGAAACAGAGCCCTGTGTTTCCAGGTAGGTAGGCTACCGAGAGGAGTTGACACTTTAACAGAGATTTAAAGGATTGGCGCAAGCTATATGGAAGAGGAGGTGTGGGGTTGCATTTGAGGCCTAGATGGAACAAATGGTCAGAATTGGCTCTGGGTAGAACAAATGGTGGGGCAGAGGGTGAGACTGGGGAGCAGGAGGAAGCCAGCCCCGCAGGAGGCGGTGTGAGCTTCCTGTCCAGGGTCCTGAGGAAAGGCATCGAGGGACCCCCGGGAGCCATGGCAGGACTTTCCTGTTAGAGCCTCTTGGCGATGATGGACTGTGGTGTGGAAGGATGCATGCCGGCCGCCGGCTGAGGCTGTGATCCACAGTGACAAGCACCCACCCAGGGCAGCAGCTTTGGGGCTCACGGCAGAGCCCCGGCCCTTGGCTCCAGTGGGATAATAGGGCAACATGACAAGCTCTTCGTGCTCCCTGGAGGCGTGGTGCTCCCCCTGGCTGGACGTCAGAACAAATTAAGGGCACTTGTCTCACAAGCCCCACCTGGCTGGCAGCGTTGTGGGGACGGCTGGCAGGGGAAATGTGTCACCAGCAGCATCTTGGACCTTGGCCATTGGCCTCAGAGCAAGAAAAGCTCTCTCTGCCCTGCCTGTTTAGTGAACAATGTACAGGAGTACAAGAGACTTATGGCAACCAAAGACCTGGGTCAGGGTCATGGTTCGAGGTTTTCTGTGCTCACTAATGTGGAAAACAGAAGCCTCATGCTACATCAGCATCGCGGCTGGTTTACATAAGCAGTCGGAGGCCGCACAGAGCCAGAGCCGGAGCTGGGGCCGGGCAGCTCCACATCTTGCATTTGCATGCTGCTAAGTGTGCATGTGTGCATGATCTCATTTGACTTCACAATACCCTGTGACTCTGGGATTCCTTGTTATCCCCATTTTACAGACAAGGAAACCCTCTAGGTTCCAGGGAGGGGCAGGGACTTACCCAAAGTCTGATTCCAAGTTCAGTGCTCTCTCGAATTGACTAGATGTGGAGGCGTCTCAGAGCTTGGTGTAGCGTGAGCTGGTGGGCAGAGTCCCCTTTCCCACCAGTATCTCCCTGAGTCCTGATGCCAGGAGGGCATAGCCGCCTAAGGTAGGGCACCTTGAATGCATCCTGGGCTGATTCTGGGGTCTGAGGACCAAATGGCTGGGAATGAAACAGGGACAATGAGTTGGATGTCTTCATCCAGTGCTTGGAAGCTGTCCTGGAGTTACTACTGACAGTGCTGAAGAGTGGAGAGCCTCTGGGTTCTGGAGAAACACTGGGACCCATGCTGTCCCTTCTTCCTGAAAGCTCCTCTTCTGTCCATGCATGAGGCTTCGCCCCTTCACGCATGAGCTAGCATATCTTGTTATCTGCAAAATGTCCTGAATCTCTCATCTGGGCTGGGTTGCGTGCCTCTACTCTGTCTGCTCACTTCTCTTGGGACACCCCTAACACAGTGCTTATGCCACTCTCAGGTCATGGCTTCATTTGTACTTTTCATCGCATGAAGACAAAGACCTCGCATGGGCCCTCAGATGTGTCCCTAGCACCTAGTGTTGTGCCTGGCACACGTAAGGCTCAATGAATATTTGATGGATGAACAAAGGAAGAAATGAACAAATGAGAGATTTCATTCTCCAGTGACAGAAAAATAGACCCTAGGGCTCAGGAAAGCTCTCTTCATGGCTGGGGCAGCTGGGCTGGTGGCTTTAATTACAGGTAAATCTGAGTGTTGGATCCCTTGAACTCAACTGAGGTTTGCAGTGGCTCCTGGCATCTGCCTGCCAGTATAAGCTTGTCAGAGTTCTGAGGCAAACAGTTATTTTGCTGAATTATGCAAAGAGTCAGGTTGTTGGAATTCCATGTAGATCTCAGCCAAAGCCTGGTGATGCTTTGAGAAGATGGAAATACAAAATGGAATTCAGAAAACTATTTTTTAAAAGTAATATGTGTTTGCTATGGAAATTTTAGAAATGTGGGCATACACAAAGAATGAAATAACTAGGCTGGGTGTGGTGGCTCACACCTGGTATCCCAGCACTTTGGGAGGCTGAGGCAGGATCAGTTGAGGCCAGGAATTTGAGACCAACCTGGCTAACATGGTGAAACTCTGTCTCTACTAAAAATACAAAAAATTAGCAGGGCATGGTAGCTTCTACCTGTAATCCCAGCTACTCGGGAGGCTGAGGCAGGAGAATCTCTTGAACCCAGGAGGTGGAGGTTGCAGTGAGCTGAGATCACATCACTGCACTCCAGCCTGGGCAACAGACCAATACTCCATCTCAAAAAAAAGAAAAAACAAAAAGAAAAACAAGAATCATTGAAATAGACAAAACGATTATCTCACCACCTAGTGGTATTGTGCATTAGTAGCTGGGGCCACCTGTGCACCTTTCTTTGATTCCATGTGGCCCCTCCACATGGTTTCTCCAGCACCGTGGCTTTAGGGTAGCCAGACTCCTCCCGTGGCAGCTCAGGGCTCCAAATGTCCAGGTCCCAGTAAACAGACCCAGGTGGAAACTGAAGTCACTCAGACTCATTTTTGCCAGATTTCATTGCTGGAGGCAGTTAGGTAGCTCCACCCAGGTTCAAGGAGAGAGTGTATGAATCCAGTATAAGGAGAGTTTACCAGAAGGGATATGAAACACATTGATGTGCTCATCTTTGGAAAAGATGACTTGTCACAATTAAATCTCAGTGTTTATTATTACACTGTTAATTGAAGCCAATGTTATTTCAATTAGGAGTCCTTTATTTATTTATTTATTTATTTATTTTTTGAGACGGTGTCTTGCTCTGTTGCCCAGGCTAGAGTGTAATGGTGCAATCTCAGCTCACTGCAACCTCTGCCTCCCGGTTTCAAGTGATTCTCCTGCCTTAGCCTCCTGAGTAGCTGGGATTGTGGGTACACACCACTGTGCCTGGCTAATTTTTGTATTTTTAGTAGAGACAAGGTTTCACCATGTTGGCCACACTGGTCTTGAACTCCTGACTTTGTGATCTGCCTGCCTTGGCCTCCCAAAGTGCTGGGATTACAGGCGTGAACCACCGCGCCTGGCCTGAGTCCTTTATTGTTGCACTGAAGTCAAAAAAGAATTCTTGGCCAAACGATGTATAAGCACCTTACGTTGTGTGGTGTTTCTCAGGTTCCAAAAATCTTAGCAGAACTCATTTCATTCAGTGCTTACAATTTCCTGGTAGGGATCATCAACCCCATTTTACAGTGATGGAAACAAGTCTAGAAGGGAATTAACAAAGATTTCTTCAGTGTCAGCAACTGATAGAGCTGGAGGTAGATCTAAATAGCTTGTTTCAAACCCAGAATTCTCTCCTCTACTCCAGGTAATGCCACTTGTGCGCAAAATCCACCTGGGAGCCACAGTCTAGTCTTAGGAAATTGTAAAACAGATGCAGGGAGTGAAATTTCCTTTTTAATGTTTTAACTTTAGCTTGGCCTTCTGCCTCTGACTCTAGAATGGTTTGTACTGAGTAAATATTAACCCAGGGCTCCATGGCCAGTGTTTTATGAGCTGGTGGAATGCCCCACAGCAGGGGCTGGGGAGAGAGGAATTGGTTGGCCCCACATTTGAAGATGGCACCTGATGCTTGGGTCAGCAAATGTCTGAAAGGCTTTGCAGCTTGCTGGGCAGCCCAGGTGGGAACTTATCTCTGTGAAAGCATCAGGAATCCCCCAGTCCCTCAGGAAACCCCGATCCCTCAGAATAGATCAGATGATGGCCGGGACTTGTATTAGTCCATTTTCACACTGCTGATAGAGACATATCTGAGACTGGGTAATTTATAAAGAAAAAGCGGTTTAATGAACTCATAGTTCCAAGTGGTTGGGGAGGCCTCACAATCATGATGGAAGGCAAAGGCACGTCTTACATGACAGCGGCAAGAGAGATTGAGAGAACCAAGTGAAAGGGGTTGCCCCTTAGAAAACCGTCAGATCTTGATCGTGATCAGTACCATGAGAACAGCAGGGGGAACCTGCCACCATGATTCAGTTATCGCCCACCCGGTCCCTCCCAATTATGACAGCTACAATTCAAGATGAGATTTGGGTGGGGAAACAGCCAAACCATATCAGGACTCTTTAAAAACCTCTGTAGGCCTTCAGCATTCTTTTTGTTTTTGTTTTTGGTTTTTTTTTGAGATGGAGTTTCGCTCTTGTTGCCTGGGCTGGAGTGCAATGACGTGATCTTGGCTCACTGCAACCTCCACCTCCAGGGTTCAAGCAATTCTCCTGCCTCAGCCTTCCAAGTAGCTGGGATTACAGGCATGCGCCACCACACCGGATAATTTTGTATGTTTAGTAGAGACGGGGTTTCTCCATGTTGGTCAGGCTGGTCTCAAACTCCCAACCTCAGGTGATCCACCTGCCTTGGCCTCCCAAAGTGCTGGGATTACAGGCGTGAGCCACCATGCCCGGCCTAGCATTCTTATTTTTGGAGACCCTGCCCAACATCACAACAAATATGTTATGATATACTTACATTGCACATCAAGTTAATTATTTATTTTTGCTTTAGAAAAAGCTTAAGCCAGGCTGGGCGCGGTGGCTCAAGCCTGTAATCCCAGCACTTTGGGAGGCCGAGATGAGTGGATCACGAGGTCAGGAGACTGAGACCATCCTGGCTAACAGGGTGAAACCCCGTCTCCACTAAAAAATACAAAAAAACTAGCTGGGCGAGGTGGCGGGCCCCTGTAGTCCCAGCTACTCGGGAGGCTGAGGCTGGAGAACTCCTCCGCCGGGAGGCGGAGCTTGCAGTGAGCCGAGATGCGGCCACTGCACTCCAGCCTGGGTGACACAGCGAGACTCCGTCTCAAAAAGAAAAGAAAAGAAAAGAAAAAGCTTAAGCCTGGTGTGTTGGCACATACCTGTAGTCCCAGTTACTCAGGAGGCTAAAGTGGGAGGGTCACTTGGGCCCAGGAGTTGGAGGCTGCAGTGAGCTGTGATTGTGCCACTGTGCTCCATCCTGGGTGACAAGAGAGACATCATCTCTATTTTTTTTTTTAAGTTGAAAAGAAATTTCGTAATTTTACCTTTGAAATTATTTGGCTATAGATACTTTACTTTCACAGGAAGTTTTGAAGTTTTTCTCAGTCTATTTGAGTACTCATGTGAAGTAATGAAATATAATCAACAAACTGTTTTTGAATGTAATGAAATTTTCATGAATGACAAATTCATCAATTAGGGAAGTGGCGTATGAAAGAACTTTACATATCTCAGACATTTGACTTACCATTCATCTGCTTTGACCTTGCAGTTTTCATTTTGTATTGTAGGGTCAATCTTTTTTTTTTTTTTTTTTGGCAGAGTCTTCCTTTGTCACCCAGGCTGGAGTGCAATGGCACCATCTTGGCTCACTACAACCTCCACCTCCCAGGTTCACGTGATTCTCCTGCCTCAGCCTCCTGAGTAGCTGGGACTACAGGCACCTGTCACCACACCCAGCTAATTTTTATATCTTTAGTAGAGACGGGGTTTCACCATGTTGGCCAGGCTGGTCTCAAATTCCTGACCTCAAGTGATCTGCCTGCCTAGGCCTCCCAAAGTGCTAGGATTACAAGCGTGAGCCACCGTGCCCAGCCCAGGGCCAATTATTTTTTGTTTTCAGATCTCAAATAATTTTGCAGGACTCTAAAGAGCTGATAACTCAGTCCTGTAGCTCTAGTGCCTAACAGATAAGATGATTCTGATTATAGTGGTGCTGGTATTTCCTTGAAAAAAGAGCCCCAAAGTCTCTATAGTTGTGTCTCCAAAGTGGCAAAGTGGAAGACACATAAAGCAATCACTCCCCATAACGAATTGTCTTTTCAAGTGTGTCACTTACACTGCTCCGCTGCTGCTCAGCCCATGGAGCATACTGGGTAGGGATGATTACCAAATAATTCTGGAGGCTCATGGCTTTGAAATACCAATGAAGCAGAGGACCTGATGGTGGGAAAACTCCTCCAGAGAAGAAAATAGGCCATAGATGGGACTTGCCTAAGTCATCCTTAGGGAGTGGGAAAGAGAAGGGAGCTCACACTGCCAAAAACCCAACACAACCCATGGTATACTGCGGATTTTAGGAATTTCATTTGTCCCTCTGATATCTTTTCAAAGTTTCTTTTCAAAGATTCACTCCATTCTACAGAATAGACCACTGAGGCTCAGAAAGGCCAATACTTGACCCCAGTGATATAGGGACAAGACCACGGACCTGCCTAATTCTAAGGCTCTGCTTTGTCTTCCTGCCATTGTGGAGGGACAGAAGTGCATGTCATTTTTAGAGGAAATTAGTACTATGCTGTGTAGTTTGTGCTTAGAATACCAGCAGGATTAAGGAAATTGCAGGACCGATACCTTTTAGAATTTTCCATTTGCAAAAGCCACAATCCTGTAACAAACACCCCATAACAAAAACTCAAGATGAAAGAGCCAGAGAGAAGCAAATTAAAGGCTTGGAAAGATGCAATCAAGTCTTTGTCTAGACTAATGGAGCCAAGAACCTGGTGGCTTTACTCAACAGGTATTCATTGAGCACCTACTCTATGCAGGAGGCCCTGAGAGATGATAACCTCTCAGTCTCTTTTCTTTTTTCCTTTAAACAGAGATGGGTTCTCGCTATGTTAACCAGGCTGGTCTTGAACTCCTGGACTCAAGTGATTATTGCCGGAACTCCTGGCCTCTCAAAGTGCTGGGATTACAGGTGTGAGCCACCATGCTTGGCCAACCTCAGTCTTAAGTCCTCTGTTACATATAGACACCAAGGCACAGTGGAGAGAGAGGGGGCAGGAGAGTTGGCCTATGACACAGAAGACTGGAATTCTCAAACTTTCCACTCCCTGGCTGTGTGGCCTTAGGCAAATGATGCATCTCTGAGCCTTAGTTAACTATTTGGTGAGATACAGGTGACCATTCTTGCTCAGTCTACCTCATGGGCCTGTGATGTTCTCCCAGATCCCGGGTAAACAGGTGTGTGGAGAATCCTCATTATGGCTCTCCCTAGAGTAGGCCCTTTCAGAGGGCAGGAGTGTCTGTGTCTCTGTCTTCAGCACAGGCCTGGCAGAGAGCACGTGGACGCTTGTGAGTATGGGAATCAATCTCTCAAATCTTAGCCAAAATACAACGTTTGTCAGGATCTTCCTGCTCTGTTCACACTTTACACAAGAATCCAACCTCGTGTGGCACTGACCAGGGCTCCCTTCTTTGCACGTGCGGAAGATGCTTCATTAAAGGTCAACTTTGTTTGCAAAATAACTTTATGGCTCTTTCTGTAAAAGCTGAAGGACTCCAGTGGTCATCTCACTGAAAAGAAAGTTTCTTCCCTAACAGCTGAGTCTTCACAAATAATATTCTCTTTCAATTCACACCGCAGATTAGGCAAGGATGCTTTGTAATTCCCAGGACCACAGAATCCTGGACTATCAGGTCTGAAAGGGCCCTTGGAGGTCACATATTCTTATTTCTTTATTTTATAGATGAGTGGGCTGCAGAGTGCAGAGGAACTTGCTCCAGGTCATAGATCAGGGCTGGTCTTACAGTTATGTCTCCTTCCTTCAACTTGATGAAATCAACTCTCTCGGGACTTCTCTGGAGCAAAGCCGGTGGTCCTCCTTGGATACGGCGAGCCACCAAGCTGGGCTCTGAAGCAGGTGAACAAGTTCAGGGCCCCCTGTTTTGATGGGTTCGCAGTCATTCCGAGGCTTTTGCAAGTGTTTTTCTGGTGCAGGGCTCTGCACTGGCCCTCCAGAGAGAGACACACAATGGCTGCTTTCGCAGACACACTCATGGCGGAAATGGCCCCGATGTGCTTCTCAGAGTGTGTGAATAGACCTCCCTTCATCCTCCAGCCATGAACTCACAGGGCCATGGGAGAAGATGGGTGTCCTGCGGGTCAGGGCTGAGAACAGTGGCTGGCTGATGACGACAAGGGCAATCCTGAGTGGCCTGCACAGCACCTTGATCTGGAACCCAGAGGAGTTGTTGGCTGCAACCGCAGATTAGTGAAACTCCCAGATGGCATCTCCAAACCGGGAGTTTGAGGCAAAAAGGCCTGGACTTCCTTCCTCCTTCACTAAAACAGGTCTGGAGAATGAGGTCCTTGCACTGTAATTATACTCTGGCAGGAAACAAATAACGAAGACATTTTTCTAAGTGAGGAAGGAAGGAAAACATCCAAGGCTCTGGGGATCCTTCAGCTTCTGCTCTTGCGGCATTGGAATGATAAGAAGAGCCATATACTCTTCAATCTTTGCCAAGCCCCATGAGGTAGGTATTTTCCACCTTAGTCTGTAGACGCAGGAGTGGTGGGTTACCCACAGTTGCAGTGCTGGTCAGTGGTGTCACAGAGCTGGGACTGAATTTGTACTTGGGCCCAACTCAGAAGCCCCGCAGGTCTCTCTGCCCGCCCCGGCTGTTATGTGGAGTGGGCACTGTCTCTTATGAGCTCAGCGTAGTCACAGTTGCACAGGGATGCCCAACGAGGGAGGCTGAAGTCCACCCTTCACTTTCCCTGGCACCTTGAGTGCCTGGGTGCATTTCTGCATCTGACCAGAGGAAAGGGCTCCTGTTCCTTCCTACAAAAGTGCTGTCTGTCCACAAGCCATGCCCCCTGGGGCTGCACCCACCCCACAGGGGCACCTTTTTTCTAGTTCACACGAAGGGACCAAATAGGCTAGTGGTGGCCTTATATTAGCTGTTGTCGATTGAACTTCTCTGGGTCTGATTTTTTTTCTCCTGAGAAGTGAGGCTCTTAGGATGCTTTCTCACTTACAAAGTGAGTGTTGGGGCTGCAGCACCCGTGAGATGTTGGCAGATGTTTGTAGGCTGGTGTGTGTGTGTGCAAATCCCTGCTTAGACTCCTGTCTCCCTGCGCTCACGGTACTTCTACTGGTCATCCCAGTTCCTGGGTTGGGGTTCACCCAATACAGGCTGCCTCAACCTGAACTTTGCAGTGATGGGTTGGTGAGCAGGCTCTCACCACAGGGCTTCCAGGGACCACCAGTCTCTGGTGTAGGCAGACACTAGGAGGAAGGGATTGAGCAGCCAGCGGCTCTGTGCCCTGTAAGGACCCATGGTGCACCCCCACTGCAGCCACTCTGGGGATGGGCCCTTACCCACCTCTTTCTCACTGCCTGGCTTATGTAAATGTCCCTGGCCTTTTCTTTGCCCAGCCGGATTCCTGTTCTGCTTCCTCTGTCCCATGCTGAGCACATAGCATGGAGCACAGCCCTGGGCACACAGTAGGCGCTCTGCCCTGCTCCCTGAACTAGTGGTCAGGGGAATGAGTCCTGACTTTGCTCTGCCATTGCTGGGCTGTGTCCCTTGGATTGCTCCCCCTTTCCCACAGGCCTGGGCCCATTAAGCTTCCATCTTCTCTCACCTGGTTATCGCCCGGGCTTGGGGGTTCTCGGCTGGGAGGTCCTGGGAGGTCGGAGGTGTCCCAGCTTCCCCCTAGGCAGAGCCCCTGCAGGTCATGTTTAGGGAAACCCCCACACGCAGAGGGGCATTGTCTCAGTGGGTTGAAAAGGCCACTTTCCTCCAGCTCATTGATCAGATCCCAGGGAACAGTGGGGAGCCTGAGCCCAGGGGCCAAGGCATCATGAGGGACTGGGGCTTTCTGAGAGCCTTTATCTCAGCACAGGAGATAAGACTCTAGTGGCTGCAGGAGCCATAAAGCAAGGAGGGGCTGGCAGTTGAGGATCCCGGGGAGCCAGGCTTTGAACTCTGCCCTCCCGGGGGTGGGAAGCCTTTATGGTGGGGCTGCTCTGGGGCCGAGGTGGGAGCAGAACCATTACAGGAGAAAAGAGTCCCCAGAGCCGGCCCCCTGGCACCCAGACTGCACGGTGAGACAACGGAGCCCGGAGAGGTGGGACCAGCGGCGGAAACAGCGCTCTATCCGGGCTTTATTGACTTGTAAACGGCACCATTAAAGAGGAAGGCCTCACCTTGGCTGGAAGCAGCTGTGTGCGCTGCCGTAAATCTAGGGCGAGCTCCGAGGCTGCAGCCGGGCCTGGCAAATGCCAAGCATGCCCTGGGCAGAAGGGGTTGCAGGCCAGGGATCCCCACCACACCCAGCCCCTAGCTCCACTGAGGCACTGAGTGTGGGAATTTATAAGAAGGATGTTTACCAGGGAAAATATCAGTGGCTAATTAGACTTCGCAAATAAAACTTTTCAAACTTTTTCTTTTCCACCTTTTTTTTTTTTAAGAGAAGGGATCTCACTTTGTTGCCCAGGCTTATCTCGAACTCCTGGACTCAAGCAGTCTTCCCGTTTTGGCCTCTTGAATGCTAGGATTACAGACTTGAGGCAC
Organism: Chlorocebus sabaeus; assembly: GCF_047675955.1. Lineage (NCBI taxonomy): Eukaryota > Metazoa > Chordata > Mammalia > Primates > Cercopithecidae > Chlorocebus > Chlorocebus sabaeus. The sequence goes on from NC_132917.1 coordinate 15,906,850, forward strand.
AGAACCCAGCTATCCAAAAAAATATTTTTTAAAAAGAGGAAAATTTCTAGACATCTTTGAGTCTCCATTTGTAAAGTCAGTCCAGAAAGAAGGACATTGAGAAGCTGAGGCTTAGAGTGGCCTGCAGAGGAGTGAGCGGAAGTCCATCGTGGCTTCTTGCTCACTGTGTATCCGGGACTAGCTCCTGAGAAGCCCAGGTCTCAAGGATTTTTTTTTTTTTTTTTTTTTTAACATAAAGAATGAACATGATACCAGCTCTCAAAGGTTGGCTATGATGAGCGAATGGGATGAACATAGAACCCCTCACCAGTGGGAGGTGCTCGACAAGTAAATTTTCTTTCTCCTCCGATTGACAACAAAACAAAATGGAAATTTGAGATCTTGGCCCTCTTTCCGTTTTGTTCCCATGGAATTAGCTAACCTTGCACAACAAAAGAGTCGACTGCTAGCTGCCCAGGGGCAGGGACAGCCCTGCCTGGTTCACTTTGGTAGGCTTCGTTATTAGGTAGGAAGCTGGTGTAGAATTCTGAGAATGTTTTCTACAAATGTTGGGTGAATAAATAAAACAGGAGACCAAGAAAAAAGAAGGAAAGAAAGAGTGGAAGGAAGAGAGGGTGGAAGGAAGAACACAAGGTCCCTTTTCCTCTGGACAAAGTCCGGAGTTTTTGGAAGAGAAGGAAAGGAGAAGCAACATTTGCCGCCTCCCGCTGTGAGCCCAAATGTTAGAAAACTTAGTTCTCACAACCACCAGGAGGGCCCTGAGGATAATTGCCCAAGCTCTGCTATTTACTTATTAACCAATAAGTAAATCTGTCTTCTGGGCAAGTTATTTGCTCAGTGGGTGAGTAAGTTCTTTGTGCTCCTGTCTTCTCCTCTAAAATGGTGAGAATTAAATGAGATAATAAGTGTAAACCCATTACACAGTTACTGGCAAATACTAAGTGCTCGATACATGTTGGATATTGTGTATGCTTCACGATGGAGTAACAGGTTAAGTAGCTTGGCCGATTCACAAATCTGAGAAGCACGTGGCCGGATTCCCACTTTGCTTCTAAAGCTCACACCAGTTCTCCTGGGTCTGCAGCTGTTGAGGCATCACAAGGAGTGGTTTGTGGAATCTCCACTCCGCGTGGTCTCAGAATATATTACTAGACAGAACTACTGAAAGGAACTCTTTACGGGACATAATTTTTAGGCTGAGCTGCTGGAAAGGGTTAAATGGGCCACTGGGATTCTTATCTTTGTCTGAGGGATTCCTTCATTCATTAAATAACAAACAGATAAATAAACAAACGAAGCCAAAAGGAGGTAAGATCCTTAATGCTTACAGAGCACTTACCCAGCCCAGCCTGAGCCAGGAGCTGCAGGAAGCTCAGAGCTCTAGGACAGGGTGCCTCACCTCCCTGTCTCCAGGGACTTCGTATTTGCCAATCACTGCTTGTCACAAGTAGGACATCTTTAGTGCTGTGTGTTGGTGGGAATCAGTTTCTTATCGTATAACAAGGAGGCTAGATGGTAAGTGGCATTTCCCACCATCTAGAATTCTCGAACGATTCACAGTGAGAGAGATCTCAATCCAGGAACTACCGTGGTCCCTCTGCATCTGGGATTTCAGCCTAGCCTTTGTAGGTGCTTGAGTATTTTGGATCAAATGCTTAGATAGCTGTCAGGGCAAGGCACTGTTCTGTATGTCCACACATACTAACTTATTTAATACTCACCTCAGTTCCACTCCTTTACTGTCAAGGAACCGAGACATGAAGTTTAAGCCCACACAGCCAGCATGTGGTGAAGAATTTGACTCTGCACAGCCTGGCGGCAGCGTCGGTGCCATGCTATACTGCCTCCCTGCAAAACGGACCCCAGCAAAATGGAATTCAGTTTACAAAGCGATTATTCATCTTCCAAGGAGGGAGAGAGTGAAGGAGCTAAAGACAGAGGGAGAGAAGAAAGAAATGCAGAACAGGGAGGGGAAACGGGGGCGCCTCCCTTGTAGCACCTGAGACACGCGATCTCTCTGCCTGTTCCTTCCTCCAGCACCCAACCCCCTCTGTCTGCAACTTCCTGATAATCCCACTAAGAATTCCAAGCAGGTCTCACTGCTTCTTGGAAAGTAGCCGGCAGAGGCCCACACCCTGAGCCTGCGAGTCCGGTTCTGAGTCCTGACACCAGCAGAGAACGCTCCTGGGAGGGGCCGGGCTTCCCATTCCCCTGAGTCTGGGCCCAGGCCTGCCACATTCCATTCTTCAGGTCTTAAAAGCCTCCTATTCTTTTACAAATCACTGGTTCAGACCTAAATTATCCAGATAATTGAGCCGCCTGGCCCGTCATTTTGTTGGCATAGACACCATTTATGTGTAATCTGAGAATATTCTATCTGCCGTGGAGTTTCTTCCAAAGGCATTATTTCTAACCTTCTTTAAGAAACAAATTTCCTGTTGCCATGGAGATCATCTTTTGGCTAATTTTATCAGGCTCAGGAGCCAGGCTGGAAGCAGCTCTCTCCTGTCTCCCAGGTTCTCTACTTTGTAGAGTCCCAGGTTGTCTGTCAAACGAGGCTCTCGGATCTCAGCAGCCTGCGCATGAGACAATTCAGATGATAGCTACATTTTGGTTTGGAATTTTAAAAGCCTTGACATCATCTGCACAGGCATTTTTGATTTGTTTTAATGAGAAAACGCATACAATAAAGATTCAGAGTTGATAAATTTCATAAATGCATGCTTTCTGGAACCTGACTGTGAGGAAACTGTTAAAATGAGAAGTTTCTGAGCTAGCAAAGACTTTAGAAAATTCAGAAAGAGGAAAAGGTATTGCTTGGGCATCAAGCCTTTCGCTGCCCTGAGGTGTACTAGGGGAATTGGGGAATGGAGCGTGCAATCTGCCTCTTTCCAGCTATCTGGGGATAATTAAATTGCTTCAGCGCTTCGAGGGACTGCAAAGGTCATCTCTTTTAAAACTCTCATTTTATAAATTGGGAAATTAATCCAAATTCTCTGGAGTTAGACTTGGTTCTTGGGAGGGTTTGTAACCAAAGTCTCTGGACTTGTGGTCACTTGGGATAAAATCCAAAAGAAATCCTCCCAGGCTGGACCAGGCACAGCTGCCTCCAGACTCTGAGGCACTCGCAGCTCCCGTGCAGCCTGCTTTTCTCACCTCCGTGTCTTTGCACATTCTACCTCCCGCTCTTTGGAATGCATTTCCACTTTCGTACCCTCTTGGACAGTTTTCGCTAGCCTTCAAAGCTCACCTCAAGTGTCACCTTTTCAGGAATTCTCTAGTCTGGGTCGAGTTGTCTTATGAAGCCCTCACACTGTGCAATTATTTGCACATGTGCCATTTTGTCTACTGGACTGGGAGCTCTGTGGGGATTGTGTTCTAGTCACCTCAGAGTTCTGGTGCATAGGACAGCACCTAGCTTGGAGGAAACACTGAATGTTTGAAGAAGTCAATAATCTCAACAGTTAACATCGGAGAACCTACTGAGCACAGGTATTATATTAATGTATTAGGTTACTTAATATGAAGTGATATTAATATTAGACGGTTGATACCTCCTAAGATTAGTGGGAATGTTAAGTGAGCTAATACATTAATAGTTAATACATTGTTTGTGAAGGAACCTGAGGGATAGCAAAGAAACTTGCCAAAGACCACCTAGCTAGACAGCATTGGAACCAGGATTCAAACTTTGGCGATTTGTGTCCAGATATTTTTCACTTTTAACAGTTATGGGTTCAGGATATGCTACCCCAAATGTGGCACCTTGGCATTTTAGAAAACACCAGAAGAAGGGAAGTCTTCCTGACCTTCTGCCATTCTCCCCTGAAGCAGGCCAGAAAGAATTCTCTGACCTTCCTCTAAAGTGGGTCCAGAGGGATCCTCCTCATACCCAGAAGAAAGGAATGGAGAGACACAGAGAATAATCTGGGTAAATGGGTCTCACTAAGATCCCTGCCATTGCAGTTTATTCACATTATTTTTTATTTATTTTTATTTTATTCGAGACAGAGTTTTTGCCCCTGTTGCCCAGGCTGGAGTGCAGTGGTGTGATCTCAGCTCACTACACCTCCCAGATTCAAGCAATTCTCTTGCCTCAGCCTACCGAGAAGTTGGGATTACAGGCATGCACCACCACACCTGGCTAATATTTTTGTATTCTCAGTAGAGACAGGGTTTTACCATGTTGGCCAGGCTGGTCTCAAACTTCCGACCTCAGGTGATCCGCCTGCCTCGGCCTTCCAATGTGCTGGGATTACAGGCGTGTGCCACTACACTGGCTGATTTTTATATTTTCTGTAGAGACAGGGTTTCATCTTCTTGAGCAGGCTGGTCTGAAGCTCCTGACCTTAGGTGATTTGTCCACCTTGGCCTCCCAAAGTGCTGGGATTACAGGCGTGAGCCACCACGCCCGGCTGGCTTGTTCACATTAGATCAGACCATTTTGTCCTTCAATCACACTTCGGGATGACTGTCCATAAAAATACAGTTCTCCTGGTTTCTTTGGGTCTTCATTTCTGAAGGCTTTGTGTCACGTAAAACTTACATAAATTTGTACATTTTTCTCTTGTCAATCAGTCTTTTGTTATAGGTGCCTCAGCTATGAATCTTGTGATGGGTGAGGAAAGGTATCCTTTTTTCCCTCCTGTAACAGGTATTCTAGATGCCTCTTAGATCAGTGAGCAGCCCTAGAGTGCGGTATAAACCACATTTTGTAGCTGAGGAAATGAACGCGATGGCAAGCTGCCTCTTCCCAGGTCACATGGGCAGTGAGTGACGGAGCTGGATTCAAGCTGGAATGTCTGACTTCAAAGTTGATTCTCTTGCTGCTTCACTGTACTGTCTGCAAAATTAAGTATGAAATTATGTGGCACTGACCACAAATGTTGTAGAGACCACTCCTCTTGTGAGACTTTCTAATTTTCTCTTATAATTTCTATTTAAAATACTTCAATTCTGGGATCACTCCTACTTTCTAGCACAGAAAACCCCAAAGCTTATCTCTTCTTTATACCTCTGAGACGTGTAACAAGTGTCAAGGTGACAGAGGGCAGTTCTCTCCATCGCGGGGGACCTTTCCTGGCACCAAGATTGGGAGCAGATGGTTTTTATCTTAGTTCTGTTTCTTCGATTTAAATAATACATGAATGGGTCATTTAACTTGAACTTTTCAATCAAATGAGTACATGGAAAGGAACCGAACTCTCTTCACTCAAGAGACAAAGATGCTGATGCCTATTTGTAGAGATGATACCTGCAGCAGTTAAATACTTGCAATGTGTCCTTGGGATGTGATCTTCTTCCTCAGCAGGAGGTTGGGCATTTCCTCTAAACTAGAAGCAGAAGGCTGGCCAGAGGCACTGTCGGTCTTGGCCTTGCCATTGGTGCCACCACCTCGTGGGGGCTCTGTGTGTTCAGGTCAGGCTCGTTACTGTGTGCAGCAGAATTGTACGTTTCATGCTGCCACCCTTACTTGTATATGTACAGCTTACGAAGACAAGATTGACATGCTCATGGCGTCGGCCGCAAGGTCTTGGAGCTACACTGACCAGAGCATCTTTTTGGTAAATCCTCAATTTGTCCCAGTGGTCACATTTCTGCCATCTGCTCTAGCCTCTAGCTCTCAATGTTTCCCTGAGTCTTTAATTTCAGCCTATGAAAGGGGTCCCTGTCAGACTGACTGGCCAGGGGGCAGATTTCAATACATATGGTCCTATGGCTGCCTTTGATTCTCCCGCATCCGACTTCCCCTTTGTTGCATCACTGATGCGGAGGTAGGTACAGCTCCGCATCAGGTGCAAATACTGGAACCAACCTTCAATGACATGCCCCAGCTGCAAAGCCCGATGGGGCTTTTATATCCTTAAATCTGCAGTGGTCTTGAGTGCATGGGCACTTGCTCAGCCAATCTTTTGTTTGTCTTTCTCTGAATTCCCAGAGCACATATCTAGGCTCTGCTGCACTTGGTATGCTCTGATTTGTCTCCCATTTCTCCGGGTAAGGGTCACGTTCCTCTTGGGCCATGAGACACCCCAGGCAGTGACTTTGTGTCATCCTCTCTGAGTCCTCTGTGCCTGACAGGGAACCCGGTGCAGGATGAGTGCTCAGAATGTACTTGGTGAATGAATGAATAAATGGATGGCAAAACAAGGGATGATAATGGCAGATTCTCTTTTTCATTTCAAAGCTGAACTTAATGAAAACTAGGTCTTTATTCAATAACTTTTAATTGGAAGCCTTTACAAATTTGGAATGAAGCCCCAAGGTCATGGGTTTGCCGTTTTGTTTCGCTTATTATTCTTTTTTTTTTTTTTTGGTGGGCGAGAATTATTTAGTTTGGCTTTCTTGTGTGCATCGGTTGCGTTTCTGCTTGCTTTAATTCAGCTTCCATTTGGGATGTGACTCCTTTAGTAAGTGCTAACTTCTGAGCTACTGGAAGAACACACCAAAAGCCTGGATGTCTGGGTTCGAATTTCACTCTGCTGACATCAAGGTGGCCTTTGGGACAATCATTTCTCCCCTGGGCAAGTTATTGATTTATCTATTCATAAATCTCTAAAATGTGGCGGTGAACTAGATAATCTGTAAGTCAGCCTTCCTCTATCTCAGATGTTCTCTGACTGTACTGCTGATGGTACAGTTTCATTTTTGATGCCTGATTAGGTAGAGAGAAAACAGATCTTCATTGTCAATGCCACAGTTATTCAAGCACAGCAGTGGTTAAAGGGTCTGAGGAGGAATTCACTCAGCCAAGCTCGAGGAGTGGGAGGAAGAGCCATTCTCTGGGAGGGTCTTCTCCACCCTCCAGATTTTTCACTTTTAACAAGTGATGGGTTCAGGATATGCTACCCCCAAATATAACACCTTGGTATTTGAGAAAACAGCAGAAGCAGGAAAGTGTCTCTGTCTGAACTTCTTCTGCCATTGTGACTTGAAGCAGGCTAGAAGAGAATTCTCTGACTTTCCTCTGAAGTAGGTCCAGACAGCAACATGTTCAAAGGTGTGGTGTCCTGAAGCAGCTCAGTGTTGCTGGAGTGTGAAGTGTGAGGAAGGGGAGGAGGCCAGCAAGGTGTGGCTGAAGCCCCAGGCCAGGAAGGTCATGGAGGTCCTTTACCCAGCGGCTGGGAGGTTGGGCTTTGTTGCAGAGGCAACGTGGAGCCTCCAAAAGACATTCAGTGGAGGGGGGCAGGGAGGCGCCTGGGGCGAGGAGTAGCCTATTGTAGGGGATGAACTGTCATGGAAGACCGGGAAGTAGGGTGGCCAGCCTGGAGGGGGTTGCAGAGAGTGCAGGTGAGAGGTGAGAAGGGCTTGAATGGGGCAGGGATAGAAGGAGAGGAGAGGCTGACAAGGCTCCTAGAAATAAGTAGAAAGGGAAATAGGAGTCAGCTCTGGTTTGGACGTAGAGTTTGGAAGAAATTTTCAGGGGCCTCTTTTGGCTGCTCCACCTCATGCAAAGTACACAGGGGCACAGGAGCCACCATGAGTTCAGTGTTGGGCGTGTGGAGGTGGATGGCAGGTCAGTGGCCTGTCCTGCTGGAGCTGTCTTGTCATCCGAGTTGGAATTCCAGCAGATCACAGCTGGAAATGGAAGCCTTGCGGCCTCCTCCCCTTCCTCACACTTCACACTCCAGCAACACTGAGCTGCTTCAGGACACCACACCTTTGAACATGTTGCTGTCTGGACCTACTTTAGAGGAAAGTCAGAGAATTCTCTTCTAGCCTGCTTCAAGTCACAATGGCAGAAGAAGGTCAGACAGAGTCACCCATGTAAATTGTTAATGGAATAACCAAGAGTGAGCTTTTAGGGCAAGAAGACATTGGTCCAGAACAGGGCTGAGGAGACAGCTCTGTTTGAGGGATGGACAGAGGGACTGTTCACTGAGAGGGAAGCAATCCCAGGGGGTCTGACTTCAAGAACTCTAAGAAAAGAGCTTCAAAATAGAGAAAGTGGTCAACAGAGTCAGATACGGTAGAGGAGTACCGTGAGATGAAGACTGAAACCATTCCACTGGGTCTGATGAGTGAGTGGTACCTGGCGGGTTGAAGGAATGTAAGTTCGTTGGAACACTAAGAACATCGTCAACTTGGGATCTGTGGAACCCAACTTAGAGTGTAGACTACTCTTTTTTTGCCTGTTGAAAAATGAGAGAGATACATTAGAGATAGAGATGTGGTGTCAAGGAAAGAGTCCTTCAGGGTGGAGGAGATCTGAGCCCACTGCATCCTGGAGGAGCAGGGCTGCAAGAGAGGAAGCAGTTAAAGGCACGGTGTGTGCGCGTGTGTCTCTGTGTGGATGTGTCTGTCTCTCTCTGTGTCGGTATGTGTGTATGCCTGTGTGTCTCTCTCCATGTCTCCGTGTGTGTGTCTGTGTGTTTGTGTGTCTCTCTGTGTGAGTATGTGTGTGTGTGTCTGTGTTTTGTGTGTCTAAGAGTGTGCCTGTCTCTGTGTTTGTGTCTGTGTTGGTGTGTCTGAATGTGTGTCTGTGTGTGTCTGCGTGTATGTGACTATGTATGTGTTTTTGAGTGTATGTGTACGTGTCTATGTGTCTGTGTGTGTCTTTGTGTCTGTGAGTATATGTCTGTGTGTGTGACTGAGTGCGTGTGTCTGTGTCTCTGTGTGTGTTTGTGTGTCTGTGTCTGTGAATGTATATCTATGTGTTTGTGTGTCTGTGTGTATCTATGTTTCTGCCTCTGTGTGTATGTGTCTGTGTGTATCTGTTTCTGCCTCTGTGTGTATGTGTCTGTGTGTCTGTATCTGAGTGTGTGTACCTGCGTGTATGTCTGTATGTGTCTGTCTGTGTGTATGTCTATGACTGCGTGTCTGTGTGCCTGTGTGTGTGTCTCTGTATGTCTTTGTGTGCATCTGTGTGTATGTGTGTATCTGTGTGTATATCTGTGTGTGTGTATCTGTGTCTGTGGGTGTCCCTGTGTGTGTCTGTGGGTGTCCCTGTGTGTGTCTGTGTCTGTGTATGTCTAGAGTGTGTGTATCTGTGTCTGTATGTGTCTCTGTGTGTCTTTATATATGTCTGTGTGTATCTATGTCTATGTGTGTTCCTGTCTGTGTGTGTCTATGTGTTTGTGTCTATGTGTGTCTCTGTGTGTGTGTGTCTGTATCTGTGTGTATGTGTGTCTATGAGTGTGTCTGTGCGTGTGTCTCTGTGTCTTATGTGAGTGTGTGTCTATGTGTGTCTGTGTCTATGTGTGTCCCTGTCTGTGTGTCTGTGTGTTTGTGTGTGTGTGTGTGAGATGGTCAATATTCCAGGGGCGGCAGGAAAAGAGGAAGACTAGGGCACGGGTGGAAGAGTTGGGCAGCACACAGGGGCCCTCAGGATGGAGTCGAAGAAGGGCCTAGTCTGGTAACCTGTTCTTCCTGATGTCATAGATGGCGAGGACGTCTGTGAGGGTGGGGTGAGAGTGGAGCTGAGGGTTTGGGGTACAGGCTTAGACTCATCTTTGAGGAATGGGAGGGAGCTGTCCAGAGACAGGTGGAGAGGCTCCTCAGGGATCCCCGAGGTTGGCAACCACAGGTCGGTATTGCAGCAGTTTGCACAGTTGTGAAATTCAATGTTCCCTGTAGCTTTTGGCCTGCAGCTGTGGGAGTAAAGAGGGTCAGCAGTGACGCTGGCACAGGACAAGGCTTTGCTGGGCCCATTCAGGGGATGTGGAAAGATGCTGGCATGGATCGTTCGGAGGCTCCTCTGCAGTGCTGGCGACAGCTGGAGACATTTGCTCAGGACCCACTGCTTGCCAGGCCCTGCGCGGGGTGTCGTGGTGGTGAGATGGACAGACCTGAAACTGGATTCTGGGGCGATGTGGCCTGGGCAGCTGTGGAGACAGCACCAGCATTAAAGTCACTGGACCCGGGTTCTAACGCTGGCACAAGCACGCTCAGTATGGACTCTCCTCTGCTCCAGGGTCCTCCTCTGTGATTGATGTTAATAATATTTGCATAGTCATTATTGTCAGGCAGGAATCGATGGAGCTTTCTTTGACCCTGTTGGAAGCAAGAGTGAGGGGTGAGTTCGAAACTCAATGCTATACTTGCTGGGGTCCTTGAGGGGTCTGCATGTGCTCTTTCTCATCATCCTGGTCATCATCAGACCCGCCCATGGCGGGCTCAGCTCCCAAGTCCTTTCTGAGCCATGTGGCCCCGGTCTATGCTATGACGTTGTGCTGTGCAGATGGGCTTGTGGCGCTGGTCGAGGCCCAGCTGAGCCGTGAGATGCTACCGGCCCGGATGATGGGTTATCAGAGCCCTGTGCAGACCACACAGATGGCTGCCCAGAACCTCACTGCTGCCGGCTCTACCACCCAAGCAGTCGCTAGGTCCCCCTCCAGCTGCTCTGACATTCCCTTCCCAAGGCCTAAGAAACGCTCTGGCCAAGCTAGATGTTCACATGGTTCAGTGGACTCCTGGTGCACTAAATGAAAACACACACAGTATTAGGGCTACGGAGGGCATGGTCGGATGTTTGAGGCAAGACTGCTGTTAACCAAGGAGGAGGGGAAGGGGCCGTGTGGGAAGAGGGAGGACGTCCTGAAGGATCCAAAGGTCAAAGGAAACAAACGTTGAGAAGCAGCTACTTTAAGCCAGGAATTCTGCAATGTTTGTTTCTTTGGTCCTCTCTGAAACCCTGTTAGGCAGGCATTCTCATTTCCAGTTCACAGATAAAGAAACTGAGGCCCAGGGAGATTGTGCCGAGTCTGACTCCAAAGCCTGTGCCCTTTCCACTCTACAACCCTTGTCAGAACCAGCCCTTAAACAAGGTTCACATTCCAAGTCATTTATTATACATGGAAAGAGCTTCTGAGGCCTGTTGAGGCTGATTTGCATAATTCATTTTTAGAACATTAATTAGCCGGGATGTGTAATAGTTCTTGTGCCAATTTGTGTTTCAATTTCAAATGCAAATACAAATTAGCAAATGTTATTCCTGTGGCACCTTAAGGATGAAACATTTGCTGCTCGTCGTATTAATCTTTACATTTCTGAAACTATCACTGATAGAAGCAATAATATCCTCTAATTTGCAGGATTGAGAAAAAAATGTAGTCTGGTGGGGGCTGGGGTGGGTGAGAGGTAATTCTCTTTCAGGGAAAGAAAACAGCATCCATCCATCCACTAAATAGTGCTGAGTACCTACTAAGTGTCAGACGTTGTGGTAGGAGGCAGAGATAGGGCCAGGGAGCACCCACCCACACTTAAGAGTTCTGTAAATACACAAGCATGCTATGTTGTGATGTGTATGAGAACAGGCCTACACTTTAAGTGGTGGAACAGAAAGATCGGAAGGCCTGAGATTGCTTCCCAAAGACGGGGACGTGGGGCCAACTGAGTCTTGGAGGGGAAGCTGGAGGAATCCTGGTCAGGGTGGGTTGTCCTGGGTGGTGAAGGGAGCGATGGTGGCAGTGGGGATATGATGAGAGAAGACAGAGACAAGAAGAGACCTGAGAGCTGGTGTATTTGGGGAACTCCAAGCCGTTCTGCACCACTGGAACTCAGGATTATTCGCAGGTGTGACAACAGGGGCAGGGTGATGGACAGAATACGTGCTAGCTGTTCTTCGGAATTCACTCTGCAAACCTGGGGGAGCCGTTCACAGAAGCAGCTGGTCAGACTGACATTTTAGAAAGCTCACCCTGGAGGCTGTGTGGAGAAATTTTGCAAAGGGGGATTTAGTTAAGGAGTAGAGAAAGCATTGGGATAACCCACCAGTGGAGCAGGAAGTAGAAATGGGGTGTGGGGGACACTGTCAAGGGATATTTTAGGAATATCACTATAGGGAGGCAATATGGGGAGGTGCTTAGAGCTCATCCCACCCTCTTGCCATCTTAGCTCTCACCTTGGGCAAGTCTCTGACCTTGAGCGGGTCTCTGCTCTAGCATGCTCCTCTGTAAAACAGGCATGATGATAAAAATGAGTCCCATCTCATAGAGTTGTTTTTCATAAAGGAAATACTCACGAATTGATAGAGATGATAGGGATGATGATGGATGTTTCTAACTGGATGTGGGGGCTGAAGGAGAACGAGGTCCAGATAAATGTCCAGATTCCTGATTGGGTATGCTGAAATGGATGTGGTTACTCTTCATTCAACAGAGAACCTATGGAGGCAGAGGTGTGAAAAGGAACGAGTCAGTGTAGACAGGGTAAGGGCAAGGATTTGGTAGACAATCTAATCAGGTTCTAGAAGTGGTCTTCTAAAGGCCTCTCATAATCATCAGCCCTTGTGTCCTTCTCAGCAAGTCCAAGGTTATTCTCTTTAGTGTCTCTAAATAAGTACATTACAATACAGTACAATACATTATTGTTGACTGTAGTCACCCTGTTGTGCTAGCAAATACTAGATCTTATTCATTCTAACTACGTTTTTGTACCTATTAACCCTTCTCACCCGCCCTCCTCTGTGCCCACTTTGGCCCATTTTGTTGGCTAAAACAATTCACAAAGGCAACCCACATTGAATGTGGAAGGGTCCACAGAGGGGAGTGACTATAGTAGGATTGGTTCATGAAGGGCCATTTTTTGAGCACCCCCGTGACAGATGCGTACACAGGTTGTCTGTCTTCACAATGATAAAGTAATTGTTATGATGGGCCATGCAGCTATTAGGTGGCAGCCACTCCAGCAGACCCTTTGCATCCAGTTTCATCTTTGCAACACCCCTTCAAGGCTGTTGCTACTCTCATTTCACATTTAAGGAAATTGGAAATTGAGGTTCTATAACTAGACTTTGGTCACAAAGTTAGTAAGTAGTCTAAACTGGATCTGAATATGGATTACTCTAACTATAAGGCTCATGCTTCCTTCTCTTCCTCCGTGACAGATGCTGTAACAGATCTTTAGAAGCCCAGGGATAGCATCTAACCTAGTCCAGTGGTGATGAGGTACACTTCATGGCGGTTGTGATACTTGATTGCCAACCTTCCTCCCAGTCCTAATATTTCATGTAGGTCAGTTACAGTCTAGTGTAAATGGGGTTTCATTGGGTGTTAACTTTACTTAGGATGAGACCAAATCACTTTGGTACTCTGGCACTCTGGCTAGAACTACAGGCTTTTGTTACTGTTCAGCATCTAAAATAACCTTTTTTTTTTTTTTTTTCTTTTTGAGACAGAGTCTCACTCTGTCATCCAGGCTGGAGTGCAGTGGTACGATCTAGGCTCACTGCAACCTCTGACTCCTGAGTTCAAGCGATTCTCCTGAGTCACCTTCCAAGTAGCTGGGATTACAGGCATATGCTACCACAACTGGCTAATTTATATTTTTAGTAGAGACAGAGTTTCACCATGCTGGCCAGGCTGGTCTCAAACTCCTGACCTCAAATAATCTACCTGCCTGGGCCTCCCAAAGTGCTGGGATTACAGGTACAAGCCACTGTGCCCAGCCCAAGATAACTTTGTTATACTTAAGTTAATAACATATATATATATAAAAATATACCTAGACATCATTACACAACACACGGTGGAAAATGTTCTGTACCAACTTCTATGCTTCTAAGATGGAGACATGAAGCACGAGCAGTCATTTGGTAAGGGAGAGTGTTGATAGATTAGTGATATAAAGTTTAACAGTGACTAAATTACCTCCTATTGCCATGGAAAATATACCAAGTAGAGCAAATCTACAAAGAAGTGAAGTTACAGCATCACATTGAGGCTGGCATACCAGAAATTTAGTTGAAAGAATATTTGTTTTTAGCAGATGACAGCTACTCAATTACTGGAACATCATGCTGGGCAAGGCCAACTTTCCCTGTGAAAGTTAAAGCTGAATTTTGTGTTTTTCCACAGAGAGTGATTGTCCACCTTCTATAGGTATGTATCAGAATTTATAACCTTTGAATAAGTGTTTAGAAACCCAAGCTAGAACATATGCTAAGAAAATGTAGCAGTTTAATAGTGAGAGTTGACAAGCTAATGTCATACTACTGTGGGATTTTTGGTAATGATTAAACTGAGAAATGAGCAACAGAGAATCTCCCTTGGGTGAGCCTGATGAAAGTGCCCTCAAGCCTAGGCAACATAGTGAGACCCTGTCTCTACAAAAAAATAAAAAACTTAGTCAAGTATGGTGGTGTGCCTGTGGTCCCAGGTACTTAGGAGGCTGAGGCAGGAAGGTCTCTTGGACTCAGGATACTGAGGCTGCAGTGAGCTGTGTTCCCACCACTGCATTCCGGCCTGGGTGACAGAGCAAGACTCTGTCTCAAAAACTAAAACAAAACAAAACAAAAAACAGTAACTCAATTTGAACCTGCAAACTTTTAGTTCCCCTTCCATTTCAGGAACATGATGGAGGAACTTGGGTTCTCTGGGACTCAGTTTACCTAACTGTGGACTAAGGAGGATAGATGGGATAATTATTTTTTAGACCTCAGTCTGTTCTTTCTACAATTTCTTTAGGAATCCTTTATTGTGAAAATTATAAATCCATCAGTCTATAATTGTTTTATATATTATATCATGATAGTGATTTTGGATTATTGGGATTCCTCAGATATGGAAGGACAGGCTGCCTCTACAAAAACCAAAATCAAAACCAAAAAGTCTCAACAGTATTTGATAGGACTAGATTTTCACATTTATTTAAAGTTATCTGATATAATTTGGCTGCGTTCTCACCCAAATCTCATTTGGAATTTTAATCCCCATATGTCATGGGAGGGACCTGGTCAGAGGTGATTGGATCTTGGAGGTGGTTTCCCCATGCTATTCTCATGATAGTGAGTGAGTTCTCATGAGATCTGATGGTTTGAAAGTATGTGGCAGTTCCCCACTCATTCTCTCTTTGTCTCCTGCCACCATGTAAGATGTGCCTTGCTGCCTTATCTGCCTTTCACCTTCCACAATAATTGTAAGTTTCCTGGGGCCTCCCCAGCCATGTGGAACTGAGAGTCAATTAAACCTCTTTTTTTTATAAATTACCCAGGCTCAGGTAGTTTTTTATAGTAGTATGAAAATGAGCTAATATGCCATCTAAATGTATTTGTTCTAATTTTCTGAATTCCACTCTTTCTCAGTCAATGTCATTTACTAAACTTGGCAAGGCTGTGAATTCAACTTGTGTTGTAATTCTGCAACCTGTAGGATTAAATTTTGGGTTTCACTTTCATCTGTATCAGTCCTGAAGATATAATAAAGTGGAGATTCCTTTAGGACTTACATAGAAGTTTTCTGGTTTTCAGATTGTGCTTTAAGCTAGGTGTTTAAAGTCAGATCTTTTCATTCTCTTCATGTAAGCTCTTCAGTGCAATCAGAAACAGCTCCTCTCTACTCATCCAAGTTGTTGTAATTATTATTCTCTACATCATCAGTAACTTGATCTCTTAGAACTTTGCTTTCAGTGAGGACATTATCACAGACAACCACCTGTAGTAACATAAGCAACTGCTTTGTCCCTACACGGTTACAGTTGTGGTCTACTAGTATTTGAAACTTGTCTGCTGGTATGCCATTTTCTTTCTCTCTCTCTCTCTTTTTTTTTAAGATGGAATTTTGCTCTTGTTGCCCAGGCTGGAGTGCAATGGCACAATCTTGGCTCACTGCAACCTCTGTCTCCTGGGTTCAAGTGATTCTCCTGCCTCAGCCACCCGAGTAGCTGGAATTACAGGCATGTGCCACCACGCCCAGCTAATTTTTTGTATTTTTAGTAGAGAATCACTGTGTTATCCAGGATGGTCTTGATCTCCCAACCTCAGGTGATCCACCCACCTTGGCCTCCCAAAGTGCTGGGATTACAGGGGTGAGCCACCTCACCCGGCTAGTATGCTGTTTTCACTAGACATCTAGATAACTAATCTCAGGTTCTCAATTTTGAAGTTGGTTACCAGGGTCCAAGACTATTGATGCCACAGAGCTGTTGGAATGACTGCTGCTATTACTGCAAACACATTGCTTTCCAGGAAATCAGATGCCTGCTGCTGTTAACAGCACAGGCTCTTGGGAGGCCACAGTGGCCTGCTTCTGTTCTGTTCCTCCAGGGTTAGAACCCTCAGGTAGCAGGCCCCTCAGATTGCTGACATGCTGCTGCCACTGCTAGAGTCAGAGTTTGTGAGTGCCATGCTGCTGGCACATCCCTTCCACAGTGTCATTACCAAAGGATGTGTGCTGCCTGAGTATCAGAAACCCAGGATCCACACTTGCCTGCCACTTTTGTTGCTGCTGCTAGAAGCAAAAGTAGGAAAAACAAAATAGCTTCTCACTTTCTCCTGCCTTTCAGGAGGAGTGTCTCCAGGCAGTGTCTCCTATCTAAAGACCTATCTAAAGCCAGCTGGCAAGGGAATCTGGGCTGGGCATGTATGTAGTTTTCAGGCTTCCAGGCTCCTGCAATTCTGAGTAGAGAGAGAAAGAGTGAGGGGCAGGGTTGGGGGGGAAGGAACTGGGAACGGAGCTGTTAGCAATCTGTAAAATGGATGGTGCCTATATTATACACCAGATAAGTTACTAGGCATAATATAGAATTGAAAAAAAATTGAGCCTCATCACTCAAGGATCCTACTTTCTTTCCTTCCTTTACCCATGCAATCCGACTTTTGAGCTCCTCTCACTAAGAGATCGGCCCTACTTCTTCATTTCTTGAATCTTGGCTTGCCCTGTGATTTATTTTGGTTAATAAAATATAGCAGAAGTGATAGTGCCGGTTCTGAGCCTAGACCTCAAAAGGCCCTCTGTGTTTCCACTTAACTTCTTTGAGTCATGCCTCCACACAATAAAAAGCCCAGGTTAGAATGTTGGAAGTTAAGATACATGGAGCAAAGACAAGTTGTACCAACTGAGGCTTCACTGTAGACCAATTAGCCCTTAGTCAGTCTGCCAGCTAACCATGGACATATGAGTGAGTTCAGCCAAGAACAGCTAATTCCAGCTTCCCAGACAACTCAAAGATTTGTGATTTTAAGCCACTAACTTTTGGACTGATTTGTTATGCAGCAATAGCTAACTGATACATATGTTCTCGAGAGTGCAAAAACCAGCAACTAAGAGATAACACACACATAGAATGAAAAGACATGGCTGTGTAATGTATATTTACTGCTCGTAAGATTATACAGTATGTCACACTCAAAAAATTTCCAAGGAGGGGAGGAAGTTCCTGTGGACTGAATTTTTGTGGAGTCTTTCAGTAAGAGATAAAACATGAACAGGGCCTTGAAAAGTTAGCAGTATTTCAGTTGACCCAGATGCAGCAAAACATTTAGGAACTAGTACAGCAACAAACAGTCTTTTTTTCTTTTTTTGAGACAGGATCTTCCTCTGTTGCCCAGGCTGGAGTGCAACAGTGCAATCACTGAAACTTTGACGTCCCAGGCTTAAGCCATACTCCTACCCTCAGCTTTGTAAGTCGTTGGGACCACAGGTGCATGCCACCATATCTGGCTAATTATTTTTATTATTTTTTTGTAGAGATGATGTCTCGCTATATCACCTAGGCTGGTTTTGAACTCCTGAGCTCAAGCAATTTTCCTACCTCAGCCTCCCAAAATCCTGGGATTACAGGTGGTGTGAGACACTGCACCCAACTGACAACCAACAATTTAACACAAAGGTCAAATGTATTGAGTAAAAATTTTGAAGAAGTCATCACTATCTCTTTCACCTACATAAATATTCCTTGTTGGGCAATAGCTAGTCTTGTCAGAGTAATGAAATATGTGAACAAACCCATATATTTTTAAAACAAGTTAAATTACTATAAACGTCTTTCAAACTAGCACAAAAGTCTGTCGTTATTGAAGAATAGTTGGAAATTACAGAGAAGAAACATTTCTCATCTAATCTCTAATTCCACTTACAGAAGCAATCACTATTACTGTTTTAATATATTTTTCCAGCCTTTTAAAAACACATATTTACATGGTAAGTATCAAATGGTAAATATAATTTGTGTAATTCTTTTGCCCTTTTTGTTTTAGACAGGGTCTTGCTCTCTCACCCATGCTGGAGTGCAATCTCAGCGCACTGCAACCTCTGCCTCCCAGTTCAAATGATTCTCCTTCCTCAGCCTCCTAAGTAGCTGGGGTTGCAGGGATGTACCACCATGCCTGGCTAAGTTTTGTATTTTTAGTAGAGACAGAGTTTTGCCATGTTGGCCAGGCTGGTCTTGAACTCCTGGCCTCAAGTAATCTACCCACCTCTGCCTCCCAAAATACTGGGATTACAGGCATGAGCCACAGAGCCCCGCCTACCCTTTCTATATTAATAAACATTTTCGCATTTATTAAATTGTTTTAAAAAACATAGTTTTTAATGACATAATATTTTACTTTATTGATGTACTATTGTTTATTTAATCTTTTCCTTTTTTTGGACAATTATGTTGTTTCCTGTTTTGTCTTGTTGTAAGTAGCTCTAGGAGAACCACCTTTCTATACAAAACATATTTAGATTACCTTCTTAACATAGCTTAATAGAACAAATTTTGTGCATTTTTAGGGGGTGGTGGTATATATTGTCAAATTTCTTTCTTTTCCAGGCACTGCTTATTTTATTGCATCTTTCTTGAGTTGAACACAGTCAAGTATATACATGTTTATAGAGTTACTTTAATAAACACAAATCGGAAAACCTGTTGTTGTTTTAATTTGCATTTCCTTGAGTATGAGATAGGCTGAACATTTGTCATGCACTTATTGACTTTTTGCTTCCCTTTTTTTTTTTTTTTTTCTGCGTGTGAACTGACTGTTCATGGTCTAGAGAATTGATATTGACATCAAAGTTCTTTTGTGGATGACCAGCTGCTCCTAGCCTCCCAAGGGATGTGGGCTGTGCAGTAGGGAAGCTGTCATCTCCGATAAAAATGCCTATAGGACAGGCTGCCTCACATGGCCATCACCGCAGCTGTCGCCAGGGTGGCATTGCCAGGGCTCTGCTATAGACAGCTCATCTACATGGGAGGACATGGAATCTCAGACCTGAGGCTCCATTCATGCAATCGCCTCCAGGTCCCTGAACGCTACGGCACTTGTGCCCTGGGGGTTATTTGCTACATGTGATAGAAGCATTTTAAGGGCTTTCAATTTTCCAGTGGTGTAAGGCCCTGCTGTGACCAAGAGGAAAGTGGGTACCATAACGCCATGTTGCACTGGGATATTGTGGGCTGCTTGGCCTGAACTTGCCCCTTTCTTCTCTGGCTCCATGGTGTGCAATACTGAAGTCTCCAGTAGTGAGCTTTTGAGCCTCATTACCTATCTAGAGTACCATGTGGTTCTGCAGCAAGCCACCTGTTAATGTCAAAAGAAACCCAAATTTGTGCATATTCAACTGGAGGCAATATATCCATTTTGGGTCAGGTCGAACTTGGAAGTGCGAGTGATAATGATAACTCAGAGATCAGCTTGTTGCTGTTCTGTACCCTGTAGCATTCAGGACACCCTTTTATTACAGCATTTATCTTTCAGTGGTTTAATTATCTACTCACTCAAATGCTTGTGCCTCTGGAGTCTGAGCTCCGAGTGGGAGTGGGAGCAGACAGCATTTTATCCATTGCTATATCTCCAGTGCTCTGTACAGGAGCTAGCACACAGCAATTGCTCAGGAAATATTTTTTTGAACCAAAGGAATATCATCATTTGGATTCCAAGGAAGAGAAAACCTTGCAAAACCTTGGGTGAAAAGGTAATTTGCCAACAAAGTTTTCAAAAGCAGCTAGCAACAGGATGGCTCTGGTCCCATTGCTGCTGCAGACTCCCTGCCCAGTACTCTGTCCTGTGCATGCTCTGCAGTCCTGAGCCAGAAGGCCCTGCAACAGAGAGGCAGCCACAGTCCTTGCAGTGGGAGAAGGCGGCCAGGATTCACTGAATCTTGCCCAACTCTCATAACCAAGATTTTTCCATTTGGTATGTTGTCACAGATTGAATTATGTCCCCTAGGCCAGGAATGGTGGCTCACGCCTGTAATCCTAGAGCTTTGGGAGCCTGATGAGGGCAGATTACTTGAGTTCAGGAGTTTGAGACCAGCCTGACCAACATGGTGAAACCCCATCTCTACTAAAAACACAAAAATTGGCCAGTGTGGTGATGCACACCTAAAGTTCCAGCTACTTGGGAGGCTGAGGCAGGAGAACCTCTTGAACCTGGGAGGCAGAGGTTGCAGTGAGCTGAGATAGCCCTACTGCACTCCAGCCTGGGTGACAGAGTGAGACTCGGTCTCAAGCAAACAAAAACAAAATTATGTCCCCCAGAAATATTGTTGACATCCTAACCCTCACTACTTCAGAATGTGGCTTTATTTGGAAATAGGATCATAGAGTCACTGTAGATGTCATTAGCTAAGTTGGGGTTACATTGGATCACGTGGACCCCTACTGCAATATGACTGGTATCTTTATTAGAGGAGGGAAATTTGTACATGGAAACAGAAAGGGAGGACAGAGGCAGAGATTGGAGCGGGAGCTGTGACAAGCCAAGGAATCCCTGGGGCTGCCAGGAGCTGGCAGAGGCCAGGAGGGATCCTCTCCTGGAGGCTTCAAGAGGGAGCATGGCCAGATGACACCTGGATTGTAGACTTTCATCCTTTAGAACTGGGAGAACATTCAAACCCTCGTGTGTCCTTTAGAATTGGGAGAACAGAATAAATCTCTGTTGTTCGAAGCCCCTGGGTTTGTGGTGCTTCGTTCCAGTGGCCCTAGGAGATAAGCACACATGGTCTGGTACTGCCTCCTCTCCTGTGCAGCCAGCGTGGGGCCAGCGTGGGGCCAGCGTGGGGCCAGCGTGTGTGGGTCACGTGCCTGCACACACCGATGCAGCAACACTCTTCTCCAGCATGGGTCTCACTTCGGAGAAATGATCAATACACCTCAGGTATGTCTCTGTGTCTACCCTGGAGTTGCATTTTATTTCCCTTGTGTGGGTCAGATAGAGAGCTTGTTTTTCAGCCTGAGCTTGATATTGACGATCTAGCCCAGCTTGTGGGAGTCTGAGATTGTCTCTGCTACCGGGGGTAGGGAGGGCCCCGGTTTTGCATAGGTCATTGGGGAGATATTCTTGGCCTCTTAGAAGGCACAGAGGTCCTGGCAATTGCCTTTCATTTTGGGGGCGGAGGGCAGAAACGCAATCAGCTGTACTTCCAAATTGGATGTTTTAAAAACTGGGTCTGTGGTCTGACACCAGAGGCAGCGCTGTAAAAGGAAAGGGGAATTAGGATCTGAAGTCCAGGTTGTTAGATCCCACATTCTTTCTCTCCGTGTGGTCTTGGACAAGCCACTCCTCCTTCCTGGACCTCAGGTTCCCCACAGATATGATGGTCGCACCTGTGCCCTGTCAGAGCTCATTCCTCCTCGGAGTCCCAGTGGGGTATGGCCCCTCTGATGGTCCAGGCAGGGCAGGGATGCCTGGGACTAGGCTGGGAGGGCCAGAGGTGGAGGCAAGGATCTGCTGTCACACAGGAGCCACCTCCCCAGTGACTGTGGCACACCTGCCTTGGGGTAATAGTGATAAAGACGAAACCATGGTTTCTTAGTGAAATCCTGCTTGAAAGACAAATTCAGCACCTGAGGACCTGGTGTGAGGTCTGGTTTGAATGTGGTCAAGAAGTGCATCCTGTGGCAAATCCCTGAGCCTCCCTGAGCCTCGTTTGCTTCACCTGGAAAATACAAATGACAACATACACCTAGTGGGGCAGTTTTGACCTCAGATGAGAATGTGGGCGTGAGCCTGCTTGGCTGGCCTGCAGCTGGGATGGGCCAGAAATGCTGCCCAGCCCAGCCCAGAGCCTCCGTGTTTTCTCCCCTTCTATGTCTCCTTCCCCCATCCGTGGACCTCTAATGGCTTTGGCATCTCTGTGGTCCATTTCCTGGAGGGTGTAAATTATTTATGGGACAGACACATCAGCCAGCAGGCGGAGGGTGCTGCATCAGAGGGAGCATTGTGCCTGCAGGAGGAGGTTGGGGGTCAGCCCAACCTGGCCTTGTCCTCCGCTTCCCACCCCCTGGAGGCTGCCTCCAGCCCTGTGCCTCCACCACTGGGACTTCGCACTGCTTCCCGGGCTGTCCCTGGAGCCCTCCTCCCCTGGCCTGAGCCACTGCACTCTGAGCCAGTGGGTTTCTCTCTTGGAAGGAAGCTTTGCCTCTTACTGGCCATGAATAATAGATGAGCGCTTAGGGAAGGGGTCGGTGAGGACACTCCCCCCATTAGTGACCCTGATATCACCCATGAGGAGCCTCCTCTCCATGCAGCTTCTGCCCCCGGCACACAGACTTGGACTGGGTTGAGTGTGGGAAGCAGGGTTTTTCTGAAATATTGATAGAATGGCCGAGAAGAGGCTCTGAGCCCACTCAGGCTGCTGCCTCACTAGGGAGAGTCCAGAGTGACTCTGGTTACCCACCTGACAATGCACAGGATGGTTTCCCAGCAGGAAATGGTGTGTCAATATCCCTGTGCAGTTGTTCTTGGCCTGGGGGAGAGGAGGGAAGTAATGGATTCTTTTCAGTGTCCAAGGATGCTACAGATGCTCCCCAGAAACCGCACATGTGCACAAACACAAAGACTTGCAAGCAATCTCGGCAGGTCCTGGCGGGTCCCCGACCTCCTTGCTAGTGGCCTCTTGTACTGAATTGAGCCCAGTTTCTGAATTCAGACAGACTCACATGTGAATCCAAACTTCACTAGCTCTCCACCCATCTGCCTGGAACACCTTCCCCCTAGCGTCTCCCTGCCTCAATCCTCATCCTTCAGGTCTCAGCAAAAGCCTTCTCGGGCTCCCAGGATGAGTTTAGATTCTGGTACTCTTTATTTTTCTTTCCTTGACATTTGTGACACTGGTTCTTCTGGTTTTATTGTTGGTTTTCTCTACAAGGACAGCAATCACTCTGTTTTCTTCACCATTGCATGCCAAGTGCTTAGCACGATGCTTGTTACCCAGCAGGCACTGAGCCAATATTAATCTCGGATTAGTCACTCAACTTTTCATACTACTCTGCCCACATAAGGAATGGTTGGATCTACTTCCTAAAATAAAGCTAGGTTGTATACTGAGAGAGGATTTCTATTTATCTTATAATGACTTTGAGATGAGTCTTTATTTTTATCTGGTCCTCTAAGCTTGGGGGTTTGTAGATCAAAGGTGATTTGCGTGGTCCTACCCCATACAAACACTGGAGGCAGTGTTTAGGCCCCTCTGTCACTTATCTTGACTGACTAGTTCTGGCCTTTTTACTGGAGCAAGACAAGTATACAGGTACTAGACATAGCTTTTCCTAATCAAGGAAAGGCATAATTAAACCCTGGATAAAGGAGATTGAAGAAGCTTTTCAGGTTGCTTTGTAGTTTACCAAAGGTCTGGGGCAGCAACGTAAGGATTGAAACCACCTTGGGGGCAGAGTAGGGGACGGGAATGAGAGGGGAGAAATGAGATCACCACTTGTGAAGCAGCTGCCATGGACCAGGGATGGCGCTGGGTACTTGCTTTATTAGGTTATTCATTTCATATGGGCCCAGGGATTAAGTACTGTAATATCCATTTATAGAAGAGGACACTGAGACTCAGAGTGGTCATACGTCTTGCCTAAGTTCACCCAGTTCATACACTGGGAAGGACGGGGCAGGGATAATATTTTAGCATGCCATGCGTGCTGAGTTCTTTCTTTCAAAGCACCTGTGCATCTTGTGAATGGTCTTGGCCATAAGTTCACATGCTGGGTGGGGCAGATATCACTGTGTCCATTAGATTGGTGAGGGGTGGTGATGCTTGAAGAAGTGAAGTGGCTTACTAAGGATTGCATGTCTTGGAGAGCCTGTGGGGCCAGGGAGGGAGGACTGCTGGTTGAATGGAACCCGAATGAGTGTTCCGAGATATCAATTCATCCTGCCCAGCCCTCCTCTCCTTTGATGTGCCAGGCCTGAGAGCCCCTTAGTCGGGGATCTCTACTGTCATCAAAGTAATGTCTCCTACAGGGACAACATTTTCCAATTTCCAAAGTACTTTTATATCTACTAGCCCCTTTAACCTCCAAACCGCCCTTCAGTGTAGGTGCTATTGTTCACGGTTTAGAAGTGAGGAAACTGAGGCTCCACAATTTTGTGCAACCTGCACAGGGGCACACCACTAGGAGGTTGTGGAGCGAGAATTCCCTCTGACCCATCTTCTGGTCTTCCACAGTCGAGGTCAACCCTGGACTGTGCAGGCCAACGACCTTGGTTTCCCTCTGATCTCCCCCTGTGCTGGGCTCGTTGTTCCTGGATGGAGGGCTGGCTCCCTTACTTTGTTAACCCGACTGATAAGAGGAGAGCTGCTTTCCAACAAACTGGAGACTTGCTTGGGGTCATGCAAAGGAAACATTGACTCCCTCGTGTCACAAGGAGCCTGTGGGACCTTGGTTTGTGGCCACATCTCTGGATAGCGACTATCTGGAAATGTCTCGTTAGCTTCCTGCAGCATGCCAGGCCAGAGCGTCAGCCAGCCGTAGTAAGAAAAACACACTCAAGTCACTTGTCCCTCACAGAATACATAACCTTCACTCAGAGGCAATTTAACAGCTGCCCAGAATGTAT
Organism: Chlorocebus sabaeus; assembly: GCF_047675955.1. NCBI lineage: Eukaryota > Metazoa > Chordata > Mammalia > Primates > Cercopithecidae > Chlorocebus > Chlorocebus sabaeus. Next base: position 15,931,337 of record NC_132917.1, read on the forward strand.
TTGTTTCTAGTGTATCTTAAAATTTTCTTTGTGCTGCTGGATCTAACAGAAGTGATTTCTGCGTGTGAGTGACTAATAGATCCTTTTACCTTGTGATTCATTTTTTAAAAATGATTTGCCAACAAGAATTGCATTTGGTGTATAATAAAAGGAATGTCACAGAAGCTTGGAAACATACAAAGATAACAGGCTGACTAATGAAGACCACAGAACACGTCTAAGCTGTGGACATTTGGGCAAAGATGTGCTCCTTCTTAGTTTTCTTGTTTGTGAAAGTAGAGGGAAGGGAACTAGCTGACCTGGACACAGATGGCCCAGCTCCCCTTTCTGGCTCTGATCTGTGCAGGACAAATAGTATTTCCCTCAGCCATTACAGTTGAGACCAGGCTGTTGTAGTCAAACAGACCTTACTCATAACGTCTCAGGGATAACACCAGGGACGCAGACATATAAAGACTTGTGTGGAGGTAGCCTGATGTACAAGGCCCACCCATTCCCTAGGACTAGAAAATTCCATGCCACCCCAGCTCCCTATCTCCTGGGCACTGTCTCAACCCAGGAGCTCTCCTCAGCTCAAAATATGGCCCTGAGACAGTGAGACCTGGAGAACCCTGAACTTCATGGAAAGCAATTCCCTGTGCTTTGTCCCCAAGGCTTGGATTCTGTGTCAGAGTGTCCTGTGTGAGCCCCACTTCTTCCTAGGATGACCAGCATGAACATGTCTGTTCACTCCTTCCAGAGAAGACCCTTCCTATGCACTGGGGTGTAGCCATAGAGATCCCTATAGCGTAGTCCTCAGAATACAGCCCAGCTATGTCCACTTGCAAACAAGACACCCACCCAACCACGCCCACACACACCCTGGCAGGAGGTGCTCCCTTTTACTAGTACACTATCACCAAGAGCACCATACATTCTAGCTTGCCTGGGACAGTTCCATTTTGTGCCTATTGCCTGGGTGTAAATCAATAGCTCCCCTGTTACTCCCAAAGTGTCCTGATATGGTTTGGCTATGCCTCCATCCAAATCTCATCTTGAATTGTAGCTCCCACAGTTCCCATGTGTCATGGGAGGGACCCAGTTGGAGGTGGTTGAATCATAGGGGTGGATCTTTCACATGTTATTCTCGTGGTGATGAGTGAGTCTCATGAGATCTGATGGTTTTGTAAAGATGAGTTTCCCTGTGCAAGTTCTCTCTCTTTGCCTGCTACCATGTAGGACGTGACTCTGCTCCTCTTTCAGCTTCCACCATGACTGTGAGGCCTCCCCAGCCATATGGAACTGTGAATCCATTAAAACTCTTTCCTTTATAAATTGCCCAGTCTTGGGTATGCCCTTATTAGTAGCATAATAACGGACTAATACATATCCCATTTGGGGTGATAAATTGTATGTTACCCTATTTATCATTATTATAATGAGAGAGCTTCCTGACCCTCAGTGCTCAGCAGAAACCTTACTCTCTCCAGGACGCCCTCCTACCAGATATCTTGCACTGATCTGCTCTTCCAGGCAACTAACTACCAAAGTGCTTAGGCATCTTCTCCACCCTGACTCCTTTACCAGCCTTTCCCCCACTTTATTCACTCAAGTATATTTCATGCCCCTCTACAATGCACCAGGGAGTAGTGAAGGCATTGGGGAAAAATAGGAGTACCAAAAGGAAGACTGACAGGAAGTCTCTAGCTATATCTACTTATTTATAGCATACACTGAACACTATATGAATAAAGACATGAACACATACATTTGTATTTTTAATATATATTTGATTATATTTTATGTTTTTAATATTTTTATATTATATTATATTGTGTATTATAACACATATTATTATATTTATATGTTTATAATATATATTTATATGGTATACACACACACACACACACACACACACACACATATATATATGTATAAATACTTCCCGATGGTAAGGACTGTGAAAAAAGGAGAACCAGGCTGAGGTGAGGCAGGAGCGATGGGAATGTTCATGCTATCTTTTATGGGATGGGCAGAGCTGGTTTCTCTAATAAGGTGATAATTGAACGGAGGCCTGATTAAGTGAGGGAGTGACTTTGGTGTGGACAAAGCATTCTAGGCCAAAGAACTTCATGTGCAAAAGCCGTAAGAAGGGAGGAACAGCAAGGTCACTTGTAAGGCGAGGCCATTGATGTGCACGTGGATTGGGAGTGTCTGAGGCCGTCTTCGTCTGTCCTGCCCACAGCCTGGCCAGGCACTGATGCCCACGTCCCGAGGACCTTGGTAAATGTTGACTGGTTGATGATTGACAGATCACACATTCCTCTGGTTCTCTCGGTCACTGTGGCACTGGGTCAAAGCTTCGTGGATCAGCCTGTTTCTAGCCACACCAGTGTGGCTGGACTGCTTGGACTCTTGTTATGGGCGATGGAGGTTCCCAAATGATCTGAACCCATGGCAGAAAGGCCCATGCCACCTCTGTGCAGCTGAGCCCACTCCACAAAACTACCCGAGGCAGAGGTCTCAGGGACATACCATCTTCACTCGACACCGATCTGTATAATTTTATAAAGCCATACAACAGGCTGTGTGTTCAGAAGACAGAGAGTGCGGCTCAGACCTTAGGAGAAGTCCCATAGTACATGTTTGCTTCCGGATGTTACATTTGTTAATATTGCATTCTTGTTTGTTGGTGTATTTCAGTAGGTGTTCCCTGGACAATACAGACTTTAAAGCTGATCGTGTTTCTCCTCTGCACTGGCTGCCAGGAAGCTCCTCGTCAACCCTGAGACTCATCGGTGAAAACTGAGCAGGAACAACCAGCATGAACTCCTCTGAATGAGCCCATCCTTGGTTCCAACTGACCTTTCTACTCTTTCTCTTCTCCTATGTTAAGTTTTCATCTTAGTAAACCAGTTTAAACCTTCTTGAAGTGGTCTAGATCTTAAATTTATCCCTAAGTAAATCACTGTTCTAGACACTTTTATTTGTAAATAAGTTTTTAGCACCTACCATGTCAAAAGAAGTATGTTAGGCCGAAAGGCTCATGCCTATAATCCCAGCACTTTGGGAGGCTGAGGCGGGCAGATCACCTGGGGTCAGGAGTTCGAGAAAGATCAGCCTGACCAACATAGAGAAACGCCGTCTCTACTAAAAATACAAAATTAACCAGGTGTGTTGGCACATGCCTGTAATCCCAGCTACTCGGGAGGCTGAGGCAGGAGAATTGCTTGAACCTGGGAGGCAGAGATTGCAGTGAGCCAAGATCGCACCATTGCACTCCAACCTGGGCAACAAGAGCGAAACTCCATCTCAAAAAAAAAAAAAAAAAAAAGAAAAAAGAAAGATGTTAGGCTCAGAAGGAAGGACTCCAAGCGTTTCAGAGTCCCTGCCCTCCAGCTGAAGTTCCTATTTGTCTGTCCTTTTCTCATGGGTCAGATCTCAATGAATTCAGCCTTCTACAGAATGAGGAAACTGACCTCTAAATTCCATCCCTCAAAAGGATTAACTATTAGCATAATTTACTTTGTTTTAATAATGGGGTTGAGCCTAGTACCTGCAGAGAGGAAATAGATTTTTTAAAAAAGAAGATGGTTGGGTCGTCATTACTTCAACATGTCTGCTTGTGTCTTTGTCTTGAAGGGAATTAAGAACCTTGGTGTGAGTTTTTAAATGTCTGACCAACCATCCCCCACACTTTCACCCAACATGGCCACAAAGGAAGGTTGAAACTAATTCAAACCAGCACTCAGCTGCCTCATACAGTCCTATGCATGAGGGGGGAGGGAAGGGGTTTGGGGAGAGAATATATTGAGATCTGCCCTTTGATCGTGTTCAATGCGACTTTGCATTTACCTGAGGGATTAAAAGTTCTCATTGACCAAGGCTCCTGGCTTCCTACTCAGCCTTTGACGGGACAAGTGTTAATTGGACAATATAATAGGGACAATGTTAATTCCCCTCTTAGAGTTCCTTTTCTTGTTCAGTCAAATAGAAAGGCCCTTTTAAATGGCAGAGAGAGGAAGAAAGGAGCTGGTTTATAAGGGTAATAGACTGCACATCTTCCCCCTTGTCTCAAAACAAGTGCAATGGAGTCAGCATAAAGGCAGGCCCCTGAACAGGGAAAGAAAGGGAAACGACATGGTGGTTTGCCTGGAATGTCACCCTGGATTAGGGATCAGGGAAATACAGCCAGTAGGTTCTGTCTGTTTTTATAACAGCAGTGGTGGTGGGGAGGGATCGAGGGTGAGGAGGGGGCAAGAGTTGCAGAGGGCAGAAGCTCATGAGACTCTGGGGTAAGGGAAGGGCAGGTTAGTAGGGGTGGGGGATGCGTGGCGGGGGTTGACAAGGACAATCGAATGTAAACAATCACAAACCTGATTGGGACCCCGTGAGCATTTGGGCTGCTGCTGATGATCCCAAACAGCAGAGAGTTCACCACTGTGCACGGAAGATGGGCGAGAGTCAGGGATTCTAGAAGCAACACTCTGCTTTTAGGAGTTTCTGTAATTAGAATCTTCCTCTTGCCAGATCTCAAAATAGATGGATGTTAGTTCCCTGTGGGTTCTGGGAGCCACCTCCCTACTCCCTCACATGCATGGGAATCAGGATTTCCCTGCCAGCTTCCATCTCCACCCTGTCCTTATGACTGGTTTCTCTCCTAACAGAATCTTCTTCCCATTGAACTCCAACTCTGACGCTTCCCTCAGCTTTGGTTTTTATGAATGATGACTCTGGCCTATTCAGTTTTTTATTTGATCATTTATTCAATAAAAACTTTCTGGGCATCTCTTATATGGTAGGTACTTGACTGTCTGCCCTTGAACAAGTTACTTAAACTTGCCGTGCCCCATACACTTGGAGATGGGAATAACTGCCTTGGCCTTGGGTTTACAGGATTCTCTTTGGGATCAGTGGAGATAATGGATGGCAAAAACATCTTATAAACTCTAAAATATGTAAAATGGATGATTCTCTTTCTTACTTTTATTCACTGGCAAGATAAAAGAAATGCAAAAGTGGTGAGGAAAAAAGACGGTCTGTGTTAAAAGACAAGCTTGCCCTTGTCAGGCATGACGTAGTACAGGTAAGGCCAGAATGGTCAGAGTGGGCTGCGGCTGTCCAGGCTAAGTCACCTGAAGTCCTTTCCATGCATTTCTTTTCTGGCACTAAGGTTTTTGGTCAGAAAATGGACAGGTTGAGCTGCCTCTCTGATGGAGCATTTATGATCCTACCTGGGCTGACCTCTTTCCAAATTTTTCTGTGCAAGTTTTTCTTAGTAACCACATCAATTTGGGATGATTTGAGACTTGCAAACAGAAATGAAATCTGCAAATTTTAACCAAATTAGTCATTCTTTTGGTTTTAGGGTTGATCAAAAAAAGAGAAGTAGCTAATCCCCCATATTTTAGGATCAAATCCTGGAGAAACTCCTCAAACTTGTGAAGTTTCCATTTTATAGTAAAAGAGCAGAAAAAGGTAGGGAGGCCAAGCTTCACTTGAGCCTGGAGTGATTTGCCTCAGGTAGCAAGGGGTCAGTGCTTGCGATTTACATGTTATTTCTTAGTTCTGCACACTTCTTTTTATATTCTCTTGGAAATAGAAGTCTGCAGACTCCATTTCTTAGGTTTCTTCGCCAACAGACTTCTGTCTGCTTCTGCTAATAGGCGATGCAGATGGGAGATTGACCTGAGAGGGAAGGAAGAGAAAGATTGTGCTGTGACTCGGGATGGCGTTGCTGGCCACGCTGCTGGCTGATGTCGTGGCAGCAGGAGGGGGTGCCTGGCTGGAAAGAATCAGTGTCTTTTCAGCAGCTGCAGTTCTAGTTGAGAAGATGTGTCTTTGGCAGATCTAGAACCCACTGAGACACCGTCCCAGAACTCAGCAGTGAGAGCGGGCTCTGATCTCTGAGTATATCCCCCTCATCCTTTTGGTCACATGAATGCCAGTTGATTCTCTTTTTTGCTCTTCCAATTCTTCCAAACCTTTTGTAACCAATTTCCTGTACTAAATTCCCTCCATGTAAAACTGGAGAGCAAATGATATTTTACTGATGCAAAGACTCCACAAGAATTATTCATTGCTGGTGCTCTTAGGGCTGAGAAGACAGCAATTCCTCCACACGGGTGAGTCCAGGAATTTAGCTAAGGTCCACTCCTCGCTGATACTAAAACCTGGGGTGATTCCGTCCACCTCCCTGAGCCTCAGCTCTCCCATCTCTGAAATGCACAAAATAAATTCGGGTCTTCATTCCTCATGGTAGTGAGTTGTTACTCACAAACGGACCAGCCCTGTATGCTGTCCGTGATTTCAGCACTTTGGAGCACCTGAGGGCATCCGGGCGCACTCGGGCCTGGCACACTTCCTCACCAACCCATGTTCATGCATTTGCTCCATCATCTGGTATCCAGCCTTTGACAGGGCTCTTTTCTGCTCTGGACTGAAAGCCGCATGCTTCAGACTCACAAGCCCTTAAATATTTCATAGCAGACTGGCTGGGAATTAATATTTAATCACAGACTCCTTGGCACTTAAATATTTAATCACTGATGTCGCTGATGAGTAATGAATCAGCGCCCAGAAAAACTTTTGGTCTCTGGTGCCAGTTTTTTTTTTTTTTTTTTTTTATACTTTAAGTTCTAGGGTACATGTGCACAATGTGCAGGTTTGTTACATATGTATACATGTGCCATGTTGGTGTGCTGCACCCATCAACTCATCAGCACCCATCAACTCGTCATTTATATCAGTTATAACTCCCAATGCCATCCTTCCCCCCTCCCCCTCCCCATAATAGGACCCGGTGTGTGATGCTCCCCTTCCCAGGTCCAGGTGATCTCATGGTTCAATTCCCACCTATGAGTGAGAACATGCGGTGTTTGGTTTTCTGTTCTTGCAAAAGTTTGCTGAGAATGATGGTTTCCAGCTGCACCCATGTCCCTACAAAGGACAAGAACTCATCCTTTTTTATGGCTGCATAGTATTCCATGGTTTATATGTGCCACATTTGCTTAATCCAGTCTGTCACTGATGGACATTTGGGTTGATTCCAAATCTTTGCTATTGTGAATAGTGCCGCAATAAACATACGTGTGCATGTGTCTTTATAGCAGCATGATTTATAATCCTTTGGGTATATACCCAGTAATGCGATGGCTGGGTCATATGGTATTTCTAGTTCTAGATCCTTGAGGAATCGCCATACTGTTTTCCACAATGGCTGAACTAGTTTACAATCCCACCAACAGTGTAAAAGTGTTCCTATTTCTCCAAATCCTCTCCAGCACCTGTTGTTTCCTGACTTTTTAATGATTGCCATTCTAACTGGTGTGAGATGGTATCTCATTGTGGTTTTGATTTGCATTTCTCTGATGGTGAGTGATGATGAGCATTTTTTCATGTGTCTGTTGGCTGTGTGAATGTCTTCTTTTGAGATATGTCTGTTCATATCCTTTGCCCACTTTTTGATGGGGTTGTTTGTTTTTTTCTTGTAAATTTGTTTGAGTTCTTCGTAGGTTCTAGATATTAGCCCTTTGTCAGATGAGTAGATTGCAAAAATTTTCTCCCATTCTGTAGGTTGCCTGTTCACTCTGATGGTAGTTTCTTTTGCTGTGCAGAAGCTCTTTAGTTTAATGAGATCCCATTTGTCAATTTTGGCTTTTGTTGCCGTTGCTTTTGGTGTTTTAGACATGAAGTCCTTACCCATGCCTATGTCCTGAATGGTATTACCTAGGTTTTCTTCTAGGGTTTTTATGGTTTTAGGTCTAACATTTAAGTCTCTAATCCATCTTGAATTAATTTTCATATAAGGAGTAAGGAAAGGATCCAGTTTCAGCTTTCTCCTTATGGCTAGCCAATTTTCCCAGCACCATTTATTAAATATGGAATCCTTTCCCCATTTCTTGTTTTTCTCAGGTTTGTCAAAGATCAGATGGCTGTAGATGTGTGGTATTATTTCTGAGGGCTCTGTTCTGTTCCATTGGTCTGTATCTCTGTTTTGGTATCTGGTGCCAGTTTTAAAGGATCTTCGGTTCTGGTCTCAGAGAACAGATAGATACTGGACAAGTTTATTTCTATCCGAAGTTTACTCACATTTAATATTTTTCAGGGTCAAAAAAAATTTGCTTCAATACCAACCTGAGACTCTGGATCAGAAAATCTCATCGTGGATGACCATAAGCCATTAGGAATAGCCATGGATGGCTAAAGTAATAAACATTTGTGTCAGTTCACATCCTAAGAAAAGAGAGGTGCTGGGATATCCTCAGAGGCACAAGAGTCGGGGTGGGAGTGGGAACCAGAACTCCTTATATTTCCAGTGGTGATTTAAAGTATGGAGTGAAGAGAAGGTTTCAGAAAAAAAACCCCAGAAATTCTTGGGATCAAAACAGTAGGTAGAGAAAAGAGAAAAAAGTGAGGTTGGAAAAATTCATGGAGCTCCATGTTGAAAAAGTAAGGGACACGAATATTGTGCGAGTTGAACATCAAAAACCACTGATATTCATGTCTGCGATAAGAGCAGCTCCATCACCAGAATGAAGGATGTTTCTAGAATTCAGCCTTAAATGACTTTATTTCTCAACAGTGGCAGATACCTACCTTTGTTACCCAACAGTCCCCATTCCTCCTTATTGCTAGTAGAGCCCTAAATTTGTTCAGAGACTCAACCTTCCATGTGCTTTGGAGAGAGGGACGTTCTGTTGCCTAGGATGAATGTTGATTAATCTAACTGACCAAGGAAACTCCATTCCCCTTTCTTGTCATTCCTTTAGCCGTGAGCGTGTAATGCAGTTCCGACCAATATGGTATGAAGGAAAGCAGGGACACCTGGTCAGAGGGCCTCTGGGGAAGGTATTTCTCACTGAAGAAGAGACACAGGAGGAGGACTTACCTTCCTGCCTGTGGGTGAGATTGTGTGGAGTTGGGGGGCAGTGAATTTGCTATCATTAGGAGACAAGCTGAATACCAAAGCTCAAGATGGTGAAGAAAAATGGAAACACCTGGTCCTAGTGCCACTAAATTGACGATTGACCAGCTGTAAAACAAACCCTACTTTTAGGCTTCTTTTTATGTGTTTCAGCTGCTTTTGAGTGTTTTATTATTTGTAGCCAAGAGTATCTAATTAATGGACCACATGAATAAGGGAGGTGGCAAGATAAAGATTAAAGGCAAATAAGGAGTAAATGAGAAACTGTTTCACACCCATCGGATTGGCTAATAATTAAGCCTGATATATGCTGACCTTGGGTGAGCGGTGCAGCCACGGGACCTCTCCTACACTGCCAGCGGAAGTGTAACTTGCTTGATAACTTCAGGGAACCAACTGGCAGCATCCAGTGAAGCAAGAGATACATGTAATCCATGATCAAGCAATTCTCCTCTTTGGCTTAGAGCTGGAGATACTGTGGTCCATGTACGGAGAGAAACATCGATAGTCATGCTTATTACAGCATTTTTGTGATAGAGCAAATTGGAAACAAATCTTAATGACCATCAACTAAAAAAGAAATAAATCACCTATCCAGTCTTTGGGATACTACTGAGCAGATACGATGAGTAATTCATAGCTACATGTATCAACACAAGTATCTAAACAGTTTTGAGTGAAAAAAAGCGAGTTGCAGAGGGACATGTAGAATCTGAAACTATTCATACGAAGTTTTAAAACTCAAGCAATACGATGTAGTAAAAATATAAAGAAATGCATTGGGATGATAAATAACGTGTTCAAAATGGCAGCTTTCTTTGAGGAAAGAGGTGGTACAAAGGAGGGTGTAGAGGAGGCTCCAATCAAACCCGAACTATGTGCTTTCTGAAGCAGAATTGTAAGTAGATGGGTGGCTCATGTATGTGTGTGTGTATATATATATATAAAATAATATATACATAAAAAATTATTTTTTTGGAGGGGATGGAATCTCACTCTGTCACCCAGGCTGGAGTGCAGTGACACCATTTTGGCTCGCTGCAACCTCCGCCTCCTGGGTTCAAGCGATTCTCCTGCCTCAGGCTCCTGAGTAGCTGGGATTACAGATGCCCACTACCGCACCTGGTTAATTTTTTGTAGTTTTAGTAGAGACGGGTTTTGCCAAGTTGGCCAGGCTGGTCTCGAACTCCTGACCTCACGTGATCCACCCACCTCGGCCTCCCAAAGTGTTGGGATTACAGGCATGAGCCACTGCACCCGGCCATCTGTATTTTTGAACATGTTTGAAATAATTAAAAATCCCTGAAGACTGAGATTACTGGTTAGAGTCAATGGAGGGAAATTGAACAGAGATAAACATACAGTCCTGGGCAGTAACGCGGCGAGTTCTGTTTGGAAGTGTGGAATGAGAAGTTTCTCTGTGCTGCATAGGGACTAACAGGATGTTCCATCCCAGAGCAGCAGTCAATGAGCTGTATCTGTGAAGAATGTCACACAGAAAGTGAAATAAAATCCAGGAATCCAATCAGATGCAGAAAATGAGGATACAAAATAGTGTAGAAGGAAAGGACTAAAAGATTGGCAAATTTGGATGCTTAGTGGAACATGAGAATATCTTTTTGTTTGTATGTTTGTTTGTTTGTTTTGAGAGGGAGTTTCGCTCTGTCGCCCAGGCTGGAGTGCAGTGGCGCAATTTTGACTCACTGCAACCTCTGCCTTCTAGGTTCAAGCAATTCTCCTGCCTCAGCCTCCCGAGTAGCTGGGACCACAAGCATGCACCACCATGCCTAGCTATTTTTGTTTTTTAGCAGAGATGGGGTTTCGTCATGTTGGTCAGGCTGATCTCAAACTCCTGACCTCAGGGGATCTGCCTGCCTCAGCCTCCCAACGTGCTGGGATTACAGGCGTGAGCCACTGTGCCTGATTGTTTGTTATTTTTTGAGACAGGGTCTCACTCTGTTGCCCAGGCTGGAATGCAGTAGTGCGATCACAGCTCACTGCAGCCTTGACTTCCTGGGCATATGCCATCCGCTCACCTCAGCCTCCCGAGTAGCTAGGACTACAGGTGTAGGCCACCATGCCAAGCTAATTTTTGTATTTTTAATAGAGATGGGGTTTCAAAATGTTACTCATAGCTGGTCTTGAAATTGTGGGCTCAGGTGATCCACCTACCTAGGCCTCCCAGAGTGCTGGGATTACAGCCACGAGCCACCGTGTCCAGTCTGCTTGTTTGTTTTTGAGGTAGGGTCTCGTTGTGTCACGCAGGCTGGAGTGCAGCAGCACAATCACAGCTCACTGTAACCTTGACCTCCTGGGCTTACAGGATCCTCCCACCTCAGTCTCCTGAGTAGCTCGGAGTACAGACCATACCACTTGACTAATTTTAAAATTTTTTGTAGAGACAGGGATTGTGTCTATGTTGTCCAGAGTGGTCTCCAACTCCTGAGCTCAAGTGATCCTCCCAGCTCAGCTTCCCAAAGTGCTGGGATTATAGGCATGAGCCTCTGCACCCAACCTCAGAAAATACCTTTATTTTTATTTGAATTTGCTGTTAATGTTTCTCATTGCCATATAGCTTTCAGTTTAGCATACTTACCTTTATGAATACAACTTTATACATATGCTTTTATTTTATTTGTAAAACCATATTGTATGTCTGTATCTATTAATACTTTGTATAAAGAATTTTTTGGCCACATGCAGTGGCTTACGCTTGTAATCCTAGCACTTTGGGAGGCTAAGGCAGGTGAACTACTTGAGCCCAGGAGTTCAAGATCAGCCTAAGCAACATGGTGAAACCCTGTCTCTACAAAAAATGCAAAAATTAGCTAGGCATGGTGGCATGTACCTGTGGTCGCAGTTACTCAGTGAGGCTGAAGTGGGAGGATTGCTTGAACCTGGGAGGCAGAGGTTGCAGTGAACTGAGATAGCGCCACTGAACTCCAGCACTCCAGCCTGGGTGAAAGAATGAGACCCTGTCTCAAAAAAAAAGAAAAAAAAAATTGTTCAATTAAAAGAAGTATGTTGCCTTGAATTAGGTCCTCAAAGTGAGTTTTAAAAGATTGGGTGGTAGTACTTGACTTAATAGCAGTTTATACAAAAATAAGGTTTTTGTTTTTTTTTTTCCCCACAAGATTACTGTGAACCAATAGGGTAATGTAGTTTCTAAATAAGTTCATGTAAAACTTGCATTTATAATCGAATTATAGTAATGACACCAGAGGAAGTAAAAATCTAGCTTTATTTTGCACTGGCTGGATCTTGTCTGGAGGATGGTACTCTGTTTAGATTCTTCATACCCCAAAGGATGGAACAGGAGAAAAGTGAATGATTGGATGAAAACCCCTCCAACAATGTCATCTGAAGATGAAGGGTAAAGACATGATGTTGGGGTAGCCCAGGCACTGTCACTACTTCTTTGATGGGCTGCCACGGAGCAGAGGGACAAGGTGTGTCACATACGGCTAGACAGTAGAGCTGCACGCAATATTGGAAGGCATTGGGTGCATGTATTAAGTGGAGGGATAATTTCAGCTCATTAGGTGCTAAAGCTATCTAATGTTAGAGGCATCCTAGGATGGGATCAGTGGTCTCTGGAGGTGGTAGGCATCCTATCACTTGGAATGTCCAGGAGGGTTCTGCAGTGGGAGTTTCAGCGCTGAGTAAGTGGCTGAGCTAGACAACTTCTGAGATCCCAGTTTTGAGGTTGTACAGTCACGGGACAGAATGTACAATTCGCTTATTACTGGGAGATGCCAGAAGGTCATGTGACTAGAAATGAGTTTCAGGTCCGCCAAGGAGAAGAATCCTAGACCTGGCTTGTACATCGGCTCTATGATTAGAACCATCAGTTAATCTTTGGCCTTTCTTTTTGCTGAAAGGTGGAAGAGAACATCTTGGACATAGATGAAGGGTTGTTTCTTCCAGATGAAGCTAGTTGATGTAGAGGTTTAGGGGGAAATGGCTCCATCCTCTGTTAGTGTTGGGATCTCATCCCATTGGGATGAGAATGTTTATGTGATATCCTGGTGTTTGAGGATGGTTGATTGTAAGCTACAGCCGATGAGATGAAGTCTTGTCTTATGGCTGACTCCTCAGTGTTGAGCGAGGGAAGTCCTGGGGCCTTAGATAGCAATAGGCACCTGCCTAAGTAGGCAGATAGGACTCAAATAGCCTTTTTAGCTATTGTAATTGTTGGAAATTGAGATTTCTATACAGGTACTCTAGGGTTCTGGGTTCCTGGAGGTACAAGGAGGCAGTGTAAAGATAAATATGTCTTTTTTTGTAAATGAAATTTTGTCAATGGGTAGTGTTCTATGTTTCTTTGTGATCTTCCCAAAATCTTTAGTAAAGTGTTGTTTCTCTGTTCTATTCAGGTCTCCGCTGTGTTTGGTAGAGTGTTAAAAGCAGGGTGCCAAATGCCAAAAAGCATTAGGAAATCAGTGAAAAATCCCCCCCGCCGCCCCCAATGGGATGTGAAATCTCTGCACTAGAGGGAAGAGCCAGGGTCTAGCAGTGTCTCCTTCCCATGGCAAATGTAGCGGGGATGGATGCTATTTTTGCTAAGGACAGAGACATGTTTATATACCCTCAGCACCTTGGTCTGCTTCTTCATCTGCTCCTTTTGTGGTGGGGTGGAGGGGGGTGTCATCCCTTTTCTCCAGTGAGGGATCAGAGATCATGGCTGGGGGTTGGTGGCCATTAAGTAGGAGTGTATTAGTTATTTATTGCTGTAAAACAAATTGCCCCCAAACTTAGCAGTTTAGAACACCCACAATTTATTTTTTTCCCCTAGTTTCTGAGTGTCAGGAACTGGTTGGGGCTCAGGTGCGGATTCTGGCTCAGGATCTCACATGGGATTGCAGTCAAGCTGGGGCTGCAGTCTCTGCAGGCTTGAGTGAGAGTGAGGATCTACTCATTTCCAAGCTCACCCATATGGGAGTAGGCAGGAGACCCAGGAGATTCCAGTTCCTCACTAGGTGGCTCTCTCCTTAGGGTTGCTCGTGAAATGATATCCCTCAGAGCAAGTAACCCAAGAGCAAGGGAGTGAGAGAGCAACAAAAATGGAAATTGCAGGCTTTTATAACCTAGTCTTGAAAGTGACATACCATCACTTCTGCCATATTCTGTTGGTTACACAGACTCACCTTGATTCAAAGCATAAGGTGTAAATACCAGAAGGTATGGATCACTGGGGATTTTAACTCTAATTGCAAACATAAAAGTTTAAATTAGCTCCAGAAAGATCCATATCTGGGCAGAAGGAATTGATTCATTCAGCAGACTCATTAAGCACTTCCTTTGTGCCAGTCACTGTTCTAGGTGCTGAAAATACCACGATGAACAAGGCTTTCAAAGTCCCTGCTTTCGAGGATTTTACATTTTAATGATAGAGACAGAAAATGAACAAATACAAAAAATAGGCAGTTTAAGTGCTGTAGAGAAAATAAAAGATAAGCTGGTGAAGAGGAGCATACATCTGTATGGCTTGCTTACTTTCAACTTGGTCTTCCTTCATAGGACCTCATGGGGTGGTGGTATCAGTCCTTTGCCCCCTTCCAGGCCTACCGGGGCCACTTCTGGGTGGCTCAATCTAGAAGAAGTTTGAGCCTACCCTGGACCTGGGTAGGCACTTTATTTATTTTTACTATTTTATTTTATTTATTTTTAGACATTGGATCTTGCTCTGTCATTCAGGCTGGAGTGCGGTGGCATGATCAAAGCTCACTGCAGCCTCTAACTCTTGGGTTCAAGCAATTCTCCCTTCTCAGCCTCCCAAGTAGCTAAGACTATAAGCACATGCCACTATGCCAGGCTAATTTTTTTATTTTTTTAGAGATGAGTGTCTCACTATGTTATCAGGCTGGTCTCAAACTCCTAGCCTTAACCAATCTTTCCACGTTGGCCTCCCAAAGTGCTAAGGTTACAGGCATGAACCACTGTGCCTGGCTGGGTGGGCACTTTAGAACATCTGTTGAAGCCCTACTATAGAACGAATTTTATTAGACTGTAGGTTTCCTGAGGGCAGACTCTCTGCTTTCTTAGTTAGTCTGTGCATCCCCTAGACATCCAGATATTGTCAGATGGCCTGGCTCCCAGTCCTGTGCACTTCTTAGGTTCTGTTCTGCCCATGTCCATCATTATCCTGGAGTTTGCTCCCATGTGGGAGGCCATTTTCTGGAAACTTTTCTGGTGTTTCCACCAGACATGACTACCAGAGTTAATGTGGGGAGCTGTGGTCACATCTGAAAGCCTCATTTTCAACAAGAGTACTTTGAAAGAGAAGAGTGTTAACCATTTGTTAGCAAAAATGGGTACTCAGACCTAAAGTATTTTCACATTTGTTATCTCACTGCCTCTCAAAACAGACTTGTGAAGTAGGCAGAATATAGTTTATCAGCCAGTTTTACAGATGAAGACACCAAGATTCAGAAATAAAAGTATTTTTTTAGCATCTCATCACTATGATGGGAGGAGCTGGAGAATCTGACCACATGACAGAAGTATCCCATTTTCTCTCTGTAACTATCCCATGTTATGTTCTGCACAATAAAATCCATGTGGTCTAGCAAGAAGAGCACTTCTCAACTTTGATGTACTGACTAATTCCCTAGGGACCTCAACTGCAAATTCTAATTCCATAAGATGGTGCCTGAGATTCTGCATTTCTCACAAGCTTCCAGGTGATGCCCATGCTCTGCTCCATGGGCCACATTGTCAATAACAAGGGTCACCCTCTGTCCCCATTTCCATACATCAGAAACCAAACCATCCATTAAAATATGGGGCCAAGATCCCTGTACCCTTGAAACCCATCTAATGTCTGTGGTCAGAAGTACCATGTTCTCCCTGCACATCCATGCCAAGGACTGGCTCCCCTCAGAAAGCACTGGTCACATACTGCTTGCATAAAGTGACCTGTGTTCATGGCTCACATTGAATTTGACTCAGAGTGCCTCTGAATTTATGTCTTTTTAAAATATCATTGACTGTTTATACCATGTAGGTGGTATCAGTGATGAGATGGAGGGCATTGGGTTGTACAGCTGAGCTGAATCTTAATTCTCTATTTCTTTTCTACTAGGACATTTCACTAACCAATATAATCTTACAGTGATATTGACAAGGCTATGCTTTCAGGCTGTTGGGACATTCTAAGTTTAAACTGAGAAGACAGCCGACAAACAGACACTGGGCTTTAAGCCTTTGTATAATCTTTATAACTGGCAAATTTTGAGTCCATTGCAGCTGACCTTTACTTAGGGAAAATTCTCTTCTCATAACATGGAAGATCTATACATATGTTGAGGATCTTCTCAGTACCAGGCTCTGATTAGCAGCAGACACAAGATTCTCGTGGGCAGGAACCAGCTGATACTCTTATCTAAATCCCCATTATCTAGAACATGTAGATGTACTCAATAAATTCTCAGATACCCACTGTGCTGGGCCACATACATATGTTACTACTTTAAAAAAAATCCAGGAAAGCATTATAACATATCCTCTGTGAATTTCTTCTATTGAGTCTCTGTTTTGAAAGTTTAGGATTAGATAGTTCCTAGGTGAGGAAGTTGGTGATTCCTTTTTACTGGACAGATGGGCACGCAGACGCTCTGGGAGTTGATTAACCCCACCTTGACATTTTTGCAGTCCTGGCTTTGTCTTACAGTGGGTCTTGGAACATGTCCAATATATACTTAGACATACTTCTCTGGGAGAAAAGCTTTTACACTTCAGAAACACATACACACACGCGCACACACACATACACACACACAGACTCTCTCTCTCTTAATTTGAGGTTGAATTTTTCTGCCCTAATTAGCTGTGTCTTTGAGCTTCAAGAGCTAGTTTTACTGTGGTTATTAACGAGGCCAATCTCTGATAGCTGGCCTTTTTCAAAAGCATTCCAGCCTGCTAAACAGTGGCCTTTTATGATTTACAAGTTTGGAATCTTTGAGAGTTTTCAACAATTAAGGTGCTAACTTTTCACACTCCCCTGGTCTCCAAACTTCTTAATCACAAAACCTTGAAACTGTGCCGTGGCAAGGGGAGTTTAGTGCCCTTGCATCTTGCCTCCTGGATTTAGGAGGGTCCAGCAAGCTTGCTCAGTCCAGCAGGCATCATTTCCCAAGAGGATGCTGGCAGGAAGTCACTGGTGCTGTTTTTGAGCGTGAAGCCTGAGCTAACTTCGTGTGAAGTTACAGTCCGGAGCAGGCACCATCAGACAGGGACTCCAAAGGCACAGGAGGAAACACTCCCTTAGCATGTCACTGTTAGGGTCTTCCCGACTGAGCTGGTCTCAGCAAGTGGCATCCACATGTGGGGGCTCGTATCTGGGTCTGGTTCGTTTCACCTTGGAACTTTTTCACACTGATGATGAGGATCAGAGAGGTAAAACAACTTGCCTGAGGACACACAGTCAGTGGCAAAGCTGGGACTTACGGACTTTCTGGTTTCTTGTCCAAAGCTCATTCCAACAAGTGTGTCAACTCCTTTGGTTTAAGCATGTGCTTCTTCTTTGGTGAAAGAATTAAAGGTGTTGGCTTAAGACTTCTCTACCATGATCAATGAACTGCATTCTACTTTCACAAGACATTTATAGATCCTTTGGACATCCTATGTTCCTATTTGATCTAACAATGAATCCTGATGCACAACACCAGTAGAAAGTTAAAAGATCAAGTCAGAAAATGTTTAAAAGCATCTTTTCTTACTCATTTATTTCATTAGTTATTTCCAGTGATCAGTGAAAAAGTAGTAAAATACACAACGTTCATTACAGCTATTTCTGTCAACAACGGAAAACAGACACAAATGCAATTTTGACGTGTAATGTCTAGAATAAATAAGCATAATATGCAGTGTAATTACTTACATAAAAGCTACATGATAATGTGTGTCACAATTCGGAATGTGATTCACTCTACCATTTCTTTTTTTATTCCTCTTGCCAAACAATGAAAATATTTATTAAAGGATGTTTGAAACCTTTCCCAAAAACTAGGTAAACAAACAGAAAAAAATACAAAAAGGGAGTAAAACGGCAAGCAAATATTTTGACTTTAAGGCTAATAGTTTTGTATTTCAATTGCCGTTTAGCTTTTTTTCCTTTAAAAAATAATATATTTGTATAATATTTTAACATTTAGGAAAATACTTTTGCATATATTTATCTTGTTTCATCCTTAAAATACACCTGTGAAGTAAACAGGGTGAACAAATTTTTCACAAATATTATTATTATTATTATTTTTCCAGATGGAGTCTTGCTCTCTTGCCCGGGCTGGGGTGCAGTGGTGCAATCTCAGTTCACTGCAACCTCTGCCTCCCGAGCTCAAGCAATTCTCCTGCTTTAGCCTCCAGAGTAACTAGGATTACAGGCACACGCCACCATGTCCGGCTAATTTTTGTATTTTTAGTAGAGATGGGGTTTTACCATGTTGGCCAGGCTGGTCTCGAACTCCTGACCTCAAGTAATTTGCCTGTCTTGGCCTCCCAAAGTGTTGAGATTACAGGCGTGAGCCACACCACCCAGCCTATTTTTTTACTGGTGAAGAATCAGAGGCAGGATGAGGCTTGCCAAGTCCCAAATGGTGTCTTCTAATTTATAGTTCCATATTCATTTTACAGTTTTCCTCACTTTACCCGTCATTGTAAATGGAGAAGGGTGTTTATGTTTGTGTTGTTGGGTGCAGCTCAGTGTGTTTTATAAAGTACTTCATGCGTAATCAAGGTTCAAAAATAGTATGTTAAGACTTTTAAAAAATCCTTATATTATTACGTATATATTAAATTACATTTTCCAATGTTTGTAAGTCCTTTAATCTCTTTGGAATAGCTTGCAGATGCTACTAACAGGTTTTTTAAAAATTAGGCATATAAATATAACACTTCTAAGCAAAATTCCTAACTCAATTGTCTTATTTCTGAAACTTTTAATAAAGCACCTTTTTCTCACAGAGAAAACTAACCTGTTAGTATTAACATGAATAAATAAGTGGCATTACGCGTTATGGCATCATGTTATGAGAACGTAGACAATAAAAAGAAGTGAGTGTGTATCAACAGTAGGACTCAAAGACTACGTAATGAATGTGTGATTTGGTATATTTGATCATCGTGGAAACTGTCCAGAATTCCATTGCTGTGTGGATTTTTATTGATCTGAAATAAGACGTGAAGACTTGTATTCTGCAAAGTGTACCTTTTAGCTGTTTTCTTACTATGATCATAGTTATGGGTACCTACCAAGTTCTTGAGACTCTTGGATAAGTCTCACTCACTAAGTAAAGTGTGCTGCTCCTGGAAGTGTAAAGATAATGTCCCCAACACTTTAACTTGAATTGTTAACTTCTCCTCAAATCTATCTTTCAAAAGATCTTCACATCTACCCACTTCTCACCACGTCCATTTGGTCTAAATCTCCACTGTCTCTTGACCAAGTGCTACAGTCTGAATATTTATGTCCCCACAAAATTCAGATGTTGAAATTCTAGCCCCCAAGGTGATGGGATGAGAAGGTGGGGTCTTTGGGGAGGTGAGTAGGTCAGGAGAGTGAAGTCCTTATGGATGGGATTAGTGCCCTTACAAAGGAGACCTCTGACACCACGCGAGGACGAGGCAGGAAGACGGCCTCTGTGAGCCAGGAAACAGGCCACTCCACACACTGAATCTACCAGTGCCTTGATCTTGGAATTCCCAGATTCTGGAACTGTGAGGGGCAAATTCCTGTTGTTCATAAGCCACCCAGTCTGTGGCATTTTGTGATAGCCACCCGAATGGACTAAGATGCTAGGAAATGGAGCAGCCTCCTATAGAGCCCAGCTGCTTTCCCTGTTGCTCTGGACAACCCACTCTCCACACAGCAGTCAGAGTGATCTTTGACATCACACCCTTGCTTAAAACCTGACAGAGGTTTCCCATCCCCTTTAGAAGAAAACCCAACTGTAACTGTGGCTGACAGAGTTCCATGGTGGTGGAGCCTCTGCCCACCTCGCCACCCTCACATCTCGCCTCTTGACTGTGGACTTACTGCACTCTGGCTGCTGCCTGGCTTGATGCTCCTGGGCACACCGTCTCATCTTGCCCAGCACCTGCATTGGCCTTATATGACCTATCCCTAGATCTCTGTAACGCTGGGTCCTCCTGATCCTTCAGATCTGTGCAGCCTTCTCAGAGTGACCTTCTCTGGCTGCACTATCAGAGGCATTCCCTTGTCTCTTCTTGTCCCAGACACTCTTGTTAGATTAACCTGTCCTTTCCTGCCATCCAGCACAGATCTCCTTTTGAAGAATATCATCTGCCTGGTGCAGTGGCTCATGCCTATAATCCTAGCACTTTGGGAGGCCAAGGCAGGTGGATCCTGAGGTCAAGAGTTTGAGACCAGCCTGATCAAAATGGTGAAACCCTGTCTCTACTAAAAATAAAAAAATTAGACAGACATGACTGCAGGTGCCTTGTAGTCTCAGCTACTTGGGAGGCTGAGACAGGAGAATTGCTTAAATCCAGGAGACAGAGGTTGCAGTGAGCCGAGATTGTGCCACTGCACTCCAGCCTGGGTGACTCAGTGAGACTCCATCTCAAAAAGAAAAAAAAAAAGAAAAAAGAAAAAGAAAAATACCTTCTTCATTGTCTATTGTGCTCCCACAAGAATGTAAGCTTTGAAAAAGCAAGAATATTTTATTCACTTTGCTGTCACCTGTACTTAAAACAGAGTCTAGTGTGAGGTGTGCAGTAAACATTTGTGACTCAGTGAAACATGGACAAATGTAGGAGTGAAGACAAGGCACATTTGTTGAGCATCTACTATATTGAGGCCTCTCTGATCCTCCTCATCTATAATCCTCCAACAGTGCTAGGTAGAGTCAGCTCACTGGGCACACTGGAGCAAAATGAGTCTCAGAGAAGCTTACTAATGTGTATAAGGATTTGAAGTTCTTAACAGATACATGGATGGCACATTGACTTGAGTGTCATTCCAGGGCTGGGGCTCTTCCACTGCACTGTGCAGCAAATGGCAGCCGGGCAGCTGGTGCCTTTCTTTCCTAATAGCATGGATCAGTTAGAACTCATTAATGGAGGAATATGTGTAAAGATGAAATATAACTGTATTATCTGTGAGAGGGCCACCAAAAGCTCATAATACAAACAAACCATAAGGATAAAAAATGTTCAAAAGTGACAATGCAGCTACTCTCCTGGCTGGCTCAGTTGGTGTATGCCACTCGCTCTTAGTAATTTTGGGGGTTAGGATAATACTCTTAATTATAATCCCAGCTATTGGGAGGCCAAGATGGGAGGATTGCTTGGGCCAAAGAGTTCGAGGCTGCAGTGAACTATGATCATGCTACTGCACTCCAGCCTGTATAACAGAATGAGACCCTGTCTCTAAAAAAACTCAACCAACCAACCAACCAACCAACCAACCAATTAACCATCCAACCAACCAATAAAACTCATAATCATGGATTAAGATGAGGAAGAACAAATCCTCTTTCTGCCATCACAGCTTTTCTAATACTACCTGCTCAGCAAATATTCGGCTCTTGTTGTGTCCATTCTATTTCTCTTACTAGGCAAGGAATTCCCAAGGCCAGAGGCTGTGCTGAATATCCAGGGTGATCCCACAGCCTGTCTATCCCCAGAAGCTGACATGGGTAAGCATATGGTATGGTTGTGGAATGACTGGATGACATTTTGTCCTTTCTCTAATTTCTTTGAAAATCAGAAAGCAGCATGTGGTTCTTGTCATTTCTTTAAGAATGGACTTCATTTGAATTGGTAGAGAGCCCCGAGTGGGTGAGACAACCCTGTGAGGATAGCCCTTAATGAGCCACTTCAATAAGCATTGTATTCTCCATTGACATCCTAGCCTGAACCAAAATCATTCTTCCCATTGCCACATGGTGAGTGTACCAAACGCGGCTGCTGACAAAGCTGGTGTCCATACCTAGGATTTACAAGTTGTAGCACCAAGCTCCTTGCAAATCCTAGGTATGGCAAACCCTAGGCATGGCTCCTTAGCTTGTTGGTTATGTTGCCAGCTTGCAAATCCTAGGAGCTTGGTGGTTATGTCGCCAGCTTGCAAATCCTAGGTATGGCGAAACACTAGGTATGATGAAAATTCATACCTAGTGTTATGGGTTGATGTGTGTCCCCAGAAAGATATGTTGAAGCCCAAACCCCAGGACCTCAGAATAAAATGCTATTTGGAAATAAGTTATTACAAATGTCATTAGTTACATTAACACGAGGTCATGCTGGAGCAGGGTGGTCCCTAATGCAATGTGACTGCAGTCTGCCCAAGAAGAGGAACATTTGATCACGGAAATACACAGAGAGGATGGTCCCGTGAAGACAGAACAAAAATTGGAGTTACGCTGCCTAAACCAAAGAATGCCTGGGCCACCAAAAGCTGGAAGGGACAAGGAAGAATCCTTCCCTAGAGGCTCTGAAAGGATCAAAGACCTTGATTTGGACTTTTAACCTTCAGACAGAAGGCTAAAAGAGCTATGAGACAATAAATTACTGTTGTTTTAAACCACCCAGTTTTATTATGGCAGCCCTAGAAAATGAACATGCCTAGAAATAAAAATTTAGGGATAAATCCCACCACTGGCTGGATTGCCTCTTCTAGGCAACCCATTTAATCCACAGAAAAGGAATGAGTCAACAAAGAAGGAAGGACACGTCTATCTGTAGATCCCCGTGTCCAGTGTGCTGAAAGAAGAGTCACTGCTAAGCGAGATTCCGAGGCTGAGAAACTGGAGATCACAGAGTGTAACACAGTCTTCTCCAGGAGTGGAACTCATTGCTGCCAGCTCACTGGAGTTTGTTCCCATAATAACTTCTCCATCTTTGGCCAAATACCAGAACTCTATGTGTATTTGTCCACGTTTGATACTCTCCTCCCTGCCCACTCACTTGCCAACTTGCTCCAGTCGGGTTCCAACCTCCATCATGCCTCCAACTCATTAAAATCATTCTTCCAAAGCACATTTCTGGTCATCTTACTTGACGTTTTAACATCATTAATCACAACCACCTTCTCGAAGCCCTCTCTTTCCTGGGCTTTCTTACCTGTCTGAGCGTTCTTCTGTGATGTCTTCAGATCTTATTCTTAAACGTTGAGCTCCTTGGCTTAATCCCTGGGTTTCTTTTCATCTTCCTACTAGGTCATCTCCTCCACACCCCTGACTCCAGGAGCCATCTAGACATGACAAGTCCTCAGGTTTCGAGACCCATCTGTTCAGTCACTCATGTGACACCTCCAGGGTGCCACAAAAGCTCCTCAAACTCAACATATCCAACACAGAACTCAGCAATGTTTTCCTTAACTCTGGTCTTCCTTGGGGGTTTACTACCTCAGTGAATGTCTTCATCATCCATTTAAATTTGAAAGCCTTAAACCTTAAGTTCATTTCTAATATCTTTGCTTACTTCTCTCCATTTTTTTTCATACAGTCCGAAAGTGCCATTATTTTGATCTCTCTCTTTTTCTTTTTCTGTTTTTTTTTTTTTTTTTTTTTTTTTTTTTGAGATAAGGTCTCACTCTATTGCTTAAGCTGGAGTGCGGTGGTGCCATCATAGCTAACTGCTACCTTGATCTCCCGGGCTTAAGTGATCCTTCCACCTCAGCCTCTCAAGTAGCTGGGACTACAGGCATGCACCATTGCACCCGGCTAATTTGTTTTTCTTTATTTATTTCATGTAGAGACAGGGCTTCACTATGTTGCCAAGAGTGGTCTCAAACTCCTGGGCTCAAGCAATTCTCCTACCTTGACCTCCCAAAGTGCTGGGATTATAAGCACGAGCCACTGCACTTGGCCTTGATCTCTTTCTTATCTCTGGAATTTGTCTTCTTATCTCTAATTCCCTACCATCACTTTTATTCAAATTACTTTTACCCATCTCCTGCCCTCCCATCTCCAAATCCATTTTGTACGTAATTAGCCAGAGCGCTCTCTTAAGAACACAGATGTTTTTAAGTCACTCCTCTGCCCAACTCCTTTCAGTGATGATTCATGTTTAGAGTAGGATCAAATTCTTTACATATCCTATGAGACCTTCCTAATCTGTCCCCTTAAGCTCATCCAGTTTCCTTCCACCTCTCTGCTTGTCTTCCCAATGCTATCTTCCTCATGGTGTCAAAATGGCTGCACAGGTCTTTTAGGCTTTATATCCACCTAGCAGTCTGTCCAGCAGGAGAGCGATAGTGGCTTTTAGTAGCTCCCTTAAAAAGGTATTGACCGGCTGGGCGCGATGGCTCACATCTATAATCCCAGCACTTTGGGAGGCTAAGGCAAGCGAATCACAAGGTCAGGAGTTCGAGACCAGCCTAACCAACATGGTGAAACCCTGTCTTTACTAAAAATAGAAAAATTAGGCTACTCAGTGTGCCTTTAATCCCAGCTACTCAGGAGACTGAGGCAGGAGAATCTCGAACCTGGGAGGCGGAGGTTGCAGTGAGTAGAGATCATGCCAATGCACTCCAGCCTGGGCGACAGAGTGAGAGTCTGTCTCAAAAAAAAAAAAAAAAGTATTGACTTCAGTCTCCTCCTTCTCAAGAAACTATGGCAAATCTCCCTTTAGGTCTCACTGGCATGTATCGCCAATTCCCAGTTGCCTTTTAATTTTTCATCTCTTCCTTTTCTTCCATCCACTGTGACAAAGTGTCGACTCCCAAGGGCCACAGACATTTGGTTGCATTCTGACTAACAGAAAGTTCGGTATTATTTCACAAAAGGGATACAAGCAGATCTTTACTCTAAAACAGAATTGCATTCTGTGGAGCCTGGATGACAGCTTTTTTTTTCTTTTGTTTTTCCTTTCCATCCCCAGCAAAGTGAACCCACAAAATTGTCCTCTGCTTCATTCTCATCTCTTCCCAGTAGAGCTGCAGGACTTGTAGTTGCATGCAGAATAATTATTTTGCCCAGTAAAATTTCCAAAAGATGCATCCTCCCTATTGCAGAAAAGTCATTCATCTACTCATTCTTTCTGAAATGTTTAGTATGTGTGTGTTATCAGCCAGGGCCCATGCCTGGCACTGGAGAGACAGATAGGAAAGATCCCCTACCCTCGGGGAGCCTGCAACCTAGTGGGAAGTGGGTAAGGCTCATAGTTAAGAATTACCTCAAATGAGGCAGGATGCTGTCAGAGGGCTGACAGCAGGGTGAGAGGAGGAGGATGAGGCTCCTGCAGAAGGTCCCCGAGGCTGTGCCATTCACAGAGACAGTAATGCATTCCTGTTCTTTGATATCTGGTCACATGCATCTCTGTGCCATATTGTTTGTGGCACACATCCTTACCTCTTCATTCAGAAGCCCAGCTCCGAATCCTCTGATCAAAACTTTGCAGCATACACTTGAAGGAGCACAGGCTTTGGAGACAGAAAGTGGTGGGTTGGAAGTTCACCTCTGCCATTTTCTTGCCCTGTGATCTCAAACAATTAATTAAATTCTTAGTGCCTCAGTTTCCCCCTCTGTAAAATGGGACTAAGGAGGCTGATGCAGAGCACTTTGCACTGAGCCTGGAACCTGAAGCCCTCATTATGGGACATGATCACAATGCTGCTTAGTGTAATTGTGCCATGTTGTACCCTGGGCTGCTTTTCAAAGGCTGCGTGTCTGCGAACACTGCCAAAGGGCTAGAGGCGCAACACATAAACCCCGCCCTCTGTGAACCGGTGACCTCCCTGGCCACGGAAGCAGACAGGTCATTTAAAAAATGTAATTTTCGCATTGACATTCTTCATGCTAAGTCCGAGGGCAGGCATGTCCCTTCTGCTCAGGGAGAGCTCGGGGCAGTAACCCAGAAAGAAGAGGCAGCCCTCACTTTGCCATTCTGCGCCTGGGCTGCTGACAAAAGAATTGTGCAAATGAACCTTTAAATCCGTAAATAGTGCCCCCACAATGCCGGGAAGAATGCAGCGGCGACAAAGGGCAATATTCACAGTTTATCTCAGGGTGATGGATCTGAATGGACGCATGAACACGGGTTTGTTAGAGAAAGAGCCGGCCACAGCCCCCCGCCGGGAACCCAGTGGCCGCAGTCTGCAGTGCAAACAGTCAGTCTAAATCCTGAACAATTAGGGGAAACCAAGCTGCCATTATCTGAACTTCAACTTGTTCTCATGATTGATATGGGAAATGAAAAGTTGTACACGGCTCGGGGACGGCTCTCCTCGCCCTCACTGCACGCGGGGCCTCGGAGAAGGTGCATAATGTATATTTCATACACACGACATTAGTGGCCTGTGTGCCACCCAGGTTAGCACAGGGATGGGGGCAGCTCTGAGCATCAGATTGTCCCCGGATCATTTTCTTGGTATGGTACTGGTCTCTGACCAGTCAAATTTCTGTCTTCAATCTGAGGTTTCTGAAAAAATATCTCACCTGATAACCTCAGTAAAAATTACCAAATTTGTTCTTGGATGAGACAGGAGTATTTCTTTGTAAGCGAAAACTGCATTAGATATTAGCTTGGCCTCACGTTAGATTTGGCCTTGGTCCAGTCAGCTAATTTGTCTGCACCTCAGTTTCGTCAGCTGTAAAATGGGAATGGAGCCTACTCCTCAGAGACATATGTGACTTAATTAGTTTGGCCCCTGGCAAATGCGAGGTACTCAATAGAAAAAAAGAACCCTATTCCCTCGTTCAGTATCTTAGAGCCTGAGCATTTTCTTTCTTTCTTTTTTTTTTTTTCTGAGATGGAGTCTCACTCTGTCGCCCAGGCTGGAGTGCAGTGGCCAGATCTCAGCTCACTGCAAGCGAGCCTGAGTATTTTCTGAGCAACAAGCACTGCTAGGTGAAGAGGCTGGAGCAACTACTGCCTTTGTAGGGCATGCACTGGGGCTTCTGAGCAAGAAGAGACAGACTGGCACCCCACAGACTGTTGTAAGCTTTTCGGTGTCAGGGGCTGTGGCTTAGTCACTGTGGAGTCTCTAATTTCTGGGCTCAGAGGAGCAGCTTGGTCAAGTGCTTGTTGAACGGAAGTGAGCCATGTGCTGTGGGGCAGATGTGTGGTGCAAGCTGGATGAAGCCTTCTCATGGGCCTTGAAGGATGTTGGCATTTGAGAGGTTGATATGCAGGGGAGGACATTATTCCAAGCTGAAGCCACAGCACCACAAAGCTAGGAAACTGTGCTGCAGAGAATCCTTCGGCTGGAGTGTGGGGTTCCTAGAACGGGAAAGGTAGGAGTTGAGGCTGGAAAAACAGGCCAATCATCAAGGTTAAGACTTTGCCTTTCATCCTGTAAGCAATAGGGAGTGATGAAATGTTCTGGAGCACGGGAGTGCCATTTGACTCAAGCTGGCCTGCCTGGGGCAGTGCAGTGGGGCGGGAGTGGCCTGCAAAAGGCAGGGTCAACAAGGTCTGTGACTCATGGATGTGGGGAGAGAGAGGTCAAAGGTGACAAAGGTTGTGAGCCTTTGGTTCCTTCTGCACCAATTCATTAATTAATGAAACTCCTCTTATTCCTTTCCATCAGAAAGGAATGTGAGCATTCCACACGCTAGCTCATCAGTTGCCAGGAAATTATATAATCAATCCATTAATTAATTACACACACATATACTTTCAGGGTGAGAAGCAGAGGATATGTACTTTTAATTATCATTCAATTCTTGCAACAGAATCATGCAGGAATCACTGTCACTTACATTTTACAGAGACGGGAAACTGAGGCCCTATTCTCACTTCTGTTTTCACAGATAGGTAAACTGAGGCCTGGGATAATTAAATGACTGATCTGCCCAAGCCCGAACTGGGATTTGAACCAGGTTCTGTCTGATGACAAAGCCATTCACTGTCCTTTATGCTAAAGCGCCTCTGGTGAGGCTGGCCTGGAGGCATGCATACGATTGCACAAAAAGACCTGCACTGGGGCCACCACGGCTGAAACAGAGACTTCCAAGAACCCTCTTCAAAGCAGCCAGAGGCATTCAGCACTGCCCGGCATTCATGCTGGAAGTATTTCCCCATTGTCTCCACCATCAGAGGTAAGTGACATCTTGAACGCCTCAAGAAGATTAAATAGCCCGGCTCCGTCGGAAAGCTTTAAAAAAAAAGACTGAGAGGGAGAGAGAGAGAGAAGAAAGGGGCCAAGTTGGCCATTATGGAGCTGGTCCTTTTTTGTCGGTGAAAGCGCTTTCAAGGAGCACCATTGGAAGAAGCGGCCCAGATAAGAAGACAATGACAGGAGCGGGAGAACTCCGAGAGGAACCCGGGGCTGGGCGCCGTGAATGCGGATTACTGCGGCTGGGGGCCGCCAAAGAAAAGGGGAATCCTGGTCAGGATGAAAATGAGGAATTACTTTTTTTCCCTTCCCCTCTGAGACTCCAGTTCACTGCGCAGCAACAATGCATGATGGGGGGCACTTGACATGCCCCTCTTCCAGGCCATGTTGGCGCCCCATGTGGGGCTCCCGGGGAACAAGGGCGGTGCGAACCCAAACAAAGCCGATTTTAACCCAATAAACTCACCTCACATTCTCCAATAGAAATGATGAAAGCTTGGGCTGCTGAATATCTGCCCACTGCCCAAACACACGGGACAAATAAGAAGTTTGGATTTGCAGATGTTTGAACATATGTAAACTTCATCTTCTATAAAATAATTCCTTCCTTCCTTCCTTCCTTTCTTCCTTCCTCCCTTCCTTCTTTCCTTCCTTCCTTCTCTTCCTTCCTTCCTTTCTTCCTCCTTTCAAAGTTTATTTACTTCCTTTTTTTCTTTCTTTTCTCTCTCTCTCTTTTTTTCTTTCTTTCTAGGCTTTTGATGAGAGGAAGACCAGGGGCTCTGGCAGCATTATTTGCAACTTTCTTGAAACAGCTTGTTTCTAGTAGGTGATTAAGGTGGGATCTCCTGAGCAGGAAGAGATCGAATTTGTTCACTTCCTGGGAACGTATGAAAAACCATATGCTTTTAAAATGTAGTTTGTCCGAATCTACCTCTGAATCACTACCTTGTACACTCAACATGTACTTGCATACAGAGATGAGGTGGTGAGAGAGCTTTAGACTCTGTCAGGGGCTCTGGGTTCAAGTCTGCCAACAACTTCCTAGTGGTTTTGGAAGAATCACTTTGATACTCAGTTTCGGGTCTCCTACACTGCCTTGAGTGCCTTGTTGCCCAGATAATGTAGTTAGTTGACACACTGTGGATGATGCAGTTCACACAAAGGGTTTTCTACATCTCCATCTTGTATGGCATACAGTAGGTGCTTCATAAATACATGTGTGAATGAATTCTGCTCGATCCTGCCTCCCCACAAGAAAATTGAGTAAAATAATCATTGCAAAATGGGTTTTCAAACTGTAAGTGCATTTTTCAAATGTGAGATATCATGTTTATTTTTCTATTTTTATGTGAAAACTACTTTAAAAATATTTACTAATGGGTATTTATAGAGCCCAAGTTCCTGTATGAAATTGAGCCCAGTGAATATTAAGTGATTTTCATTTACAGAGTCATTAATGGTTTTAAAATCTCATACTATCTTAAAAATAAGCATGTGGCAGGTGTTGAAATGAGAAATGCAGTGGAAACCTGAGTGATGAATGTGGGAAATCCTCATCTCTCTATAGTCCTATGCAGGTATACAGGCATTTGGAGTCTCGTGCATGCTGGAATAATACCAGCTTTTATATCTAGTTTTCACTTGCCTTTTTAAATTTGGATTATCGTCCAGGCGCGGTGGCTCATGCCTATAATCCCAGCACTTTGAGAGGTCGAGGTGGGTGGATCACCTGAGGTCAGGAGTTCAAGACCAGCCTGACCAACAAGGAGAAACCCCGTCTCTACTAAAAATACCAAATTAGCCGGGGTGGTGGCTCATGCCTGTAATCCCAGCTACTGGGGAGGCTGAGGCAGGAGAATTGCTTGAACCTGGGAGGCAGAGGTTGTGGAGAGCTGAGATTGCACCATTGCACTCCAGCCTGGGCAACAAGAGCGAAACTTTGTCTCAAAAAATTTAAAAAAATAAATAAATAAATAAAAATTTAAAAATAAATAAATAAATAATTTAGATTATTCTCTTTTTTATTCCCTGCCCTTCCCTTTCCTTTCCTCCTTTTCCTTTCCCTTCCTGCTCCTTTCTCATTTCCTCCCCGCTTCCCTTCTTTAACTATTAGAATTCTTTAACTAATTAGAATTAGGCCTGGTGTGCCTATCAGTATTTAAGATCACAGAAAAAAGAGAGTTAGAGAACTTCATGTGAAGCTCGTTTCCCTCCCTCCAGAATCCCTCCCTCTTGGAAGTGAACACAGAGGCTTGGATGGTTCAGCCTCACTCTGAGGGTCCTTTGCCAGGTATGTCTGTCCTTCTCAGGTAGAGGAGAACAGCCTCATAGCTGCTCCAGGAGGCCCTGGATTTGCGTTCACAAGAATTGAAGGCTGGGATCCTCCTGAAACAGGTAGCCATGTGGCTAGGAGAAGGGGACGTGAACTGTAGAGCGAGGTACCAGAACCAGCATCCCATTGCATCCCTCTAGCTGAGGCCCTGAGTGGGAGAACCAGAACCACTTTCGGCTTGGTTTCCTAGGACAACAATGCCAAATGCTTCAGAGCTCTGGAGAGGATAAGTGAGCTGGTGTTTCTGAAAGCTCTGTGGGATGCTCGCTCAAACAAGAGCAACGCGTGGAGCAGGCGGTATGGTTATCTCATCCTAAGCGCAAGTGCTCGTGCACGGGGTCAGTGGGTCTGAATCCGGCTCCAACACTTAACTACATACTGAGTCTCCTGTGCCCCAGTCTCTTTAACTGTGAAATGAGCTATTAATGGCATTTTCTTCACGACTGCAGGAAGGGTGTAGAGATAACACAAGTAAGGATCTTAGTAGAGTGCCTGGTACCCTCAACATGAATGTTAGTTATTTAAAGCTCCTTGACCAAGGAGTAAGGAGGAAAGTGGGAGAAAGGGCAGTATCCAGGAGAGAAGATTAGCTGAAAAAAATGGATTTCTCTCAGTTGAGATCTCCTAAAGAAGACTTTCTCAAGGACACTCAGGATTTGAGTGGCCCTCAAATGCTGCTGCAAGGGGAAATGGAGCATCTTCCCCAGCCCCCACCCCAAGCTCTAGAATTGCAAGTGGAATCACTGAAGAAAGAAGGACTTTGTGCCTATTCCTGACTCAGATGAGTTGAGTCTGGGCTCTATGAGCATTGGGAGAGGACAAGAAGAGGGAGGATCATCTCTATTAAAATTTTAAAATGTTGTTTCTCTAGGTTAGTTTTGAAAATTCCTTCCACTTCGATATTCAGCAGTTTTAGCTGTTGGCTTTCCCTAGGTCAGGCGGTGGAGACAAACCCTGCCCCTGCCTAAATCCCAGGAGCTCACGCCAGCTAAGACTTATTGCTCACTCATGTTTACTCTGGGCAACAGGTTTGCTAGAATTCTACTTTGCTCCATGTACCTTTTAAAAAAAAAGCTTTCTGCTTTTTTTATTGACCAAATTTTATAATGGTAAAAATATTAATCTTACAACCAGCAGGTATTGAGCACTTGTTATATGGAAATCAACCTTAAGTTTCAAATGTTGCTACTGGAGAAACTTCTCATGGGAAACTCCTATTACAGTTGATGTTCCAGGTGACATATTAAATAGCAAGACCCAATCTACTGTGCTTCCAGATTACTATATTTTACACTCAGTACACTACCTCCAAATTAAATAAAATGGAAGCAGTTAACTTATAAGATTCATATTTTATACTCTACCATTCTAACATATTATACTAACAATTATAGCCTATCATGTTTCTAATTGAGCCATTGTATAATCTCTTAATAGAATAATACTAAAAAGACACAATAAATACATATTTTTGCAGAGAGAGACCAAAAACATCTTGCAGTTGTCCCAGATCTTCAAAGTGGACACAATGGAAGGTGGATCAACTTGGATGGGGAGCCACTTCTGTTTCCAGGTGGTGTGGACACAAGACGGAAGCTAGCAGCCGCTGCTGAGGTGTTGCTGGTTGCCATGGGATACTAGTGCCAGGCCAGAGAAGACCCTTTGTAGAGGGAACTTTGGGGGATCTTTGTCCTTGCGATCAGAAGACGGGGAAGCACTGGTTGTCCTTATCCGAGGAACTTCTCTCTGGAACCTCATGAAGATCAGAGCCTGGCTGCTCCCCTAGCACGTAAGGTGGTTGAAACAAGAGCAGCGGTTGAGCTGCTGCCTGTACAAGGAGCACCATGACAAGCTGAGAACCTGCTTGTTGAGGGGCCCCAAAGGGTGGCAAGTGGTCAGCACTAGGCACCAGACTGCGTGTTCCACATCACAGCCTGATGCTGTCCTTTACCAGGGATCTGGCCATGGCAAGTAGCGTGTAGTGTGCCCTTGGGCCTCTGCCAAATGCCTCATTGGGAATTTCAAGGACGGAAGGATACTTTTCCACACCTTTGCATTCTTGCTCAATCAATTTCTTTCTGTAATTTTTTTTTTTTTTTTTTGAGACGGAGTCTTCCTCTGTTGCTTAGGCTGGAGTGCTGTGGCGTGATCTTGGCTCATTTCAACCCCCGCCTCCCGTGTTCAAAGATTCTCGTGCCTCAACCTCCCCGTAGCTGGGATTACAGGCATGCGCTACCACGCCCAGCTAATTTTTTGTATTTTTAGTAGAGACGGGGTTTTGCCACATTGGCCAGGCTGGTCTTGAACTCCTGACCTCAGGTGATCCACCCGCCTCAGCCTCCCAAAGTGCTGGGATTATAGACGTGAGCCGCCACACCCGGCCTCAATCAATTTCTTTGTGATGTAGCTAGTTTCTTTTCTTATGTTATTGTGGTTTCTCAGCTAACAGAGCTCTCATCCCCAAATCGTGAACTTTTCTTTCTTGGGAAATAAGAAGACTTTCATAATAGCTATTCTTCCACATTTTTCTGAAATAATGTTGGCTTGAATTTTATAGGTATGTAACCCTTCAGATGCATTCTAATGTTTTCTTCTGCATTGGAAAGATTCTTTTTTATTTTTACAGGGTAACTTCTCTATAGATTGGACATGGAGTAAACATTTCTTTTTCTCAATGCTATTTAGAAAGAAATAGATGTTTCTGCAGGAGCTTTTGTGTCCCCTTTTCTGACTGTTTACTGGTTGCCGTGAAGCTTTCTTGGTTTGGGACTTTCCATATGATCTTTCAGTGCATTGATTATTTTGGTTTCTTTAGTTAATTTCACGGACATTTTGTTTATTTTGTTTTGCAGAGTTTAAAAATAAGTATATATACTCCACCCCATGAATTAGTTTCTTCAAAACACTTCGGAATTATCTTGTAAGAGATCACCATTAGATGCCATTCATATGTCCAATTCCAGGTTCTCATGATCTATGTCGTCTTCCTCAAGAACAGCAGCCCATTTGTTCATCATTAGCAAGTGTTCACTTAGATCTTGACATGATTCTTTTTGTTAAGAACTTGCTCCACAGACAGTCTAGAGATTTTTTAAAAATTAATTTTTTTATTTTTATTTTAATTTTTTGGGGGACAAGTTCTCACTCTGCTGCCCAGGCTGGGGTGCAGTGGCATGCTTTCAGCTCACTGCAGCTTTGATATACCAGGCTTAAGTGATTCCTCGGCCTCAGCCTCCCAGGTAGCTGGGACCACAGGTGCATACTACCACACCTGGCTAATTTTTCTATTTTTTGTAGAGTTGAAATCTCGCCTTGTTGCCCAGCCTGGTCTCAAAGTCCTGAGCTCAGGTGATCCTCCCACTTCAGCCTCCCAAAGTGCTGGGATTATAGGCTTTAGCCACGGCTCCCAGCCCACTCTAGAGTTTTCCGAGATTTTTTTCTCTTTAATTAGTTTATTCACTCCATTTTTGAGATTCCTGTTAAAGCAGCTTCATGCGTCTTTGAAGATTGGAATTTTCCTCCAAAGTCTCTATTAGTGCTCCTGAAGCTGTTCTCCATACTTCTGAGGGATTTTGAAGAATGTTTTGCTTGTAGCCACTTGTTAGATTTGCTTAGTTGAGTCTTCTAAGGACTGGGACTTGCTTGTAATCTCAGCCATCAGCTGAACTTCTTGTAAACATGTAGATTTCTGTTCTTTTTCATGCTTCTCTGTAATAATCTATTCTAAGACCAAGTAGAGAGTTACAGCTTTCCAACTCTTTATTCATGGTTTTCACATTTGCTATTTCTGATAGTTTGTTCTTGAGTCTGACATCTAGGATAGTGGATTTAAGGTCTCCAAATTCTCTCGCAATGTGGCAAAACCTTTAAAAAATATGGTGTCTTTCTTCTGAAAGGACAGAGACTCCAATGGCCAGTTCTTTGTCTCCCCTAGCATAGCAACTCAAAGTTTTAAGCATAGGAACTCCCACTATGATGATAAAAGCTGTCATCTCCCATACAGCCTCCTTGGGGTGCTGCATTATTTGGCATAGGGTCCCAGGCCAAGCATCATACAGAGGATCAAGGCCAAAGAGAATCCTCTGAGGCTCCCAAGATCTCTGCCATATCTCCTCCAGTTGCCAGGACCCTGCTGGCCACAACAGATGTCAGAGCTAGCTCCATGGTGAGCACACTGTGCAGGACCTCCTCAGGCCTGGCACTAGGAATCACTTCAGTGGAGGTGAGGGAGGAGACATGAAAAACAGTGTCCCCAGCCTTCCCATATCTTGACTTACAGGACAGTGATCATATCACATGACCTTAGGGATACGGTCTAGGTTCGGCAGGCCAGAGGGAATGGCAGGTGGCTTTAGCCATCTTTGGCCTTTGGCTCTGAGAAATAAAAAAGACTGATATCTTTTCAAACCAGTGATCATTCTGTGTCTTCACTGCTCCTCTTTCTCGCTCCTCCTTTTAAAAATTGAAAAGACATTCTATAATATATGGCCAGGTGCAGTGACTCATAATCCCAGCATTTTGGGAGGCTGAGGTGGGAGAATTGCTTGAGGCCGGGAGTTCAAGACCAACCTGGGCAACATAGTGAGACCCTGTCTCTACATAAAAAAAATAAAAAACAACAAAAAAAGACATTCATATAACACAATGTTATATTACATATATATGTTAAATATGAAAGTGAACAATTCAGTGGCATTTAATACATTCACAGTCTGTACAACCACCACCTTTATCTAGTTGGAGAACATTTTCATCATGACAAAAGAAAAACCCCATACCCATTCATAGTTGATCCCTATTCCCCGCTTCCCTCACCCTCTGGCAGCCACTGATCTGTGATCTGTCTCTGTGGATTTCCCTATTCTGAATATTTCACATAAATGAAATCATACAATACATGATCTTTTGTGTTTGGCTTCTTTCATTTAACATTAGTTTTGAGATTCATTCACTTTGTAGCACATATCAATACTTCCTTTCTTTTATGGCTAAATAAAACTCCATCACATGTGTATACCACCCTTTGTTTATCCATCCGTTCATTGGTGAACATGTCTGCTGTTTCTACCTTTTGGCTACTGTAAATAGTGCTGCTATAAACATGTGTGTATATGTATTTGTTTTAGTACTGGTTTTTAATATTTGGACCAGGGATATCCTGGTGGAACTGCTAGGTCATAGTTGGAATTCTATGTTAATTTTTTTGAGGAACCACAAAATTATTTTTCACAGTGACTATACGAGTTTATAACTTCACCAGCAATATACCAGTGTTCCAATCTTTCCACATCCTTACTAACACTTTCTATTTTTTATTTTATTTATTTATTTTTTTTGAGACGGAGTTTCGCTCTTGTTGCCCAAGCTGGAATGCAATGGCAGGATCTCAGCTCACTGCAACCTCTGCCTCCCGGGTTCAAGCGATTTTTCTCCACAGTAGCTGGGATTATAGGTGTGCACCACCACACCTGGCTAATTTTTTGTATTTTTAGTAGAGATGAGGTTTCACCATGTTGACCAGGCTGGTCTCAAATTCCTGACCTCAGGTGATCTGCCCACCTCGGCCTCCCAAAATGTTGTGATTACAAGCGTAAGCCACCACTCCCGGCCTTTATTTTCTAGTTTTTAATTACAGCTATCCTAGTGAATGTGAAGCGGTATCTCATTGAGGTTTTGATTTGCATTTTTCTATGACAATGAATAATTTTTCATGTGCTCGTTGGCTGTTTGTATATCCTTTTTGGAGAAATACCAATTCATGTCCTTTGCCCATTTTAAAATTGGATTGCATGTCTTTTGTTGTTTAGTTGTACAGATGTGGGTTTTTATTTTGAGATGGAGTCTTGCTGTTGCCCAGGCTGGAGTGCAGTGGCATGATCTCGGCTGACTGCAACTCCTACCTCCTGGCATCAAGAGATTCTCCTGCCTCAGCCTTCCAAGTTGCTGGGTTTACAGATGCCTGCCACTATGCCTGGAGAGTTTTTGTATTTTTAGTAGACATGGGGTTTTCCATGCTGGCCAGGCTGATCTGGAACTTCTGACCTCAAGTAATCTACCTGTCTCTGCCTTTCAAAGTGCTGGGATTGCAGGCATAAGCCACCATGCCCAGCCCAAAGTTTCTTTATATGTGCTGGATACTAGGCCCTTAACAGATATATAATTTGCAAATATTTTCTTTCATTTTGTAGATTTTCTTTTCACTTTCTTGATAATATCCTTCGTTCATTTTTAGATAATGTCCTTTGATACACAAAAGTGTTTAAGTTTGATGAAGTTCAATTTACCTATTATTTTCTTTTGTTGTTCGTTCATTTTATGTCTTATTGAGGAATCTATTGCCAAATTCAAGGCGATAAAGATTTACCCCTGTGTTTTTTTCTAAGAGTTTTATTGTTTTAGCCCTGATATTTAGCCCATTGATTTATTAAGTTTAATTTTTCTTTGTAGTATGAAGTCATTTATCTTCTTTAGTTCAGGATCCAGGTGAAAGGTACATCTTCTATCTGGGACATGCCATTCTCATGACAGAGGAAAAAGACAAAAAACTGACACAATGACTTGAAAACTTCGCTCAGAGGTGGTATATAGTGTGTCTGCTCTCACTGCACTGGCAAAGTCTGAGGTCAATGAGGCAGTGGCTATTCCTCTCCTTAAGGGAGTTATTGAAAACCCCCCAGGCAATGGCAAGCATGAAACATCTCTTATAGGGGAGAGAGAAACGGATATTTGGGAACAATAATAAAATCTACTATAAATGCCCTAGAAATTATAAAACATGAATCAGAAAACTAGAATTCGGAGTACAAATATCTACAGGGAACTTTTGAACATTGTACATCTAGCTCTATAATCTGTTTTCTGAAACTGCTGGGGTCAGATAGCTTTGGAATTCAATTTTTTTTTTTTTATTTTTAGAAGAGAAATATAGTCCATATGTATAATACACTGTATAACACTCCCAGCGGCATCCAGGCCAGTATCTTGTAATTAATATATTAATATTTTTTGCAGCAAAACAGACAACTCTCTACTAAGTAAAATTTTGCTACTAAAATTGTAAAAGTACATTTAGATCAGGTCAGATCTTGCTGCCAAATAAGCTTAAAAAGCAACAACAAAAAAACTCTTCTTCCCCTGATTTTTTTTTTTTTTTTTTTTTTTTTTTGGACAGAGCCTCACCTGTTGCCTAGGCTGGAGTACAGTGGTGTGAGCAGGCCTCATTGCAGCCTTGACCTACTGGGCTAAAGTAATCCTGCTGCCTCATCCTCCTGTGTAACAGGGACCACAGGCATATGCTACCATATCTGGCTAATTTTTTGTTTCGGTAGAGATTGGTGGTGATGGCAGGGGCTTGTCTCACTATGTTGTCTAAGCTGGTCTTGAACTCCTGGGCCCAAGGGATCCTCCTGCCTTGGCCTTCCAAAATGCTAGGATTACATTCTCCTCTTTTTTTTTTTTTTTTTTTTTTTTGAGACAAGGTCTTGCTCTGTCACTCAGGCTGGAATGCAGTGGCATGATCAAGGCTCACTGCAGACTTGACCTCCTGGGCTCAACTGATCCTCCCACCTCAGCCTCCCCAGTAGTTGGGACTAGAAACAGGTTTTCATCATGTTGCCCAGGCTGATCTCAAGCTCTTGCACTCAAGCCATACACATGCTTCCGCCTCCCAAAGTCCTGGGATTACAAGGTCTCTTGCTTTTTAATATTTATTTATTTATTTATTTAGACAGAGTCTTGCTCTATTGCCCAGACTGGAGTGCAATGGCATGATCTTGGCTCACTGCAACCTCTGCCTCCCAGGTTCAAGTGATTCTCCTGCCTCAGCCTCCTGAGTAGCTGGAATTATAAGGATGTACCACCACGCCCAGCTAATTTTTGTATTTTTAGTAGAGACAGGGTTTCACCATGTTAGCCAGGCTGGTCTCAAACTGCTGACTTCAAGTGACCCGCCCGTCTTGGCCTCCCAAAGTGCTGAGATTACCGGCGTGAGATCCTATGAGCAGCGGCCCGGCTTTCTGCTTTTTTTAAAGGGCTTTTTGGATTTTTAAATTGTAGATGAGGAATTGTTGGCTTGTATTTTGGAGAGCCAGGCACATTTCGTAAAATAATTCAGGAGAACCAATCAACTACCGCATACCTTCTTTTTTCTAGGTAGTAATCAGACAAAACTTCTTCTAGATAGCTGAATGACTTCTAAAACATCCTTTTTTTTGTCAGGTACTATCTGTGAACAACTGGAGATTTTAGGTGGCCCTGTGTTGACCTCCTATTGAGTGGTGTTTCTACCCTGCACAAAGTTCTCTGTAAGGGGTCTTTGGGGGAGACCAAGAAGCATGTGGCCTGCTCCTTGTCCTCACTTAACAACTTGCTTGGTGAGAGCAGATAGTGACAAGCAAGGTTGTTTTATGGCACGTGGGCTCACGTGTGTAGCTGGGGCTGCAAGAAAACTTCAGATGGGTGAGGGCTGATCAGGGAAGGTTGCTGGAGGAGGGCAGAGAGGCTCTCTGAGCATTCCAGGTGGGGAGAAATCCCTGGAGAAAAGGTCTGGAAGCAGGAGGACCCAGGCAGGCACCTGCAGGGAGGCTGAGGCTGTGGAGTGGAGCAGCTCCAGGGCTGCCAGCCTGGCTCAGGAGCCTGTTTGTCTGTTTTCAATGTTTATGGGATAGAACGGCTTCTTTATAGTGATCTCTTTTTAATGGAGTTATTATAGAGCAAAAGACGTGTTTACCGGAAAGTTTAATTAAAATGTACTTCCTTGGGAATTATGTCCCAGGAGCAAATGAGTTTAAGCAGGTCACTTGGCACGCACCCGTCCGGAGGTGCTGGTCTCATTCCGGACTCCAGGGAGAGGTGTGGGAGGGGGTCTGAGCAAGGCAGGAGAGGAAGGGAGGTGGGGGCAGGGGAGGCAGTGAAGGGCAAGTGTACTTGCTGTTCCTGTAGGAGCTTGACTCGGGCAGACTCTCCAGGCTGTGGGGAAGTGATTGCTCCTCCTGCCTGGGAGCCATCCTTCTGCAAAGGGTTTGAGACACAGTAGACAGCTGCCTCTGTGATCTCCAAGTGAATTTTCCAGACAAATGATTCCTGCCTGCCTGATGATAAGTCAGGCTCTTCCACCTCGTTACCTAGGGTACCTTCCTCAGCCCTGCAGGGGCCTTTGAAATT
This sequence comes from Chlorocebus sabaeus, assembly GCF_047675955.1. Taxonomy (NCBI): domain Eukaryota; kingdom Metazoa; phylum Chordata; class Mammalia; order Primates; family Cercopithecidae; genus Chlorocebus; species Chlorocebus sabaeus. The sequence continues at coordinate 15,970,760 of NC_132917.1, forward strand.
TGAAAATTGCCACTGAAGCTGTCAAAGAGTTAGCTCTGGTGGAGGACGAGATGAGAAAGACGAGACAGCCCCAGCAAATGAATCCATCAGCAGGGCCTTGCCGGGCGCTGACGAGGTCCTTGGTCCTAACCAAGGTACAAGGACATATAAGGCACAGCTTTTGCCCTTGATTCTCTCTTGCTGGAAAAGCAAGAAGGTCTAGAAACATTTATTAAGTCCCCACCATGGCCTAAGCCCTCTTCAGCACAATAGTGGTCTAAACCCCAAAATAACTGCTAAATGATTGTTTTAGCAACCATGGTGCCATTCTGAAGAAATCTGAACAAGGCACGAGGGGTGCGAAGTGATGGGGTTGGCGAGTGGTGAGTCTGAGCCTGGATCTCGGGTTCTTTGACATGAGTTTGCGTCATGGTGCTACGTTCTCCCAGCAGGATTTTCAAAGGGGAACTGAGGCACAGAGAACATGTTTTCTTACTTGGGTGTTTTTAGACTTCACATACTCCGTCTTTCCTGCAGAAAGCCATCCCTGCCTTCTCTCTCTAAGGACTTGTGGATAAAGGCCCCCCCTTCCAGAAGCGTTCTGCAAAGACTTCCAGGCAATGCAGGAAACCTGCTCACACCACATCCCAGCTGCACACACTATTGTTAATTTTCCTTTATTTGTTGTTACTGCCACTAATCTGAGCTTTCCAAGAGCACTGCGGGCATGCTGCCCAGTGCCTGGCATAGCGAGGTGCTCAGGAACTTGCCAGTCGAGGTGGCCTTCCGGGCACTCTGCTGCTGTGGATCACTGTCTATTGGTGATCAATGTTGTTCGCAGGTGTCAGCATCTGCAGGGCCCTGATTCTCCCACGTAGCTGCTGTGGTCGGGAAGCCAGGTGTGGTCTGATTGAAGAGACTTGGTCTGTGTTCTGAATGTTGGCATTCCTGATGAAGGAGGACACTTCAGGCTTCTCTCCCACGTTGTGGTCTGAGCGAAGGACGAAGGGAGAGTACTATCGGGGTCTGGAGTAAGGTAGAACTCAGGCCAAGGAGAATCTCAGGTGGGGCTAGCAGGGATGGGAGCTGCTTTGTGGAGGGCTGGGACTAGTTGGGCAGCAAGAGAAGCACCATCCAGATGGGGCTCAGGACAGCCACAGGGCATTTTGGAAATTCTGGCCAGAAGTGGGTAGAGTCCCAACGCTCCACCCCCTTGTCCCAGTCAGAGTCCTCCCTGGCCTCTGAGGGCCCCTGCCTTGTTCTCCCATCCCAGGATCACCCCTGCTGCAGATGTGGTTGCCAGAGGCCTCTTCTAAAATTGCAGAACGTGCCACTCTCCTGCTGAAATCCCCTGACAGCGCCATGGTCTGCGGATGTGGTGGGGTCTCAAGGTGGAATAATGACAAATCCCGCCGGGGAAGGTGATCTTGAGTAGGCCACGTGCAGGCTGAGTCCTGAAGGTCCACTGAGTCCTGAAGGTGGATGTTTATGTCAGCAGCAAGTGATGTGCTGGAGAGGCAGACTGGGAAGCAAGGTGCTCCCTGGCAGAGAAATGGGGCAAAAGCATAAAGCCAGTAGCCAAGCCTGGCGAGGGAGTGCCAAGAATAGGGGAGCTGAAACCTGAGGGTGGGGAGGTGGGAGGTGCGGTGAGGACTCAAGAGGCAGAGGTACCAGGAGTGGACCCCAAAGGGTGTCGTGTGATCACTGAAGTTCACATGTCAGTGAGAAGCCCTGAAAGACGTGTTTTTTGTTTTTTGTTTTTTTTTCTTGAGATGGAGTCTCACTCTGTCATCCAGGCTGGAGTGCTGTGGTGTGATCTCAGCCCACTTCAACCCCTGCCTCCTGGGTTCAAGCGATTCTCCTGCCTCAGCCTCCTGAGTAGTTGGGATTACAGGCATGCACCACCACGCCCAGCTAATTTTTGTGTTAGATGGGATTTCGCCATGCTGGCTAGCCTGGTCTCAAACTCCTGACCTCAAGTGATCTGCCCACCTTGGCCTCCCAAAGTGCTGGGGTTACGGGAGTGACACTGTGCCTGGCCTGTTTTTCACATTTTAACAGTAAAAATAATGTGGTAATAAACACTCTAGGCATATATCTTTAATTTGCATCTCTAATTATTTTCCTAGAATGGATTTTTAGAAGGAAAATTCCTGGATAAAGAGACACAGACATTTTTAAGGCTGTTAATACCTGTTGCTGAATTGCTTCCTCAAAATGTTCTACACATTTTATATTCTCTGTTCTGCAGGACACTATAATGCCTGTCTCACTGTGTCCTCATGATCAATGAGACTGATTACTTCAAAAAGAAGTAGATATTTTGAGAGGGGAAAAGAAGTATTTAGTTAAAATTAGACTTTAATTTTTGAAGTGAAAACATTTTCAGATATTTATTTACCTTATTAGGTATTTCTTCTGCAAATTGTTCTCTTCCTTTGCCCAATTTTTATGGGATAATTTTTCTTATTTATTTAGAAGGCTTTGTATAATATATTCAACATGCTAACTCTTTATAGTTGACTTTTTTTTCAGTTTCCTATTTGCTTTTTGATTTTTTGAATGTTGTAATTTAAATATCTAGATGGTAGCCTCAATAGACCTTAACAACCTCAGGTTGGTGGAGCCAAGGAGGTAGGGAGGAAAAGGGAAGCCCAAGATGACTTGTAGTTTTCTGTCTTGGACACTGGGGAGATGGTGGGAGCCTCAGATGATTCAGGAGGCTCAGAAGGAAGGCATGCCGTACTGCATTGAATGTGCCTGCAAAAAACCCTGGTTGAGATGTTTGAGAAAGAGTTAGGGATAACGTCTGAACCTCAGTCATTATGTGCAGCCAAGAGTGCTTATTGAAAGAATGAATGGATGTTTTGATTTAAATCTCCGCAAAGGCCAATGCAGTGGCTCGCACCCATCATCCCGGCACTTTGGGAGGCTTCGGCGGGAGGATTGCTTGAGCCCAGGAGTTTGAGACCAGCCTGGGCAACATGGGGACACCATGTCTCTACAAAAAATAAATTTAAAAATTAGCGCCGGGAGCAGTGGCTCACGCCTGTAGTCCCAGCACTTTGGGAGGCTGTGGTCTTGAACCTGAAGTCAGGAGTTCAAGACCAGCCTGGCCAACATAGTGAAACCCCGTCTCTATTAAAAATATAAAAATTAGCCAGGCATGGTGGTGGGTGCCTGTAATCCCAGCTACTTGGAAGACTGAGGCAGGAGAATCGCTTGAACCTGAGAGGTGGAGGTTGCAGTGAGCTGAGATCACGCCATTGCACTCCAGCCTGGGCAACAGGAGCAAAATTCCATCTAAAAAATAATATTAATAATAATTAGCTGGGTGAGGTGGTGCATGCCTGTAGTCCCAGCTACTGGGGAGGCTGAGGTGGGAGGATCACCTGAACCCAGGAGTTTGAGGCTGCAGGGAATCATGACCCCACCACTGCACTCTGGCCTGGGTGACAGAATGAGACCTTGTCTCAAAACAAACAAACAAACAAACAAACAAACAAACAAACTTTGATGGAGAGTTCTGTGAGGAGACATAAGCTGTGAGTTTGCGTCAGAATCAGAACTAGAGCCCAAGTCTCCGTACTCCTGTTCCCATGCTTATTCCTTAGAATCAGATGCATTGTGGAAGGAGAAAAAAAGGGATATCTGATTTTTTCAACTTCACTCTCCTTTTCTTTTCTTTCTTTTTTTTTAAAAATAAAAATCTATCTCCACACTCCTCTCCAACCTGTAATTGGTTTCTTCCTCCCCACAGGGAGATGGGCCATGTTTTGGATACCTTAAGCCAGATTAACTTTGGAGACGGGCAGAGGAACGTATCAAATGTTTATCATAACACATCTGCTCTCCATCTGCATTCAGTAATTTAGTCTTTCCTACAACAAGTGGTGTTAATATGGCATAATTGACTTTTCCATTACACTAGATTAATTAATAGGAATCAATATGTGAGAAACATTAACAAGGTACAGCACAATTAAAACCTTCGACAATTAGTTCTTATTCCCTTGCATTTCTGTCACTAAGGGGGAAAAGCCACCACCACCACCACCACCGATCACAACAACACGCCTGAAAGCTCTGTTTTTCATGAAGAAAGGTCAGAGTGTTTGGGTTTGTGTTTTGTTTCCGCTTTGTAACCTGGCAAAATCAGATAAAACCCTATAGTATTTTATCTTATAGCATGCCTATAATTTGGTGTCACTGACGTAAAAATGCTCCTCCACTGGAAAATTCATAAAATAAGGGTCTTTTCCTTGGGGCTGGATCACGTTGAAAGGTGTTTGTCATGGAGGATCTACAGGATGGTGTAGGGGGGCCAGGAATGTGTCCCTGCAGGTTGCCAGACTCTTTGTCATTCTGCTGTCCTGCCGCCTTCCATTGTGGCCTCTCATTACGCTGGGGAGCAGGGAAGGAACTTTGCTTTGCAGATCAGCTGCCTTTAAGGAGCATTCGGTCTAGAGATGCCCTCTCTGCCTCCTGCTCCGTCCACAGAACGGTTGCAGCCAGGCGCAGCTCTCCATGCTGAGGAGATCAGAACCTGGCATAGCTGCCTGCTCATCATAGTCTGAAAAAAATGCACAACTGAGTCTCAGTCACGCTCCCTCATCACTTCTGTTGAACATCATGGCAGTGATGGAGGGAGTGAAGCTGAGTACCAGAGAGGAAAGTGACCAATGTGAAATCTCCTGACAATTAGAGACAGATCCTTGGGGAGAACCCAGATCTCCTTCAGCTCAAAAACTATCACTTGAAAATAAATGTTGAGAGGGTCCACTCACAGCAATCTCCACGTAATACTAGTTTTTGGTTCAAGGATCACTTCCAGAAAGCACGGTACGATCCTGGCCTTAAGAATAGTATTATTAAAAATGTCTTGGGGGGGTGCAATGTGTATGATTGAATTTCTGATGTATTTATTTACTTTGTTTGATTTTTCTTAGTTATTTCAAACTGAGTAATTACAGTTCAGGACTCAGAGGCACAAAGATGTGAAGGGTCTGAAGGAATATCCCTGTGCCCGTGGCCCACATATCTGGGCCTAGGCAGGCTGAGCTGAGGCTGTGGGGTGAGGCCTGGCCAGCTGGCTGCTTCGGGGACTGCCGGCCCCTCTCGGGCCTCCTCGTGTTGCCTAGAGACCGTGCAACAATGCTTCCCGAGCAGCACTGCGATGATCTTTTCTGAAGTGGCAGCCTCTTCAATTATTTTATTTCCATTATATTATGTTAATTAAATCAGCAAAAAGAACAGAGCACATGCATGTCCAAAGTGGAGTGGCTGTGAAGGGTTAATCAAAATGGCTCTGGCTGCTGCTGGGTGAGCGGGAGCTGCCAGCCAAGGACAGACCATATTCCATCGGGCCCAGCCAGGGTGAACATCAGGAAGCATGGCGGGCTTCCCCTAGGCCTGCGTGTTGGTCTCTGTTTCTACAGTGCACCTGAACCACTGGCTGCCTCTGGTGGGTGAGGATGCGGTTGGAGCACCTGGCTGGGGGCTATAGGGAAGGGACCCTGTGGCCCAATGAAGGACAGCTTAGCACCGTGGCCAGACTCTGAAGAAGCACATCCGCCAGCGTGACACGCCACAGTTGACTGTCAGGAATGAAAGATGTTGTGGATAAATCATCTGAATGCTCTCAGGCAATGCTTTTTTTAAACAAAACAAAACAAAACACCAGAGTGCTTTGCTGTAGAAATCTTATATTGAATTTCCCAAATAAAAAACAAATAAGCATGGGACTGCTTCGATACGAGTCAAAAGCGGGGTAGGGGCAACGTCTCTCGTGCTCCACCTTTGATGAGGAGCACAGCTTGAAAAGTAATGCTTTTGCTGGAGCCCAGGAGTTCAGGACCAGTCTGGGCAACATAGTGAGACCCTATTTCAAAAAAAGAAAATATTAGCCAGGCATGGCGGCACTCACCTGTAGTCCCAGTTACTCGGGAGGCTGAGGTGGGAGGATTGCTTGAGCCCATGAGGTAGAGGCTGTAGAGAGCCGTGATCACGCCACTGCATTCCAGCCTGGGCCACAGAGCGAGACCCTGTCTCAAAACAAACAAACAAACAAACAAACAAACAAACACACACACAAACTAGTGCTTTATAGCACCCTTAGGGGTAGCAAAACCAGGGGTTTTATCTGCGATGCTAGTTTTGGGCTTCTGACAACACAGCTCTCCTATTCTAATGTTCCAACACCTGCAAGCATGGGCTTTAGGACTGAGGATTTCTGTGGTTGAAAACAAAAGTTGCCCTCCTGCCTCCATTTACTTGCCTATATAATGAATGTAAGACAATATGTGGCTTCCTGGGCTCATAAACTTTAAGAAGTGATACATAATGGCTGCTTCCTGCCTGTCATAAACTCTTTGGGGAAGGTGATCAGCCTACTTCTTGAGGGTGTCTTGGTGTTTTTGTAAGCACGGTGCTCAGAATATCATCCCTCCACCTCTTCTCTTACAGATGGGCAGTAAGGTTGCTGTTTGAGGCTATTATTTCACTCCTGGGCTTCTACCGAGACCTGTCTAGAAGCCCGAGGATCTGCACCATCTGATTCTGGTCTTGTCTCTAACTTACTATGAGACAGGAGACCAACCCTCCGGTCTCTGGCCTGTGATTTCTTCCTCATTCAGTGAAGGAGTTACCATCAATGATCTCCTAGGTTCCTCCCCAGCTGTGGCATCCTCTCATTTGAATACCACCAACAAAAATAGCAATGCAATGCCTTACGTTTAAAAGGCGATTGAGCAATTACTCTAAAGTTTATTTCCTGCTCCCTTGCCTTTCCAATATTGCAAATCTCCTCAGTTTTAAAATTAAGTGGTAAATGAGATTTGAGTTCCACATCACTCGCTTTGTTCTCCCTCCAAGAGAAAGCGTTGAATCACCAGTTCAAAGCAAACGTACACATAACTGAAATTCAAAGGCAGTTGGAGGGATTTTCTTTCTCCTAATCTTGGTTACTGGACTCGCCATGTGATTAACCTTCCACAGCCACCACTGTGAAGAAGTTAGTCCCTGACCCAACACTGGCAGTCCCCTCCCCTGGGTTTAAAGGACAAAGTCCAGCATCAGTTCCATCACCTTCATCATCCTAGAAATAATAGAAAATAGTTTAAAAAGTGCTTACTGTGGGCCAGGTATTTTACACATACGACATTTTTAAAGACTTCTCTGGACTATTCTTTGAGGTAGATATTTTTATACCCACTTTACTGATCACGAAACTGAGGCACAGATAGTTTAAGTAACTTGCTCAAGATTTTACAACTGGTGAGTGATGGACCAGGGGTCCAGCCCAAGCTTTCTGCTTCCTCAGTGCTTTGCTCTTGATCCGTGAACTTGACTCACATATAACCTCTGTGGAAAAGAAAGGGCTGAGAGATCTTCTGGTCATACCTCCCTTGTGATGCTCAAATCTCCTGCAGGGCCTCCTGCATGGACATACTCCCAGAGATGAGGAATCCCTTCCCTTTGAAGACAATCAGTCATTCATTCAGTTGACAAACAGGCACAGGGCCCCATGTGAGGTCCAGACCCTGTGCTCAGTACTGGGCCATAAGGATGAATGCATCACAGTTCCTCCTGCTGGGGACCTGTGGCCTCGAACAGCTCTGTCTGCCAGAAAACTCAGCCTTTACTGAACTGGAAAAGATGTCCCTATAACTAAAGGGACTGTGTGATTACTGCTTAAACCAGGACACTGCTGAGAGTGAACAGGGACTCATAATAATTATGTTGTGGGGACAGGCAGAAACGGGGCCTGCACCCCGCAAACAGGGACGCAAGGAACCAACCTACACACCACATCCTGAGTGCTTGCCCAGCTTTGGGTCCACACATCAGCCCTTCTGACATCTGAAGAACATTGTCTTGCAGGCTCAGAGCCCTCCTCTTCTCCAGCGCTCTCCCAGTTCCTTAAATGATTCTTCATCTCCTTAGTTTGGATCCCTGCCCCCAACATTCTGGCTCTCCTTGGGATCATGTCTGAAATTCTCTGTGTGGCTTCCTGGTCCTTCCCGGATCTGGCCTGATGCGGTTGGGAGAGAAGGAATCTTCCCCTTCTTGGGGAAAGAAGAGGGCTGAATGTTTACCAGAGACATTGCAAGAGTCTGGGATTCTGACAGAATGTGGAGGGTGGAGGTGAGGACAATGTCACAGTGCTCTGTGTTTAGCAGCGGAGCAGTGTTCAGAAATTCAAGATGAAATGATGTGGGAGAGAGGTCAGAGAAATAAGTTTCACTAGTATTTCTCCGGCTTTGAAAACTTTGGAAAAACATTTATTTTCAGGTGAGATTTTTCCTTTAACCTATCAGCCTTGAGACCATACATCTTTATTTATTCAGACAACAAACATTGATTGACTAGCAGTTAGTCGCAGGCTACACAGATAATACAGTCTTTGCTTTCAAAGAACTCAGCATTTAGGTGGTGACAGGGTGGTGAACAGAGTGGCAGAGTGCTCTGATAACAGGTGCCACAAGAGACGGAGCGTCTACTTATCTCTTCCGGGCGTGTCAGGCTTCACAGAGTATGTATTTGCTGAACTGTTTCTCAAAGGATGAGCAGAAATTTTCCTGGCAGGGAAGGGACATGAGAGCACCCCCTCATGCTCCAGAAGGAGCAGCATGTACAGGAGACAAGAGACATGTGTGTTCAGGTGGCTCCTGGTGACTGGTGGCGGGTGGAAGTTACAGGAGATGCAGGATGGAGAGGCGGGACTTTGATGCCATTCAAAGCACTTGGCTCTGCACTGGGAGAGACCTGGACCTTCATGAAGCACTTTGTAACACAGAACATTGGTGGGTGGATTCTGATGTCCATGCAATTAATTCAAGTGAACTCCAGCATGAAGCACCCAGGAGAAAATGCTTTTAATTGAGAGACATGTTTTTCAAATGTTGCTCAGCTGCCAGCTCCTGTGTGCTCTGGCAGGAATGGCAAGTGATACTTAGCTTTCTTCAAGCTCCATTAATCTGCCCATTTCTTTTGCTTCAAATCCCACTTCAAACACACAGCGGCTCCTCACACTCATAATGAAATAAATGATTTATAATCCTGTGGGGAGCCAGCAAGCCTCCTGTCTGATGGTTCAGGTGGTTAGGGCGGGCTGGGTTGATCCAGGTGACCTTCCAGAGTGCATCAGAGGACAGACAGGGGCTCTCCTCTCTTACACAAGCATGCACACACATGCACACATCCATACACACTTGGCTGCATGAACCTTGCTCTGTCTTTACCCCTTTCTCGTGACCTTTCTCCTCCTGGGAGAGCCCAGTGACCTGGTCAAAGGACAGTGTTCCAGTAGCTTCTGTAGAGTGAGCCACTGAGTGCTGAGTACCACTTTATATGCCCAGTACCAAAGTTCATAATATTATGCAACATGAAAAGATGCCAGGCCGGGTGCGGTGGCTCATGCCTATAATCCCAGCACTTTGGGAGGGCGAGGTGGGCAGATCATGAGGTCAGGAGTTTGAGACCAGTCTGGCCAACATAGTGAAACCCCATCTCTACTAAAAATACAAAAAAGTAGCTGGGTGTGGTGGTGGGCACCTGTAATCCCGGCTACTTGGGAGGCTGAGGCAGGAGAATCACGTGAACCTGGGAGGTGGAGGTTGCAGTGAGGCGAGATCGTGACATTGTACTCCAGCCCAGGCGACACTGCGAGACTCTGTCTCAAAAAAATAAAAACAAAACAAAACAAAAAAAACAGGTGTCATCTCCCTTTTCAGTGACGGGAAAACCTGAGCTACAGAAAGGTTAAGTACAGGCACCAGTTTGCATTAAACCAGCAGTTGGTGGAATGAAGATGTGAACCTCTGACAGTTTCAATGCCAGTTCAAGGACCTGGCCCCTTTCACCCTATCCTAGGTTCTATCAGGCAGGCACCACTGGTTCACCTTCTGTTGTCCAGACCTGAGATTGGGATGAAGCATCCGAATCTGTGCCATTGCCTATAGGAAAGGTTTTGGAAGTTGGGATCAGAGGTGGAGTTCATTGATTCACTTGTTCACCAGCCTCTTCTGAGTGCCTGCTGGAGACAGGTTAGAAAAATATGTTTCACTGGTATTTCTCAGGTTTGGAAAGCTTCAGAAAAACATATTTGATTTTAGGTGAGATTTTTCTTTTAACCTTGGACGACTTTGCATCTTGGGCTGAGGATGAGGACAGAAATAATGCAGCTCCCACTCTCAGCACATTAGTCCCCAGAAAGAGAAGTGCGGGATCTACCCGCAGGGGAACCTCAAGCAAGGGAGAGGGGCTCTGAGACCTGGGGAAGTCAGGCCCCGGGTCTGAAGGACTCCCCAAAGTAATGACTTTGCAGCAGAGTCTTGATGGCTGGAGTTCCCCAGCTAAGCAAGGCAGGGAAGGGTGTTGCAAGTAGAGGGAACAGAGGTGTGAGGGCAGAGTGCTCAGAAGGAGCGAGAAAGCTGGGGAGGGTGGCCAGATAGTTTATTGTTCAAATTGAAGTTTTTTTCTACCAAATTTTTAGATTGACAAATGTTATACTACATAGCAGTTGAAAAAATAGTACCGTAAGTACTTGTATGCTCCTTTTTTAAGACAGTCTTGCTCTGTCGCTCAGGCTGGAGTGCAGTGGCAAGATCTCGGCTCACTGCAACCTCCGCCTCCCAGGTTCAAGCAATTCTCCTGCCTTAGCCTCCTGAGTAACTGGGACTACAGGTGCATGCCACCACACCTGGCTAATTTTTGTATTTTTAGTAGAGACAGGATTTCACTATGTTGGCCAGGCTGCCTCCCAAAATGCTGGGATTACAGGTGTGAGCCACTGCACCTGGCCACTTGTATATTCTTTATCTAGATCCAGCAATTATTAACATCTTCCTGTATTCATTTTACTTTTTCTCTACATGTATAGTGTGTGTGTGCGTGCGTGTGTGTGTGTGTGTGTGTATGTATCGTGGGGGTGCTTTCTGTATATACACATTTTTTTTTTCTGAACTATTTGAAGGTAAGTTGCAGGCTTAACACTTTACCCCTAAAATTTATCATTTATCTGTAAAATGACAATGGCTTTATTTCAGTGTCTTAAAAACGGGGAAGAGGATGCTGGGTGCGGTGACTCACACCTGTAATCCCAGCACTTTGGGAGGCTGAGTGGGCAGATCATGAGGTCAGGAGATCAAGACCATCCTGGCAAACATGGTGAAACCCCCGTCTCTACTAAAAAAAATACAAAAAAATTAGCCGGGTGTGGTGGCCGGTACCTGTAGTCCCAGCTACCCCGGAGGCTGAGGCAGGAGAATGGCATGAACCTGGGGGGCGGAGCTTGCAGTGAGCAGAGATAGCGCCACTGCACTCCAGCCCGGGCGACACAGCGAGACTCCGGCTCAAAAAAAAAAAAAAAAAAAAGAGGAAGAGGATACAGTATGTATAAAAACTCTGACATGGTGCCTTGAATACAGCAACCATGCAATAAAAGTTAACACTGAGCATCTAGCGAGCACTGACTATTGATCAGTACTTTCCGCAGGAAATCTCATAACCACTTGTTGGGGAGGTATTGCCGCTCCCAGTTCACAGGAGGAGAGAACTGAGGCTCAGGGAGGAAAATGACTTGCCCATGGTCTCACAGCTGTTAAGTAATGAAGCTACAGTTCCAGCCCAAGTTTGTTTTACTCCATAGCCTGTGTTCATTCCTTTTTCCTTCTTTCTTTCTTTTTCGAGACAGTCTCGCTCTGTTGCCCAGGCTGGAGTGCAGTGGCACAATCTCTGCTTGCTGCAAGGTCTGCCTCCTGGGTTCAAGCGATTCTCCTGCCTCAGCCTCCCAAGTAGTTGGGAATACAGGCGTCTGCCACCACGCCTGGCTAAGTTTTGTATTTTTAGTAGAGATGGGGTTTCACTATGTTGGCCAGGCTGGTCTCGAACTCCTGACCTCAGGTGATCTGCCCTCCTTGGTCTCCCAAAGTACTGGGATTACAGACATGAGCTACCGCGCACGGCCCTTTTTTTTTTTTTTTTTTTTTTGAGACAGGATTTCACTCTGTCACCCAGGCTGGAGGGCAGCGGCATGATCTCTGCCCACTGCAACCTCCACCTCCCAGGTTCAAGTGATTCTCCCACCTCTGCCTCCCAAGTAGCTGGGACTACAGGTACATGACACCACGCCTGGCTAATTTTTGTATTTTTTTGTAGAGATGGGGTTTCACCATGTTGGCTAGGTTGGTCTCGAACTCCTGACCTCAAGTAATCCATCTGCCTTGGCCTCCCAAAGTGCTGGGATTACAGGCATGAGCCACCGTGCCTGGCAAAAGCCTGTGTTCATTCTACTGCCTCTGAGTAGCTATGAGCTCTCTCACCTTGAGCTTGGGATTCCGTTTCTATGCAGGGGAAATGGACCTAAACTCACTTTGGCTTGACTGGAGGTTTCTTCCTCAGTCTTATGTTGATTATTACACTGTAGCTAGAGAGACTTATTATACATGGATCAGAAAAATGAAAGAAAAAGTTACTCCAGAAATTCCTCTAAAATCCTTTGTATGTCAATGAAAATTGCTCATAAACACATAGCACATTCTCATGAAAACATTTGAGCAGTCAGGAAGATAGTGCAAAAGGATATTGTGCTGAAAATTAGGGCACCAGCTCTCTAATTGGCTGTTTGAACTTGAATCTATTCCTTTCCCTCCCTCAGCCTCAGTTTCCTATTCTGTAGAATGGGGATGACAAATCCTAACTTGTCTACCTGCAGAGAATGTTGAAGGAATCAGAACAGGTGATGAAGGCAAAAGCAATTAGTAAACTCTGAAATGCAGTGCGTAAGGGAGGGATTGTTAATAGACCTCCTGGATTGCGAAGGGAAGCAGAGAATCTCCCTCTAGCAGGTATGCAGCTGCAATCTTAATCTGGAACAATGTCATCAACTTTTGAGATGTCTCCTTATTTCCTTCACGGAAGTGGGGGGAATATAATTTTTGACTTAGACCTCACACAGTACTTAGTGATCATGACCTCCTAAATGTACCTCTTTGAGTGTAAGCTCCCCCAGTTCATAAGCTCCAATGGGGCAGACACTTTGCTTTGTTCACTGCTGCAGCTCTAGCACTGAAAACATTGTTAAGCCTATAGTATATGCTCAATAAATATTTGTGGAACAAGCCACTCACGGTGGCTCATGCCTGTAAACCCAGCACTTTGGGAGGCTGAGGCAGGGGTATCACCTGAGGTCAGGAGTTTGAGATCAGCCTGACCAATATAGTGAAACCCCATCTCTACTAAAAATGCAAAAATTAGCTGGTTGCAGTGGCCAGTGGCGGGTGCCTGTAATCCCAGCTACTTGGTAGGCTGATGCAGAAGAATTGGTTGAACCCAGGAGATGGAGGTTGCAGTGAGCTGAGATTATGCCACTGCACTTCAGCCTGGGCAACAAGAGTGAAACTCCATCTCAAAAAAAATTATGGAATAAATTGATCAAATGATTAGCCATAACTCACACTGAGAGACAAATGACAAAGGGCAGGGAGACTTTTCATATCTGTGTCCACAGTGCTGAGCATCGCATGACACAAAGCCTTGGAATGACTGGAGGATTTGCTTAGTCATTATTATATCCTAAACTTGATGTGAACCTAAAGATTCAAACTACGATTACATTTTATTTTAGTACCAATGGTATTTTCTTTAAGTAATGCAAATTAAACCTGCATCGGTCAGCTTTTGTTAGACTATGGTTAGTAACAAATACCATCAAAATGTCAGTGGATTATAAAAACAAATACACAGGGTGCAGGGGCTCATGCCTGAAATCTCAGAGCTTTGAGAGGCTGAGGAGGGAGATCTCTTGAAGCCAGGAGTTCAAGACAAGCCTAGGGAACATAATGAGACCCCTGCCTCTACCAACAATAAGAGAAAACACTAGCTGGGCATGATGGTACATGCCTGAGTCCCAGCTATTCTTTGGGAGGTTGAGGCAAGAAGATCACTTAAGGCCAGGAGTTTGAGGTTGCAGTGAGCTCTGATCTTGCCACTGCAATCTAACCTGGGTAACTGGGTAACGGTGTGAGACCCTGTCTGTAAAATAAATAAATAAATAAATAAATAAATAAATAAATAAATATAATTTTTTTTTTTTGGTCATCAAGTCAGCTGAGGCTCGGATCCAGTACTTTCTCATTCTAAGGCTGAAAGTATAGCCCCTGATCTTTATTTTTTGGCAGAGGGGAAAACAGAAACGGCCAAACCAGGCAGTGAATCTCGCAGCCTCTGTTAGATGTGATAACATCATTTCTGCTCATGTTCCACTGGCAAAGCAGGTCATGTGAGCAAGCCCGGTGTGGGTGTGGGTGGGGTGGGTATTACTCACGAAGGAGCTCTGCAAGACATGTGCCAGGGGATGGGGGTGCTCAGTTCTCCTGTAGGCAGGGAGAGTGCAATCAACTACCCTGACCTTCAAAGCACTTTGACTTGTTTGAAGGTCAAAGTTTTGGCCTCTCTTCAGATCCCAGAATCCCAGAATGTCTGGCTAGAGGAGGCTTTGAGCTGAAGCTACCATGATTACAAATCAGGAAACTGAAATACATGACATAGAAAGGGCCTCATCATGGATTTTACAGATGCTATTACAACATTAAAAATGTTCCCCCAATTTTATGACGTTTACGTAAGAACTACAGACTAGCCATGGGAATGGGGGCCTGGAATCCCAGCTACTCTGGAGGCTGAGGCAAAAGAATCACTTGAGCCCCGGAGTTAGAGGCTTCAGGGAGCCATGATTATGCCACTGCACTCCAGTCTGGGTGACAGAGCAAGATCCCAACCCTAAAAAAAAAAAGTAAAGCAACTGCCGAAGTCAGTGTTGCTTTATAAGTTGTACAGAACAGAGAATGAAAGCGCCCTCTTCACTGGAGTTACCTGCATCCCCCACTGCCTAGCACAACTTTCTCCTTTGGCCCCGAGGGTTCAAATAATGGACAGCACATGGCTGCTTGCTTCAAGGAGCCCACATAGAGTCCAGGGGACAAGAGATGAAACCTACAATGACAGCATAACGTGATACACTCAGGAAGTCTGGAGGCACAGAATGGGGTGGCCCCAACCAAGACTCAGGATGAGAAAAGGCTTTCTGAAGAAGAGACTGTTGGAGAAACAGCAAAGGCTGAGATGTGCAAAGAAAGTATGGTGCATCTGGGAATAGTGAGCAGTTCAAGGGCCTTAGGCATTGTGCAAGAGTCTGGAAGGGGAGCCACTGAGGGGTCAGCTGTTTCTTTCAGAAGCATCGTTGTGGCATCCTTCTGGAGAGGATGTGTTGGGGGGTGTGTGTTGGGGGGTGCTGGAGACTGCCCTGGGCCCCAGTTAGAGTTCTCCTGTGGGATCCTAACAGTAATGACATCTTACATTTGTGCCCCTTCCCACTGTCGCATGTACACACACGTGGGCATCTGATGGGATCCCCAAAACACCTTGTATGCAAGAATTATGGTCTATGTTTTGCAGATAAGGGAACTGAGACTGGAAGGAATGAAGGAACATGCCCAAGGAAACATACAGGAAGTAAGAAACCACACTGACATGTTCCCCTGCTTGACTGCGTAGCCCTTCTTCCTCCCAGCCTATCCTCTGCCCTTTCCCTGGTAGGTTGTGCAGACTGCCAGTTACACCCAGGGTTGATTGTCCTTAATTAATAAACGGTCCCTCCACCCAGCCTTCTGATGTGCCATTTGTAGGATTTTGTTTCACTAGAAAAGAATTTGGCATACAGGAAATGCTCAAAAGGCATTTGTGGAGTGAAGGAAGGATGGAATCTGAGCTGCACAGATTACTGCGCATTGGGCCCCTTCTGTCATTCCAGGGGGCTGTTCAGAGTGAGGCCTTGATTTCGCAGTTGTACTTTGTTTATTTTATTTTATTTTTTTTCAGATGGAGTCTCGCTCTGTCATCCAGGCTGGAGTACAGTGGCGTGATCTTTGCTCACTGCAAGCTCAGATTCAAATGATTCTCCTGCCTCAGCCTCCCAAGTAACTGGGACTACAGGTGGGTAATTTTTTGTATTTTTAGTAGAAACGGGATTTCAACGTGTTAGCCAGGATGGTCTCAATCTCCTGACCTCGCGATCTGCCCGCCTCAGCTTCCCAAAGTGCTGGGATTACAGGTGTGAGCCACCGCACCTGGCCTTTGTTTATTTTTTAATTAAACTTTTCGATGTTGAGGTAATTGTTGATTCACACCATGGGTTCAAATCCCCATTCCACAGACTGCATGCTGGGGAGATCTTAGGTGTGTTGCTTAAATTGTGTGGCTTAAATTCTGTTTTCTTACCTGGGGAAACAGGGATCTGATTGGTGTCTATGGCATCAGGCTATCCCCAGCAGAGTCCTTGTCATCTATGGGCTGCCCCAGGAATACCCTAATAAACATGGCTGTCAGCCCTGTGCCTTTCAACCCCATCGCCTCCGATGCAGAAGCCCTGCCGGGAAGCAGCATAGTGCAGAGGTCATGGAGCTTGGATCTGAACCATCTGAGTAGGAAGCGGATTCTGCCCTGTATTCGCTGGGTGACCTTGGTCTTTCTGAATTTCCATGAAACAGTGTAACAGAGTCTTCCCTGAGGGTTGCTGTGAGAATGAAGAGCGGATATATGTTATGTGCCTTCTGGGTTGTAGGAGTGGCACAAATGAGTGATGCCCGTTCACCTCTATCCTCTCTCTCGAACTGGCTTCCCCACTACTCCTTTCTCCTCTCAGCCCTGTCGGTGCCCAGCCACCATTCTGTTTCTTGCTGGCTAATCCATAAGGTGGTAATGACTGACAATGGCTTTTGCATTTTAATCAAGGGCTTCATGTCTTACTCCTAAAAGAGGCTAAATTATCATTTATGGCACCTGAGTCACTAAGGGAGAGGTTTGTTCGTGCGTAGCGGAGGGCAGGAACCCGGGACACCTCACTGTGTGGGTGCATCAGCTACCCCACCCATGCCAGGGCCTCTGCTGGTTCACATTACACATTTTTTTGCCAATGAGAAACCAAGGCTCGGATTACCCCTTCCCATGCTGCCAGGGCCCCTTGTTCAGCACACAACCTGCTCAGCTGTCCAAGGCCGACCTGTAGTTGTATCCAGGCCACAACTGGCTCTGGGGTCCCCCTTGTCTCCCTGTTGCCCCCACCACTTCCCCACTCTCCAGCAGTAGATTCCTGAGGCCCTATAGACTGGCCACGGCTGCTATTGGAACAGCTGCTTCTCTCCGGGCCCAGTCACCCTGCTGGAGATGAGTGGCTTCCAAGCCTCATAAAACTTGCTGCTGATCTATTGGTTCCAGTGACTTTTCTCCTGTAGCCTCAGGACTTTCTGGAGCTCATTTGTCTAAAGAAAGAAGGGCAGCCTGTTTCCCTCCCTGGGCTTATTCTCACCGAGTACTGAGCCCACCTTTCCAGCAGCTGCCATCAAGGCTGTGGCGTGAACAGGCCTCCTCATTCCCCCTCCCTCGTAGGGAGGGCTGGGAGCAGCTCGCACACACAGGGGTGGTGGCAGAGTCTCATCCAGCCATTGAGTGACACTGGGCACTTGTTGAGGGCCTCTCCATTCTGTCTGCCTGTCTCCTATGGCCATAAGGGGGAGTCAGGGAAGTTGCTAGGTGACGAATGCTTTATCATTTCTAAAGCCCAGTGTAAAAGTCAGTACCATTATTTGCTACAAAATCCAGACACTTAGGCATTTCTCCTTTAGAAGAGCTACTGAAATAACAGCTCCAATTATTAATAATATTTCTAATTAGGAATTATTAACGATGGATGTGATTGCCGGCATTTGTTTTCCAAAAGGTTGGAATGAGCTTGCTGTCAGAGGAGACTGCAACACTCGACTTTAAGTTCTTAAGAACTGAAGATTGTGTCTCCTTGGACATATGTAGTCTTGTGTGGCCCCAGGGACTAACCTGGGCCTCAGAGGACTCCGTCTCACCTTTCTGGCTAAATCCTTCATTTAGGATTGATATCAATTCTCAATTTAAAAAAACAGACCCTTTTTTTTCATCAAGAATAATGACTTTGTAGGGCAGTTTCCTTTTGTAAACAGTATTATGAAGCATGTTTTCCAATAATGACTATCTTTCTCTTGAAGGCACTGAAGGAGGAATCAGTCAGGCACACGTTTACCATCGCCCGCTGGCCTGGCCTCTCTCGGAGACCTGAATTAGATTTGAGTGATGTTTGCTGTGTGCCAGGCCTCTGCTAGGCTCCGTGGAAGATATGGAAATAGATCATGACAGTTCCTGCCTTTGGGGAGTTCGCTGTCTAGTAAGGGACACAGAATGTATCCGGAAATGGTTATAACAGAATTAAAAAGCACTTTGGGAGCAGGGGCTGGGGTAATGGGGGAGGCATGGATGGTTGATTATTTTTAATTAGAGGGTTTGGAAAATTCTTCCTTGGAGAAGAGGCACTGGAGATAGGCCTTGGAGAATGTGAGGATTTTAGGAAGTGGACAGGGTGAGGTGAGTATGATGGAAATTTCAAGAAAAGGAAGGTACTAGCAAGATGTAGACTGGGCAAGGCCAAGGCATATTTGGTGAATGGTAGGCCTTCAGGGATGTCTGGTGGGTTGGGCCTTTGGGAAACTATGAGGTCAGGGGGCATGAAATGAAACATGCACTGTGTCCAGGCTAGGAGGGTCTTGTGGGCATGGAATTAATCCATCCACTTACACCTTCCTCGTGTTCCAGGTCCTTTTCCATGCGCTGAGGATTCTAAGGAGAAATAATCCACAACCAGACTTACAGATAGGTTCAAGAAATAAATTCTCTTTTGCAACCAAGAGCTCATTGTTCAGTATGAGTTTCCATACATATAAGAAGAAATATTATGATCCCCTCCAAAAAATAAAGAAAGAAAGAAAGAATTCACAGCCGGGCATGGTAACTCATGCCTGTAATCCCAGCACTTTGGGAAACTGAGGCAGGCAGCTCACTTGAGGTCAGGAGTTCAAGACCAGCCTGGCCAACATGGTGAAACCCCATCTCTACTAAAATTACAAAAACTAGCCAGGCGTGGTGGCACACACCTGTAATCCCAGCTACTTGGGAGGCTGAGGCAGGAGAATCGCTTGAACCTGGGAGGCGGAGGTTGCAGTGAGCAGAGATCATACCATTGTACACCAGCCTGGGCAACAGAGCCAGACTCCATCTAAAAAAAAAAAAAAAAAAAAAACTTCACAAGCCTGTCCCCAAAGAGCCTACAGTTTATTGTGGCACAAAAACCACTAAGGAATTGTAAGGATGTGACAGGATCGATCCTATCTATGATAGACATAAGGTCAGAGGAGGTCATAAGATATAAGGTCAGCTACTCTGACCCGGGAAAGAGAGTTGGAGGAAGCTGTACAGAAAAAGAGGCCACCTTTGGCTTGAGTCTTGAACTGCTATCAAGCAGTTCAATTGAGCTTTCCTTGAATTTAATCCAGAAGTTAGTCCAGTAGTTCTCAACTTAGGGTAATTTTGCTCCCTGGAAACATTCATCAATGTCAGGGGACATTTTTGGTTGTCATGACTTGGTGGTGAGGGGGGTGCTACTAGTATCTCATGGGTAGAGGTCAGGGATGCTGCTGTACATCCTAAAATGCACAGGGCAACCTCCACAGTAAAGACGGATCTGGCCCAAAAGTCAATCGCGCTGAGATTGAGAAACCCTGGGATGAAGAACATGTCAACCTCAACCATGTTGGGAATTGGGAGATGGTCAGGTAGCCAACAGCTTCCTGTGGCTTTGGGCAGGTCCCAGCTGTTTCTGGTGGGCCTCATGCTGTGGACTGAACGTATCCCCTCAGAATTCATGTTAAAGCCCTAAACCTCTGTGTAATGGTATGTGGAGGTGGGGCCTTTGGAAGACATTAGGGTTAGATTAGGTCGTGATGGGACTAATGGCCTTATAAAAAGAGAAACAGGTGCAATATATCTCCCTCCCTCCCCCCTTCCTCCCTGCCACCGCCACCATCCCCGCAGCCTTCAGAACCATGGGGGCTAAATGTCTGTGGTTTCTGCCCTCTAGTCTACAACATTCTGTGATTCTGTGATAGCAGATGGAGCATCTTGATTTCCTCTATCTGGTCATGAGTCTGTGATGCTGGATGTTCTTTTACACTTGTCTCACCTCTCTAGGACATCATGAGAGGGTTGTTCAACGAATGTTCAGCTCACTCATCTTCTGGCAGGGCATGGTTTTCATCCATCTGCAGATTTCTGGCTCATGTATTTATAGAGTTTCTAGAGGCAGCTTTACAAAGCATGTTGGATGAGGTGTTTTGTTGTTTGTTGGGAATAGTGGATTATTTATATTGCTGGATAACTATGTGACCCAGGGAAAAAATATGCAGTATTATGCAATATTAGGATCTCCCACTCTCACCCCACCCAGCCACATTTTCTTCACACTGTCACTCAGTCCTGGTCACACACAGAAGCCACTTTCATGGCTGGAGAGACCCTTTCCCTTGACTCAGCCTCTGACAACCTCTCACTGCCTATTGGCTATGGCGTCATCCCCTGAGTCTGACTTTCCTGGCCCTTCACAGCCTAACTCCAGGGACAGCTCCGCTTCATCTGATGCCTCCTTCCCTCAGGCTGTGCCAGAGACTTGCTTCAGCCACAGCAAACCCACCATTGTTCCCCAAATGAACAGCCCTAGAGGGAAGAGGCTGTGCTTAATTGCTCTAAAAGCCCAGTTCAGCAAAGACCCAGTGAATAAAATGACAGAAAAATGAATGCACACTTTAAAGAGGCTTTTAGAATTCATGAGAAGCCACAGGTTGAGGAGGTTGGTGATAGGAAGGCAGTGGCATCCATGGACAGAAATAGGTGAAAACGTTTCCTCGAGGAGGCAAAGAGGCCGTCTCTGTGTTGGCAAATTTGAGATGTCACTCTGTAGAGATGGAACCTGACATCTAGGGATGTCAGTTAGCATCTCCGTGGTTACTCCTCTGTGATTCTGCTGGCTTTCCAGTGTGGTTGGGAGATGGCTGCGTAACTTCAAGCCCCCACACCCACACAGCTTCACTGAACAGCAGGAGGGAGTGTATCGGTGAGCTGCTGTCACGACAGCACTGTGTAACAAACCCCTCCAAACTCAGTGACCTACAACTAATGCAACAGACCATGTTTTTTTCTCTCTCTGCAGTCTACCTACGGGTCAGCCAGGACTCTTCTGCTTCAGCTGGTCTCTGAGGCTTCAGGTCAGGTTCAGGTCTGTTCCGCAGTCATCCTAATTTTCTTGTACTTACCAGCAACGTGGCATGTTGATCGCATGACAGATTCAGGGATCTAATGGTAAGGCCAAGCCTGTGAGAACATTGAAAGTCTCTGTTTCATGTCTGCTCACATGATGGGCTGGCATATGCATCCTGCCCTGAGGGGAGGGGAGGGGAATAGGAGCATCAATACTCTCTGAACAATCATCTCATCTATCACAGGGGTAGGATGTCTTCCTGAAACCCTCCGCCAGAGTTCCCCAGGGAATCTTATGTCACACTGACTAGAACCGAGTGTCGTGGCCAGCCCCAAACCAATCACTGGCAAAGAAGAACTGGCTCGCTATGAGGGATTAGACCAATTGTCATTTGGCCCTGGGCCAGGACCCTCTTCCCGTGAACACTGAATGGATTTGGGCTCCTGTCAGCAAGGCATTGGCAGGTGATGACTATCAAGTAGGCAACCAATGTCTGCCCCAGCCACCAGCTCTGATCAGGGTGAGGTCACTTTCCCTCTTTGGGCCCAGAGTAGCACAGAAAAGTCTCCGTGGGCCTTGCAGGGTGTTGGAAGTGTGTCCACACAAGTTTTTCCAGGTGCCACTCGCTGAAATCCCTTCACCTGCTCTGTCCCCACCAGGCAGACCAGCCAGTGCACTCCTGCCTCAGACACTGGGTCACCAGGCAGCTCCTTCTGTGGGTGTGTCTGTCCTTACAGGATCCCTGGAGCAAAGGCTGCCCTCGCCAGGCACTGGCTGGCAGCTCCCATGGCACGGGTGTCACATCAGGCCTGCTGCACTTGCCCCTGCTTGCCCAGGGACTTCCCTTCTAACAATGAGGTCTGATAGCATCTCTAAGTTGGTAAGAAACCGGACAGCCAAACAGCCTTGGATTATTCTACCCTCAGCCTGCCTCTCTGGGCTTCAGATTGTTCATTAGAAATATTCTAGGGGATGATAGGATTCTCACACAATTTCCCATGCTGGAAAGTGAATTTTCTGATGGCAATGGCTATCTCGGGGTGTGGGGGGGGGGGTGGCGTAAGCATTCAGCTCCTCCCTGGCAGCCAGGCTGTTTCTGGGCATCCCTCTCCATATCTGGTCCCTGACACTCTGGGATCCTCCTGTGAAGGCCTGGGCAGAGCACCCAAGGCAGGCAGGGGCCTTGGACTCTAACCCTAGCAAGACCTTGACATTGCTGTGTGAAGAGGCTTTGTAGGGCCTGAAGTTTTGCATTTGAGGAGTTTTTTCTTAAAAAGGGAAAAAAAGATAGAACATAATTTGTAAATGTCCAACTAGGTAACAGCTGTGATGGTTGATTGCATGTGTCAACTTGGCTGGGCCACAGTGCCCAGATATTTGGTCAACCATTGTTCTGGCTTTTCCTGTGAAGGTGTTTTGTGGATGAGATTAACACTTAAATTGGTGAACTCTGAGTCATGCAGATTGCCCTCCATAATGTGGGTGGACCTCACTCAATCAGTTGAAGGCCTGGCCACTCCCAGGGAGAAAGAAGCTCTGCCAGCAGGCCGCCTTCAGACTTGAACTGCAGCTCTTCTGTGGGTCTCCGGGCTGCTGCTACACCCTGCAGAGTTCGTACTCCCAAGCCTCCACAGCCATATGGGCCAGTTCCTAAAAATCTCTGTCTCTGTCTTTCTCTCTGTCTCTCTCTTTCTCTCTCCATCTATCTCTGTCTCTCTTCTCCTTATCTCTCTCTTTTTCTCTGTCCCTTTGCCTCCTTCTCTTTCTCTCTGTGTCTCTGTCTCTCTTTATCTCTCTCCATCTTTATCTTTCTCCCTCTCTCCATCTCTGTCTGTCTGGTCATCTCTCTGTGTGTGTGGCCCTCTCTCTATTTCTCTGCCTCTCTCCCCATCTCTCTTTTTCTCCCTCTCTCTCTGTCTGATCATTTTCCTCTCTTTTTCTCTCTTTCTCTCTGCACACACATGCATCTTGTGACTTCTCATCTTGTGCTCCTCAGGAGAATGCTGCCTGACACAGGGCCTTGGAAAGACCCGACACGATCAGGGGCCCAATGCCTGAGGCCCATTAGCTTCCCTGTGGACTCATCCCTGGGAGCCGGACCGCCCTCCCCATGCTGGTCCTCCACAGTCCCTCTGTAAGATGGTGAGGGGTTGCCCCTGAGCTTCGCCTTGGTGCTGAGGCCCTATACACAGACTGTAGGTGTCTGAGCACGTCCCAGACAGTCAAGCATCAGGGTCTCCAGCCCTGCCTCTGGCCATCCCCTCACCTGCAGCCCATGCACACGAGGTGAGGAAGCAGCAAGAGGCACACAGAGGGCCACCTTCTCATACCCGGAGCCTTCAGCGACTGAAGAACCCAAGGTCACCCCAGACCCCAGGCCTGGCCATCTTTCCCCTTTCCTCAGCTGAGTTCTGCTCAACTTGCACCTTTCCAGGTACCATTGCTTGCCACTTACGGGTTGCAAAAAGAAATATATGGGGGATCATATATTTTCAGACGTTATAAAACACCCTTGTCAAGGCTGGATTTTTGTCTGCCTGTCACTGCTAATGTAAACGTACCTTCTCTGGAGGCCTTCTGAAGGGGTCAGAGCCCTGGCGTGGAGCTGGGGAGCTGGGTGCTGGTTGCAGGGGAGCTGCTAACTGGCCAGTGGCATTGGTCAGTCCCATTTCCCAGGTGGGCCTCCATTGAGTACCTGGGCTTTGCTGGATGATCCACGGTCCTTGCAGTTGTGCCGTCCACTGGATAGACTTCGCAGCTTGCTCTGCTGCCCCCATGTGCTTGGTGACCTGGTCCTTTTGAGAAGACAATGGGGATGGGGAAGACTTTGGGCATTGAACTGGGAACTCATTTTGTGTTGGGTAGATTCACCAAGAAGTCAAACACACTAGACAACAAGCAAGCAAGCAAACAAGCAAATGAATAAATGCACTAATTTGAATTTTTTACAAGCACTGCTCCTGTGCTTTGGGAGGTGTGTTGATGTGTGCACACGCAAGAGCGGGGGTGGAAAGGAAGTGACCCTTGCTTGGTTTAGTTGCATTATGCAGGGATCCCTTTAGGCAATCCTCCACAAGCAGCCAGCTTACGGGATGCAGGAGAGGGTCATTGAGCCTTCATCATCAGAGGAAGAATTCCTCCGTCTGGCTGAAGAGGAGACAGTGCATGAAAAATGGTGGCAAGGGGTCAGGAGGGGAAGGCAAGTGAGAAAACACTTTCATCTATTATCCCGGGGTCAATGGGCTCCCTCCCATCAGGGAACCTTGGGGCCGATGAATGGCCCATTGCAGGAGGTGCGGCATTGTGTGGACTGGGAGCCCACGTCACAATCCCCCAGCTCAGGACAATAGTGCCTAAGAAAGTGGTGGGTGGCTCGCCTCCCAGGAGCTGCTTCTTCTTATCAAAGGGCTTTCACCAGGAACGCCCCAGCCTGCTTAGGAAGGAGGGAGAGCTGTTTGTCCAATAATGCGAAGGCATTTCAGACTCATTCCAAATTCTCCGTCATGGCGATTAGGTTGGCCCGTATTGAATTTCCTCCAGAACCAGTGTAGGTTTCTCAGCTGTTGCCGCTCCCTAAAAGCCACACATATTCTTTGAGTTGTGTAATTTTTGTTTGAAGAACAACACATTCCTGTTTAAAAAGGAGTCCAAATCCTTATGCTGAAAAAAAGACATGCATTCCCTCCAAAGAAGATGCCTGGAAGGCCACATATATCAGCCTGCAGTGGGTATACAGCACAGAGACTGGTTCCTGGTTTGGGTAAAACTATGGTCTTACCTTCTTCTTGGCACCTCCTTATCAATAACCCATAATTACATGTTTTAAAATATCCTGCAAATTCGTTGTGAGTCTGGCATTGTGACTACCCTTATTGAGTTAGGGCTGGTTTGCTTTCGGGATTTCCAGAAATATGTCACCCAAATGGAGAGAATGTGATATCCTGGTAGTACCTGATGTTCCCTGCTACCCTAAGCTTTAGAAGTGGGCAGTGGCCAGAGATGTGATTTTGTGGTGTTGTTTTCACATCTGGCATGGGGCCTCGAATCTCAGATCTCAAAATGAGTCTGCCTGGCACCAAGCAACCCTCAATTTCGGATGCAGAACTGATACTTGCACAGAGACACCCTGGGCTGCAAGGCTTTCCTGGTGAGCAAAACTGACTGTCCACAGGCAGGGATTCTGTGAGAACTGGTCCTTATGGCCCCAGACCTTGTAAATAGCTCTCCTGCATTTTCAGTTGGCAATTTACTTAGGAAGTCAGTTGAGTGGCAGGCCCTGCACAAGGAACTGGAAAAACAAAAAGAAAGATGACATGGTCCCTGCCCATGTTGGGGACAAATTAACAGATAGATGAATGCAAACATCTGTGGTTAGCATTATGAAAGAGCTACACAGGAGGTACATACCCTACACTGTAAGCACTTGAAGCAAGAATGACAGTGATTGATTTCTAGAGCACGGTGAAGAGTCTATGGTAGAGTACTGTGTTGAATAGTGCCACCCCAAATTCATGTCCACCTAGAACATCAGAATGTGACCTTATTTGGAAATAGTATTGTTGCAGGTATAATTTGTTAGATAGGATCACCCTGGACTAGGTGGGATCTAAATCCAAAGACCGTGGTCCTCATATGAAGGCAATGTGAAGACAGAGGCAGGTGTTGGAGTGATGTAGCTGCAAGCTGATGATTGCCGACCACCACCACAGGGGAGCTGCAGGGAGGAGATTCTCCCTTGAAGCTTCTAGAAGGTACAGACACTCAGGACGCCCTGTTTTCTGACTTCTGGCCTCCTGAACTGTGAGAGAATGTGTCTGTTGTTTCCAGCCACCATGTTTGTGGTCATTTGTTGCAGCAATCCTAGGAAACTAATACACATGGTGTGTTGTCAATTGCATTTCACTGGCAGCACTGAATGAGAGTTTCCACAGTTGGATGGAGTGGGAGCTTGGTTATGGCCTAACCATGGAGACAAGTGGGGCTGGGGACCACAGGTAAAGGAGGAAATGGGAACAGAGAAGAATGAAAGCACACAGAAGCTTCTGCTCTGTGGGTGGCGTATGCCAGGAATGAAGAGGGCACGTGGGAAGGTGGGAAGGTGGGACTGGCCAAGGGAAGAAGGACAGCTCAGAAAGACTTGGTAAGCCATACTAAGGAATTTGGGTTTTATCCTTTCCCTACCTTCCTTCCTCTTTCTTTCTTTTTTTTTTTTTTAAATCAAATCAGTGATCTCTGTTACATAGACATCCTACAGAATAGCAAAAGGTTCATGGATGTTGCAGGGAAAAACAAAAGGATAAAGTTGCTGGCTTCTCTGTGATACAATATTGCACAGAAAAACTAAACACAGAGAGGTGCCAG
The DNA here is from genome assembly GCF_047675955.1 of Chlorocebus sabaeus. Lineage (NCBI taxonomy): Eukaryota > Metazoa > Chordata > Mammalia > Primates > Cercopithecidae > Chlorocebus > Chlorocebus sabaeus. The sequence goes on from NC_132917.1 coordinate 15,997,269, forward strand.
ATGCCAGTAGTGTGATGTGTACAATTTTAAAAAGAATATTGTTAATAAATAGTATATCTTAGAGTCATTTACTTACCTTTTCCATAAAATATAAGGCAAAAAACCGCTCCCTACACACAAAAACCAAAATAGCTTTATCCGTTGGAAGGAATTTCTGATGCTGCAGATGTATTGTGGTCTTTCTGTCTCCTCTTTTCTCACTGTGCTGTAAACTCCTACGTCAGGGACCTTCTCTGATTCACCAATGCATGGATGAACAGTAGACACTAGTGTACTGTGGAGTACAGAGGCAACTGGGTAGTGTGTCCAGGAAAGACCTTCCATAGGAGAGCAGATCTGAGCTCCAGCAGGATGTAAGGATAGGGTGGACAGAAGAGGGAGAGGAGGGGAATATTCTACTTATGGGAAATGTCACGAACTAAGGTACAGAAACAGTTTGTGTAAGGTGTTTCTAGGAGGAGGAAAGTGTAACTGTCCAGTGGGTTCTCCGTACCCACTGCCTAGAGAGAGCCAATTTATCAAGACAAGGAAATTGTGATAGAGAGAGTTTAATTCATTCAGAGCTGGCTGTATAGGAGACTTGAGTTTTAGTATTATTCAAATTAGCCTCCCTGAGAATATGGGGACTGGAGTTTTAAAGGTTAATTTAGTGGGCATGGGGCTAGTGAGTCGGGAGTGCTGACTGTTTTGCTAGAAGATGAAATCACAGGGAGTTAAAGCTGTCCTCTTGTGCTGAGTTAGTTCCTGGCCACAGGACTGATTGGCAGGTCCAGGTGGGCCCACGCGGTTGTCAGAAATGCAAAATCCTGAAAAGATATCTTAAAAGGCCAATCTTAGGTTCTTCAAAAGTGATGTTATCTTTAAGAGTAATTGGCAGAAGTTGCAAATTTTATGACCTCCGGAATAATGGCTGGTAGTTATTTAGAACTTAAGCCCCTCTCATCCTAACTTGGTGGCCTTTAATTACTTTTACAAGAACAGTTCAGTTTTGGAGAAGGACTATTATTTAAACCATAAACTAAATTTCTTTCAAAGTTTGCTTCACCCATACCTAGGATTGAGAAAACACAAACAACCTGTGATGCTAGAGACAAGATGGAGTCAGCCATGTCAGTTTATCTCACTGCCATAATTTCCTCAGCTATAACTTTTGCAAAGCTGGTTTCAAAAGGAGACATGGCCCTGGTAGACAAAATGGGAAAAGTTTATTAGAGCTCTACTGGTGATAGCAACAGGAGGCAGGTAAATTCTTAGGCAGACAGGGATGGGTCCTCAGTGAAATTCAACCTTCCAGCAAAGCACAATCTAAAGCCCTAAACCCAAGCTATGAGTTCTGGATAAATTCATGGGCCAGATTGAGAACTGCCATTCCCATTTGGCATGCTCTCTTCCTGATTGGTCCTTATCCTTTACCTATTTTACATATACCTACCCTTCCCCAATTTATCCTCTACACTATTGTGCCTATTTCTGAATGGTGATTTTTCAGGCATGTCCACAGACTAATCAGCATGTAGTTCCCCATTTCAAGTCCATAAAACTCCTAGACTCAGCCTTGTAGCAGGCAACCCACGTTTGGGTCCCCTCTCACTGTCCAGAGCTTTTCTGTGACTCAATAAATTCTACTCTGCCTTACTCTCTCTCCAGTGTATCCATACCCCATTCTTGTCAGTCACAGGACAAGAATCCGGAACTTAGTGAACTACAGGAGTGAAAGAGCTGCAACACTTAATGTGCAGGCAGGAGAGATGAGAATTCTTCCTATAAGGAACAGAGCCATTGATGGTTTTTGAGAAAGGCAACTTGATTTAATTCAAGTTCTTAAGATTGCAGGACCTGAGAAGTTCAGCTGATGACCAGACTTTGTGGTCTGATGGGAGAGATGTCAAACACCCCAGGGCTCCCTTATGCCATATTCCCCCATGTCAATTACCTTCTAGGAGAGGCTGGGGCTTGTGTCCCCACATGCTTCTTCCAAAGGGTCTCTCTAACAACCCCACTGGTCAAGATGTCACCAGAACTTGCTCCCACCCATTCTGCAGATATGGTTTTCTGCTTCTTCCCCTGCCCTGTGCCTCCTCCTGGGGTCTCAGAGCAGATGGGATGGTGCTAGGCCCTCTGAAACCTGCTCATGTGTGTGCCCTCAGAAATGGAGATGCAGTAGGAATTGCTGGGGATGAGGAGACCTGGGGTACTAGTTGTCTCTCCCTGCTTATAGAACCATCTCAAAACTCAGTTGAAAAAACAATTCTTTTGACTGTCACTTCTTGCATTGCTGAGAGCTGACTGGGCTCAGCTCTGGGTCTATTACAGTCACCATCAGTAGTAACAGGAGCCGGAATCACTTGAAGTTTCTGTCACTCACTTGTTTGGTGCCTGAGCTGTAAAGACTCAAACATTGGGAGCTGAAACAGCTGGAGCCACACCATTTTTTCAGGCCCTTCAGGAGATCTTCTCAGAGCTAAGTCTGCAATGACCAATTTATCTTTCAGTAAAGCTCAGAGGACAAGTTACTCCCAAGCTAAGGAAGCTGAATTATCAAGACTCATCATTTGCATGTCCAAGACATATATTACGGTATATATACTGGGCCCCACAAGAGGTTTCTCCTTTCCTACACTCTTTCTTGCATGGGCAGTTGGATCATTGCACTAGAAATTTCGTTATAAGCATGCCACTCCTTAATTTGCTGGAAGTACCATGAAATTTCCTACAAAGCTTAAAAACTCAAATGCCTTTGGGCTATAGAGTCATCACAAAGGTGTGAAGTGGCCACAGTAGGATCACAGTAAGGGGTGGGGACTTCATTTAACTAAAGAACACCCTAAAGGCATTCACTTTCTTTTGGATACCAGATGATAATTGCTATGGATCAGATTCAGCCTGCAGGAGGCAGTGGGTTTGTGACCTTGACTTAGAGAGAAAAATATCCAACACCTCACCTCTTTCTGTATTCAAGATCCACCACCCACAGTTGCCCTCTCAAATTTACTGCCCATAACTACACTGCCACCCCTACACTCTAGGGATTATCTAAATTTGTCTGTCAGTATTTGTTCTTCCTTTCTCCTTGATCCCAGTTCTGCTTTCCGTCTGATGGGAGAGAAGTCAGACACACCAGTGCTCCATTGTGCCACATTCCTCTGTGTCAATAACTCCCAGGAGAAGCTGGGGCACGTGTCCTCAAAGGCTTCTTCCAAAGGATTTCTCTTTCTCCAGTTAGCAGACTCTTACCTGACTGTCATAGTCCAGTTCAGATCTCATCTTCTAGAAACTTCCCTGATCTCCAAGATCCTTATTGTCAGTCTGCATAATGAATTCACCATGGAGCCTTTGGGGTTTCTCTTCTACCACTGTCTTGAAGTGTTGGGAAAGTGTGGGTTGTTGTTTTTTGCCTCCTCTCTTCGTAACTAGGGTGCAGTGGTATCATCATAGCTTACTGCAACCTCGAACTCTTGGGCTCAAATGATCCTCTCACCTCAGCCTCCCTAGTAGCTGGAACTAGAGGTGTGCACCACCATGCCTGGCTAATTTTTAAAATTTTTTGTAGAGATGAGATTTTGCTATGTTGCCCAGGCTGGTGTCGAACTTTTGGCCTCAAGCAATCCTCCCACACAGCCTCCCAAATTCCTAGGATTAGAAGCATGAGCCTTCCTGCCTGCCCCTGCAACATAGCTTTATCAGTTGCTTTTTCTAACTGGACTTTGGGTGTGGTGTTATTTTGTTTATATCAAGGGACATCCTCGGTGCTGCTCTAGCTGTCCTGACACCGGTGGTCTGCAGAGTCCTTTGGCGCTGAATGTGTTTATCTGACGTTGCTCCCTCTCTGGTTTTGTGTGTGTCCTTCTCCTGCCACTCCACTGTAAGATCCTGGGGCAGGCCCCATGTCTCCTCTGCTGATGGTGTCCTCACGATTTCTTACCTGGGACTGAGCACCTTGTAGATGTCCGGTGTTTTCCGATTTGTTGATTTGTTTATGAGCAGGGAAATGTTTGGGTCCGTGCCAAATTGTAATGAGACAGTAATTAGCTTCTGGAAGAGATTCTGATTGTCTCAGGCCCACCAGTCCCTGGGAAGTCTTTTTGGCTTGAGTAGTTGGGTGAACGGTGGGACTTTGATTAAAAATGAGAGACTGGAGGAAGAACAGGCTTGGTGATGGAGGAAGAGACAATAACAATTTTTGGCTTAGAAATATGTGAATTTGAGATCACTGTTAATTGTCATAGGGCAAAGGTCAAGTGGGCTATTGCTATATGAGCCGAAAGCTTAGAAGACTGCTTTGAGCTGGAGAAAGGAATTGGGACTCTGTAGCTGGAAGGCAATTTGCTTTTCAATATTCATTTTCCCATTTTCTTACTAATAAGAATTCCACTCAGATAATAGTTTGCATCCCTCAGGCTCTCCTGCAGCTAGGTGTGGCTGCGTTTTGGCAAATGAAACATAATCACAGGGAATATACTCCTGGAAACAGAGCTGGCTCCCTATGTTTCCCCTTCCTCCATCCTGATGTTTGGAATGTGGCTGTGATGAGTGGTGCTCTGGCAATATTCTTGTATCAGGAGGATGTAGGCTGTAGGGGAGAAAAAGTAATAGCTTGTCTTCACTCATTGCAAGGGTCATGGCTGATATCCCTGTAACAAAAGACAGATTAACAAGATAAAAGCATAACAAATTTATTTGACTAAAGTTTTAAGTGACACAGGAATCTTCAGGAATGAAGACTCGAAGACCCAGGGAAAACTGGGTAATTTTATGATAAATCTTATGAAAGAAATGTATAGTTGTGGAGAAACATGATTGGACACAAAAAGGTGTAACCTAATGGTAATAAACTGGGTAAACTTCAGCAAGGCCTGCTTGCTTAGATTTTTCCTGTGTTTCTGTATGACATTATTTGCTTCTGGGTGTTGGATAAAACCCCTCTAGAATAAGGGGAGGTATGCCCTACTTTCAGGGGAGGTACTTCAGATAATTTCTTTGTAACTACGCTTCAGGGAGAAAGGCTGGAGAAGGGCAGAGTGACCTTGGTTTTGCGCTCTTCTCAATTGCCAATGTGCCATATTTTGGAGTATTGAGTTCTGAGCCTCAACGGGGCCGTATCTTAGAGATGGTGAAGGTGGATAATGGAGAAAATCGCCCAGCCAAGGCAGCAAAGTCTTTTACATTCTAGAGTACAGTCAGTAAACAAATAAATATTATAGCGTGTCCAATAGTGGTAAGTTTGATTAAGATAGTGACTTTGGGTGATGTGACCACATGTCTCTGTACTGAGTGATGCAGAAATGGCCTCTCTGAGCAGGTTTTTGTTTTCTCCTTATAGCACTGTCACCTCCTCCAATGCCACACTCAGGACTGGCTTTATAAGAGTAAAGCAGTAAGACCGGCCACGGTGACTCACGCCTGTAATCCCAGCACTTTGGGAGGCTGAGGCGGGTGGATCACGAGGTCAGGAGATTGAGGCCATCCTGGCTAACACGGTGAAACCTTGTCTCTACTAAAAATACAAAAAATTAGCCAGGTGTGGTTGTGGGTGCCTGTAGTCCCAGCTACTGGGGAGGCTGAGACAGGAGAATGTCGTGAACCCGGGAGGTGGAGCTTGCAGTGAGCCGAAATCACGCCACTGCACTCCAGCCTGGGCGACAGAGCAAGACTCTGTCTCAAAAAAAAAAAAAAAAAAAAAAAAAAAGAGTAAAGCAGTAAACCAGTGATGTCGCAGGGCCCTAAGCTCACAAAGGCCTTGTCCTTGGAGAAGAGAATCCTATTTTGCTTAATGCTTTCCTGTTACTGTCTTGAAATTCTTTCTTTTTGAACAAGGGCCCCACATTTTCATTTTGTGGCAAAGTAGGGAGCATGTCTTGTCTAGACACTTGTCCAGACAGAAAAACAAAACCAGCAACATCTTTATATACCTTTGTCAATCTTGGTGAACAAATTGTGCCACTTACATTGATTCTACAAAAATAGACGCTTAAGATGCATTCACCTCTTCAAAAATTCACTGGACTGGGTCCACGTGAAGTCGTTGGGTGGACGCCATGGCTACCATTCTTTACGGCCCCTCTCGCTGCCTCTACAAATCTCTTTTGCTTGGTTAGACTTTACGTAACAGAATTGTAAACCTCCAATTCATAAATGCTACAAGTGTTTGTCATTGATGGTGAAGATGAATTCCGTCACCAGGAGGACATTTAAAGAAGGCTGTACCAGCAGAGTGCTGGTCATTTTACACACAGTCATGCAAAACATAGCGGTGTTTCGGTCAACAGTGGTCCGACCAGATGACAGTGGTCCCCTAAGATTATCACACCGTATTTCGACTGTACCTTTTCTGTGTTTAGATACATTTACATACACACAATATTTAGCATTGTGTTATGATTGGCTACAGTATTCAGTATAGTTGCATGTTGCACAGGTTTGTGGCCTAGGAACAATGGCTATGCCATATAGTTTAGGTGCGTAGTAATGACACCTGCCATCTAGGTTTGTGTAAGTACATTCCATGATATTTGCACAATGATATAATTGCCTAAGGATGCATATTTCAGAATGTATCCCTATTGTCAATTGATACCTAACTGTATTTATTTGCATTTCATCCTTACAAGAGCTCATTTTAGAGATGTAAGAACTACCACTCAGAGAAGCTAAGTTTTTTTTTTTTTCTCCCCACAAACATACAGCTAGTAAGTGAGGACAATTCTTGTCTGCCTTACGTACCTGGCAGGGTATTCTGATGTTGCTGGCTTGAATTTCTGATTTTCTCTATTGAAGAGGCATGGGCATTTTGTACATCTTTAGTGATCTTTCGGATATCAGAAGCAATAGTTGCTGAGAAAGCTATTATTCTCTTCCACATTGATACTTTGAATATCCTTGCTGTATGTCTAAGTGTGATTGTAGGGTCAAGATTTGACCGTCTCCGAGTGGAATATCTGAAGCAGTGCTGTCACCCCTTCCAGTAATGGAGAGCCATGTGAAGAAAGCTATTCATGAAGCTAGGAGTCTCTTTCTCTGCTTGGAAAAGGAGGCTTGTAGATTCTTCTGTTTGGGCTCATAAGTGCTCTGGAAGAAGGCGGAATTGGGCAGAACTGATACAGGCCTAGGAATTCTGGGAAGCGGAAGCAGCGGTGTGGGCCCACGCAGTCTGGGCCGCTCCGCCCTGCCCTTCACCCAGATTCCTCCCTGCTCCCTGGGTGCTTTTGGAAACTAGCTTCCGGAGCCTGACACACGTTCCTTTGTCTGGCCCCAGCTGTTAGAATCTGTCTTCATTCATTAAGCAGGAAGGGAGTTCTCAGAGCTGTTTCTGCAGTCTGATGTCATGGGGCAGCCACACTCAAACCTCGGCAACTTCAAATTAGAGATGTCAAAATAAGCAATGGAGACCTGACTGAGCGCCCTCTAATCCTCGGCCATGGTGCTGGATGCCTCCCCTCCCCGATGATGACTGGTCCCAGGGCCAATCTGCACCGTGGGTGTCATTATCATTTTACAGAAAAGGAAACTGAGGCTCAGAAAGGCTGTGAGGCAGCTCACAGCTCTATACTTCGAAAGGCAGGATCCGAGCCCAGGTTGGTGTGACTCCAAGGCTGGCTCTCAGACCACCACACTCACCGTCTTTCCTACCAACAGAGAGCTGCAGCCATCTTTCCTGCTATTAAAAAAAGATCATAAAAGGGCTTGTCTTTTAGAAAATAACCATGCCGTCTTTGGGGAGAACACAGGTTTCTGTCCCAAAGCCTGGCTCACCTCCCTGCCGGGAAGGGCCTCCACACTCAGCCCAGGGCTCAGGGTATGCTCTGTATTGTCACCGATAATTGTACAGACTCATTCATCAGCAGGAATCCTATTTCAAACAGCTCTCCGACTCTAGCGGCACGAAAAGCGTGAACTAAGCACAGTTTAATTAATTCTGATCTCACAGACAGAGGCTGCCCCATCAGAGACGACGGTGCACAGACACGAGGCAGGAAAAATTGCTCCAGCTTCAGAAGCAGGAGTGCATTCAAATGATCCCTTCATTCCTTCAAGATGGATAATTTGTTTTTTAGTAAATTCAGAGGAGACGTTTGTTGGCACCATCGTGGGCTCTCATCTTTCTGGGAAGGTGTACCTTTTAACCTAGACAGCAGAAAAGCCTCTGATCTCGCTCCCTCTGACAGAAAGAAATGAGCCTCTTTGCTTTTAGTCTAATAATAGTATCTCCAATTCATGTAGATTTTTATGGTAAATCTTAAACATCATAGAAAATCCATATTCACAGTCCAATCACCAAGTCACCTTGGAGGAAAAGGAGGGGGAAAATAGCATTATTTGAATTTCAAGGAAAGAAATACACGAGGAGAGCTGGGCATGCTTCATCTTTCTTCTACCAAGGACCTCAGAGGCCTCATGCCCTGAGACAGTCCCAGTTTCTCAGTGCCAAAGAGAAATGAGGGTAATACACAGAGATGGAGTCTCTGGGACCCAGAAGGGTGGGCTCTGCCCAGAGCTAGCTGACTCCAGGAAATCGGCACGGTTCTGCTCCAAAAGGACCTCAATGACACTTTACTACTGCTTCAGTGAGGAAGGTCGAGCCTATTTTACAGGGGGTGCTACCAAGACACAGAGAAGTTAGGCCATTGATATAGGGTCACACAACTAGTGTGGCAGGGTCAGAGATGTCCCCATACTCCAGCTGGACCACTAGCTTTTGAGGAAACTGCTTTCCTCTCTCCAAGTCCCCATTGCCCCACATGTAAAATGAGAAGGCAGAACTGTCCTGAACACTAGATGCCTTTTATTAACAGTGGTGCCTGTATCATGAAAGCAGTAATTCTTCTGGGAATGAAACCTGCATGTTTGATACTTTGGTCAAGGGGAGGGAGGGAGGACAGAAGAGGGAGGATCAGAGTTCAATTTTCACTCCATTCCTTCATTTACTTATCTACTATGTTTCTAGCATTGTGTTCAGAGGTTGGAACTCAGCGATGACAAAGATACTGGCCTCTTTCTTGAGGGGCTCCCAGTCTTCTAGAGAAAACAGACAATGAAGCATGAAACCAGGGCCAGGCACGGTGGTTCACGCCTGTAGTTCCAGCACTTTGGGAGGCCAAGGCAGGCAGATCACCTGAAGTCAGGAGATCGAGACCAGCTTGACCAATATGATGAAACCCCATCTCTACTAAAAATACAAAAATTAGCCGGGCTTGGTGTCATGTGCCTGTAATCCCAGCTACTCGGGAAGCTGAGACAGGAGAATTGCTTGAAACCGGGAGGCAGAGGTTGCAGTGAGCCGAGATCGTGCCATTGCACTCCAGCCTGGGCAACAAGAGCAAAACTCCATCTCAAAAAAAAAAAAAAAAATTATGAGACCAGGCAGGTGCAGTGACTCATGCCTGTACACTCAGTGACTTGGGAGGCTGAGGTGGGAGGATGGCTTCAGGCTAGCAGTTTGAGACCATCCTGGGCATCAAAGCCAGAGACCCAAGACCCTCTTGGGGCAGTGGTGGTGGTGCTGGGGTGGGCCCTTTACTTGCTCAATTAAAGTCCTGAGCAAGTACCAGGGCCGGTGAGTGCTAAACGTTGGTAATGTTCTCCCTCCTCCCTCTGTTCCTCCCCCTCCCCCCTCATTGTTATTGTTAAGTGCAAGGTCAAGTATGGCAGGGCTCTCACCCCGTTCAGTCTGGCACATGCTAAGATGGGATCCCCCAGGACCATGTTCAGGGTGAGAGGGATTTGCAGGGGTCTTGGAGGCATGCTAAGGCTAAGGTGGGAGTTTAAATCCACACCAGCTCTGTGACTGTGAGCAAATTGTTTGCCCTCTCTGGGCCTAAGCTTCCCCATTGGTAAGATGGGGATACTGACACTTTCTCACAGGTTTATTGTGAGGAGTAAACGAGATCATCTACGTTCAGGGCATGGCATGTCAAGGGCACTGCCTTCTCTCCCCTGTCCAGAGGCTCAATGCCCGCTACACAGAACAGGCAGCAGCTGGTAAATGTCCCGACAACCATCACTTGCGCTTTCACTGGGAGTCATCCCTCTGGGCCGTAGGGTCTTTGCTGCCTCTCTTCTGTAACTCTGCCACCGCCCAGGAGGGCCTTGGGTCTGTGGGGCTCACCCAGTACCCAGGTGCCACCTGGCCTGCTGGTGGTGAGACTGCTATGGGCTGAGACTGCATCTTTAGATAACACTTTGCAGATAAGCCCTTTTCTCTTACGGGCATTTCATATCAGCCCTACGAGTTATGTGTTCAATAATAACAAAGATGGCTGGGTGTGGTGGCTCATGCCTGTAATCCCAGCACTTTGGGAGGCCGAGGCGGGCGGATCGTGAAGTCAGGAGTTCGAGACCAGTCTGGCAAACATAGTGAAACCCTGTCTCTACTAAAAATACACACACACACACACACAAAAAAATTAGCCAGGCATGGTGGCTGGCACCTGTAGTCCCAGCTACTTGGGAGGCTGAGGCAGGAGAGTTGCTTGAACCCAGGAGGTGGAGGTTGCAGTGAGCCGAGATTGCAATACTGTGCTCCAGCCTGGGGGACAGAGCAAGACTCTGTCTCAAAAATAAAATAAATCATAACAAAGATGACAGTAATAATAGTGACCAACAAATGTTGAGGATCCTACCTGCCCGGTACCGTGGTAAACCTGTCACTGCCTGACAGGGTGCAGAGTGGCTTACAACAAACTTTCTTTATTTTCCTTTTTTTTTGTTTCGAGGCAAGGTCTTGCCCTGTCACCCAGAATGGAGTGCAGCAGCACCATCACGGCTCCCTACAGCCTTGATCTCCCAGGCTCAAGGTATCCTCCCACCTCAGCCTCTGGAGTAGCTGGGACTACAGGTGTGTGCCACCTTACTCAGCTAAGTGTTTTCATTTTTTGAAGAGAAGAGATGGAGTGTCACTATGTTGCCCAAGCTGGTTTCAAGCTCCTGGGATGAAGCAATCCTCCTGCCTCAGCCTCCCAGAGTGCTGGGATTACAGGCATGAGCCACTGTGTCTGGCCAACAAATTTCTAAGGTAGAGTTTATTGGCCCCATTTCACAGAGAGGACTCGAAGGCTCCAAACAAGATGCTAAGTGACTTCAGAAGCCAAACAGTTCACCCCGGGCACAGCTGGGAGCTTCATCCAGGTCTGGCTTTCTTCCAGCCTCATGCTCTTTTATAAATCTGCACAGGCTTTCCTAGGTAAAGAAGAAAAAAGAGCACAAGGCTGGGGGTAGGATGAAAAGCCTTAGTCTCTGATCCTTAGGTGCATCGAATGATTTGTTTTCTCGTCAGTCTTCCTGAATGAGGTCCTGAAACCCATGTGAGCAAAAGTCAGTTTCCTGGTGCCACCTCATAGTCCACCACCAGCAGAGGCCCTCAGGACCCATTGTCCACCACCCACCAGGAGGGACTGTCAGGCCCTTGCTGAGACCCACATCCTCCCTGTGCTGCACATTCTTCCCAAAACCCACACCTACCCTGAGACCCTCATGCACCCTGTGGTCCTTGCATCCCCATGATCCACATCCTCCATGTGACCCCTGTGCTCTCCATGATCCTCATCCTCCCTGTGATCCTCATCCACCCTGTGATCCATGTCCTCTCCATGATCCTTGTCCATCCTGTGGTTCATGTTGTCCCTGTGACCTACATCCATGTGTTGCCCAACATCCTCCCCATGATCCACAATCACCAGTGATCCACATCTATTCCATGACCCACATCCTCTCCATGCTCCACCTCCTTCCTGTGCCCCATGTGCAATCCATGATCCACATCCACCCCGTGATCCATATCCTCCCCATGATCCATATCCTCTCTGTGTCCCATGACCACCCCATGATCCATATCCTCTCTGTGTCCCATGACCACCCCATGATCCATATCCTCTCTGTGTCCCATGACCACCCCATGATCCATATCCTCGTTGTGCCCCATGACCACTCTATGATCCATATCTTTCCCATGATCCGTGTCCTCTCCATGATCCACATCCTCCCCATGATCCACATCCTCCCCATGATCCACATCCTCCCTATGATCCACATCCTTCCTATGATCCACATCCTCCCCATGATTCATGTCCTTCCTGCCCCCATGTCCACCCCATAATCCATATATTCTCCATGATCCACATCCTCCCTGTGTTCCATGCCTACCCCATGATCCACGTCCTCCTCATGATTCACATCCTTCCTGTGTCCCATGACCACCCCATGATCCATATCCTCCCCATGATCCACATTCCCTCTGCCCCATGACTTTCCCATGATCCATATCCTTCTCATGATCCATGCCATTCCTGTGCCCCACGAACATCCCATGATCCACATCCTCCCCATGATCCCTATCCTTTCTGTGATCCATGTCCACCCCATGATCCATATCCTCCCTGTGCCCTATGACCATCCCATGATCCACATCTTTCCTGTGCCCCATATCCATCCCATGATCCACATCCTCTCAAGATCCACATCTTTCCTGTGATTCACATCCTCCCCATGATCCAGATCCTTCCTGTGATCTGTATCCACGCCATGATCCATGTCCTCCCCATGGTCCACATCCTCCTTGTGCCCCATGATCACTCCGTGATTCACATCTTCCCCATGGTCCACATCCTCCCTGTGATCCACGTCCACCCCGTGAACCACATCCTCCCTGTGATCCATGTCCACCCCGTGATCCATGTCCTCCCCATGATCCACATCCTCCCTGTGATCCACATCCTCCCCATGATCCACATCCTCTCCATGATGCACATCCTCTCCGTGATCCACATCCGCCCCGTGATCCACATCCTCCCTGTGATCCATGTTCACCCCATGATCCATGTTCTCCCCATGATCCACACTCACCTTGTGATCCACATCCTCCCCATGATTTCTGTCTTCGCCATGATCCACATCTTCCCCATCATCCACATTCTCCCTGTGATCAACATCCTCCCTGTGATTCACATCCTCCCCATGATCCACATCCACCCTGTGCCCCGTGTCCATCCCATGATCCACATCAATCCTGTGATCCACATCCTCCCCATGATCCACATTCTCCCCACGATCCACATCCACTTCATGATCCACATCCACCCCATGATTTACATCTTCCGCATGATCCACATCCTCCCTATGATCCACATCCTCCCTGTGGTATGTATCCTCCCTGTGACCCACATTTACCCCGTGATCCACATCCTCCTTATGATCCACGTCCACCCTGTGATGCACATCTTTCCTTTGATCCATGTCCTCCTTGTGAGCTAAACTCTAGCTCCCCACAAAAGCCTGCTCTGATCATGGTAGGGAGGGTAGCTGTTTCTTCTCTCGACAAAGCCTGTGGGCAGTGGAAACTGGATTTAACCCTGCTCTAGGGAGGGCCAACGTTGAGCAGAGAACAGCATCTTCCATGACACTGGTGTGTCTCCCCTCCATGCCTTTTCTGTGCTGTTCTCCTGCCCCAAATCTTCCCCACCTCTGCTCCGCTGGCCAAGACCTGCATCATTTCGCAAGGCATTCCACATGCTGCCTCTTTCCAGGAAGCACCCCTGGTCCCTCCAAGTCAGGTAAGGACCCTTCTCTGTGCCGGTACGGTCCTGGCCTCTGGCAATGGCAGCCTCTGGACTGTGTCATATGACTCTTTCCTCTGTCAGACTGTGAGCCCATGGAGGGCAGAAGCCAGTCTTAGTCATCCATGTGTCCAGGAACCTCAGAACAATAGCTGGGACTAGTCAGACAGGACTAGCTCTGCTGCAGGAACGAATAAACCCTGAAATCCTGGTGGCTAAGCACAAAGCGGGTTCATTTGTTGCTCATGTTAAAGTTGGGCGATGGTCATGCAGTTAGCCTCAGTCATGTCGCTTTAAGCATTGCCATCAGAAATGGCTTCCTCCCTTCCCAGAGAATGGAAGAGAGAACTGTAGAAACACATGAGATGATGTTAAACCAGGCCTGGAAGTGGCACGTGTCACTTCCACCCATCCCATTATTCAGAACCAGCCACACGACCCATCCCATCTGCAAGGGAGGCTGAGACACGTTGAGGAGCATCTGGGCCTTGGATGAGCACCTGGATGAGAGGTCGGCTTCCACTCGGTTTTAGGAAGCACTTCCTAACAATCGGAGTTCGTGATGGAAGAAGAGACTCACAACTGGCTAGCTGATGGAAATTAAGTTGCTTCCCTTCACCTCGGCCAGAGACTTGAGTTGAGACAAAAATCAGCTTCTTGAAAACAAGAGGCCGGGCCCTGGAAACTCCCGTTTAGCCCTGTCAGTCTTGAAGAAGCCTGGTGTTCCCAGCTCTCGGCATCCTTTGTCCTCTGTGAGCTCCCTTAGCCTGGAGAGGTGACTTCTTTATTCTTGGGAACTGCTATTTATAACTTCCAAAGGACCCCTACTCCTTTGCTTCTGAGGCTCAGAAAATGAGTCTGCCCTCCCCAGCCTCCCTCCCCCAACACCAGGCCTCTCTACCCCCAGAGCAATCCCGTAAATAAAGGATGAAAGGCCCCGTAATTATTACCATTCGAAAACACAGAGACTGTCAAAACCAGGAGTCCAACAAAAGCCTTTACATAAATCACAGCTGATACAATGGCTCTTGGCTGAAGGGGAGAGGGGCTTAGAGTCTCAGCGCTGCTGAAAGAAGGTTTGTGTCTGGGGGAGGAATTGTCAGAGCAGTCCCTGGGGAAGAGACGAGGCCCGATGTCTGAACAGAGGGTGAGCCAGTCATCCTGCTGGGGACGACAGAGGCCATGGAAGGGAACGAGAGCAAAAATCTGGGGGCAGACTCCAGATGCGACATCTCCATGGGGCGGGATAGTCCAGATATCTGGGGCCTGTGCAGGTCACGCGCCATCACAGTCCACAGTCCACAGTCTATCCTGGCAGGGCAGTCCCTCCTAGGAGGGCACGCTGCCTTGCAGTGGTGCCAGGCAAGAGCAGTCCTCACCCAGTGAGTCATGGACATTAAGGGCTCTGGGCTCCAACAGAGGGGAGGTCTGAGTGGGCTGAGCCGCTCCTGGGAGGCTTCTGAAAGGCACATGTGCCAGGCGGGAAGGCTGTTTTCTGACAGGCAGAGGGGAGACTGGGACCCCCTGGGGTGGAGTGGCATGGCTGCCTCAGCTCACACTCCTTGAGAACGTGTCCACAGAGCTGGAATTCCGTGGTGGCCCTGTTGAAGAGCCCCGTCCCTGAGGAAGGACAGAGACCTCTTCAGGGAGCAGCAAATTCCAGAAAAGCAGGGAAATTGGTAAGAGGGTTCATATTTCTGGGCAAAATTATTCCTTTGAATGAGCCATTCAGTGGCACATCAAGAATTCAGTGGCATTTAGCAAATGCTGGTGGCTCCTCTTACGTGCCATGCACTGCTCGACTCCGACTGCTCCTTCCTTTGAAGATGAATAAGACATTGTCTTTAAGATATTTAGAATCCAGGGAAGGAGACAGACACAGAAACCAGAGCTATAAGGCAGGGTGACTAGTGCGGACAGACAGCTGCGCAGAGGCAGAGCTGCACAGCAGCGAGAGGTTGTGGCTCTGGAACCGAGGCTCCTGGGTTTGCGTCCCACCCTGCTGCTGTTGGCTTGGTGACCTGGGCAAGTCATCTACCTCTCTGGGCTTCAATCACATCTGAATATTAATGGGGGTTATGAGGATTAAAAGAGAATCAGCACAATGTCTGCTGTCCAGTCACTGCTCTGTATTAGCCTCGCCTTAAATTGCTCGAATAGTAAGCAAGGGTTTATAAAGCATCTGTGTGCTAATCCCATCCTAAAGTGACAGGGATCAATTTAACCTCCTCATTTAAAAGATGAGGAGACAGGCTCAAAGGGCAAAGCCAACTCACCCAGGCTCACACAACCAGAGTGGCAGAGCCTCAGGGCTTGTCCTGCGCAGCATAGCTTCTGTTCTAAGAGGAATGCACCTGGGTTTTGTGTCTTTGGTGCTGGGGTGGTGAACAGGAGGCTCTGACCGACGGCAGAGTTCCCAGCGGATCCTTCTGGCAGCCTGGGGGCCTCGCTCATGGTGGGGCTCTGAAGCAAGTCCGAACTGACCTTTTCTTGAAGCTGAGCTCCTCTGCCGGGGCCCTTGGCCCTGCCCTGTAGGAATGCACGCCTGTAAGCCTGTAATGCCTTCTCCAGGCCACAGCAGCTAGCCGGGCCCAGGGAACTGCTGGAAGCCCACGTGGCTCAGGGTCTACTCCCCACTCCTTGAGGATCCACGTGGCCCTCGGGTGGATCCACACTTCTGGGTATGGTCCTCAGCGGTCTCCACTGATCTCCCTGGAGGTCTGGTTAGCCTCATCCTCCTTCACCCAGGGTGGCTGCATGTCAGCACCTGCTCTACCTTCTACCTCAGTGGCACCCCCTAGGCTATCTGCCAGGTGAGTCTATGCAAAGGGGCTCCTCTGAAGTTGCCTGTGCCGCTGCACTTACCCTGGGCAGTTACCAGCAAGCCACAGCCTGGTGTTCAGAATTAAAGCAGGACTAAGGAGGGTCCAAGGTAGCTCCCCAAACAACATACCTCTAGATCCCCATGAGTGATCTGGGGCAGACAGTGTCCCTGGAGGGGTGTGTGGCGGGGGAGCACACGGAACAGCAAATCCTTCCTGAGAGCATGATTGATGGGAACAGGAGCATCAGAGGCAGCTGGAGGACTCCATGTGGGCCCAAGAAGTCAGGCGAAAGGGCAGGAAAGGGCTTGTAGGCGCTACCAAGGCTCAGACATTAGATATAGCCCTACAAGTGGCCACCCAGTTACATTGCAGTGAGTGCCCTCACCCTGCCCGCCAGAAGAGGGCCAGGCTGCCGTGCTGGCTGGGAGAGCATCCCTCCGTAGAGGATAGATCCTGGGCGGTAGCACAGTGTTTTTCTAACTATGGGTGTGACTCATTAGTGGGTCCTGATGTCAATTTGATATATGAACCTCTGCATTTAAAAATATAGAGGAGTGGCTGGGCGTGGTGGCTCACACCTGTAATCCCAGCACTTTGGGAGGCTGAGGCAGGTGGATCACTTGAGGTCAGGAGCTCGAGACCAGCCTGGGCAACAAGGTGAAACCCTGTCTCTACTAAAAATACAAAAATTAGCCAGGGGTGGTGGCAGGTGTCTGTAATCCCAGCTTCTCAGGAGGCTGATGCAGGAGAATCACCTGAACCCGGGAGGCAGAGGTTGCAGTGAGCTTAAATTATGCTATTGCACTGCAGCCTGGGAGATGGAGTGAGACTCCACCCCCCCAAAATTAAATTAAAAACATAAATAGAGGAGTATACAATAGAATAGAAAACAAAGTGCATTTCACACTGTAAGGTGCACATCATTTCAGTAAACTTTTGTGTATGTAGACCTATAGTGCAGTATTACACAAAATAATTTTTATTGTATGGTTATTAATGTTCAGAAATTCTGCTGTGGTATTTCAGTCTCTGAAATAGACTCAGTCCTGTGCTCGGGCAGAATGGGGTTCAAACGGCTGCTCCAGGCCCCTGACTAAGTTGTTCACTCTTGAACCTCAGCTTCCTCATCTCTTAGGTGAGGTCAATGTCACAGGCCTGATGGGACCTCTGTGAGGGTCGCAGGGGATGAAGCATATGAAGTGGGTTGGTGCATCGAGCAGGCTCACTAAATACTCACTCCCTGACCCCTTTCCCCACCCAAGCTGTGGTGGGGAAGGAATGTTTCATGGTGGGCAGCCCAGGTGCCAGTCCCCTGCCTTCCCCAGTAATGGGGTACCATCACCCTCACAACAGCCCATCTTGGTGCCAGGCTGAGCTGCCAATTGCTCTATTTGAGGTCGCTATGCCCTGTCTCCACTGAAGTTAAGGTCCACTCCCCATTTTTATATGGGGACTGTAGACGCTGAGCATCAGGTACCCTCCTCCTCCTTCCCCTAGTGCATCAGACAGAATCTGGTACTGAGGCTTTGGGGGCAGGGAGAGGGACAGGGCTGCTACAGGACATCTGTCTGTCCGTCTGTCTGTGAAGCTGCACCGGTGATTGGACCACCCTTTGCCCGCCTGTTCTTTCCCCTTCACGCCACCTGACAGCCTAACACAGAAAGCCAGCCCGGCCAGACCTGCCCCCTGAGTTGGTGGCACGGGGGAAGATGAGGGAATTAACTTCTGGCCCGCTGACAGTGGTGCAGCCTGCCAAAGCCGCCCGGGTAATTTGGTTCCTTTCCTTTGTTGACTTGGTGCCAGCACACAAGAGCGGATTAAGCAGGGAAATTCTGCATGGAGAACTCTCCCCCTTGGCGCTCCAATCCCATTGTCTCCTGAGAATGACAGCCGCTGGTGGTGCCAACGCACACCGCTTCACTGGCACGTCCCCAAACAGATCAGCTTCCCATTCCTGAAAAGAGGGATTTGTTAAAGAACTGGAGTTAAAAGAAAGAAGGAGAGGCAGGAGAGGACAGGCTGCAGAGTAAAAGTTACGCCTGGTTTGTTAATTAAAGGAGCAAGGTCCCCTCATGCTAATGCTGATCCCTGCTGGGGACGTTGGTGCCTCGCAAATTCACCTCCTTTGGGGGATGATTTCAATTGGGCCCACACTTCCTGTGCCTGGCCACTGGGCTCCGTGCTGGTTGGTGAGGTGGAGATAAACAGCCGGCTCCTTTAAGAGACATGCATCAGAGTCCTTCTCTGTTTTCCAGAACACAGACAACTATACAAAAACCTGGGATAATCGCGGGTAATATTTATTGAGTGCCAACTATGTGCCAGGCACTCTTCTAAGCATTTGATTCACATCAACTAATTTAATGATTCTAATAATCTCATGAGGTCTGTATTATTATTATTACATCCCTGCTTTAATGATGGAAAGGGTTTATTACTTACAGAGGGTTTATTACTTACAGATCATTCTGAAACAGAGACACACAGCCCTGAGCATTGCAGCATTTGCCACTTTCTGTGGTGTCCACACCCCTACCACACTTGAGTGCCAGCTTCCTACGGGAGGTCCCTGAACACAGAGCTGGGGGCAGTCATGAGGTCAGTGCACAAGCAGGATGCTTGACACCAGTGGGGACAAGAAACTTTTCCAAACTCATGCAGTTAAGTGGCAGAGCCAAGATTTGTATGCGGGTCACCTGGTTCCTGAGCCTCTTCTCTCAACTGCTGTGCTGCTCAGCCTCTGATGACAGAGAGAAAGAACACGAGGCCTCAGGAAGTTGTTCTAAAGGTGAGCGAGGAGTGGGACACGCCAGCATCTCTCAGTTCCCGCCTCACTTGACACTCCTCCTTCCTGGGCCCCCTGCCCCACCCATTGTCGTTCTCCTCCCTTACCAGCACTTGAACTCAATAACTTCTGGTTCAAGAAATCTGGGTGTACCACAACACCTTTTCTGAGGCAAAACATAAAAGGTAAAGCCACCTTTGGTATCCCAGGTAAAAAAAATTTTGTAACCACGAATGAAATCTTTAAATCCTCTCTTTGTACATCGTTTTCATTTTATTATCACAGCATGCCTGTGAGAAATACTTTAAAATTCTTCAGTCTAAGAGTAAAATAAATAAATAAATAAATAAATAAATAATAGCCCCCCCCCCCCCCTGCCCACCTTCCGTGACCGCTATCAGTTTTCTCTCTTCTGTGTCTTGCATACTGGCTCACTGACTTTCTCCACTCCAGGTATCCTAACATCTTAACAGTCTTCTTGCTGGAAAGAAATCTTCAGTGGCTCCCATTACCTATGGATCCAGTCTGACGTTTTAGTCCGGCATTCAAGACCTGTCATGCTCTTCTGCATCCCCTTGTATGCCTGTGATAGACAGGCTCTCCACCAAGCGAAGTACAACCATCCCAAACTTATTCCTGTTACTTTTCTTCCATTCATTCATTCATACCATCAATCAGTCATCACTGAGGATTTATTAGACAATAGATTCTGGAGACAAAAAAGTAGATAATTATGACACAACCTTTGCTTTTGAGGACTGCATATCCCAGGCACATCTGACTCGTTGTTCTTGCTGAAACATTTTTCCACCTCCGTGCTTTTACACACACTACTTTCTCCACCCGGAAGGCCCTCTCTGCATTTCTGAACATGCACTTTTATTAACTGTCCACGGTTGCAGTGAGGCCTCCTTCATGAAGCCTCCCCTGGTTTTCCACCTCACCCCACCAAGCTGGAACTGATCGCAGCCTCCGAACTCCCACAACAATCCTTTGCCTCCTCTTCTGACCCTACTCTTTCTGTCTTGGATGAAAGCCATGTGTATCCATGTTGGTACTCCATTTCTAGTACCTGTCCTCCTGGAGCTGCAGGACTTAGTGGATTCACAACGGCATCCCCTCAGGAAACAGGTGAGCAGGAAGTGACTGTTGGATGCCTGAGAAAGCAAGGGAACCACAGAGGTAGGAAAATGCTGTCTCCTTTTCATTGCTAAGTCACTACTTCTGGCACAAGAGTGTAACTAAGTCCTTTCCAAATGGAAAATGACTACTTTAGAACCACGTGGGCTCCTGGCAAATTACATGTTGTGTCTTCTATTCCTCTTTAAAGTATTTTTCACAGGTAGCTTCATTAAACTGACAATCACTTCCGGGAGCAAATTAATAAATTCAAACATAGGCTATTAGAATTTGAAGTGACCTGCAAGACCCTTCTCTCTTTAGCTCTCAAGAGATCGAAGGAAACTGGGTCAAGAGAGGCAAAATAACTTACTCGAATTCCCTGTGAGTGCTTGTGGTATATTGTACAGTACACCATAATAAATGTCTATAATAGTTTAGTGCTTCATTCAACTACTCTGCAAGTCAACTCTGTGTCAGGCAAAAGGTGATTCCAAACCATTGAGAGAAAGATAAAATATATTGGTTATTGATTAGGAGCCTAACTTTTTAGAAAGGCTTTCATCCACAGTAGCAAAAAAGGAAAACAAATAAAAGCTCATATAAGGTAAATTTCAGTTACCTGGAAAAGTTACCTATGTGAAGTGTTTCATTTTACATGTGAACAGAGCAGTAAGACAGGGACATATGGAAACCTTTCCTTGTTCGCAGGAGACAGTCCAGGTTTACTTCTCTTGTCCCGCCACAATTATTAATAGTGCGTTCTTTCATTCTCAAAAGTGTTCTGGCTTGGACAATAAATTATATGGTCATTCTATGTGTAAAGCTTAGTCATATTTGCTTGTATAGCTGTAATATCACTTTTTAATTAATCGCAGGTTCTAAGCAATGTGTCAAGGATCTATTGCTGTTGAGCCCTGGACATCTCAAGGCTGCCTGCTTGTGAGAGAGCTCCCAGAAAACCGTCAGCAATGCCAACGGATGCCCTCTTTCCTCTCAGTGTCTTGCTACTGTGAAGATGTTCTATCCACAAATGCTATGGCACAACCTTCCAAATCCCAGGAAAATAAAGGGCACATAGAAGCAGGTTGGTCTGTTTTAGCAAAAATAGAAGCTACCAGCGGTCTTGGGGGTGAGGAGATAGAAGATGTTGATGGTGTGTCATAGGCCAGATGCAAGTCATTCCAGGCATTTTTGCATAAAAATCCACTTCCATTCTTCCTACATGTACTTTTCATTAGTATTAAAGTATTAAATGAACCATCAAGTTTTCCACTTGGCAATTGCTAAACTTCCAAAAAATCTGCTTTGCCGATTTTGGATGCTCACATTGTTTGAATTCTCTTTTGCTGTCTAACTCCCATTCTTTGGGGTAGATGGAGAGAAAGATGACTTGATGAGAATATATATGGGGGCAACTCACCTCCCAGGCTCTTGAGAAGGCTTGTCAGAGGCCCTAAATGACATCGCATCACCCAACCTCTATTGTACATCTTCGTAGAAACAGATATGACAGACTAGGTGTCCTGGATGGTTGAAAAGATATTAGGACTCAATTTCCACCTATACCTTACTCCATGATAGCTGTTTCTTACCTGGGCCCCTGTCTTTAATCTGTTCCCTCCTAGCTCACCCTCTCCACTGCGACCTAAGACATCATTCTGGAACAGACTGAATCTTGCTTCCAACACTCTGGGGTTTCACTACCTCCAGATTTAGTGTCCAGGCACAGTATCATGAAACCCTCAATAAGCTGATCGTTGTTTCTTTCTTGCTTTTCCAGTATAAGATTTCTTCTATTGTGTACTTTTGAGTTAAAATGAAAACAGGTTAGATGTCTTGGCTCATGCCTGTAATCCCAGCACTTTGGGAGGCCGAAGTGGGAGGATTGCTAGAGCCCAGAAGTTTGAGACCAGCCTGGGTAACATAGTGAGACTCCATCTTTACAAAAAGCAATTTAAAACAATTAGCCAGGCATGGTGGTGCACATCTGTAATCCCAGCTATTTGGGAGGTTGAGGCTGCAGTGAGCTGTGATGATGTCATTGCCTGGGTGACAGAGCAAGACCCTGTCTCAAAAAAAAAAAAAAAAAGAAAACAAAGTCATGTACCAGAATTGAACGCATCAACTCTCACCACTACCAACAGATGGCATGAGAAGGTGCTTGTGAAATATCACTTTGGACTTAAGAACACTCTAGGAACCAACTTTTCTGTAAGCAGAAGAGCTTCTTTTACTCTGATTTTCTCCTCTCTTTATCCATCAGATCATCCATCCATCCATTCATTCATCCATCCATCTATCCTCCCATTTATCCATCTATCCATCCATTCATCCATCTACCCATTTATCCATCCATCCTTCCATTCATCCATCCATCCATCCATCCATCCATCCATCCATCCATCCATCCATCCATCTATCCATCCATCCGCCCATCCACCCATTCCTTCAACAGGCAATTGCTTGCTTGCTCTGTGCTAGACACTTGAGCTCTGTGGTGGTAATCACTGGGGGAACAATGAAGCCCCTGGCCTCATGAAACTTGGAATCTAGTAGAGAAGTGCTGTATTCCCCCTAGATGCTTGCCATTGCCTATGACCATGCAGCATCCTTCACCTAGAGTGTCATTATTTATGTTCTCCACCTAGAAAATGCTTCACTAACATTAAGAGTTAGTTAAAGCACTTCTTTCTAAGACTATCCACATCTCCCCATCAGCAAGAATATGGAGTCAGACGTGCAAAAAACCTCATGGTGTCAGACAACCCACAAGAAGCTTATTTCCCCTTTATTACCCATGGGACTTTAAACAGATCTTTTCTTTTCCTTTTCCTTTTTTTTTTTTTTGAAACAGGATCTGGCTCTGTTATTCAGGCTGAGTGTGCAGTGGCATGATTGAGGCTCACTGCCACCTCTGGCTCCCAGTCTCAAGCGATTCACCCATCTCAGCCTCCCGAGTAGCTGGGACTACAGGCATGTGCCATGATACCTGGCTAAGTTTTGTATCTTTAGTAGAGATGGGATTTAGTCATGTTGCCCAGACTGGTCTCAAACTCCTGGGCTCAAGATCCGCCTGTCTTAGCTTCCCAAAGTGCTGGGATTACGGGCATGAGCCACCTCGCCCGGCCTTAAACAAATCATTTAATCTCTCAAGGCCTTAGTTGTTCAAACCATAAAATGGGAAGGATAATAATTGCTTATCTCATCTCACGGGGTAGTTGTGAGATTCACATAGGTGTTTAAATGCCTTAAACCACTGACTTTCTGTTGATTCATTTATTCCCTCAACATTCGTTAAGTGCTCTTTGGGCCAACCCTTGTGTTAGTTCTGGAGATTTATATTTAAGTCGACCCTTCCCACAGGGAGCACGTCACCTAGAGCAGGCAACAGTCATGGAAAAATTGCCACCCAATGAGACATGTGATGAAAAAAATCTGTGTGGAGAAGGTGGCTTCAAACATGAAAATCATGCGATTTAAAATAACCAGAGCATGCATTCGCCTCACACTCACTATGCACATCGTCCTGTTCTCATGCTTTGCAGGTATTTGCACATTTAATTCTCACATTTATTATCTCTCTTTGAAATAGGAGCATTTATGATCCCTATTATACAGATGAGAAAAATGTAAGCAAAGGATGGTATGGCTAGTAAGAGGCAGAGGTAATATTTAAACCTCTTAAGCTCTTTATAAACAAACTCCACTGGTAGGGGTGAGTGGGCATCCTATGTGGCCAAGGCAGCGAGTGAGGGTGTTGGCATGACCAGAGCAGAAGAAGGTGAGCTTGCAGGAGCAGGTCGAATTCCTGAGGGCAGGCAGCCTGGCTGAGGAGTCTGCAGCCCCCAAGGTTACCTAAAATAGGTATTGTGTGATCAAAGGCAGCCTTTCTAGGAACTTGGATTTACTTCCTTTTTTGTCCTCCTTCTTCCCTCTCCTTTCATTCCTGGGGAATATCTTGCCTGTCCTCTTGGACACTGTCCTTGAACAAAGATGGCTTAAAAAAAATAGTTGGAGATGAGAACCAACTTTTGTTTCATTAAAAAAAAAATTCTTTTTCCTTTTCCTTTTTTTTTTCTCAGAAATAAGTTTCACTATTTTTTTTTTTTCCCAGAGTTGAGGTTTGCTATGTTGCCCAGGTGATTCTACTGCCTCAGCCTCCAGAGTAACTGAGATTACAGGCCTGTGCCCCCACCCCTGGCTCTATAACCAGGTTTTAGTTTGCAGAGTGGTAACATTCCCTGGCTACAGTTGTGTTATGAGCCTTGCAGATTTGCAGAGTATGCAGGAAGAAAGCAGCCATTCATCAAGATCTTTGCTTACCGGTTGGACTTTGGATATATGACAAGAAGTGACTAAGTGGCTAAATAATCTCTTTTCTTTTCCTTTTTATCTAAATGACTCTAAAAATATGAGTATTTGGCATCATTCAGTCAACAATTGATTTGATTTGCCCTGAACTGATCTTTGCTAGGGTTCTAAGTTGGTTTAAATCAATGAGCTCTCTCTTTTTTGTTTTAGTCTCTCAAATTGTATTGCTTTGGAGAGTTTTTCTTTGAAAAGCTTTTATTGACTTTTCCTAAAAGAAGAAGCGATGTGTCAGATTCTAAATGAAATCCCCTTTCCGAGGAGCTATGAGGTCCCCACAATGTGTCAACAACAATCAAGATCTTGAAATTGAAAGCATTCACAGAGGTCATTCAGCCCAGCCATTCCCAGATCTGAGTGATCACCAGTATCATGTGCGCATCAGAGACAGAGCAACAACAACAACAACAAAAAACAGCAGCAACAGCAGAATGAATGAATGAATGAATGAATGAATGAATCAGCATTTCTGGAGGAGACTGTGTTTTTGAAGAATCTCCCCAGATTTCTATGGCAGCATGTCTGGGGACCCCTGCAGTCACTGGTCTCCCCGATAGGGCAGTCCCCCCGAATGCTGCAGCTTCAGCATTGCACACATCTAAGGAGGCACATGGAGGCTGAAATCCAGTCCAAGCTCCAAGGGAAAGACACCTTTTTCTTTGTGTGACTCCCCCTGCCTGTGGAGTGTGCCTCCAGGGCTGCATCCATGCAAGGAGATACCTTTTCCTAATTTGTACAAAGGTTCCCTATAGGTTAATAGGGGCATTGCTAAGAAACCCAAATGCTGCAAAGGTTTTTAAGGACCATGATGATTGGTGGTCATCTTGGACTGCCACTGAGGTCTCACATTTTACTGTTAGTTCCTTCTCTTCCTCCACTCCTCTACTACCTGCAGCCATCAGTCTTGCTCTAGATCCTGCAGCCCATGACATCCATTCCTCTTTCCCCACGGAGACCCTCACGGATTTTGGAAACAACCTCTTCCCTTTTGTCCTAGGTTTATTCATCAGAATAACTCCATTTCTTTCTGAATTACCTGGATTTGGTTTTCTTTCCATTTATCAAAATCTCCCATAATCTGTATCATCCACATGGATGGACACTTCATTTGGTCACCCACCCATTGTTTCACTCATGAGTGCATACTGTGCAGCTGGCTCACCAGGCACTAGTTACCATCTTGTCTAGTCTCATGAGGCAGAACACCCATGCATATAACAGGTTACAAAAAGAGGGTTTATTACTTACAGTTAGATAGCAAGGGACAAGAAATGTCAAAGACCTGTTGTGAACTCATCCCCCAAGACTCAGGGAAGCTGCCTGGGGTGGATAGAGCTTCAACTGCACACGCTCCATTTTCAGCACTGCAGAGGGACCCTGGAAAGCAGCATTGCATGGGTTTTATACCCTACGGTCACATGACATGTGGGGCTGAAACACTGATGGAATCTTGTTTCTGAGGGAGACTGGAACAGAACTCTGGCTATTCAAGCCAGCTCCTCTCTATTTCAAGGATGTGGTATTCTCAGCACATTTTAAATTTTTTGTTTTTTTGAGATAGTGTCTCTGCTGCCCTGGCTGGAGTACCTTGGTGCAATGATGGCTCACTGCAGCCTTGATCTCCCAGGCTCACACAATCCTCCCTCATCAGCCTCCAGAGTAGCTGAGACTACTGGTATGCACACCATGCCTGGCTAATATTTTTTTAAGTTTTTGTAGAGACAGGGTCTTGCTATGTTGCCCAGGCTGATTCTCAGTATTCTGAAACAGGAGAACTGGATTTGTCCAAGGTCATCCAGGTCATATGCCAAGCATTCGACAGTTGTTCATCATATATTTATTAGTGCTGACTATGTTTTTGCCTCTTCTCCAGCCTTTGGGGATATAATGACAAGCAAAATAGAACATGTTTCTTATTTCATGGTTCTTTAAGTCTAGTGGTAGGGAAGACAGATAATAGACAAGTAAACCGATAAATAAGAAAGATAATTTTAAACAGTGTTGAGTCAAGCACTTTGCAAGTGTTAAAGGAGTAAGGAGATGAAAAAAGTGCTCTCTGCAAGTTGCTTACAGTCTAGTGGGGAGATTCATTCAAACTCAGAGTTTCCACCTGGCTTTACTCATATTGAAATCAAGGCTTGTAGGAGACCACTGGAGCATGGGGCCAAAAGACCTAGGGAAGAGGAGGAGGGGTCCCTCTCTGGGATCAGGCCTCCTCAGCCCAGAGGGAATAGGTTCTTACCCAGTTAGGATTATTCTAGTTTGTTTTAAATAACTCTGGCTTACTACATTGTTTTTAAGGTCACATTGGGTAGACTTGATTTTAGAGTCTGATTCTTTTTTAGGTGTGGAAGGAGTTTTCCATGAGAGAATAAAACCCCACATTGCAATTCCCATTTCAGTCTGGTGGGCCTTGGAGCCAAAATAGTTTGTGCACTAACTGCTAAACTATGCAGAGATGGGAGATATTCAGCTCCTTCAATCTGGTAGACTTGGCAGGGCAAGCTCGTGGTAACAATGACTTCCTATATACCAGCTACAGTATAAAAACTGTGGCCTGTGTTTTGTCTTGCTCTGTGCCCTCTGGGGCCAATTCCAGCTCCGAGCTCCCTTTGAAGTTTCTGCGCCTGGATTGGCTTCACAGGCTCTGAAGCCAGATGAGAAATGGGCCCATTATTAATGGGGGCAAAGAATTTGCACCCTCTTCATTCTGTGTGGGTGGTATTGGGATTCCATGGGATACGCTAGGGCAGAGTGTTGGACTGCTCAGAGCGCTGGTGCTGGGCTTGGCACTGGTTCTTTTTGGGACATGTTGGCACTGAATGGCACCAGACAGTAATGACTTCCCCATGTTTAGCTGCTGAGTGATGAGAGGTTACTCTGGACAGATGATGGGTGTGGGGGGTCATGCATTAGGAGAGCAGATTCATTCATTGTTTAATTGATTGACTTGCTCATTCAAACATTTAGTAAGTTCTATTCTGTGCCAGGTCTTGCGTTTCTCCATTTCTCGGGGAACAAAGAGCCACAAGATTTTGGTATAGAAGATGAGTGTGCTAGGGACTTGGTGCAAAGGAGAGTCATGGGCACCCTGGAAAAAATCTGAGCGGCAGGGGGCGAGACACAATGAAGGAAGTCATCCATTCTCTTTGGCTGGGGGTGGTTAAAAAAGGCTTCAGGGAGGAGGTGGTGTTTGAACTGTATTTTAGAAGTTAACATCAGGAACAGACCAATGACAGGAATGTGGGTGTATTACATTATGATGAGACACATTCTACTTTGTTTACAAAGTCTTAACCAAGTTTTTAGGGTGGCTCAATTCTGTTCACAAGGAGTGTGCGATGACCCGGCTCTGTTTAGTAAGATAGAGACAGAAGAGCACCCTGGTCTAGTAGTAGTCAAGAAACCCGAGTTTGTGATGAGTCCTCACTTGCCCGCCA
Source organism: Chlorocebus sabaeus (assembly GCF_047675955.1). NCBI lineage: Eukaryota > Metazoa > Chordata > Mammalia > Primates > Cercopithecidae > Chlorocebus > Chlorocebus sabaeus. The sequence goes on from NC_132917.1 coordinate 16,025,353, forward strand.
TGGATGTTGGTTTATTCAGCTATCACATGAGAGATGTGGACAACTTCAGCAATATTTCACCACTTCCTAGGAAGAGTTGAAATGGTTGCAGTAGGGGCAGAGAGCTGAGATCTCTTGCTTGTCCACCCCTTGCTCCCTAAGGGGTCCCACCAAGGAAAGCTGAGCTTTGCAGAACGTCTTGTCAACCTTGTGAAGAAATGGCTTCTAAGACCCTTTCCAGCCTGACACTTGGAGCTTGATCTCAAATTAAGTCCAGTAAATTCACAGAGGTGTGACCTTGGTGAGCCTTCTTGCTCGCTTATGAGCCCTATTTCCCTCATTTCCACATCTGTAGGATAACAGGTTGGACAATATGACCTGGAAGTCCTGTCTCTTTTGGCTTTACAGACCAAAGACCTACAGATCTAACCACACTGGCTGTGCAGGGGATTTGGTTATAAGGAAAGAAAAGTGATTATATTTGTCGGGTGCCTTCCACAGACCACACACAGGGCTAGGTGTTTTGCTTACACTACTTCATCCTGCCAGCGCAGAAGTCTCTTGAGGCTGTTATCATTTTCATAGTTTTAGAGATAAGAAAACAAGCCCAAAGAGATTAAAGAACTGGAGAAAATTCTCCAGAGTGGTGTGAAAGAACAGGAGAGTGGATGGGGGCCTCTGTCTCTCAGTCTAGGGTTGTTTCTGTCATTCCACATCTTTAATATCCCTGACAGCCCTCTTTTGTTGGCTGTCTGGCCAGCACAGTGGGCTGCCATGCAAGGTGGAACTCTAGTGCCATGATGTCCACAGTGCCTGCTGGCCCAGAGCAGCCCAGGCTGAACAGTGAGGCCATACTCAGAAAATGCAATGGCCTTGCATGAAGGAGTTGCTTGACTGGACAGATAGAAGGGGGCTGTGAGGTCCCAGATGGGGGAGTCCTGGACTTAGAGTCAGAGGAGCCTCTACTTTGTCACATGTTGGGGGCTGGGGTCTTGTGTTGGGAAAACAGAGGCCAAGGGTCCAGAAAGGACCACCCTTGAAGTCAGTGTTTGGAGCAGGGAATGTACTCTACTCTAGATGTCTGCAAGAGGGAGATGCAACTTAAGCAAGAGAGCATGTGAGGGGATGGCATGTCCCCTGGGAGTGCACGTGTCTGTATGTGTCTCCCCATGTGACACGGGAGTGCATGCAAACACATCCGTGTGGCCAGGGTACATAGGTGTGCATCAGGAGTGCTCATGCTGTGGGCTTCTGTGTCAGCAAATATGCATTAAGAAAGCTGTGGATGTACACAGTGTATTTTGTGTCCACATAAAGAGAACGGACACGTCTGTGTGGTATGGGTTGGGTGGAATGTGAGAGTACTGGGAAAACACGTCTTCAAAACCCGAGTGTGAAAACCAGTCCATTAGGAAGGCACATGCTTCATTTTGGAAAGGGGATCCAGTTTACTTTTATTCTTAGCACCTTCTTCAGCTCTCAGGTAATAAATCGCTCTTATTTTGCCTATCACCATAGGTCCTGCGCCCAGGAATGCTATGCTGACTAGAACAGGCTGTCTGGTTTGACCATGAGAAAGGCCCTTGATTTGAACAGAGCAAGGTCAGGCTTGGATAAGGAAAATTACTTTCAACCCCAAAGGGACAAGCTCAGAGCAAGCTAGGGAGTATGCGGTAGCAGAAGTCAGAACAAAAGCCCAGGTGCCCCAGGGCAGGACTGGGCACACATAGTGCTGCAGGAATACCTGGTAGCAAATCTCTGTAGGCCTGGTGGGAGGAGGGAAGGGAGGAGGAGAAGAGTCTCAGCAGCTTCTGGTCCTGAGCAATCTGTGTCTGTTCCTGCCAGTGACTCATGGGGTCTCACCTTCCCTACCATGAACGAGACTTGCTGGAACTGACTGTCTTATCCCTGCCAGAGTGAGAACTAATGAGGTCATGTCTCTCCCTGGGCTTTGAGCTCCTTTGGGAAAGTTGCTGTAAAATCATAGGGTGTTATTACCACGGGGGACACCAAAAGGTCACTGGACCAGGGAGGTGAGCACTGTAGCCTACAAGGCCTTATAGTACCTGCCTGCTTTCAGATTCTGTTTCTACCTTGAACCTCCGATGCCTTGAGCAAGTCAGAAGAGCTAGAGGTCCTGCTGTGGGGCCTGGGCCAGGCCAGGCAGGGGAGTGATTCAGTGGAGATACTGTCCATCTGTCTTAACACAGGGGGCCCCGTGTCTTTGGGGCTGCTGAGGTTTGGAGGTCCTGTTCTCTCTGATGGCAGGCAGCACTGTCGGTGTTATGGAAACCTCCCAGCAAGGCAGCTGTGGGGACCCCAAGGAAACACCTTTCTTCAATCAATGCTGAGCCCATGGAAGGAAGGGAACTAGTGGTAATGAGCTCCTGGTCTGTGCCAAAAAGCTCCTAGACCTTCATGCTCCTTATCTCATTTGAACTAGGCAGCATTGTAGGGGTGGAAACTATGACCTCTGTCCCGGGTGTATAAGCTGTGGCCTGGAGTGGGAATAGCTGCCCATAGGCCACAGTCCAGCGAGGCAGCAAGAGCATCCAGAGCCAGCTTCCGAGTCTAGGGCACATACTCTCCTCTGTGCCCTCTGCCTTGATGAGTCTTCTCTCCGCAGATCCAGAGTCCCTGTTCTAACTCCCTTCACTCCTTCTTCCCCTCCAGGCTTCTCTTCTGTGTCCTATTTGCCATTCCAACCAAATTCACCCCTTCTTTCCCTATCACCTACCCAGCCCGAGGGGTCCCAGGAACAGGGGAACCAACAATGTATGTCAATTTTGCAAGCGTCACCAACGTCAAAGAAGCCTTTTATCCCTCCCCGCGGTGTCCCCCACTGCCTGCAGAGCCTGACTTCTGAAATGTTTCAGCATCTTCACCGCAGAAAAGTGTCTTTTTGTTTTTGTTTACTTAAATCTCCACATTTTCCATCGTCACAGTGAAGGAGACAGTGACTTAGTTCATTCACTGACACTCATCTACTGGGCACATAAGGGTAAGAAGGGCAGGTTCTTGTCCTCAAGAATCCTGGAGGTTATGGGAGGAAGCAGATGGATAAAATATGACTAAGTCGGTGCTAACTGTAGGCCAAGCACTGTTCTAAGTGTTGTGTGAGTCCCACACTGGTTCATTCTCACTGCAGCCCTCAGGGGCAAGTGTGGTCACTCTCCTCAGCACGGTGCACCTAGTCACTCTGCTCTCTGCCTTCTGGGAGATGTGCCATCCAGCATTGTGTGGTGGCACAATATGGGGACACCAGAGCACAGAGAGGGGGACATTGGTTTGGCTACAGGGACTGGGAGGAGTTTACAGAGGGTGGTCAGGAGCTGGGGCTTGAAGCCTGAGACATGGGAAAGCCTCTCCAGGAAAGGGGGAGGGCCAGTGTCAGGGGTGGTTCTGATGGCCTGGCACCTGGGGCCAGGCACACCAGACATGCAGCAGCACCTACATCAGTAAGAGCACAAGAGCAAGGTCAGCAGAGCCTCGTCTGCCTGCCTGAAGGGTTTGGGTCTTTCTTGTCAGGATTGAGATGCTTGATGAGTACAGTGGAGTTGTGTTATTTGAGGCAGTCATGTTCTATAAGGCACCAAAAACACTGAATTAGCCAACGCTGAACCATGGCTCCTAGAGGAAACACAGGGTTAGGTTCCTGCAAGCCTCTGGCCACAATGTTTTAGTCAACCTATCAATGCAGAATCTTGTATTGTGTGTGTTGTGTGTTTCTGTTGGAAGACACCTTATTTAATATATTTTATTGATTTATTCACATTGAACTCATTGCCAACAGCACTGGAACTCATGTCCACATGAAGCTTACCTAACACATATTTTCTCCATAAGGCACATCACAGTCTTGCATAGAGGAAAACGAGACAGCATTTCAGCCCTTTCCTTGGGGGCCATTTTTAAGCAGTGAAATCACCAAAAAAGGGCAAAAACATGGAAAATGTAACATGAAATGAACTGCAAAAGGGACACTTGTTTATAGCATGAGAGCTGAAACAAGAAGGCAGATCAGGGCCAGGCATGATGGCTCGTACCTGTAATCCCAGCACTTTGGGAGGCTGAGGTGGGAGGATCACTTGAGCCCAGGAGTTTCAGACTAGCCTAGGGAGCATAGTGAGACCCCTGTCTCTATTAAAAATAAAAAAATAAAAACTTGAAGAATGAAAGAAGGCACAGTAGGGCCTCTTTGACCTCAGCTTAGAATGAGTGACCCAACTGCTTCACTGCTCTGCCCATGTCCACAAATAGCAGGGAAAGAGCTGCAGGTATTAATGTTGTGGTTGCAGATGCATTTAGCAAGGACATGAATTTGCAATGATGGAATCTGCAAATTGATACCGGTAACGAGAGGGAAGCCTGAAATACTCCGCTCTTGGAGCCCCTCCTATTCTCCCACAGAAGCCCCCTTAATCAGTGGATGGGACTTACCTTCTGGCATCCCTCCATATGGGCATCGCTACGCTGTCTTTAGATCTTTGCGGAGCTGTGGGAGGCAGCCTGGGAAGGGATTACACTCGCCTAAGGGAATGAGGGAATGGAAACTGAGGCTCAGGTGATATGAGCAGCCCAAGACTGCTGCCCAGTGGAGGCAAAGTTGAGAACAGAGGCCTCAACTCTAAATGTGTTGAGCCTCTTTTCAGTTTATCTTCATGTCTGAAATATTGAGCCAAAATGATGCCTTGTGAAGCTCTTTCCACTCCCTTTCCACTCCCAACGGGGGATTCCATAAAATTAACTGGCATGAAAACAGGGGAGTACAGATATGTGTCCTAGATTTTGCAGAGCTGTTGCAGTGTGCTCTTTACACAAATGGGCACGAGCATGAGCAGCTCCATTAATGTTCTTGGAGACAGAAGTTATTTACATCCCGTAAATATCCATCCCAACAGCAGAGCTGGGGCTACCACTAACATGTTGCTGCTGTTTTAAATAAACTTTGGATCCCTAGACTTTCATGACTGCTAAATTTAACTGTCCCAACATGTCTTTGTGGAGTCACTTCTTAATGTTCTTGAGGTTTTGGAAATAGTTCAAAGAATGCTTGACCTCAGCTTCTCATACTTAAGTGCATGAGAATAAATTCCACTCTGGCTAGGTCATCCTGCTCTGTAGATAGCCACCAATGCATGGGTGGGGATGTGGGAGGTGGAGAAACTGGGTGGGTCTGGAATCGCCTCACTGTGGGATTCTGGGCCACTTCGAGCACCTGCATCATGAAGTGCTAGCCGAGGATCTGGGAGGCTGCCTGCAGGTGTGGCTCCCCCAGTTCCCTGGCTCCGTTTCTTCCTCTGCAACATGGGAGTAGAAACAACACCCCGACTTCCTCTCAGCATTGCTGCGAAGGTTGCAAAATTGGACGAGGTGTGTGAAAGCACCCTGGGAGTTTCAAGGTGCCATACAGCTTGTTTTGTTTGTTAAACAGAAGCCTGAGTCACAGGGTCTAGCAAAGCTAAAGTTATTACTATTATTATTTTTTTTTGGAAAAACAAAACACAAACAAAAATACTCTAGCATCCTAGCTTAGCAAAGGCAGGTTTTATTGTTTAACAAGTAGAACTCTCTACCCTAAAATATGGCCTTGTGTATCAAGGGTTGTTATCTGCAATTTATTTTTGAATCATGGTGAATGTGATCCTGATGCATAGAAATGTAATATATATGGTTTTATATATAAACACACACACTCACACTTTATATATATATATATATGAACTCATAGAAGTGGGCTTCTTTTGGCATGCTGAGAACTACCAACGTGGGATATATATATTCCACTTATTTCTAAATAATTCTTATTTTGATGCCCAGGGAAATTTTTGAACCAAAGTTTCAAATATTTAGGCAGCCCCTGTGAACACACATGGAGTTTTAATACAAATATTCCTAAACATATATGGCTTTGAGTGCTCCAAAGAAAAGGCCCATTGTCTCAACTTAGGATAAGCAGGGAACCCAAAAGCAGGAAGGTCTTGCCCTTGCTTTCCCGGGGACTCGAACTCTGACCTTATGGAAGGTACTTAATTTCTCTGCCTCAAATTCCTCCTCTCCAGCTTGTCCCATTCACAGAGGTGTCCATTCATACAGGGGCTTTCAGCTTCTCCCAGGAGGGAGGCCATGCAGCCGTACCAAGTTTTTGTCTTCTTCTTGTCTTGAACTCTTTAACTGAAATACAGGCATAGACAATCCGTGTCTGCCCTTTAAAGATGCCTGTTATCTGCAGACCTTCAGGGCAGAGAAGCTGGAAGTTGGAAGGCCGTGCATCAGCCAGGAGAAAACACCCTCCGCCTGGCCTGTTTTCAATAACAGGAGGAGGAGGCTTGGTGCCGAAATGGAGGCATTTCCTCGAACGCCCTCTGCTCCAGAATGATCCCTTTTACAAACCTGGCTAAGAAAACATGGGCAGAGGACTCTGGGAGCTTCATGCCCTTCTGGCCCTCGCCATTTATCCAATTTACACTGATCAGACCCACATTGGCAAATGAAAGCCCCCTCTTTCCTTCTGTTTGTATGAGTTACTCACGGGGGCAATTTGAACGGATTGGATTTCCCCTTGGAAATGCTGGTATTTCCATGATTTGAAAAGTCTGGCTCAATTAGAATAATCTTCAGGCACTTCCTCTCCTTTTATTCAGGTAAATCATGGATAATTTAAAAGCAAAAGAACCTTTCGGACCATCGGGGCTGCCTCTTTCATCTGCCTGCCCTCATAATTGCCCTTCCATTGTGAGACCTCCGTGGTGAGTTCAGGAGACTGATTAAGAGGTGCGGGGTTGGGCCGTGCAGAAGGGAGGGTCGGGGGCCACCGCACAGGGCCTCGCCTTCAAAGACACTTCCTCTGCAGCAGGTATGTTAAATACCAAACCTGAGTCGGGTTACGTTCTCAATTGATGCCATATGATCCCAAGTGCTCAGACAAAGGCAGGCCATGATTAGAAAGTTCAAGACTAGGAATGCTTCTGGGGGCAGGGGTAATCGAGTGCCTGGAGATGGGGAGGGAGACGGTAAGGCGAGCTGACAGGGGATGCCGGCACCCCCAAAACATGTTTGGAACTAGAGAAATTGTTCTTTTACCTCGGCTGCCCACGCTTCAATCTGGCACGCGATGAAAGCTCCCTTTGCTCTGCTTTCTGTAGAATGCTGTGGGATTGGGTGAATCACACAGAGAAGCTATTTTGACTTCCAGCTCTAATGAGGCATGTTTGCATATTCTCTTCTCCATCCACCTTGGAGAGGGGAATGTGTTGTTGTGACTGCTACTGAGTGTGTGTGGTGGGGGGGCTGCGGGGCATCAGGGGAGGTGGGGATTCAGATGTTCACAGCTGGGAGAGTGCTCCAGCAGCTTGGCTAGCCTGCTTATCTTATGGGTGGAGAAACTGAGGCCCAGAGTCTCTCAGTCTGTGATGTCTGGGCAGTGCTGGAACTCAGGGTTTCCACTAGCCTTTCAGCACCTCAACTGCACTGGAGGCAGAAGCAGAGGTAGAGGCCAAGCCTCAGACTTACAGGTTTGAGCTCCTGTTGCCCCTGGCCTGCCCAGCCTGGCCAGCCTCAGAGCTAGCCTACGGCAACACCTGGAGACAGAATCTGAGACTCCCTTCGGAGTGGAGGTGAGGTGGAGGAGGTCCTGAGGACCCCCGGGAAGAGCCAGGCAGGGACAGGCAAGGGTCAGTGAAATAGGCAGGCTACGTGTTCTGGATGCATTCACACATGACAGCCCAGCCATTGAGGGAGCAGGGGCTGTGTCAGGATTCCAGGGCTCCAGTTCCAACTCCCCTGGGCACCTGCTGAGATGCCACTTTGGAGAGGTCTATTTCCTATGTCGAGTCTCAGTTTTTCCGTTACGTAGCGGGCGTGGAGGTAATTATCTCCAAGGAGTTGCAAGGCCTCAAATTCAGTTACTTGTAGGGTGCATGCCATTGACCTGCAGCTTTAGTAAGAGCCGTCTATGGCGACTCCTCACAAAAAGGCTGCAAACCCCCAGTGAGCCCTACCCGTGTGATGTGCTGCACAGACACACAGAGACGCAGACACCAGGAGTGCACGGGGAATGACGGGCAGAGAGCAGAGTCATGCCAGCCTGGTTCAGACCCAGGAGTCCCCAGGGGCAGAACTCTCAGCAGTGGGAATGGCGGGGGAGCTGTTGAGGTGGATGAGAACACGGCCAGAGAATGGTACCAATGGAAAATGGAATTCTGTAAAAACAAATCCAATAAATATTTATTGGCCAACCTGCCCAAGTAACTGCAAAGCAGCAATTCCTGTTCATAAAGTATGAAAAAGCATGCTTTCCAACCCTCTTGCCTCGTCTAGGAAAATGCTACGAACCAGGGGTGATGAGTTTCTCAGAGCCTTTCATTTTCTCTTGATTTCATTCCTGTAGCTGAGTCACTAGTTACAATGTTTTGTGGTTTCGTATTTACCCATCAGCCTCTGCCACAGACCCAAAGCAGCTAGAGAGCAGAGACCAGTCTGGTCCTGGAGCCCCTCCCATCTCGTGCGGGTCTGGCACAGACTAAGTAGTTCCTTATACAGTGCTTATTTAACTGAATCAAATTTGCTTCACAGATAGTTCCAAGGGGGTCCCATTTCACAGCATTAGAGCCTGTGAGCTTCGAACACAAGTGCCATGAGTTATTTCCTGTGGGATTGTGGACCTGTTTCTTCAGGACTCTGCCTCCCATAATAAAGTATTCATAATAACAGCTGACCTTCACTGGGCATTTTCTAATTGCTGCGTACTGTCCTAAGGATGTTAGAAACATCACATTGTAATTGTCCCCACATTTCTATGAGTAGCTATTATTACTATCCCCATTTTATGAACAAAGAAACTGAGGCTCAGAGAGGCTAAGTGACTGGTCCAAGGCCACAGAGCTAGTGGCAGAGCCAGGAATCAGACCCATGCAGAGCATGTGCTTGTTGCAGTGGTAGAGAAACGTCAGCCTCTTGTGGAGAACCTGTGGAGAGGGCCTCCAGATAGCTTGTTGGGGAGGAGATTGCCATTTCCCCATCATTCCGGAGTCAGGGCACTGGAAAAGTCCATGACGTCCCTTTAACACAAACACCCACCAAGGCTCTTGCTGTCTCCGAGCAGGAATATTCAGAGCCCTGGGCCTCTAGAGACAATTCTCAGGGTCACCCCCATTTCTGCATGCCCCTAATTAAGTTAGAAGAGAATCCAGGCCCCTGGGTGCTCCTTTCTCCAGGAAGCACTTGAAAAATGCAGGGAGGTAAAGAAGTTCAAGGTTTGAGTATCTGCTGCCCTTGGTTCTGCTCAGGAATTCTTTAGCTGATTACACGGCTCTCATTTCAACAACACCAGCTTTGTGTGCTGAGCTATGGGAAGACTCCTCTCCGGCACTGCCTGCCGCCACGGAGGGTCACCCTGCCGGGAAAACGCATCTGGAGAAAAGTGTTTCCACCAGATTTTAAAATACTCCAGGGGAAACATTTTCTTGAGGAGTTCTTTTTTTCTTCTTTTCCCTTTTACCCTTTTGCTTACAGGCTAATAATGATTGCAGGGCCCCTGCATTCTTAGAAATCCCTAGAATGAAACTAGGTTGAAAGCCATTGATTCGGGAAGAACGTGGCATGCCTCCTGTCTGGGCCCTCAGCGCTGGTGGCATCCTACTTAGGCTCAGTGTGGAGGACATGGGCCTCCTGGAGCCACAGGGTGCTGTGGTTGGAGACCCCCGGGCCACCGCCGGCTCCTTCTTTCATGCTTTGAAGCTCCGCCCTGGGCTGGGCTGAGGCTGCTTGCATTCCTCCAAGCCCTTCCTTCTGGGAAGATATTTCTCAAGCACTTAACACTTTTGAGAAGTATATTTAGTCACAAAGACCGCACAAAGCCAATCGGCACAAATAGTTCTCATTTCTCTGATTATCCTCTGCCCTTTACTCTCTGAAGATTCCTGTACTAACATGGTGGGAGATCCTGAGATAAATCTGCAGCCTCAACCTTGTGAGACATAATCTGATGGGAGAATGCAGGTTTCAAAAGAAAAGACACATTCACTTCCATATGCTAGGCCTGGGATGAGGTCCATGCAGGGTGGATCCAGAGATGAATAATGATGTCAGACATTTCTCCAGCATGGACTTGCACATCGGCCACTGTGTGTGACTTGCTTTACCTTATGTGGTCCCCACAAGAGCCCTATGAAGGCTACTTTTAAATGAGTGAGGAAACAGGCTGAGAGAGGTGACTGGCTCCTGGTCACAGATTGCTGAGTGGTCACACTGAAGTGCAAAACCAGGCCCTCTTGGCTTTCTGGCTTGTGCCAACTACACACCAATACTACCAATTCCCTACTCCCTGCCCCCACCCCCAGGTGCTCACCATCCCCTGGAGCAGGCCCCATGTACCAGGCCACAGCTGTACAAGATAAAGTGAAGTCTTGGGGTCAACATGCAAATTAGGTGCAGATGACCAACACTGCCACAGCTCAGATGTCAGAGGCGTCACTGTGGCATAGGAGGGGAATATGTCAGTGAAGGAGTTGAAATTTCTCTGTTCCTCATGGAATGTGTCCCTTCTTGTATCTTCATAGCCAAATTCTCTTTGAAGCCAAATCCTTCAAGGCCCATGATGCTCCTTCTAGGAAGCCTTCCCACACTGCTCCAGTCTTCAGGGATCTCTCCTTCCCCTGGGTATCTGTAGCAGGTGCAGTCAGGGCTGAATCTGATGCAGGCTACAACAGTGCACTTTCAGCTATAAGTGTCTTGCCTTCCCAGCTAGATTGCAAATTCCTCTTCAGCAGGTAGAGACCGGGGCTCTCAACTTTTCCTTCTCCGAGGTGCAGAAGCCTGTATCAGGTACAGTTTCATAGGGCAAAAAGAGCAATGGGCCCGGGGTGGAACTCTTGTGAACAAGGTCACATACTGGGACATGTTGGCCATAATGGTGACACAAGGGGAACCTCTAGCATAGGTAGAGAGAAGGAAGAGGCTAGGGTCCTAGGAACCAAAGGAAAGGTTTCAAGGTGTTGCTATGACAGTAGGGTCAAATGCAAGGTCCAGATTGGGGAAGATAAGGAGACCTGTTGGAATGGATTGTCTTGGCTAATTGGTGAGAGCTGTTCCAGGAGAGTGGTGAGGGCAAATGAATGTCAGGCAATGACATAGAGCCATGAATTATATTTTATTTTTATAGAGTTTGCATGAGAAGGACAAGAGAAATCTGGATAGTCACTAAAGGAGGATGTGTCCTTTAATACTTATGAGCTCTACAACCTTGAACCAATTACTTAACATCTTTACACTTTATTGTCTTTGTAAAGTGGGGATTGTGTCTTCTGCTTATAGAGTGGGTCTGAGGTGTCAAAGAAATCAAGCATGTAAAGCACTTAGCTCAGTGTCAAAGGCACGGTACAGTTAATATAAGTTGATAATGACTGCTTTTTAGGATAGGAGGAACTTCAGCCTATATGTGTGAGAAATAAGAATAAAATTCTACCCCTCAAACTGAGTGAATGGACCCTTCTTGGCTAAGGGAAGGGACCCCAGAGAAATTTTAAAAACTGAGTTCCCAGCCATGACAGGAAAAGAGGTTGAACCTGCCTCATTATGCTCCCTGGCTAACTACCAGGTGGTATTCTTCCCTAAGGGCAGAACAGAAATCAGATCTTTGAAAAGACTCCATCCCTGATAGCAATTGACTTCCTGATGCTGCCCCTCCCTTTCAGCACAACACCCAGCATCCCTTCCTGTAAGAGATCACTGACTATGACCATGGAGTGGATCTTGCCAGTCTATGGAGGATGTGCAAAGAGGATTTTGTGTCCCCTGCTTCACTTTTTGACATCAGAGGGCTGAAAACTCTATCCTCAGATCATGCTAGCACCACCATTTTTCGAACATGGGCCCCAGGGAGAGGCATGAGGCTCAATTGTGCATTAGCATGTTTCTCTTCTCATAAATACTCATGATTCCTCCTATAGCTTATTGAATACGTATATATATTTGGCCACTTTACTCAGCATAAATCCCTTTTTTATTCTTCCTACTTTTGAATTGTTTCTGGTTTCTGGCTGGAGGCTACATTTCCCAGCCTGTCAGAATGGCCACACTACAGGCTGCAATTATTTGTGAGAAATAAAGCTCTCCTTTCCAAATTCTGAAGCTCATCATTCTTCAGTTGACATGCAAGTTGATGGAAACAGGGGAGAGGGAAGTGAAAAACATGGAACATGGAGATAACTGATGGAGTGAGGACTTGAGGAAGGGACAGGGTTGAGGACACAGGGGAGAGGATGGTTCTGAGTCTTGAGATGAGAAAAAGTGAGAATGGTCAAAGCTGTACCATTGATTCTCATTATTTGCAGTAGTTTTGTTCTACAGTCACCTTGAAAAACACTGACTTAGTGAATACTGCAATCATTGCTCCTAGGAGAAACCCAGGGTTAGGTTCCCATAAGCCTCTGTCACAACATTTTTGTTAATCAATTAATACATAACCTTGTTTTATGTGTGTTGCTGTTTAAAGATGCCATATTTAATACATATTGTTGATTCACTAGCATCAAACTCAGAGCCAAGAGCACTATGACTCATGCCTGAATGAGCTTACCTAACACATGCATTTTCTCCGCAAGGCACATGGCAGCCCCCTGGTGCTTAGAAATAGTAGATGGCACTTCAGCATTGTATTTGGAGGCTAAACAGTGAAATCTCCAATAAAGAGCACAAAAATGTAAAAAACATGATACTAAATAACCCACAAAATCGACACATCTTTATAGTATTATGTGGGTGCAAATGTAATTGAGGTTTTTGCATTACTGAAATTTGCCATTCGTTATTGGAACACATTCTTAAATAAATGTGGTTATGTTATACATCATTTTAATGTGCAATTCTCACTTTTTTTTTTTTTTGCTGATGACTTATTACTTGCTGTTTATTTTATATTTATTTTAAACTATGGAAAAGACGTTAGGCAAAAAGCAAATTTGAGTGATTTTCTTATTTGAGTTCAAAATGAGTTGTAAAGCAGTGGCAACAACTTGCAACATCCATAATGCATTTGGCCCAGGAACTGCTAATGAACATACAGTGTGGTGGTGGTTCAAGAAGTTTTGTAAAGGATATGAGAACCTTGAAGATGAGGAGTGTAATGGCTGACCATCGGAAGTTGACAACATCAAAGCTGGTCCTCTCATAACTATGTGAGAAGTTGCCAAAGAACTCAATATCAACTATTCTATGATCTTTTGACATTTGAAGCAAATTGAAATGGAGAAAAAGCTTGATAAGTGGGTGCCTCATGAGCTGAGCCAAAAATGAAAAACATCCTAATTTTGAAGTGTCATCTTCTCTTATTCTGTGCAACAACGAACCATTTCTCAATCAGATTGTGTCTTGCAACAAAAAGTGGACTTTATACAACAATCAGTGACGACCAGCTCAGTCGCTGGACAGAGAAGAAGCTCTGAAACACTTCCCAAAGCCAAATTTGCACCAAAAAAAGTCATCGTCACTGTTTGGTGGTCTGCTGCCAGTCTGATCCACTATAGCTTTCTGAATCCTAGTGAAACCATTATGTCTGAGAAGTATGCTAAGCAAATTGATGAGATATACTGAAAACTGCAATGCCTGCAGCTGGCACTGGTCAACCAAAAGGGCCCAATTCTTCTTCACGACAACAACTGACCACATGTCTCACAACCAATGCTTCAAAAGTTGAATGAATTGGGATACAAAGTTTTGTTCCATCCGCCGTAATTACCCGACGTCTTGCCAACTGACTACCACTTCTTCAAGCATCTTGACAACTTTTTGCAGGGAAAACTCTTGCACAAGCAGGAGGATGCAGAAAATGCTTTCCAAGTGTTTGTTGAATCCCGAAGCATAGGTTTTTATGCTACAGGAATAAACAAACTTACTTCTAATTGGCAAAAATGTGCTGATTGTCATGGTGCCTATTTTGACTAATAAAGGTGTGTTTGAGCTTAGTTATAATGACTTAAAACTCACAGTCTGAAACTGCAATTACTTTTGCACCAACCTGAGCCACATGAGAAGGCAGAGTACCACGCCACTCCACCTGGCGGGGGCGGTGGACATGAATATTGGAGACTCAGATTCTTTTTACCACTTTGTGTGTGTCCATGGATGACTGCAAAAGCACTGTGAGTATTTATTTGGAGGGGTTACAAATAAATCTTACTGAGTAGGTGAATTTACAAATACAAAATTTGTGAATCATGAGAATAAACTGTTTAAGTTTATCACGTAGAGAATGAAAACTGAGAGACCTTGTGGGGGCTGGAGAGGCTAAATTTTCTCTTCAAAATAAAAGTCAAGGTCTTCTGAGAAGATGCAGAAAGGGTGGAGGAGGCCTGGGGAAAGCAATACAGTTGGAAAGTTGCTGAGAAGAATGGCAGAGGGGGCTGGGAAGCAGAGAAGAGGATTGGCAGGCACAGCTGAAGGACCAGCTGAGGGGGAGGCCTGCCTAGTTCAACTCTTCCCTCCAGAGCTGCCTTCTGGCAAGGCTCCATGAAACTGATTACCTGGGGAAATTCACTGAAAGTTGCAGCCTGATTTTCATTTAAAGATGCAGAAGCTTCTTTTTTTTCCCTTTCGTTCCTTGAAATCCAGAAAAGAGAATGAAAAACAGAAAAATAAACAAATAAAACTTTATTTTCACTAAGATTAAAAAAAAAAAAAGCTATAACCGCAAACCACAAGCTATGAAGTGTACTAGCCAAATACTGTGAAATCTGCTCCAAAATGAGGTACAAATCTGACATGCTCACATTTATTTTCAGACCGTGAGCATAGAACACATTTTTCTAGAAATAACAATCAGGTCTTAAGAGTCTTATCCAGTGGTTCTCTGATGAGAGCCACATGGTCTAAGAAACTGGGCAGACCTCTAGAGCAAGGAACGTATCCCTCTAGAAACTTCAGGGCAAGTGAGCCTGAAGCAGATACTATAGAGACACAGCAAACCCGTTCTCTCTGACCAGTCACCTAGATGAGGCAGATGCTGGAGGCCAGGGAGCTAAAGTTGCATGCATTCCTATGTCAACACCTTGCTAATTCAAAGTGTGCTTTGAGGGCCCACAGCATTAGCCTTGCCTGGGAGCTTGTCAGAAACGCAGAACTTCAGACCCCACCTCAGACCCAATGAATCAGAACCCACATCTTAGCAAGGTCTCCAGGGGACTAGTATGCATTTTAAACCTTGAGAAGGACTATCCTAAAGGGCATTTAGGTGAGCTGAACCAATCTTTTAAGCGCCAAAGTCGTGGGCAGAGACTTCTCCAAAAGTAAAGGAGTCATAGATGTCGTGAACAGATGGAGAGGTAGCAAATCTAATGCAAAACTGCATATTGATTTAGTTAACTTCTGTTGCATTCTCACAAACTCTTAGTCAGCATTTGGCCATATTTAAAGATAAAGGACGTGAAGAAAGAGCCCAACATACAACCCTTACATAAATACTGCAAAGAGAAAGGAGGAAAGGGATAAAAGGCACATGGAGAACACATATGATCTAAGGAAACAAAGTTCAAACAACTTCCTAAAGTTACCAAAACATTATACACAATGTTCATTTTATTATTATTTTTTAAAAGCTCAAAGAAGAAACTTGAGAGTTGAAAGACTAGATTAAAGTCAACACAAGGAGATTAAAAACAAGCTGGCAAAACTCAAGAAAGAAACAGAGAAAAGGTAAAGCTATTACAGAGATACAAGTACACTAGCAATAACAACAAAGAATGGAACAAAAAGAGCAGCTAAGCAGGGCAGTCCTTCACAAATGAGAGAACTGGCATATTTGTGAACTGCTTGAATGACTCCACAGACTGTGTGTTCAAGGATGTCATTCACAAAGATCTAACTCCTCACTGGATGCTTGAGCTGAGACCCAAATAAGCTAGTTTCCAGGTTAGTCACTGAAGGTACTGGAATAATCTATCAACAGATAGACAAATTAAATGTTTGGGGAGGGGACACTCATTATGTACCAGATACTTTTCTTATTTGATCTTTAAAACAGAAGGTACATGCTTTTAATAAATTAGTGACTTAAAAAAATCATAAAACAATTCATGGAAAGAGAAAAAGTTGTAATGCAGGGAAAGTAAAATTAAGGAAATTTAAACAACCATATCCCATCACCGAGCAATAACTACTTTAAAAATCCTTCCCATTAGTTCCAAAATTTTATGAAAATACAGATTAATATTTCCCCCCAAATGCAATTATATTGTATATCCTTTTTTAACCTTGTTTTGCTAACAATATGTTATGGCCACCTTTTCTTCTGTCATTAAATATTGTATCTCATTTTAATGCTGTAGAGTATTTTATTACATTGAAATGCCATGATTTACTTGGTCTACTGTGTCCATGGCCCACTGTTTACTAAGTGCTTGGTAAATATTTGTTGAATGACTTACTTGAATGAATGCTGAAAAGTTAGGTTGTGTTTCTAAATATTTGCTATTACAAACAGCACTGCAGCAAACATCCTTTTAGCTAAATCATTAACACATCCTTTATGATTTCGTTAAGATCAATCCTCAAGAGTGGAACTGTTTGGTTAAACAGTATGAGCATCTCTAGAACTTTCAAATAGTTCCCAATAAGGTTATGCCAATTTACACTTCTACCTGCAGTACAGGCTAATGTACATTTTCTTCCACCCCAGCCTAACCTTGGTATTTAAAACATATATTTTTTTTCTAATTTAATAGGCCAAATATGGAATCTTACTTTGGTATAATTTATAATATTTTGATACTTAGCGAGTTTGAACTTTTTTCACATGCTTATTGGTCATTTATATATCTTTTATGAATGTGTTTTTATGTCTACTGCTCACTGAAAATTTTTGTTGCTTATTATTTCTATTATTGACTTACAAGTGATCTCTATATTGAAAATATGAATCCATTATGTACATGTAAAGTTGCCAAACATTTTTCTAATTTGGCATTTTCTTTTAATTTCTTTATTTTTTTGAAGACTGAAGTCACCTTCATCTTCCATTTATGTTTCAGTGCTTTGATTTTGTGTTTACAAAGGCCTTCTCCACCTCCAAAGTTATGGGGCTATTCACTTATGGAGGTACTGTCCCTGTTATGCAGGTAAATAAAATAAAGTTCATGGAGTCTAAAGTCAGACAGCTCATGACTTTTAAGTTTGACTTCAAAACCTTTTGCTTTTCCTGCTAAATCAGGCTGCCTCATTTATCCAATAATATTTTCAATTACCCAGTTAGTTCTATTGAGCAGTTGGTTTATATAACTGTGGAAGCTGGGAGGTCATACCGCCAGGGGTAGATTCCCAACGAGAGTGACTAACAGCTAATCCTAGAAAGTCACACCTAATCTCCTCTGCTCATCTCTGCCATGTCAGCACCTCCCCTGAGTTGACCCTGAGTGCTCATAACTCAGTACACTTTCCTGCAAGTGTGTCCTTGGAGGAACATGGCTGGCTCCGGATGGGAGTGAGAAATTTCACCTGCTAATAAATTACCCTGATAACACGGAGCCTGCAGAGTGGAAGGACAGCTGTGGCCTTGACCTTCACATGCTCTGTGTAATTCCCACCGGTGCTCCTACTGCCCTTGCAGCTCTCATGCCAACCCAACATGCCAAGCTCTGGGCTTTGGACAGGAGGAGTCACCAGAGCTAGGGAATCTTTTTCCTTCATGCCTTCTTGAACTTGGCTACCTCGAAAAAACATGGAATGGGCAAGCAAGAAAGTGGGGCTGTGCCGGGGGCTTTTTGAAAAATAAATAAATAAATAAATACTTAAAGTCTTTGGTCTTTGTGTTCTCTCTAATGGCTTTCCAATCATACATACAAATAATTCTCTTGTGATCCCATGGTCTGGAAATGACTTCATAAGCTAGCAACATGTGCAACCTTAGAGTGAAAATTTTTTTTTCCTCTTTTTTTAATAAACTTCTCTTTGAGAAAAAATCCATAATGTCTGTTGTACCTTCAATAAGCACTAAATGAATCATAATAGTCTTTCTTTCATTGTGGCGCATCTTCACTATTTGCTTTAAAACCTGAAGGGAGGGCCTATAGAGTAACTAAATAATAGTCTATCTGAAAGTCATGTTGCTTGCAACAGAAAATGTGACTTGTTTTTCTGTTATTTTTTTTCCCTTAAAAATACATCACTATGGCACCTTTAATAGAGGTTACGAGAATGAAGTCTGCTTTTTATGCCTGATAAAAGCATAATGTTTTAATACTTATTCAGCCTCCTGACTTTTGGCAGAGGGGTGTTTAACAAAGATTCACCGTGTAATTCCAGAGTTAATTACCAGCAATAGTGGAGATTTTCTTCCAGCCATAAACCACAGGAAGCTCCCCTATCTAGGCATCTTGGGTCTTGGTTATATAGGAAGAGGAACAAACAGGGCCTAAGCTAGGGGAGTTGATGGATCCTGTACATTTGACTAGCAGTAATATAATACAACTTTTACTATCTGTGTCACCTAGTGCCCACCAATCAAGAGACTTGGGAGGCCCAGGGCAACACCATTTATTGCCAGTCAGTACTGAGGCATCTCAACGTTAATAACTGGTGCTGTCAGACTGGAGTATCTTGGCTGCCCTTGGCCTCTCTCACCATGGTACCCCCAGCTTGCTCATCAGGGTTACAGATGCTATTTAGTGTGATCGGGTTCAGGCTGCCATTCATGCTCATAGGCTACTGGTTAGGAGATGCAGCAGCACAAACTTGTTTTTGACACCTACCAGCTACTGCCACCTCTTAAAAAATTTTTAGAGCCGCTCAAGGTGGCTCATGTCTGTAATCTGAGCACTTTGGGAGGCCAAGGCAAGCAGATCACCTGAGATCAGGAGTTCAAGACCAGCCTGGCTAAAAGGGTGAAACCTTGTCCCTACTAAAAGTACAAAAATTAGCCGGATGCAGTGGCATGTGCCTGTAGTCCCAGCTACTCAGGAGGCTGAGGCAGGAGGATTGCTTGAACCCTGGAGGCTAAGGTTGCAGTGAGCTGAGATCACACCACTGCACTCCAGCCTGTGTAGTGGAGCAAGATGGAGCAAGACTCTGTGTCCAAAAAAGAAAAATTGTAGCTGCCCAATAAATGTGACTTAAAATAGAGTCAAAGAGAAGGAACAAATAGAACAGAATAAAATGCAAGTGCTCTCCTTTTCCCATTCTCCTGCCCTGGGTTTGGCATGGGAGTGGAGTTCTGAGACCATGGAAATCCTTTGGGGAGAAGGGATCCCTCCATTGTTACATCTGCCTGGAAGAGTATCCAAGCCTGCCAACTGAGAGCTCCAGTGCCTGTGACCCAGTGAGTGGGTCTGGGGCAAGAATAGGCTTCCAACAGCGCCCTCCAAGCTCATGCCTAATTCTAGGATAACTAGGAATCCCAGGAATGTATAGTTGGTTCTGAAATTCTAAAAGGCGGGTAAAATAAATATCATGAGAACATAGTGAAACTCTGAGTGCCCTTCCTCTCCACTTGCTGCACCTGGCCTTGGAGAGGAGCAGGGCTCTGAAAGTGACAAATGGATCCTCATTTCTGTATTTCCCTGTCTATAACACCACATATTTCAATGTCTTCCAGTTAGTTTCCACTCATTGCGGACATGCGTATTGTTTTGTTTTTAAGTCGGTGAGTGTGGAAATTGACAGAGGTGCCAAGTCTCATGGAAATGCATGAAAATGCTGCTCAGAACCAAGGTAACGTTCTGCTGTGATGGAACAAAGAGAAAGAAATCAAAGGATGTGAAATCCCTGGGGATAGTGGTGGGATGAGGGGGGTCCCAGATTGCCTTTTCCTCTGCCCCAGTCATAGAGACCATATTTTTGACATCCAAGCTGCCTCCATGAATAATTCTACTGACTTTTCAGTTAGAATCTTCTCGACTAGACACTCCCAGCTCTGGAGCTGACTTTGTACCAGTATCTGGGCAACCCTGGCATGCCTGTCTCTGAAACAAGTACCTTTGCCAACTATATGTTTGGTTTGGATCTTGCATATGGTGTGCACAGCATGCTTGCAACAGGGTCTGTGAAGACTGAGGCTGGGTACTCCTGCTTGCTCCGGGCAGAATTTGGTTAGGAGCAGAGCTGTTTTTTCTCCAAGATGTCTCAATCAGCAGGGCCTCCGCAAACTTTTTTTTTTTTTTTTTCTCTAACACCATCCTCTCATTGCTTGTGTTTGAAGGATCAGACATGTGAGTGATCCTTTCATCCCTTCCAGGGAATTTGTGGGGAGCTGAACCAGGACGACAGGATTTGGAACCTGAGAGGGGTTTCTTTTTGTCTGCAATGGCCTATCACCAGTCAAATCCAGTGTGTAGGTTAATAAGGCTTAAACTTTAAAGGAAGGTTGAACATCTGATTGACAAGCTAGTGAATGAGAGTCCAGGGGGAAGTTCTGTGCTTGGAAAGTTCCCCGTTTCCTGAGATGCAGTTGAATTTTAAAGAGGGGTGGTCAGTAGTTAGGCGGAGGCAAATACCTCGGAAAGGTTAACTTGCACCAAAATACCAAACTGCTCTGCTAAATCGCAGTTTCCAGTTGGTGCGAAGATTGGCAAATTAATTGCCTCAGTTAATTGCTATTTATTGTTTTTGAATCAAAGAGTGTCTAGAACCCCATCCTCAAGTCAGAATTATCTGCCGTGAATGCTGAGGCTCTTGCTCTGAGGTGGTCAAAATCAGCCTTATGATGGCGCCAAAATGTGGAGGTTTAATGAGTGTTCTGTTCTGCACTGGCCAAGTGCGTATCAATTGTGTGTTACCTTGAGGAAGGCAAGATCTAAAATAAGATTATTTCTGCCTTTTTTTTTCCCCCAAGTCCAAAACAATATTTATCTTGCAGCTTGGCATGTTGCAACTTTTGAGATTTGCTTTACAATTTCCTGAATAGCAAAAAGCATCCGAAGGCTAACCCAGAGACATTCTGTCCAGGCATCTAGCAATCATGTGCATGAAACCTTGATCCTTGGCTTCCCACGATGGCATCTTTCACAGTGATGTTCACAATCCCCCCTTAGACAGAGGAGAGAGTGCATAGCAACATCAAATAGAGCTAGCTGACCTTTTTGGTTAAAAAATTAAAAAAATATATAGAAGATCGGATTTTAAAAGAAAAAGAACTAATCCCACTCTAACCCAATCATTTTTTATTTTTCTTGAAAATGTCGGTCTCTGTTCATACATATGCATACCTTTACAAAACCCTAATCATGATAAATGTGACATTTTGTGTGTTGATTTTTATTCTTAGTATTACACTAGGAATACTTTACGATTGCTTAAAAGTTACTATTTTTGATGGCTTCACAATATCCATATATATGGATGGCCATCTTCTGTTTTGGAAATATTTAAAATATTTACTATTTTCCCAAAGGTAGCTAAATTTTGCTAAATTGTATCTTTAATATACACTTTCAGAAAAGAAAAAATGTCATAAAAGACATGACTACCTCGTGACTTTTGCTACATGCTATTTCCAAAAGGGTTGAGTCAATTTATAATGTCAACGGCAGTATATGTTTACTAGTTTCACCTAACTTTGTCAGCATTGGGGATTATCAAGTTCTTAAAAATTTTGGTGACTTTTTTTGGTAATGAAATGATATCTCATGGGTAACTTTAGTTTGCTTTCTTTGATTATTAGTGAGAAAAACATTTTGTCCTGGTGTTTATCAGTTATCTATATTTCCTCTTAGGAGAAATATTTGTCTTTACAGATTTTTTTATTTTTTTATTTTTTAGCAAACCAAATTTTTTAAAGAAGTTTAGAGTCAACTGTACACAGGGCAATTGGAATAGCCTTTTCTACCCAAGCCTTTGCTATGGTGGTAGTTGTTTTTGAGTCTGTTCACAGAACAAAGCATAAGTAAACCCATTTCTAGGTACATTCAAGAGATTGATTCAGGGTCTTGTTTCCCGGGGCCTGGAAGAGCAGTTTTGCCAAGTAAGCATTTCAAGGCACATAATATTAATACTTAGAGAAAGCATTTGATTAACATAGGGTTCATCTATGCTCACAAAGAAGTATGTGGAGGTTGCACGATCTTTACACGTTACAGATTGGTTTAAATGTTCATCCGTGAGAAGGTTCTGAATCTTACAACTTGAAGAAACTTAGAAGTCTTCTAGTGACTAGAGGTGACCAGTAGGTTTCATCTCCAAAGACAACTTTGCTGGATTGAGCAGTTGCCTGGAATTTGGTGTTGAAGAGCACTCTGAGACCAACATCTCAAAGCCAGTGGAAAAGAATAGAGAGGTAAATTGGCCATTATCCCCAGAGGCCTCAGCAGGAGAAGCACACATGCACGCTGCTCATTGCCACCTCTGATCTCTCATTTGTAGGTGAGAGAGTCACGCTTTCATCTTATAGATGAAAATAGAGGAAAGGGGAGTGGCTTGCTTACACACACACCAGCATGGAGTGCTAGAGTTATACCAAGACGCAAACCTCCTGGCTCTTTCTACACTTCCAGTTCCTCCCTGTATCTTCGTGGTTGCTTCCTGACTCTGACTCTAAAGGAGGGGTGTGCAAGGGGCTGTGGTGAGATCACATCAAAGCCATATTTCAAATCCTTGAGCTGCAATCTTGTGACTGCCATTTCTTTGGAGCTGTAGTCAAACTAGGCCAGTGCTCTGGACTATCTAGTCTTCTCAGAGTCCCTCCTACCTGAGGACAGAGCTGTGCTTGCACCCTGGTGTTCAGATGTGCAGGGTTTTGCTCTGTCTCTGCGTCTCAATCTACTACTTTACAGAAACCAAGATGAGATGGAGGAAAACCTCCTGGAGACAGATGAGACTCCTGGCCAAACATCCAAACCCCACACGCTTATACTGCCCAGTGCTTGGATATTTGGAAACCTCGGGATGCTGGAACTTTCTTGCTTTCACTTGGGTACTTTAAAGGAGAGGCACAGGAATGAGTTAAATGGCACCAACGTGTAAAAATCATATATTTTCTAATAAATTAGTTACTAATCGATCAATCAACTAATTCAGTTAATCAATCACAGTTTGCTGAGCAAAATAAATAATACTGTTAACATTAATATTTATCACTTTATGGAACTTATCATTTACAAGGTACTTTATACTTGTGATTGCACTTATATCCCACAATACCTGCATGATGCATCTTACTATGCACAATTTAGAGGTGGAAGCTGGAAACCAGGAAGGATAGTTGGAGCGTATGGAACTAGCTTATGACCCAAATTCTACGTTTCTGAAATTTGAAGTTTATTAATTCATGAAATCTCATAAACATTTAATATCAACCGTATGCTGGACACTCTGCTAAGACTGGGAGAAAAGGAGGTAAAAAATAGATAATCCTTGTCATTAAGAGCCTCGAAGTCTAGCAAGGGAGACTCATTAAAAATTTAACAGTGTAGCCAGGCGTGGTGGCTCACGCCTATAATCCCAGCACTTTGGGAGGCTGAGGTGGGAGGATCACTTGAGGTCAGGAGTCCGAGACCAGCCTGGCCAACATGGTGAAACCCTATCTCTACTAAAAATACAAAAATTAGCTGGGTATGGTGGTGCGTGCCTGTAATCCCAGCTACTTGGGAGGCTGAGGCAGGAGAATTGCTTGTAGCTGGGAGGCAGAGGTTGCAGTGAACCAAGATTGCACCATTGCACTCCAGCCTGGGCGACAAGAGCAATAGTCCATCTCAAAAAAAAAAAAAAAAAAAAAAAAAAAAAAAAAAAAAAAGAAAAAAGAAAGAAAGAAAGAAAGAAAAAGAAAATTTAACGATGTGGTAAATCCCGTGTGGTTGATCCCATCACTCAAGTACTGAGCATAGTACCTGAGAGATAGTTTTTCAACCCTTGTCCCTAAACCATACAATGTACCCAGGTAACAAACTGCACATGTACTCCCTGAATCTAAAATGAAAGTTGAGATTATTTTTAAAAAATTAAGTTGTGAAATAATAAGTAAGTCATGATCCTATTTGGTCTTTCATTTTGCTTTGTTTTGAGACCTGACTCACTTTGTTGCCCAGGTTAGAATGCAGTAGCACAATCACAGCTCACTGCAGCCTTGACCTCTCAGGCTTAGTGGATCCTCAGGCCCCTGAGTAGCTGGGATTACAGGCATGTGCCATCTCACCCAGCTAAGTTTTATGTTTTTGTGTAGAGATGGGGTTTCATCATGTTGCCCAGGCTGGCCTCAAACTCCTGGGCTCAAGTGATCCATTTGTCTTGGCATCACAAAGTGCTGAGATTATAGGTGTGAGCCACCATGCCCAATCTTGTTTGGTCTTAAAAAAAAAAAAAAACGTACAGTAGACCCTCCCTGGGTGCTGCTTCCATGAATTCAGCCAACCAGAGATAGAAAATATTAGGAAAAAATAACAATAAGATCACAAATGAAACAAATAAAAAATATAGTATGACAACTATTTATACAGCATTTACAATGTATTAGGTATTATAAATAATCTAGAGATGACAAAGTACAGAGGAGCATTACATTAGGTTCTTTGCAAATGTTATGCCACTTTCTCTCTGGGACTTTAGCATCTTTGGATTTGGGTATCTGCTGGGGGTCATAGAACCCATCTCTCAAGGATACGGGGGAGACACTGTATAGCAGAAAATAAGGCACAGGGTGTGGGAAGAGTCAAGGAGGAGCTCCTGATCCAGAATGGGCAGTCTAGGATGCCTCCTGTGCGAGGTGACTCTTTCAGAATGAGTCTTTAAGGATGAAGAGAGAATATTAGGCAGACAGCAAAAGGGTGTGGATATTGAATAATCAAAATTTATAACCTCCAGCCTTATCTCTTGACTTAAAAGTTAAAGTGAAATCTTGTTATCTATTTTCCAGTGAGCTCAGAATATGTCTTAAGATTTCAGAAAAAACCTTGATCATCATTTGCTTTAAATATTTTAGTCAAGTATGTGAGAAGTTAGTGCTTAACAGAGGCCATCAAACCCCACCAGTGAGCTAAAAACAGGCATTTGAAGAAGCAGATGTTCAGGGGTTAGGGAGTGAAGTCAGGGAATTAATGGCTATTGAATTAAACAGGATGGAAATAATTTCAGATTGAAACTGAATTACTGCTGCTCAGGCAGAGTTAGGCAGAACAAGAGGGTTCACTCCTGCAGAGAAGCAACATGTGTTTGGTTTGATGAGACAGATTATCAGTCAAATGTAGAGAAGGATAACAGATCAGTGTATCATTATTATCTTTAGGGAAACCGATGTATCATATAAATTGATTTTTCAGATAACAAAAGTGCAAATATTATCTATGTTTTAAGATTTTTAATAGAAGTTATTCTAAGAATCAGTAACACACGTCTTCTCCACGTGCCATCCCTTATTAGCCATGTTACCTTGGGGAAGTTGTTTGACTTCTCTCTGCCACAGTTTCACTCCCTGGAACTGATAATCATCTCTACCTCTAAGTATTATTTTGGATATGAAATAAGTTAACGCAAGTAGAACAAAGCCTGGCCTATAGCAAGCAGTTAGCATGTGTAGATTTTATCACAATCATCATTACACACAATAAGCAAGATAATTAAACCAAGTTTACCATTTTCTAGGGGATTTTACTTTGGGAAGGAAAAAATGAGAGTCTGTTATCCTTCCTGGGTCTTGAGCTGTTCACTGAACAATTGGACTTGAGAAACTCAAAGGACCCTCATTAGGCTGGACATGCCATGTGCCACACCTGCTTGGTAGTTGTCACACACTTG
Source organism: Chlorocebus sabaeus (assembly GCF_047675955.1). Lineage (NCBI taxonomy): Eukaryota > Metazoa > Chordata > Mammalia > Primates > Cercopithecidae > Chlorocebus > Chlorocebus sabaeus. The sequence continues at coordinate 16,051,036 of NC_132917.1, forward strand.
GATTATTTCACTGGGCTGCTGTATACTGTTACTGTTATCTTTGTGGTGGTAGTGTGTGCGTATGTGAGTGTGGAGGGGGTCTTGCCTCTTGCCCTGGCACTAAATGGCTCCAGAGTGCTATCTCCGTAGCTGGTATTTCACCTCCCTCCTTTCTGAATGTTGGCTGGCCTTCTTGGTTGTTATGTTCTTGGGACATTGTAAAATATCTATTTTGTCTTCATCCAGTTTCCTGGCCTACAACTTCTAAAATCCTTGGACTCTCCAAAGTGATAGTGCCTTTTTGTATGCTAATAAGTTGATTGGTGGTGGCAGCCCCTAGGTAGCTTCAGGACAGAGGTTGGTTACTGTTAAGACCAAGGCAGGATTAGAGCATTGGGACTTTCAGTCACACCCCCAAACCTCCAGGGAAGGAAGAGAGACTAGAGGTTCATTGGTCAATGGCCGATGGTTTAATCAATCCAGACTACACAGTTCAGGCCTCCAGAAGAACCCAAAACAATTGGGTTTTGAGACCTTCCTGATAGCTGATAGGAGGTCTCTTAGAGGTGATGCGTCCAGGGAGGGCATGGAAGCTCCCAGTTCCTTCCTGTATCTTGCCCTGTCTGTGTCTTCATCTGTATCTTTTGTAATATTCTTTATATTACACCAGCATATGTAAGTAAGTGTTTCTCTGAGTTCTGTGCTCTAGCTAATTAATTGAAGCAGAGGAAGGGGTGGAAGCCTCAATTATAGCCAGTCAGTCAGAAGCACAGGTCACAACCTGAGTCTTACCTGAGTCTTACAATTGTCATTGGAAGTGGGAGGTAGTCTTGTGAGACTGAGCCCTCAACCTGTGAGATCTGATGCTATCTCAGGTAAACAGTGTCAGGATTGAACTGAATTAGAGGACACCTGGCTGGTGTCTGCTGCACAATTGATTGATTGGTTGCTGGTGGGGAGAAATCTCCACACACTTGGTGTCTGGAGGAGAAATATTCTGTGTTGATTGTTGAGCGAAACAGTAGAACAAAACACTTTGGCTTTCTCAATATTCTTACAATACTACTCCCTTCCCCATTTTACTTTTGCCCTTTCTGTAAACATCATATGGCTTTTAACCTCTGGTCCACTATAATTTGCTAAAGACTTGAATATTATTGCAAAATAAATATCAATTACATAAAAGCTTATTCAATGGTGTGTATGTGCATAAATATATATTCAGTGGTATCTTAAGCACTAAATGCAAGAAAGAGGGAGTCCTATGGATGAAGGGGTTCTTCAACCCTAACGAAGGATAAGGGACTGAGGGTGGATGATTTGACGAGATTTGAGGATGAAGATCTAGGAGGACCATAGCAAGCTAAGAGAGCATTCAAAACCTTCTAGGGGAATAGTGACAAATTTGAGACTAGTGATTACAAACAGACTGTCAGATTTTTTGAATCTTTGTAACTTCTTCGCATTGGTTGTTTTTGTTAGTTATGGTTTGTATAGTAGTGCTTAATTATTTAATTATTATTTTAAATTATTTAAGGTTAAAACTTTAAATAATTATTATTGTTTTAGCTACAGTTGGTTGAGTACCTACCATGTGTGAGAAGTCCTGCTCAGATGACACCCAATCATTACAGCAGTTCTATGAGGGAGGTGCTCTTAACACTCCTGCCCTCTCTTGTTATACACAAGGAAACTGACTCAGAGCAATCAAGTTACTTGCCCAGTACCTGCGGGAGTTCAAAAGCAAGCCCAGGTTCTACTGACAACTAAGCTAACGATTTTTTCCTATGCCAGGCATCCTTTAATATTCTCCCAAAAGACTAGGATTCCATGGGCTTTTTGGAGACACTGGGAAACATGGAATTGGTGTGATGGCCTGTTCTACAGCCATTCTTGGGGGGATAAATGTATAAAGAACACCAGGGAACAGACTGAGAAAGAGTAGAGATAGCGTTTAATAAAAGCAACAAGAGCAAGGGTAAATCCTTAGGGAAGGTCCATTGAGGACTAACCAGTAAGAAATTTCTGGGGTACCTGAATATTTTCAACCCCATAGATTCAGAAGACAATGCCAGCTGTCTATGGGATTACAGGTGTGGCAGTCTTGCGACCCCTCCCACTGCTGGCCAGGAGTCCGTAGATTCCCTTCTGAGTTGGTGGTTGTGCTTGGCATGGGCAGGTTGCCAGGAATTTAGATGCTGATGTTCTAGCCATGACTTTGTTTCAAAAGGCAGAAAGTTGTATGGGCACAGGTAAAATCGTGGAGTCCAGACTGCGCTGGTCAAGTTGGAAAGCCTAACCTGCATGTGTGCCAGGTGAGTCCTGGAGGTCCATGATCCAAAACATTTCATGCCAGGAGGAGCCAGGAGGGGCTGCTCAAGCCAAAGATGTCAGAGCTGAGTCTTTGGCTTCTGTTTGTAATTCATATTTTGCTTCCCCTCTCTTCACCCTCCTCCTTACCTCTCTCTTCCTCTCCTTTCCCTTTCCCTTCCTTTCTCTCTCCAAATATTTATTGGGCACCTTCTCTGCACATGACCCTACATTTGTGATATGACATAGGATCCCTAACTTTGAGGGTCTTATAGTCTCATCAGGGAGGCAGAATCAATTCACAGTTGGTGCCATTAGAACTATAAAAAGAGGGGACAAGGCACTGTGGGAACACCAAGAAGGAAACTCCAATCTACCTCAGGGTGATACTGAGCTGAGCATCAAGGCATTAACTGTTTGGACTTAGCAAGCAGTGAATAGGGAAGGGAGAGTGTCCTGGCAAAGAGAAGACTGTGGGCCAAAGCACACAGGCGGAAAACATGAAACCTTTCAGAAACTACAGAAGTTCATTATAAGAGGTCTAGAGGGGTTGAGTGCCATATCAGTGGGAGATGTCATGGGTAGGGCCAGATTATGGAAAGAGCTGGACCCTATACTATAGACCCTATAGACAATGGAGAACCAGTTAAGCAATGGGTTTATGGCATTTGATTGTCTGGAAAGATAACTGGAGCTACTTGTGTGGAAGTTACATTGGAGGGTGGAAGTCCAAGGGAGGAAGAGCAGCTTGTAGGGTGGGAGCATTCTGGTGTGTCTCCTGCTCTACAGCATCCTTTTGAGTAGATTCAGCCACCACTTGGAGTAATTATAGAGCCTAGGAAGTGAAAATATGGCTGAAAGTATAAAAATCATTTTGTGGGACTTTACTTTTAAGAGCAGGCATCCTGGCAAAACAGGCGACCTCAGGGAATATCAGCACAAAGATTTTCAAGGACTTGAGTTGTTGCAAAAGTTGCAGTTCACAGAGAGCAGTTTTAAAAAATGTATGGCCTCTCTTTCTGTTAAATGCCTCAGAACCTCCAGAGAGAACCCAGCAGGTTGGAAACTAGAGGCCCAGAGACAACTGACGACACCAAGCCAGGCAGGAACATACAAAGCCTGCTTTTCCCAGGACTTCCACTTTCATAATTAGTTCCCCCTTTTGCTAAAGCAATTACCCACTTAACTGCTCCAATGAGAACTTAGACCATTGTCAGCTCCCGGGGTGAAAAAGTAATTTACTTCCCTCTGTAGATCGTGGGCACGCTAGTTCTTTGTTCAGACGGTTCCTATTTGCTGTGTGCCTACTGTGTGGCTAGGTGCTTTGCACACTTTATTTCATTGCATTGTCATAGGAAGCCCCCCACCATTGTAGTATCATCCTTATGTTACATATTAGGAAACAGATTACTCAGAGGAAATTGCAAGCTGACAGAGATAGCAAGTTGTGGAACCAGGAACTGAACCCAGTACGTGAGGCTTTAGCGTCACTCCTAGGTCAGGAGGCCTCTGCACGGCACGTGCCTACTGGGAGAGGCAGAAACACACCGAAGTTAAGAGTCTGGGTTTTAGAGTCAGATTTTCTTGTACTGAATTCTGGTTTTGCTGTGGGCTCGTTGGGGAATTTGCCCAAGGGCTCATAGGTTGAAACTTAAAGAAATGGAAGGATGCAGCTAAAGCACTTTGCACAGGGCCTGGCCCAAGCAACTGATTAACAAATCCCTACCATTATTGGTAAGAATTGCTAAAAGTCTGAGTCTGAATATTTTTCCCAGTGATCACAATATTTCTGGTGAGTTTCCCAGGGTCTTTGGAGTATGAGCATAATCTCATACACAGATTTAGGGAGAAAGCACTGCCTGATGCCAGATGCATTCTAGAGTATTATTTTATTTAATCTGCAACCAGGAAGGGCCCAGGTCAAGATTTCACCTCAGGCAGTTGGCTCTTTCCTCACTGCGCCATGCTGCCTGTCCATGCTGCCTGTCCTGCTTTTGTTTTCATGGAGAAGTTTGGGACAGGAATAACCTCAGTGATCAGAAACCTAGAGAGGGCAGAGAGTACGTGAGCCTCACTAATTTGAAGTTAGCTCTCAAAGTGCTGGCCTTTTAAAGGATTGTTTTCCATGTAAAATTTCAAATGACACACATTTTTTTCTGAACAATTAACTTTGCAGAGCATAACTAACGCAGACTTTTTGTAGTGATACGAACAAAAGCAAGATATTAATTAAATAGTTACTTTTAAGAGCTGTGTCTTTTAACAGCTTAAAGAAAACACCAACTACCCACTGCATTATTCTATTACCACTAATTCATATATTTTTAAAGAGAAACATTGAAAGGGAACGATTTTATTGAGTGTCTAGATTTATATAAACTCACCGCTGAGTTGACTGTTTAACATCCTATGTCATATAATCTGCAATGAAGCCCATGGTTGCTATTATTATCCCCCAGGTGAGGCCAAGGAGGCTCAGAGACGTTTTGTTGCTTGCCCCAAATTCACAGAGCTAGAAATGGAAAAATGGGGTTAGAATTCCATGACCAGTAGTGTCCTTTCTACTTTGCCATCTTCTAATTTGAGCAGACATAAGACCTTTTAGATGAAAACTAGTGAGCACTCATAGCCTGGATTTGCATTTTCCAGACCTTCCTATGTGACACTGAACCCATGGCCAGCCATAGGCCAAGAGACACCAAGAATGTGCCTAAAGGACAGAGCAATTCTCAAAGATTTGCAGCTGGGAGCTATTCGAGGTCAGAGCAGGCAGGGTGATAGAAATTCTGGTAAGTAGGGGATAGAAATGCATCTAAGGACAAAGGAAAGAAAATGTTCAAAAACGTTAATGGGATCAAGACACCAATCATTAAAGTGTTGGAATTTGAGTCTGGTTCTGAATTGTTAATTGACTTTAGCAACTGTTTTGTATGATTGCCAGGATAGGGATAGTTCTCAGGATTGGATAGGCCCAGGTCTACAGGCATAAGTGAAGAAGTAACTGTATTTGTCGAGGAGAGGATGAGAAGTTGATAGGCAGGGTGGGTTCTGACAGCAGAGATGTGGGATGGGAGAGGCAAGGATCATGGGATAAACCTCAGACTAGAACAAAATGTTTTGTTTTGTTTTGTTGTCGAGATAGGGTCTTGCTCTGTCACCCAGGCTGGAGTGCAGTGGTGCAATCTTGGCTCACTACAGCCATGACTTCCTGGACTCAAATGATCCTCCCACCTCAGCCTTCTGAGCAGTTGGGATTACAGGTATGTGCCACCATGCCTGACTAATTTTTAAATTTTTTGTAGAGGTGGTTTTGCCACATTGCCCAGGCTGGTCTTGAACCCATGGGCTTAAGTGATTCTCTTGCCTCAGTCTCCTAAAGTGCCAAGATTACAGGTATTAGCCACTATGAGTGGCCCATATTTATTTATTTATTTATTTATTTATTATTATTTTTTGAGGTGGAGTCTCACTCTGTCGGCAGGCTGGAGTCCAGTGGCACCATCTCGGCTCACTGCAACCTCCGCCTCCTCGGTTCAAGTGGTTCTCCTACCTCAGCCTCTCGAGTAGCTGGGATTAAAGGTGGGCGCCACTACGCCCAGCTAATTTTTGCATTTTTAGTAGAGACGGGGTTTTCACCATGTTGGCCAGGCTGGTCTTGAACTCCTGACCTCAGGTGATCTGCCCGCCTCAGCCTCCCAAAGTACTGGGATTACAGGCATGAGCCAAATTTATTTTTAAGTAAAAGAATAAAATGACTTTTATGAAGAAGGTAAACTTTTGAAACACAGCTGAGGCATAGAACTTTCTGTGATAATAAGTATTTTCTATATCCAATAAATATTTGCAATATCCAATATGGTAGTCGCTAACTACATGTGGCTTTGAAATATTTAATATCTCCCTAGGTATGTGACTAAGGGATCTCCTTTCTTGCTTTATTTAATTTTATTTACACTTAAGTTTAAATTGCCATGTGTGGCTAGTGACTACCATATTGGATGGCACAGCTCTAAAAAAGAAATTACGATGATTCCCTGAGAAACTTAAAATGCTATAAATCTCTTTGACCAATAGCTACTCAAAAAGTGTGAAGATGATTAAGATATAAGTTGCAAGAAACCCTTCTCACAGGTCAACAAAGCACTGATTGAGTCAGCAAAGAGCTTATTTTATGATACATGAGATAATATAGGCAAATACATATTATGATAGCAGAAAAGATAGACATTTATATCAAATAAATATTATAAAATCAGCTTTATTCCAAAGCATTATGGAATGATTCCATCTGCCAAATGGTTTTTGTTGTTGTTTTGTGGGACAGGAAGAAAGTTATTCCTAAGATAGATAAATTAATATTTACCCAATTTTTAAAAAATTTGCCTCGAAAGAATGAATGATTTGAGTATTGCCATCATGTTGATTATACAAGAATAATTTATTTCATGGTTAACTCTGAATTTTCAAGTTGTTTTCATTATGAACCCTAAAAGAAACAGGCAAGTACGCACAAGTTGTCCAAATGGTAAAGATAAAATCTGGTCAGTTCTTTAAGGACGGTCAGTGTTAGCAACTCCATCTCAGGGGTCCTGCACTGGGAACACGTGTGGTCATCAGGATCACAGTCACCATCCTCCACAAAATTCCCCTGGACGTGGCAACTGAAGACTACTCTGTAAGGGTGGAGGTCGGCGCTTCCCTTTTCCTTCCAGGGAGGTGGGAAAAGGCCTTGTTTTTGTATAACAGCAGCCCAGAATTCCAAAGCAGGAGAAATGAAGGCTGCTCTATAGCCGGTTGGCTGGGTTTTTGTAATGTTACCTTTTCTGAGGTTCCCCCAGACTTCTAGGCATCTGGAGTCCTCCCTGGAACAGAAGGTTTTTAAGATCCTGCAAATGGAGCCAGTCTTCTCTAGCGGGGGACAGAGTAAATGACTTAATAGGCCTATCACATCTTAATTTTTTTAATGGTTTTATATCCTGGGGTAACAGTGAGGAAGGCATGATTTTATTATTATTAATTATTATTCTCTTATTACAGTTTTCCAGTCTGGCTCTTTGATGTTTACAAGTTCAGACAACATGTGGTTTTCAAGCCAGGTTTCATAATCTTAAACTACCTTTCCATGTGGCTTCTGTCCACCCTATTTGGTTTTAGATCTTGTTTATGTTTGGCTTAAATCATGAGTTGGCTGTGGTGTTTATTTTGCCACATGGATTCAAGGCATCAGATGAAGACAGCATTTTGGATGGCATCTACATCGAAGCACAGTTACGAAACTTGGGTGTCAATGCTTGCCAGGCTCTGGCTGGGTGGAGGAGTCCTGGGCTGCCCATTGAATTCTGCCTGATCTCTGCTACTTGCCTCGCAAGGGTGTGAGCTTTATAGCTACAGTCTAGATTCTCTGCTCAAACTAGAAAGTCTCTGTTCTACAAGGATTTTTGGCTTTGTTAGCCACAAATATTAGATGCATAAGTGTGTGACATAAAATAACATAAAAAACTCTACTAGGTACAATTGTCAAGAGTCTTGCGTGCCAGGCCCAGGGGTTTATGTCTTGTAGAGTAGTGCAGTAGTACTTAAAGGGTGGTCCCTGGAAAAGCAGTATCAGCATCACCCAGCAACTTGTTACAAATGCAAACTTCCAGGCCCTGTCCTAAACTTACTCAGTCAGAAACTCTGGGTGTGAGGCTCACCGATCTGTGTTTTAACCAGCCCTCCACATGGCTCTGATGCATGCTCCAGTTTGGAAACTGCTGGTGTAGGGCATGGGGAGCTAGTTGAAAATTGTTAGGGCTGGGAGCGGTGGCTCACACCTGTAATCCCAGCACTTTGGGAGGCTGAGGTGGGCAGATCACTTGAGGTCAAGAGTCCAAGACTAGCCTGGCCAACATGGTAAGACCTCATCTCTACTAAAAATACAGAAATTAGCTGGGCATGGTGGTGCACGCCTGTAATCCCAGGTACTCGGGAGGCTGAGGCAGGAGAATCACTTGAACCTAGGAGGCAGAGGTTGCAGTGAGCCGAGATCACGTCACTGCGCTTCAGCCTGGGAGACAGAGTGAGACTCCATCTCATAAAAAAAAAGTAAAAAATATGAATGAAAAGTGTTAGGTAGTGGAGTGAAATGGTCATTCACACGCATTTTAGAAAGTTCTTGCCTGAAATGGGAGAGACACTGGAGTCAGTGGAGAACAGTAAATCAACTTTATTGCAAAAATCTGAGCAAGGACATGATGCGTATCTCAGCCAGGATGTAGCAATGAGGCTAAAACCTCACTGGACTCATCTGAAAGATGATGTGGAGGTAGAATTTATTGTGTTTAGTTATTGCCTAATTATTGAACATGAGGACCGGAAGTCTAGAATGACTCCCAGCTTCTGTCTTAGGTAGATATTGATGCTATTTAACAAGACAGAAAACAAAAGAAAAGCCTTTTCCCAAAAACCATGCAGAATCCAGAGGGCAAAAATTCAACATCCAGTCAAATTTGTGTGGTTTTGGCCACTTGGCTCAAACCCTAGAGAAAGGATTCTGTTGAAAGGCAGACAATAAAGTATCGACCACAATGTCATGAACACAATGGGGCATATTGAAACCACATGCCTCTTGAATCAGAATACATGTTATGACAGTTCTGTCTTCACTTCTGTTGGGCACCTGTAGTTTTGGTGGTGAATGAGTTGGCTGTGAAGATTCAGGCTGAGACTGAACATAAACAGACAGGAGAGTTCACCAGCATCGGGGACTGGCTTATGTAGAATACAGCACCGCCTCCAAGTTGTGTCAGATCTTTACATTGGCATCTTTGCCATTACCAAGGATGTGGTTTTGTCCATGGTCTGCGTGAACATAGGTATTAAGATGTCATGTAAAAGGGTGATTATTCTGTGTGGTCGTAGACTTCAAAAGGTCAGAGGAAACAGTCATAGCCTTTTTTTTTTTTTTTTTTTTGAGAAGGTGTCTTGCTTTGTCCCTCAAGCTGGAATGCTGTGGAGCTCACTGAAGTCTCCACTTCCTGGGTTCAAGTGATTCTCCTGCCTCAGTTTCCCGAGTACCTGGGTTTACAGGCGCCCACCACTATGCCCAGCTAACTTGTATTTTTAGTAGAGATGGGGTTTCACCATGTTGACCAGGCTGTTCTTGAACTCATGACCTCAAGTGATCTGCCCACCTTGGCCTTCCAAAGCACTGGATTACAGGCATGAGCCATCGCATCCGGCCCAGTCATAGCATTTTATAGTGGAAAGAAAACTCAGTGATAAGTCATCAGACCCACTTATTTCATAGATGGGAAAATTAAGGCCCAGAGAAAGGAAATGACTTGTCCATGTCCAGGGCCTCCATTTAGGGCCGAGTACAGGATGTTTTTCTCCATGATCACCTCAAGGCAATCCCTAATTCCAGCTCACATCACTCAGTGAGAGCAATAAGGACAAACTCAAATCGAGCCCATCTGTGTGTCAACAGGCACAGTGCTGCTCATTCCCTGTGGATCAGCTCCTTCAATCCCCACCTCAATGCTGTACTTTAAGGACTGATGTTATTCCCATTTTAGCAGATGTGAAAACAGGCTTAGAAGGGTCAAATCCTTGCCCAAGTTAACTCTATCAGCCAGGTAAGTGTCCGACCTGGTATTTGAAACCAGATGCCTGATTCTAGGATCTGTGATTTCGACAGTGATGCTCTGTTGTTTCTTTTATCTCTGAAGCTTTCCTGAGCCCTGGCCTCAACAAGAGCTGGCCTCTTGCTATGTTTTTCAGCAGCCTCCATCCTCCCTTCTCTGCAACTTTAATCTCCCTTTGTCATTATTATCTGTTGTCTCCTGTGCGCTCCCACGAAGCTCTGCATTCTGCTCTCGTTACAATTGTCATGCTTTGCTTACAGATTGTTCCCCACTTGATTGTAAGCTTCAATGGAGGAAAGACATTCCATCCATCTTGTTCACAACTATGCGTGTGCCTGACACCTAGTCACTGTCCAATAAATACCTTTTGAGAAAAAAAGAATGTGTAGCAGGGCCAGGCACAGTGGCTCACATCTGTAATCCCAGCACTTTGGAAGGCCGAGGCAGGTGGATCACTTGATGTCAGGAGTTCAAGACCAGCCTGCCCAACATGGTGAAACTCTGTCTCTACTAAAAATACAAAAATTAGCTGGGCATGGTGGCGCATGCCTGTAATACCAGTTACTCGGGAGGCTGAGGCATGAGAATTGCTTGAACCTCAGAAGGCGGAGGTTGCAATGAGCCAAGATAGTGCCACTGCACTCCAACCTGGAGATAGAGTGAGGCTCCATCTCAAAAGAAAAAAAAAAAAAAAAAAAAAAAAAAAAGAACGTATAGTAAGACATGGGCTTTTCAAGGACAGGGATCCTGTGTCAGCCATCTCTATTTCTTCTCCAAAGCCTACCATGCTATTGTCATCATGTAGTGGGGACACTCTAGGGTTTTTGAAAGCATAAATCAAGAGGAGAATTCAGCTGGGTGTGGTGACTCACACCCACACCTATAATCCCAGCGCTTTGGGAAGCTGAGGCAGAACTTCTTTTTTTTCCAAAAAATATAGAATTAAAGATAATTCTTCTCAGAACAAAGAACAAGGTTGGTCACAGCGCGTTCAGGAGGACTGTGTGTCTTCGGGGATAGAGGAAGCAGTTGGCACAGACAGGGGAGTCTGGAGACTGCCAAGGACAAACTATGGTGACCTCACAAATGTTCCCCATATGTGGAGCACTGAAAGTCTGAGAAGCATTCTGACAGGGAGAAGGGAGAAGGAGAGAGTCACCTTCGCTTAGTGTCTACACTGGCCTGTCTTGCTTCCTCCTCGGTCCTACAGTGTGGAAGCCACAGCTCTTGTTCCTGAGGTTGAAGGATCTTAATGACTCCTACACATAGTAGGTAAACTACAAATGTCAAATGATTACATGTAAGAAACACCAATAATCTTCGTTAAAATGTATTAAGTGCTACAAACTAGCTACTATAATATGTTACATGGGTTGTAAAGTAGACCACCATTATCCCCAATTAATCATGAAGGAAACAGAAATCCTGGAGGATGAAATTGCCTGCCTATGGCTACACAAGCTAGCAGGTGGTGAATCAGAGTTGGAGCCCAGCAGTCCAGCATCCGTACCCTTCACCACCCCCATCAACAGCCCACTGTGAGTGACGTGTTGCAGCAGCACAGATGTGCATCAGACACAGACTCCTCCTCAGGGATCATTTCTCTGACTGCATAACAGGAGCCAGGCTGGGTGTTGAATGAGGGCACAGCATTATCAGCAAGTTGTAATGGCAGGGAGCATTCAGCGAGCATTCCTGGCACAGGTGTGGGTAGAGGCACACAAACCCATAAATGAATAGTTGAGTATTGGATGTGAAGGGATGGGAGTCAGTTTTCCCCTACCCTGGTAGGTAATATCTGTCTCTTCCTCACTGCTGTTCTAAAAGATGGCCCCAAAAGTTCGGTTTCTGTGAAATGTGTTCTAGATTTGTGGCCCCTTAGGGATTCTGGGGCTGTTTCCCCTGGACAGAGGTGAAGGGACTGGCTGGACTGGTCCAGCAGCCAGGGGGCCATGGAGTGGCTGCGACCTCAAGCAGGGTATGTTCTTCCACCCTCTCTTACTCTCTTACCTCTCAACCAGGGAACTGCGGTTCAGGCCCCTTGTGGGGATGTGATAAGAGAAACCAAGAAGATAAGTGAGGCGGGGCTTGGGCCTTGTCCACTTCCCAGCAGATTCACCTGCTCAATGGACTACCTTGCTATGTGGTCCTGAGGAAGCCCTTCAAGGGCTTGGGTCTATTGCCTGTGGAGGGGATGGTGATAATGCTTTCTGGCTCTTGCAGACCCTGAGTGAGAGCTAGTGATTGAAAAGAATGTGGAAAGGCATTTGCAGTGTGGTTTGCTGCTGGATCTGAGCCCACCGTGAAAGCTGGGGTCTCCTGACGCAGCACTTGGGCAACCATATCACGCCCTCCTTGCTGATCTGGGCATGTGTATGTTAGTTGTGTGTGTGCAGGTGTCTGTAGGCATTCAGTGGTTCTGCCAGGGAATTTGTTCTTTACAACCGAGCTGTTCACAGGCAGGAAGGCCTGACCGTGATGTCAGTTTCTCCCCAGTGACTCTGTGGGATGAACTCTGCCCTATACTTACTCCTCCTCCTGCAACCCATCCTCTAACTTCTGTGATTGGGGTCCTTGGCGATGAGCCATGTCATAAAGCCAGGCTCTTCCACCTGCAGAGCACTTGGCATTTCCAGACCACATGCGTGATACTTAGGAGAAGGCTCCTCTTAGCACAGTCAAGAAGGGTAAGAAAAGTTCTGCCATGGGAACTTACCATATGCCAGGATTGTGCTAGACCCTTTGCACAAGGATCTTTAATTCTCAGAAGTGTTTCTGAGAGGGAGATATTTTTATGCCATTTTACTGATGGAGATGTCAAAACTTAGAGATGTTACAGAAACACCCACAGCTAGTAAGTGGTGAAGCCCATGGCTTTCACGTTTTTTTGTTGTTTTTGAGACGGAGTCTTACTCTGTTGCCAGGTTAGAGTGCAGTGGTGTGATCTCGGCTCACTGCAACCTCAGCCTCCCAGATTCAAGTGATTCTCCTGCCTCAGCCTCCTGAGTAGATGAGACTACAGGCACATGCCACCATGCCCAGCTAATTTTTGTATATTTTGAAAGTAGAGATGGGGTTTCACCATATCGGCCAGGCTGGTCTCAAATTCCTGACCTCGTTATCTGCCCGCCTTGACCTCCCAAAGTGTTGGGATTACATGCATGAACCACCGCACCCAGCCACAGTCCATGGTTTTAATTTGGCCATCCTGTGGAGACTTGTGAGGCTGAGCAGTGATGCTGCCAAGGCCATAAACACTGGACTGACTCTTTGGTAGTTTCGGCTTTTCTCTGGGAGGGCTCCATGGATTGTTCCCTGGGAAGGGACTGTGGCTCCTTCTGCCTCATCAGAGCATCCATTCCTGAACCCGATGTTTCTCTACTGTGAACCAATCCTCATGTTTTATTCTCTAACCTCGGCTTTGCCAAAAAGCAGGCAGCGTTTGGAGAACCTACAGAGGCGACAGACTGAGTTCTGCCTCTGGTAGGTACAACGGTGGGCAAACCTGTCTCTGGGCCTCAGTTTTCCCACCAGTGATATGAGATTATTCTAGAATGATATTTTAGAGTCTTTTCAGCTCTGACTTCATTTCATTTCGTTGCATAGCATTGCATTGCTTTGTATTTTATCTTTAGACACCCTCCCCTCTCTGAAACGTTATACTCTTTCTCACTGAGGCTTCTCCCCTTCTGGCTAGTCTGTCTTAAAGTATAGCACCACCTTCTGGTGATTGGTTTACTCCTTTTTCCTCCCAACTCTAGCTCCTGTCTGATTCTTGGTTCCTCCCTTCCTCCAGAAACCAGGCTGAAAACCGATGACCAGGCACAGGCCCCTGGCTGTGGGCATCTCTCTGCAGAGCTCACCTGGGAGGGTCAGTGGTGAGTTAGGGCTGGGCTCGGCATTCTTCTATCAAGACCGTGCCGATGCCCTTCCTGGGGCTGAGATCACACCAGGAGCGCGGGAGGAGTTGGCTACCTTGGCGGAGCCTGGAGGGTCTGGGGCGGCAGCAGCTGAAAGTGCATAATTCATGAGGGATTTGCTCCATCAGGAAGCAAGGGCAGAAGTAGACGAGGTCCTTGGCCTGGTTTTTCCTTCCCTTTTGCTTTTGTTTTTGAGGTGAAGAAGCAGGCTTCAGGAAAATGTATGGGCAGCCGAGTTTCAGAGGCTCTTAGAGTTTTTGGATTATTTTTTCTTTTTTTTTTTTTTTTTTTTTTGGCTTTATTTTGTTTGGAAAAGAAAGCAAGAAAAAGAAGGGGTGTGTTTAGGGCTTTTTCTCCCATGAGGGAAATATGGACATCCTCCCTGAGCGTGTGCCTTTGTCTCTCTGGGTTATGGCTCCCGAGTAGATTTCTCAAAGCTGCTCTCATCTCCCCACACTCATGGTGGTCTGAGGGTTCAGCTATGGGGATAGAGAGGATGGAGGGCTGCGGGGGATCTTCTACCAGGACCTGTCAGCTCACTACCTAGGAGTACAGAGTTTAGGCTTGTTTCTATCCTGGAGAAACCCAACTGCCCCCAAACAGGCCAGGCCACGTGCGGCTTTAAATTTCTGGAAGTACACTTGGTTTTGACTAGGGAATGTTTGCTGTATGAACTCTGACCTGGCAGATAGGAGACGGGATTCCAAATGATCATGAACGCACTGCTCTAGGTGTTCTTCAGCAACTGAGTGTCTTTTATCTGCCAAGCATAGTTTCTTCTTTTGCAAGAAGATGGTAGAAATGAAAGAGTTTCAAGATTTCTAAGCTTCATTCTATCCCATTATTGTCGAGCACTAGGAGTTAACTGATAGGGGTTTTCATTCATACTCTGTTTCTTCCCTGGTAAGCCAAGTAACTTGTCTTGCTCCTAACGAGTTTGTCAGTTTGGGCAGCATCAGGCATTGGAGTGGGACGGGTCCAAGATGTGCAGGTGTCCCATGCCATCCCACGCCCATGGGCTCTGCATGCTTGCAGGGTTGTTGGAAGGATGTCCAAGGCTGCACTGAAACTTCACTGCTGTGGATTGGGTGGGTAAGCACACATATAGGTGCCTGGGCCTGGAGCAGGCTGGGGAAGTGCAGGGAAGGTAGACAGAGCCAATGGGATGGCTATGATCCCATACAGAGAGCCACTAATGCCCATAATTAATGCCCATATATCAATCAAAAGGAAGGAATTATCAGCAATTGAAAGAGAAATGTAAACACAATTCCAAATTGTACATTATTTAAATCTTCACCCAGTCTGGTGGTCCGTGTTTGTTCTATGCCACGAGGCAAATGTGTGTACCTGCACAGACACACCTGTGTGCGTATGCTCTGAATTGGAAGGACTTCGTCGAACGAGGCTGACAGGGTGATACTCAGCTGCCAGGCCTCAGCCATGTGGGAATTGGCAGGAAACTGTTGGTAAATCACTTGGGATTCTGTGGGTACAGGCGCTGTGTTCATTGAAGATATCATTAACGCCTTTCGTCAGGAGCCAGAAGCCCACAGTGCAGTCTACCAGTGCTTGACTTAGCTTGTCCAGTAGTGAAATTAGCATAATAAAACTCAGTTAACAGAGATGCTACAGATTTAATTAGTTCCTTAACAATTAAAGAAGAGTTATGAGATCTTGAGCCCTCCATCTTCAAAAGCAATTTGGGCAGATTGATGTCACCGTCCGCCATCTCCGCCGAAATTCTGGGCTGCCAACATCAATTTGGGAAATTGCTCCTATTATTCTGCCTCCTTTCTTACCGTCTTGAAAGGAAGCACTTCCAGGTTGCCTCTCAATTGATTCTTCCAGAGCCTGGGACTCACTGGAAATAGGGAGGTTCTGCCCTGTGGGCTGTGGAGCTTCTCCTTTGGAGTGCCTGGCCCCCCTGCCTCTTTTCCCACATCCCAGGACCTGCCTCATCTTCCCTTTGCACTCTGCAGGTGCCCAGTAGATACAGAAGTTGTAGCTATCATTCTTCTAACATCCATTTTTTTTTCCTTTAGACAAAGTTTCACTCTTGTTGCCCAGGCTGGAGTGCAGTGGTGCAATCTTGGCAACCTCCATCTCCCGGGTTAAAGCGATTCTCCTGCCTCAGCCTCCTGAGTAGCTGGAATTACAGGCATGTGCCACCATGCTTGTCTAATTTTTGTATTTTTAGTAGAGATGGGGGTTTCACCATGTTGATCAGGCTGGTCTTGAACTCCTGACCTCAGGTGATCCACCTGCCTCGGCCTCCCAAAATGCTGCGATTACAGGTGTAAGCCACCGTGCCCAGTGTTGTTGTTCTAACTTCCTGTGCATTAGGTGCCTCTTTGGAATCTGTATTAGATGCTATAAAAGGTAATACAGCTGTTAAGCTGTTTGTTCTGGGCTGGTGGATTTAGCAGTGTTTGGGCATGGTAGGTGACTGAGTGAAAGCTACAACAACTTGAGAAGTTCAGGACACTCACTCAGGAAACCTGTGGTAGCTCAACCTCTTATTTTCTGGTGTTTTGTGTGTGTGTGTGTGTGTGTGTGTGTGTGTGTGTGTGTTTTGTCTCTTCAGGAATCATGTTTACAAAGCATTCCCTTGGCAAGAGGTTGTCTATAGGATCCAGATCGTCTGACCCCACGTCAGATATCCTTTATAACCTTGCTTTTATGGTCCTCTGACCAGCAGCATCAACATCACCCTCACCTGGGAGCTCATTAGGAATGCAGAATCTTAGGCCCCATCCCTGATCCACTGAATTGGAATCTGCATCTTAACAAGATCCTCAGGCAATCTGTAAGCATGTGCATGGTTGAGAAGCACTGCTTTAGAACACTTTGTAGCAATATCTCTTGTCCAAGAGCTGGGACCAAGATAGCTGTGAAGGCCAACACAGGTCTCAGGTGTTCTTCTTCCTGCAAGTGAGGGTTGGACAGCCCAAGCCACGCCTCGCCTGGGCCCTGAGGAGGCCTCACCTCCCACTCCCCATGGCAGCAACATTCTCCTTGAGCCTTCCTTGGTGGTCCAATGTCAGCATCTTGCCAGTCCAGGCGAAGGCACCATGCCACACTGACAGATGGCCCAAAGTAGGACAGACAGAAGAAATGTATGTTTATCAAATTTGGGTTGAAAAGACCACGTTCCCCCAGCATAGGCTGTCAAACAGCTGTCATTCGGGAGCATATGGCCCAGCGGTGAGAGGGCACAGACACAGCTAATCCCACTCTTAGAGAGATTAGCTCTGACGAGTGAAGAAAGTTGCGGCTGTCGCCAGGGTGCTGCCCGGGAGGAGATGGTGGAGGGTCTGCATTGTGGTTCATTTCCCGAATCACCTTCCCTGTTATCCAGGCTCCTGTCTGCAAAAGAGAAGCCAGAATAAAATGATGCTGTAGAAATAACTATGACGGTAATAACAATAAATCTACCATTCATCAACCACCTGCTTTGTGTCAGGTAACAGTAGGTTATTTATTTCTACCACTTTATTCCATGCAGAGGCCCTTTTGGAAACATATTATTGTCTCCACTTTACAGATGAGAAACACAGGTCTCTGAGATGCGATTGTGGGTCCCTAGGTGGTGCAAGTAATGGTGGTTCCTGCAGTCCCTGGGCAGGTCAGGAAACACTCCTGCATTCAGGTAGCCAGTTCTGGCCCCCATGTAATGAAGATGCTGACAACTAAAGTATAAGGAGGGAGCAATGTGTGCAGCACAGAAGCAGATTAGACGATGCCTACATGCAGTGGCTTACATGGGAACATGACTTTTTACACTGCTGAGAGTTCAGGACCACGGCAAATGGGACAGCAGGCCTTGCACAATGTGACTCTCTGTCCAGCTCAGCGGGAGTCCAGCACACCTGAAGCCAAGGCATGAGACATATAATTTCCCACGCCATCATCTCCACCCAAAACTTCACCCCTCAGGGTGCCCTGTGTGGTGAGTGGACTAAATGGGCTGAGACTTTAAGAGCAGGAGCACACACTTATTGAACACCTGCTGAAAGTCAAACTCTCTTCTAGACACATGTCATGCAACCTGGCTGGTGTTGAGGCTGTGGTCCCCCTGCAGGAAGAGGACACTGAAGCGGTGGGGGCTGAGAAGAAACCGGCAGGTGGCTGTTGACCAAGCTGTGGAGAAGTAGCCATTGCTGCAAGCCCAGGATGGCTCCAGATGGCTGGCGTTCAGAAGTGGTTCTGTTTCCTCCACTGAGGCTGTTATTTTTAATTGCCATGTGCATTTCTCACTCAGCCCAGGAACGGAAGCTGAAGGGTTGAAAATACAGTCTCATGTAGCAACTTGTGTAGAGATTCTGGTCTGATCAGAATGGAGGAGAGAGTGCCGAATATGATATTATAAGTGAAAACATGTTTGTTTTATGTGCTTGGATAGAAGGATCATGCAGCTCAGTCCTTAGCCAAATTTCAAAGAGTTTCCCTAAATGACCTCAAAGAGTCCCTGATCTCAGTAAAAGTAAGAATTTCAGTTCAGCGAATGTTTTTAGAGCATATCCATGAGCCAGGGATGCCCAGACGTGACTTAGATGAGGGCCTTGCCTCCAACAGCTCATAATCAGAAGGGGATTAACAGATAAGAGAACACCTTTCCACAGTCTTGGTTTTATCATTTATGGTTTAATTGTTAAAAGAAAACTCAAAGGTTCATGATACTTTCTTGTAACTTACTGTGAAATGTGATAGGCAGAGTAACGCCTCCCCACCTTCAAAGATGCCCACGTAGTATAGAAAAGGAGATGTGATGATACGGCAGAGGCCAGAGTGATGCACGGCCATGAGCCCAGCAATGCGGACAATTTCTAGAAGCTGAAAAAGGCAATAAAATGGAGAACCCAGACCCTCCAGAAGGAACAAAGCATCACAGAACCTTGATTTTAGCCAGCAGGATTTTGGATTTCTGACTCCAGAACTGTAAGCTAGTAAAATTGGTATCATTTTAAGCCACCAAGTTAGTAATAATTTGTTACAGCAGCAAAAGGAATCTAACATAGGGCACAGTCTGAACCCTGCATAGGAGAAGGGCAAGAGGGGATGCCACCTGGCCAACCATGACCTCGTCAATTGCCAAACACCTGCCCATCAGTAAGTGATACAATCTATACTTGCCATCATATAAATGGTAACAGAGTTATTTTAACTGTATTTTATGGGGAAATGACATGCTATAATGGCATTTACAAATTTTGGAGGTGGTGACAGTCGTGGACTCTAGCCCTTGGGAGTGTTTGGGCTCTGGTATGCAGGTGAGCACAAGACCACCTGGAAGTCCAGAGTGTGGGAAGCTCACCAAGCTGGGGAGAAGGCTCCCTGAAGAAGCAGATGTCAACTTCAGTTTTGAACGATGGTTAAGACCCAGGCAGGTGACTGATGGAAAAGACTGAGGACATAGCCCGAACAAGCACGCAGCGGTGTGTGCAGTTATGTATTAAGAGAAGCCAAATCGTGGCACCCCAATTCTACAGAGGAATGCAGCTGGCAGGCCATAGAGGATATTCTATATCATGATAAGAGATTTGGGCTTCACCTACTTTGGCAATAATGGCAACTCATCAATACATTTTAAATGAAGGTTAAACTGATCAGTCTATGTTTTACAGGCATCATATTGACCCATACAAATTGGATTGGAGGGAGCAGAACTAACGTTCCATTAGGAGAATTCCAGATGAACAGGCAAGGGGTACCCTGGAAAAGCTAAGTTGCTCTTTCATTCCTCCTAGACTAGCATATTCCCTGGGACGTCTTCTCTTACCTTTATAGTTACATGAGTGGACTTCTCCATCTGACCCTTTACCTCTCCAGAGTAATGGAGCTGGCATATTTGTCTGGCTCTGGTCCTTGGAATGGGCCCTGATAGAGGCACTCACAGTCATTGCAAAGGGCTGGAGAGTCTGGGCCTGACTGCTTTCTGTTCTGGAGATTAGATTTGAAAGATACTGAGATTTTGCTCTGGAGCCCCTATTGTCATCTGTCCAAAATTACTAAGTGCCAGAGGTCTGTCTGAACACTGGAAATAGTCAATACTATTCCATTTTCACAATGTACAAAATCAAGGATTCTGGAAGCTATAGATGGAGGAGATGAATGCTGATTTGCTGAGAATTCTAGAGCAGGATAGGAAGCAGATTGTTAGTATTTTGAGAAGAGTTCAGTGATTACAAGGAATTAACATCCATTCATTGAGAATAACATCTGCCCTTCCATTAGAGACTGGATCTAGAAATAAAAATCCAAAGAACCCCTGTCCTTAGCTTGCAACAGCAAAAACACACAAATGGATATTCTTAATGGGGTTGTTGTGTTTGACGTGGAGAGATGCCAATTTTGAGAGACGCTGTGAGTGGTCCTCAGATATCACAACCAGCAGGGGGATTCTCAGGGGGTAAAACCCTTTGCTTGCCCCACTTGGATACCTGAAAGATACTGGATAGCTTTGCTTTGGAAATAAGCCCAGGGAGTCAAAGAGAAGGTAGCGCAGCAGGGAGATTCTAAACAGGATCTGAAGACTAAACATGTTAAAAAGATGAAAAGTATTCTATTCTCTGATCATATTATCACAATATGTTAGAGCTAGATTCTCTTGATAGTTCATTCACTTGCGTATTTAGTAATGTTTTTCTGAGTGACTATGCACTAAGTGCTCTGTCAAGCATAGAAGATACAAGGCCAACCTCTCTAACAGGTGTTTCCCTGGCAACTGGTCTCAAGGTAGAACAAGAAACAATGATAAACAGTAATTTTGTGCTGGCCCCCTTTCACACCCGTTAGATGGAGGTTTCTGGTAGGCTCAATGTTGCAACTTGCAAAAGGACATCTCAACAGCTCTTTGATAGTATTTGGCTTGGAGATGCATTTATTCTGCTCTTATTGGATTCAGATGTAGTCTTCTAATATTACAGCTTTTTTTTTTTCAGACAAGCAAAGAAAATCATAAAAAAAACATCCAAAGTTGATGAACCAAAATTCAATCTTAAGAAATCTTCATATTATTCTCAACATGAGCACGCGCGCGCGCACACACACACACACACACACACACACACACACGATTTTATGCCCTTGAAGTGATAGGTTCAAGATATTCCTGAGATTTAACTTACTTAAGGAAGTAATTTTAAATAATGATCTTTACTTGTATTGTTTATAACTTAAAGAAACATTTCAATCGGATCACTTGTTTCATACCTTGATTGAATACCTCTTCCTTACACAAACAGATTCTTATTAAATATGAGAGAGCGAAATGACCACTATTTTCACAATTTCTTTATATTTTGAACCAAGGCCAGGAGATATATAATTGCTGTCTAGCTGTGGATAAACAATGGGTGAGCTGACATTCATACGTGACCTCTTATTTTATGTGATCACGCCCCTTCTTGTGAGATACATGGTGAGTCCTCTGCCTTCTTTCTCTCTGCATTAAAGTCCACAAAGCAATCATTACCAACATGAAAACACCATTTGCCTGTTTGTTGTTCGGTTTTCAGCAACAAAACAACAAAAAGTTCCCAACGACTTTCCTCTTGTTGCTATGCTATATGTATGCCAATTAATATTCAGATTCTAAACAGGATCTGAAGACTAAACATGTTAAAAAGATGAAAAGTATTCTGTTCTCTGATCATATTATCACAAAATATTAAAGCATTCATTACTCACTCATTACTGTCCTATCAGGGGCCATAATCATTGCTACTGATATGATCTATAATCCACCAATATTAGTTCATAAAAGAAATGTGTTGCTTTCTCACTCTCTCTGAGCACATTTGCCATTAACTTTGTGGGTGGTTTACAAGCTCCTTGGCAACAGTATAATTGTACGTGTTTTTGTGCTCTGAAAATTTAACATTGAACTACACTTTCTTGATTTTCCTTTCTTTTCTACATTTAGTGATAAAAATTCATTAATTTCTTGTGGACAATGTTTTGCTCAATTAGTTCTAAACTGTTCTGATGGGATTAATAGAAAGGTCATCAGACTTTGCTGAAAAATGATTTTAGGACAAAGTTCTATTATAGTGTGCTAGGAACTAAGGACGAATGGATCCTCTATCCAAAACTTTCAGTTTTTGCATGTATATTATTACACTTAGTGGCCATATTTCTTTCTTTCTTTCTTTTTTTTTTTTTTTTGGCTGCTTGAGTAAAATTGTCAATGAGAGCATCCACGCACTCCAGTATATGAAATCACGTTTTATATTTGATTCATAGTTGTGTTCCTTGGCTCATTTATGACTGTAGAGATAGAGAAAAACATAAACTCAGTTTTTCCTACATCATCTCACAACACAGAATGCTTCTGTGACCAAATGGGTGTGAGATTTTCCCACATACCATGCAAATGATCCTATCGGCAGATTCTCCAGTAGACATCAGCTGGATGTCCTCTAATTCAATTCAATTCAGTTCGGTTCTGACACTGACTATGTGGAGATAGCATCAGATCCCACAGGTTGAGGGCTCAGTCCCATAGGACCACCTCTCGTTTCAGCTGCCTGTCATAAGCTTGGGCTTTTGGAATTTCTGAACAATTGGCTATAAATTTTGGTTTCCATAACCCCCTCTTTGGGTTCGATTAATTTATTAGAGTGGCTCACAGAACTCGGGGAAACACTTTACTTACATTTACTGGTTTATTAATACAAGATGTAACGAAGGAAGCAAATGAACAGCCAAATGCAGAGATTTACTGGGCTAGGTCTGGAGGGTCCTGAGCACAGAAGCTTCTGTCCCCGTGGAGCTGGGGTGTGCCACCTTCCGGCACATTGGTGTGTTCGTCAACTCAGGCATTTCCAGAATCCGGTCCTCTGAGTTTTTATAAAAGCTTCATTACATAGGCATGATTGATTACATCTTCAGCCGTTGGTGATCAACTCAACCTTCAGCCCCTCTTCCCTCCCCAGATGTTAGGAGGTGGGGCTAAAAGTGACCAGCCACATTTAGAAGCCTCCTAGGGGCTGCCAGCCACCAGTGTTCTCATTAACATACAACAAAACAATAGCAACAGCACAGTACCATATATATTTCCCAAAATGTACAAGTGTGTGCAATGAGATGAAGAAACAATAGGTAAGATATCCTATTAACAGAGTACCTTAGGTGAACTGACAACATAATCCCTATAGTACATGTAAAACTGTAAAGCATGTAATAATTATGGAAGAGATTTCGTGGAAAAATTACATTAATCTTACATTGCAAATTTGTGAAATGTATACGAACATGGTTGTTTCATCATGCTTTCACTTGAAACCATTCCACCACCTACACACCACTTGTGAGGCCACTGGGAGCCACCAGGAACCTGTAGACCACACTTGGGGAAACCCTGACTTACTTGGAACTACATCCTTTCCATGTGTGGCTCTTGAACCCCTCCCCACAATCAGCAGTATTTGTCATCCACATCCATCTGCAGTCTTTTCACAATGAGTCCCCAGTGCTCACAGAATTAAGTGAGGCATTCGAGGCCTTCCACAATGTGTGCACCTATAGTCCCGCTGTGATAACTGTCTTCAGGTTCTCTGAGTGTGTCTGGGTGAGTGTGTCTGGGTGTCCTGTGTGTGCCTTTTATTCCCACGACAAGTCCTTTCCCCTTCCCACTTCCAGTGGACCACATAGTAAAACATGATGAATGTACCTTTCTTACCTGGGAGGTACCAATTTTGAGGCCACTGAGCTCCATCACATCCTGCCTTCGCATTCACAGAGAAACTTGGATGCTCCAGGTGTGAAGGTGACTGGCTTTCATCAAGGCCCCCTCCCAGAGATGTTAGTCCAGGTATCTGGACCAGAAGAAACTTTAAATGTCAACTCTTTGTGATATACTTAATGGCCTCTCCTTTGATTTCCAAGTGTTGTCCCATTTGAGTCCTGTGCCTGCCTCACTTCTACCCAGTGAGGGTCCTTACCCAGCCCCGTACACCACTTGGGGACTGGCGGTGTTCCTGCTCCTTACAGTCATACCTGAAGGTGAGATCCCAAGGGTTTCATCATGGACCATTCGAGGAGATTATTGCACATAGATCCTTCTGGGTCTATCCCATCAGCTGTCCAGATAGCCCTAGACATGACCACACTTAAAGACCAAACTCAGTCCTGGACTCTGGGATTCTATTCCAATAGGTCATCAGCCCTCACAGCGTCAAGTCTAAATTCCTTGGTGTAGCATCAAGGCCCTCCACAATGTGCGTGGCAGCACTGGCTGCATGTCACTACATTTCCCAGCGCCCAGCCTGTTTCCAGCACATCACACCTCTGGCTCTTCCTAAGGGCGTGTCATCATCTCCAGAGCTTCCCCCGTCTTTGCCTCATCTGTCCCATCCTTCTGGAGCAAAGTGGGTCTTTGTGGTTTCTCCAACTCTAATGACTTCTTCTCCATAAGCTCTCCATGGATTCCCACTGGCATAGGTTTTGAAGTCAGGCAGACTTGAGTTCAAATTCCAGATCTGCTTTTCCTTTACCGTGTGACATTGCGTTTTTCACTCAACCCTTCTGTGATTTAACTTTCTCGACTACAAAACAGGGACAATGATTCTTGCCTTGGAAGAAAGACGTCAAAAGTAAAAGCAATGATGTCTTTAAAGTGCCCTACACAGCCTGATAAGTGTCACTTCCCTGCTCCTTCCTTTCTCCGTATTCCTTCAGCATGTTGATTTTTTACTTCTGTTTTACTTACTACTTATTACTGATTTACTGTAGTTCTCTTCCTATTTAATTTTCTTTATAATTCTTTGTAACATTTATCTTCTGAATTGAACTGGAAAATTCTTAAGATCGGGAAATATTTTCTTCATCTCCCCAGCTTTTGTGCCTAGTATGGAGTAGGTGCTCAGTAAATCATATATAATACATATATTATAAAATATATAAATATATAAAATATATAAGAATATATAATATACAAAATATATAATATATAAAATATGCTATATAATATATAAAATATATAATATGTGATACATAATATATGATAACCATATAATAACATAAATATGATATTTTAGTTCACTTTGGGAAACAAAAAGGAATATGGAATGGGAACTTGTTATTTCAACTAAAAACATGATACATCTAGAAGAAAAGGATTTAATTTTTTAAGGTTTTATGTGTGGCATTGCAGAGGAAAGGTAGGAAGTCACAGAGCTTTCCCCCCTAGAGGAGCAAAACAAAAATGGGGTAACAAGATGGACATTCATGTCCGAAGAAAAATATATGCAATCCTGAAACTTGTCAACTGAACCATCTCTGCAAAATATCAGTGCTGCTCTGGATAAAGAAAGGGCAATGGTGCCAAGTGAAAGCACCTCTCTTGCAAGCTTATCCCAGACACTAAGGGTTAACAGTAAACACACACACACACACACACACACACACACACACACACACACACAGAGAACTGTTTTCCCTTGCAAGATTAGTGCTGCTTTCCAATGCCTGATTTCCCCCAACCATGTTCCTATGTGATGATCCTTTGCCACACACAAGACTGTCATTGTATATTCATTCATTAGAGATAATGATTTTGAGTTTCTGTCCCCACTGACCTGTGGACAGATGGCTAGCATGAATGCCACGTTTATCTGGACACCAGATCAGCTTCAGCAGCCCTCTGATGGGCCTGATCGCCGTGTGGCAGCTGCATTACAGACCTCCTCTTTTCTCCTCAAGTCCCGGGGGGCTACCGACTGGGTGTACTGAATGTGAACTTCTGCAGAAATGGGCCTTTTGGTCATGACCAGTTTTGCTTTCTTTTCATAACCATCCGATAAACGTCGGGACTACTTTGAGCTAATCATCTCAGATTGGGGTAAAAACAATTAGAAGTTCTAGACTGTTAGAAGCGTTATTCAGTTCTGAAAAACAATTGCTTTTCTATACCCTTTCCGTGTCTGTGTCTGTCTTAATACATAAGGGTTCAAATAAAGCCTAGAAGTAAATGGAAGGGTTGTATTTGTGAATGGTACCTGCTGAATTCTTGACTGCATTTAAAGATCTGATGGCAGTTCCACAAAGGGGACCAATTCTCGGCTGGAATAACTTCTGGTGGACCTGCTTAGTGAAAAACAAGCCAATCACTAATTTGATCATTTCAGACAGAGAGGTTTCTGTAGTAATTATTTTCTTTTAGCAAAAATTATTTCTCTTAGCAAAAAGACTTTCAATAAGGCAGTTTTAATGAATTATTTCCTCTACTGCTTTAAAAAAGATATTTGGCTATACTAAAATCACAGTAGCATTTAGAATCAGACTTGTATGAATGAATAAAGTAGATCAATTTTGATTTAATCACCAACTGTGAAACCTTTATAAGAACAGTTACACTTAGGGCTGCTGACAATTGCTATTATTTCATTGATCCACTCAACAAACGATTTTTAGTTATAAAATTCTGTGTCTTGGCCTCTATATGTCAAGATTGATTTCCCTCTTCCAGGGAATACTGACAAGCTCTCAAACTTTACCTGAGAGGAAAGAAGAGTAATTAGAGTTTAGAAAACTCCATGAGAGATTTTAGAATTTATTCCCTCCCATTAACATGTTCCCATTAATTATTTCCTTTACAATATTTGTATTTTAAAACTAGGTCCTGAATGTGTTAAAAAAAAGTTTGCAGAATGGTATCTCCTCTTTTTACTCAGCCTCTTCCTCCTTGTCATCACCCCTGTGATCCAAAGTGGTTTTCCCCAAGCTCGGTTCACCGTATATATTAAACAAAAAGCCACTTAAAGCATAATGCAACCATGGATTCTTCTGGTCATGGCACATTCCTTTTGAGATCTTTCATCATTCGCATTTTTCTAAGTTTCTAAGAGGACTACCTCCATTTCTGCCTACCCGAATTCTTTCCATGCTTTAAGACTCAGCCCGGGGCTACTTCCTGTGTTTCATGCTTGCTTCAGTCTCCCCTTAGCCCCGGATTCTCTCCTTCTTACTGGTCCTGGATATTTTTCTCTCCTATTCTCTCAAATGCTTTCCCTCCAGCAAGCAAACTCACTCTCGTCTCTACCCTTCCAGTATCTAGAGGCTCCTACCTGCAGGTCCTCCTGGGATTAAGTCCATGGATTGACTTGCCTGGTTTTATTTAAAAAAAGATTATTTATTTTTTTAGAATAGTTTTTGTTTTACGGAAACATTGAGATGATGGTACAGCTAGGTCCCTCC
Source organism: Chlorocebus sabaeus (assembly GCF_047675955.1). NCBI lineage: Eukaryota > Metazoa > Chordata > Mammalia > Primates > Cercopithecidae > Chlorocebus > Chlorocebus sabaeus. The sequence continues at coordinate 16,078,070 of NC_132917.1, forward strand.
TACAACACACACAGTTTCCCTTACAATTAACATCTTGCCTGAGGATGGTATCTTTGCTACAACTAATAAACCAATGTCGACATATGATTATTAGCTAAAGTCCATATTCTAGTAAGACTTTTTTTTTTTTTTTTTTTTTTTTTTTTGAGACTGTGTGTTGCTCTGTTGCCTGGGCTGGAATGCAGTGGTGTGATCTCAGCTCACTACAACCTCTGCCTCCCGAGTTCAAGCGATTCTCCTGCCTCAGCCTCCTGAGTAGCTGGGATTACAGGTGCCTACCACCATGCCTGGCTACTTTTTGTATTTTTAGTAGAGACGGGGTTTCACCATGTTGGCCAGGCTGGTCTCGAACTCCTGATCTCATGATCCACCCGCCTCGGCCTCCCAAACTGCTGGGATTACAGGCGTGAGTCACCGCGATCAGCCTTCTTTGTTTTCACCTGATGATTTTTTTTCTGTCTCAGAATCCCATCCAAGATACCACGTTACATTTAGCCATCATGTCTTCTTAGGCTCCTCTTGCTGTGACAGTTTCTAAGACTTTCCTTGTTTTTGATGACCTTGACAGTTTCGGGAACACTGGTCAAGTATTTTGAAGAATGTCCCTCTCCTAGGATTTGTCTGATGTTTTCTCTCATAATTAAACTGGGGTTGTGGGTTATCAAGAGGGAGACCACAGAGATAAAGTGCCAATGTTATCATCTCATATCAAGGTTACCTACCATTGACACGATTTATGACTGTTGATGTTGACCTTGGCCCCCTGGCTGAAGCTGAGCTTGTCGTGTTTCTTCATTGTGAAATTACTCTCTCTGACTTCTGTCCCCCATTCCACACTGCACCCTTGGAAAAAAGTCACTGGAAGCAGCTGCCTCCTAAGGAATAAGGAGTCATGCTCCAGCCCCTAGGTGGTAGGGTATCTGCATGGATGATTTGCATCAAGTAATTCTGCATGGGAGTTTTATCTCTTCTCCTTGGGCTTAGCATGTCCCAGGGCTACTCTCAGCATGACATTCCTCCCTGATCCTCTCAAGACAGTAAGTTTTCACATAAGGCAACGTGCCATCCTTGGGCACCTCTCCACTCGTCAATCACTCAGTTGTCCAGCTCTACAAAGTCACACTTAAGCATAGTTTGAAAAACAAACAAATGCCTCTGCATTGCAGACAAGGCCCTGTAGTATCTAGCATTTCCTACCTTCCCAGTCTCATCTTCTGTCCCTTCCCTACCCATCCTCTAACTTTGCTCCGGAGCAAATGAATTTCCCTTCCACTCAAAGATTCACATGATTTCAAGCCTCCCTCCCTTTCCACCTACAATTCTTTCTGCCTGGAGGGCACCTCCCCTCATTGACTGCCTTTTAAGTCCAACCTTCTGAAAAACAGACAGTCCAACCTTCTCATCCTCCAGGAAGTTTCCTTGAATAGTCAGAATTCCCTTCTCATTTCACTACAAACCTTGACACATTCCTCTAGCACTACACTTACCAAGTGGCATTTTAACTATTTGTTCATATTTCTGTTTTCTTACAAGATGGATACTTTAAGTGCAGGGATTCTGACTTATTCATCCCTTTGCTACCAACTTCCAGCATGCTTAGTATCTGTGGAATGAATGACTGGCTCAGTCGTTATGTGACTTTTCACATACGTACCTGTAACTCTCTCACTGGCATGGTGCCTTCTAGGAGTGTGATTTTTCACACCTATGCCTATGACTCTCCCTCTAGCATGGTGCCCTCCTAGGGGGCAGATACCCAACTCATTATTCTTCATGTCTATACACAGTACCTGAAGGCTTATCTCGCCTAGTACACCCCTAACCCCTGTGATGTGTTAACAGGTTGGCTAACAGTCAGGGAGAGGTCCTGGGGTGGGCTCCTCCTCCAAGGTGGGGATGCTCCATATGCTCAAAGAGCTGCTGATTATAAACAAGCCATTGAAATAAGTGGCGGCTTCATCTGAAAGTCGGTTTTGGTTGCAGAAAAGTGCTGACCATCCTTTAATACTGAGACAGGAAGGAGGCACTGCAATCAAACATAATTGGAAGATTACAGGAGCTCAAAATTACCCTATAGCAGAAAATTATTTTTCATGCTAGGCAGAGAAACCCAGGCATTGATTCCTCCCCACCCCCTGCTCTTTTTTATGTGAGGAAGTCTCTTGAAGATAATCAGATTTCACTGAGAAGATACAATGGTAGATTTTCCCGTTAAACTAATACCTCAATAGATGTTCAGAAAGATCCTCTGCAATGGTGTCAGGAATAACAGAGAAACCCCTCATTTAGGTAATTTAGATTTGTATAAATCTGAATTGGCAAGACTGTCATGCTGAACTCCATTTACTCTTTGAATTTTTTCCCTGCTGTTCGGGTACAAGGCCTCCAGGTGTGTAGTCACGACTGGGCCATAATATCCCATAATAGGCCATTAGCCTTTCCAAAGGCATGGACAACTGAGAAATATGTGTTGCTCCATTTATTCAAGTGATTATATATTCTTTAAAATATTATATCTTCAGCATTCTCATTTGCTACTAGTGGAACTATAAATTACTATAGCCTTTGTGGAAAGCAATTTGACAATACATTTTAAATGCCTTGGAAACACTCATACCCAATAATTTTATTTCTGTGCGCATACTGTTTATTTATTTATTTTTTTAAAACTTGTCATTACAGGAAATTTCAAGCCAATACAAGGATAGAAGAGAATAATAAACTCCCATGTGCCCAACCTCTAGCTTCTACAATTCTTAATTTATGGCCAACCTTATTTTAATATACCTAGCCATCTCTCCACAACTGGATTATTTTGAAGCAAATCTAAGGCATCATATCATTTCTTCTGTAAATATTTCAGCACACATCCTTAAAAGACATGGAATTTTCTGCAAGCTGGAGACTCTGAAAAAAAGATTAAAAAAAGACATGGAATTTAAAATATAAACACCATCTTATTATCACCTGAGAAAAATCACAATTCCTTGATATCATCAGGTATTCTGTCAGTGTTCAAAAGTCTCTGATTATTTCTAAATACTTTTTTATGCCAGGTTTGTTCAATAAAAATTCAAACAAGATCCATGCATTGGATTCAGTTGATATGCCTCTTAAATGTCTTAACTTTCTGTTCCTCTTCCCTTTTTTTTTTTTTTTCCCTTGTTATCTGTTTGTTGAAGATACTGGGTTGTTTGTAATGTAGTTTTCCCACATTGTGTATATTGCTGCTTTTCTGTGTTACTTACAGACTGGTGGTTAGCAATAGGGGGCTTTTCATCCCCAGGTTTGATTTTTTGGTAAGAAAACTTCAAAAGTACTGTTGTACTATCATGGGGGGCATATGATACCTGGTTGTCTCTCCTTTTGTGATGTTAACATTGGCCAGTGCATCCAAGTGAGCTAATTAATATAAAGTTTACCAAGAGCTTTCCATCAAATGACTTTAGCAGTTATTGATGACCATTGTTAGATACATTACTTCATTAGGGCTGCATAATGGTGATATTCTGATCTTTCCTCCTCTCATAACTTATTAGTTAGGTTATTTATTTAAAAAGAAACTTTCTTTCATTAACTATTTGACAACCCTGAAGTAGAGTTTGTAGAGAAAAAGGCAGGATAAATACTTCATCCTGTCTTTTATTTATCAATTTCCAGAATAATGAGTTGGTTCCATAGAAACCTAGAATGATGACTATGCTTGCCAGAATAACAGCCCCCAATGTGCACAACTTAATCCCCAGAAACAATGTCACCTTACATGGCAAAGGAACTTTGCAGAAGTGATCAAGTTAAAGATCTTGAGATGAGGAGATGATCTTGGATTCTCCTGCTGGCCCAGTGTTATCACAAAGGACAGCTGAAGAGAGAGACAAAAGGTTCTGAGTCATAGAGGATGTGAGGACAGAGCAGAAGTCTTGGTGATGTGAACCATGAGCCAAGGAATGTGGGCAGCCTCTAGAAGCTGGAAAAGGCAAAGACATGAATTCTCCCCTAGGTCCTCTGGAAGGAACAATGCCAGGCACACCCATTTTAGAGTTCTGACCTCCAGAACTGTACAATAATAAATTGATGGTTTGCTAAGCCACTAAGTTTGGGATAATTTGTGATAATAGCAATAAGAAGCTAACACAATAACCCTGTGTTTCTATCCATATTCTTTTAGAGGCTCAAATTACTTGATTGGCTCCTGTGACTTCTAGCCAGAATCATAGGGATAACTGCTTGCACTTTATGTATAATATGGTATTCTGGGTTTATCTTGTACTTTTTCTAGGAGGAGGCATTCTTTCAAGGAGTTCTGGTCTCTTTCATTGAGAAATGCTATTCAGAGACCACAATTTGAGTGGTGGGGTGTTCATTGCTACTGGGTTGGTCATTTTTCTCTAGATCTTTCTAGTGAACAGAGCTAGGAAATATAACATGAATGTATACTAATATTTCAAATTCAAATTTAGAATTACTGGGTTGTTAGTTTTTAGATATCATGTCTCTTTTTTTATGCCAAAAACCTTGACTCTCAACAACCTTACATAATTTTTTATTTAAATTCTATGTGTATATGTGTGTGTGTGTATATATATATACACACACACACATATATATGTGAGTTACTTATATATCTCTCTCTAAACACCCTTTTATCTTTTGCTGGGTCAAAGGGTGTATATATATATACACACAATTTTATTTTATTTTTCTAATTTTCATTTTATTTTTTGAGACAGAATCTCACTCTGTCACCTGAACTGGAGTGACTACTTCTATATCTTTCAGAAGGTTATTCTTATGAATGATTTATATTTAAGCTTGTACCTAGGTAACATATTTCTCTTTTACCATGTCTTTTAACTGTCTTTGTATTTAATATATAAAGGTTATTAATTTGCATATATTGAGTTGTTAATTACTAAATTCTCATGGTTCACAGTAGTTTTAAATTGATTCTTTTGGTTCTCAATGTAATTGATAAAGTCTTAGTTTTATTATTCAATTCTTAACCTCTAGTTTCATTATTTTTGTCTATTTACATTGATTAATTACTGAAACAGTGGTAAAAACTAATAGAGATGGTAGATGTCTTGTGTGTTTCTAAGTTTAGAGATAAAGCTTCTAGTGTTTCTTAGTTCATCATTAAGTAGGATGCTGGCTTTTGAGTTGACATTTATGTATGTGTGTGTGTAATCATAATATAATCATGCAGCATTAACTGTTAGCTCTTATTTTGTTGAGTAATTTTTACATAGATGAGTGGTGAATTTGAGATATAGTTAGTAAATGGAAGATACATATGTCATTTTTTCCCTCCTTAGCTATAATGATGGGTTCTATTGAAAGATTTCCTAGTGTTGAACCATCTTTGCATTCCTGGATGTGACATGCCAGGAAAACCACTGTTGTTTTTTGTTTTTTAATTATTTGTTTATGCTGACAGATTCTGTTTGCTAATGCTTTATTTGATATATGTATATACTTTTTGAAGATATGAAGTCTCATTATGTTTTCCAGACTGGAGTGCAGTGGCTATTCACAAATACGTTTACAGCACACTATCTCTGGGCTCAAGTGATCCTCTCATATCAGCCTCCTGAGTAGCTGGGACAACAGGTACCTGCCACTGCACCTGGCACTCTTTGATATTCTTTAGTAAGATTGATCTGTCTTCTTTTTTTGATGCAGTTAGTTTTTGGTTTTAATGACACATTCTTTATAGAAAAGAACTGGAGGATTTTCTTTGCTTTTCTGTGCTGTAAAATAGTTTCAGGAGCAGTTGGGATTCTTGATTTTTGCAAATGTGATAGAATTCCTTTGTAAAAATATACAGGTTGGTGTTTTTATTGTAGGGGAGTTATTTAGCATTCATTATTTTCTCTAAGAAAAATGGTTAGTTCAAACTTTCTGTCTTTGTAAGTATTATTTTTGGTAAGTTGTGTTTTTTCTATAATGCCTATTTTATCTATTTTTTCTTATTTACTTGCACAGAGTTGTAGCAAGGTAGTCCCTTATGACTTTAACATTTTATTTCTTCTATTTCTTTTTGATAGCCTTTTTTTTGGTGAACCTTTATTCTAAAGAATAATTTTCAAAATCAAAAGGAGAATTGGCTAATAATGATTCACATGGCAGTGAAGATAATAGCAGAACAACCAGGAAAAGCATGAGTGGCAGGAGAAACATAGATATCTAACAGTAGGGGTGTAGCTAAACAGATTATGGTATGTACACATGAGACAATATTCTGTATAAAAAGGCTATTATTATATAGAATTTATAATGTCATAGGAAAAATATTTTGAGCCAATGTTAAATTTAAAAGGACATAAAATTATTGGTGGAACACAATCTTAATAAGAAAATAAAATGTCTACAAAAGAGATTGGGAGAGATACATCAGATCATTAAAAATAGATATGCATATATAATACCTTCAGAATCCAAAGGTCATTATAGAGACACAAAGCATCATTATGCCATGGGCTGAGTCTTTGGAGTGAGGAGTGTTATATGCAGTCTACCCTCCTGCCTACAATCTCCTTCATTCAAACTGACTGGGAAAGCAGAAGAGAATATTATATACCTTTGAACGCTGAAGCAGAGGCACAAGGACACCCCTAGGCAATACTAAAAAGTCTTGCTTTGTGAAAAGAACTCCTTCCTTTTCCCCCTTCTTTTCTTCTCTTGTTTTCTTTTCTCCTTTCCTTTGGATCTTCTTTCCTAGAGCATTTCTTCTGCAATCAGGGGAAATTAGAAAGTCCTCAAAGATCAAAAAGTCAAAATAATTAACAGGATTCATTAATTCATTCAACAAATACTTAGGAAGTCTCCAGCATTGTCCCATTGTGGAAAAAAGCAGAGCTGAAGTTCCTGCCCTTGGGGAGAGTATGGGCTTGCAGGGAACACAGGCTCCATGGAGATGAGTTGACTCTTCATGTGATGAGCGCCTCTTGAGCAGTGTGGTCCCTGGATCAAAGACACCAGCATCCTTTGGAGACTTGGTGCAAATTCTTGGCCCACTTCAGAGCTGCTGAGTTAGAAATTCTGAGGGAGGGTCCAACAAACTGGGTTTTAACCAGCTTCCAAGTGATTCTGAGAACCACTGCTAAGAAAAGAGGTTAACGAACTTTCAGGAAAGGGTCAGATTGTAAATATATTTCAGGCTTTTCAGATGGTATGGCTTCTGTCACAAGTACTCAACTCTGCAACTGTAGTGCAAAGCTGCCATAAACAACATGAAAGCAAATGGGTGTAGCTGTGTTCTCAGAAAACATTACTTATGGACACTGAAATTTGAATTCCATATAATTTTTATGTGCTGTAAAATATTCTTCTTCCTTTGCTTTTTCTCAACCATTACAAAATATTAAAACCGTTCTCAGCTCTCTAGACCAACAAAAATAGGTGGCAGGGCAGATTGGCCGGCCAGCTGTAGTTTTCAGCCCCTGTGCTGGGCAGCTCTGATCATTAAGACAAGTCCTCCTATATTAAGCTGATATCTTCACCATGTAATTTACTCCCATCAACCTTCTGGGGCTACACAGGGTGCCTGCCTTGTTTTTCACATGATTGGTTTTCTTTAAAAGTCCTTAAGGTTTTTGAAGGAACCAATTATGTTTTCTAAGTGGTCTTTTCTTTGGGATAAACACTCTCACTTCTTTATTTTTGCTGTGGTGCATGTCCTCACAGGACAGCTTCCCTCCAATCCTAGTCATTCCTCCCAACAACCCCAGGTGGTTATTGTTCCTCTCCAAGCTCAGAGAAACAGAACGTGACAGAGTAAGCAGGACAGAGCATCACCTCCCTCGCTCTAGACGCTATGCCTCCACTGATGCTGCCTGACAAGTACCGGCTGTCTTAAGGGAGCACATCACGCATCACCTAGAAACTCTAAACTTTTCTACATATATCACTGCTTGTAAATTAGCCTGCACATGGGCACCAACCCTTTCCATTGCAGCTACCTCTGCATGATAAGACACAGGAGACTGCTTGCTTGCACCACCCTGGGAAGCCTGTATGTTTCCAACTGGTGAGCCCTGGTACCTTTGTCCCTCACAGGTGACCTCTCCCCGTTCCTGAAATCCTCTTCTCTCCTGGCTTCCCCATCAGCACCTCCAGTTTGGGCCTTCTTCCATCTCATTTGCTTTCGTTTTCTAGCTCCTTCTTGGGCTCTTCCTACTTCCTCTGTCACTTTCCTCTGCCTCGGGCTTTGCAGCTGGGCCCTGTTCTCTCCTCTGCCCCACTGGCTTACTTATCGTCTGTCATTGCACCCAGATCAGGCTATCAAGTGTTGATAATTCCCGATCCAACGTGACTCTTCAGCTCAGGCTTCACTGAGCTCCAGCCTCGTCCACCTGACTGCATGCTGTCATATTTACTTGGTTGTCTCACTGCCATCTCAAATTAGCATGTCAGTGGGATGATTGATTCAATACCCTCCCCCACCCGACCACTAAATAAATAGAACCCTGACACCTACATCTGTGTGTTGGCCATTCCAGGATTATGAAAGTCATCTTTGAATCTCCTTCTCATTACCCCTTCTGCACACCTCATCCAATCCAGCAAGAAACCTGCAAGTTTAGGCTCCAAAATGCATCTTGGTTCTGCCCACTTTCCCCCATTTCTAGTCCAAGCCTATAATATCGCTCACTGAAACTTTTCCTGTAGCATCCTAGCAGGTGTCCCCTGCAGCCTTCTAATCTATTCACTATGAGACAATAGTAGCGATTACGCCACCAGCCTGCTCAACACCTTTCACAGACCCCTCTCGACCCCTAGAATAATTACAGGTGCCCTACTGTGGTCCACCAGAGGCAGCATGAGCTGTTCCCTTTTCTCGTTAACCCTGCATACATCTTGACCTTTTGTTTGTTTGCTTTTCAATTCCTAGGACACACTGAGTTATTTCCTGAATCGGGGACATTGTTGATTTTGTTATTCCCTCTATACAGCCTACTCTTTCTTCCCTTTCTGAGCATGTTAGCAACTACTCATCCTTCAAGACTCAGACTAAATGTACTCACCTTCTCACGGAAGCCTTCGCTAAGCATCCGGTCTAAAGAAACCCCTCCTCCATTATTCTCTGCCTGGTTTTTGTTTTCATGGCACAGATCACAACTAGTATTTATTACTTTTTGGTTTACTTTTTAAAATCTCTTTCCCTTACTAAAGTGTTGGTTCCATTAGGTCAGATAACAGGTTTATTATAATTGGCATTCTATTACAGAGACTAGGGTCCTAACAAAAACATAATTGGTTCTCTATAATTATTTTATACAAAAATACATTAATATTTGCTGTTTTAATGTGATAGGAATTCTTTCAGGCCAGAAATTTTGGCTTGTTCATCTTTGTATCTACAATACCTGGAAAACAACAGGGCTTAGTAAATGTTAAGTAGGCAGGTGGACCAATGGATGGAAGAGTATAGGAATGAATGTAGCATATATAGGTGAATGAGTGAATAAGGAAATGAGTGAATGAAGGTAAGCAACATATTCTGTTTACTTCACTTAATTTGTTTAAATTGGTCTCAGCCTGAGTTGGAAAGGTTGGCAGAATTTCATGGCAGAACTGCTGAAATCTCCTCTGCTTCATAGAACAAAAGCAGAAAGAGAGAGAGTTTGGAATGTTTGATCCCCAAAGATACAAACCCCAGACATTTCTTCTCTCTGAGCCTTGGTTGTGTTTCAAATCTTGCTGACTTTGAGTCAAGGTTTCTGGGAGCAGTGCACGTGAGTTGGGGTGTGCATTAGGGAACTTGATAAGCAATGATATCTGATCTTTATAAACTTAAAATAACGAGCGTCTGTGGGAGCTTCACCCCAGCTCCCTTATAGGGTTGCTGAGTGGTTGGGTTTCTGAACACAGTAAACCAGGAAAGATGTTTTGTTGAAATCAAAGTTCAAATACTTACCTGCCATCTCAGCACCTTTCCTGCTCTGCCACGTGCTCACCTGTTATGTTTGTGGAGGTGTAGGCTCTCTTGTTTTCATATGATGACACTGATGATCACAGCTACAGTTTTTTGACCACCTCTGTTGTGCCAGGTGCTTTATGTAGGCTACATATTTAAAACAAATAAACCAATGAAACAATATAAAGTAACCCTTCATGCCCCCATATCTTGCAGAGTGTTGGAGACTCTTCCTCCCTATTCTCCGTGCTTTCCTGCCTGACCCTCCTCCAGGCTCCCCCGATCCTTGGCCACGGATTCTGAAGGTCTCCACTTGGCTAGACAAAAGGCTTCAAATGATAGGCAATGAAGAGGCAGAAAGCAGAGGCAGAAATCAAGGTATTCTGCATAAAGATGTGATTTGGAGGAGTGGAGAGGAGAAGAAAAGAGCCAACCCATTAAGCACAAACTTTGCTGTAGAGTGAGGTCTTTCTGTTGACTTCCTGGATTTTGATGATTATATTTCTATTTTCAGGGTAGGTAATATTGCCTCCATTTTCAGAGGAAAAAACCAAGGCTAAGGCGGGTTATGGCCTTGTCCAGTGACTAAGTAGGAGAGCAGGGACTCTACTTCAGGTCACGGATTCTAAACATGGAATTATTTACTTTTCGCCATGCTACTTCCTTACCCCAATAGGAAACAGAATCATATTCAATTCTGATAATATTGGAATCCTTCCAGAACCCCAGTCCTAGTGGTAGGGGTCGAAGAACAGAGGGGATAGATTTCTTCCATTTCTATGAGCAGGAAAGGAATTGTCACCAAGACAAATAGCAGAGTTAATGTTAAAAACATGGTGATTATTCAGAGGAAGCCAGGAAAAATTTGGAGATATCTACATCCCTAATGATCTGATTTTGACTTTTTGAGTTCTTAAAAAGCTCTCTCACCCTTCTTCCTCTTATCCTTCTGATGAACACCAATAGCATTGGGACTGAAAGGCCAAACAAAGGAAGAAAAATCAATGGTTCTTTCAAGATATAAAACTCTCAAAGTAGATGGTCCCCAAACATCAGATATGAGGTGTGTCTCTGAGAATGGGTTTACACAGATGCCACGAAGAAAGATGCTGAAACTCCAGACCATTACTATAGGTAGTCATGTATCCATCCATCCATTTATCTATCTATCTACTCATAATTTATTTATACTTCCTTTCAAAAGAAGATTTACTGAATGTCTACTGTGATCTAGGCATTGTGCAATGTAAGAATATCAAATACAAAAATGAGTAAGACTCTTGGAGTCTATGGTCAGTAAGGAAGAAAGGAATCAAATGGTTTATCACAAAACAATGAAAAAGGTGTTGCAATTGAAGCTGTATAAAGGATTGTGAGAACACATTGGAAGGAACAAATTTTCTTATGGATAGGTTTGAGAGTTTTCACAAAGGAGAGAACATTTGATTTTGGTCTTTAACGATGAGTAGGTGTTTGCTAGGCAGATACATTTGCAAAGGGTATGTATGCCTTGCAAAGAATAAAGAACATAGACACAAAAAGTACAGAGCAATAATGGGCTTTAGTGGCTTGCAGCCAGACCAAAAGTTGTGTGTGTGTGTCTGTGTATGTGTTAAGGGAGTGGGTGAAGAGTTGGGTCTTGAGTCTTGGGTGGGGAGGGCAGAAAACTAGATTAGATTGTTAGAACCAGGTTACGAATGGTCATAAATAAAAAATGCCGGACCAAAAAGTTTACATGGGATCCTGTAGACAATGGAGAGACACTGAAGTTCTGCTCAGATGTCAGTCTGTACATCGGCATCGTTTAATAAGCTCACTAGTTCTGATTATGCTTTCTCTGGAGCTTGATCTTTAAATCTGCCAGCTTGTGTGATCAATGCATATTAGTGAAAATAGAGCAGAGGTTGTATTTTGGAAGTATGAACATTTTATAGATTACATAGACAACATCTTGCTAATAAATACAAGCTATTTATCAGAATTGATTATCCCACCCCAATTCCATCAAAATACCCTGATTAGTTGCAGGGACAATTGAACTTATTATCTCCTGTGACACAAGTCAGAGGCCAGTTTCACTCTTGGGACACACTGACTGAATTTAGTCATTTGGGCTCCAAAGACTATAGTCTACTAAAGACTTATAAATATACCTTTGTATATTTTATTATCATCCTATGATAGATATCAGGTGTTTTTATCTTCATTATTCATGGGAAGAAAAGTTGAGACTTAGGGATATAAAGTGACTGGTTTGAAGTCACAGAGGTCAAAAGTGGTAAGTCTGAGATTTAAGTTCAGGTCTGTTTGCTTTCAGTTCTGGTGTGGCAGTGAGATAGAGAAGTCCTCTTACCCCATTCTTATGAAAAGGAGTTCACATTGATTTTTGAGATTTTCTAGATTCAAGGCTCTATTTAGTGCATTTTATTGAGTATCTTCTATAAGCTGGGCACTTCTCTAAATCTGGAAAGACAAGACTGTTGCCATAGTGGAGCATATATTCTGATGTGTCTGACAGATAATAGAAGAATGAACCAACGTAACTAAAGAAAACAAGTTAGGATCTGGCCAGGCATGGTGGCTCACGCCTGTAATCCCAGAACTTTGGGAGGCTGAGGCGGGTAGATCACGAGTTCGGGAGATCAAGACATTCCTAGCTAACAAAGTGAAACCCTGTCTCGACTAAAAGTACAAAATATTAGACGGGCATGGCTGTGGGCACCTGTAGTCCTAGCTACTTGGGAGGCTGAGGCAGTAGAATGGCGTGAACCTGGGAGGTGGAGCTTGCAGTGAGCCGAGATCGCGCCACTGCACTCCAGCCTGGGCAACAGGCAGAGTGAGACTCCGTCTCAAAAAAAACAAGAACAAAAACAAAACAAAACAAAAGAAATTAGGGTCAAGGTAATGGACAGTGACTGGGGGAAGGAGGGTAGAGGATGGATTGGAATGTAGATATTGGGTCAAGAGACAAAAACCATTTAAATTCTTTTTTTTAAATTATACTTTAAGTTCTAGGGTACATGTTCACAATGTGCAGGTTTGTTACATATGTATACAGTGCCATGTTGGTGTGCTGCACCCATTAACTGGTCATTTACATTAGGTATATCTCCTAATGCTATCCCTCCCCACCCCCCTCCCCACAATAGGACCCAGTGTGTGATGATATTTTTTTCATTATGGTAAAATATATATAACATAAAATAAACCACCCTAACCATTTCTTAGTGTACAATTCAATAGTGTTAAATACATCCACATGGTCTTGCAACCAATCTCCAGAACTCTGTTCATCTTGCAAAGCTGAAACTCTGTACTCGTTAAACAACAATTCCCCATTTTCACCTTCCCCTGGCCCCTGGCAATCCCCATTCCACTTGCTGTGTTTATGGATTTTACTATTCTGTGTACCTCATATAACTAGAATCATAAAGTATTTGGCCCTTTGGCTGGTTTCACTTAGTATGATGTTTTAAAGGTTGATCAAGGTTGTGGCATATATCAGAATTTATTCCTTTTTGAAGGCTAAATAATATTTCATTGCGTGTATGTTTCACATTTTGTTATTCATTCACCATTGATAGACATTTGGGTTATTTTTATCTTTGGTTATTGTGAATAATGCTGCTATGAACATGGGTATACAAACACCTCTTTGAGATACTACTGTCAATTATTTTGGGTGCTTTGCAGCAAATAGAATTGCTGGATCATATGGTAATTCTATTTTTAATATTTCAAGAAATTGACATTGTTTTTCATAGTGGTTGCATCATTGTACATTTACACCAAGAGTGCACAAGAATTTGCTTTTACACCCTTACTAACACGTGCTAATTTCTTTTTTTTTTTTTAAAGCGGCCATTCTAATTGGTCTTAGGTGGTACAAAAAAAGTATTTTTTAAAGTTATTTTTTGACCCTGAAACCAGAGCATAACAAAAGGTTACCTCCTGTTAAAGATGTTCTCAATCCTCAATCAAAATGATTTATAATGGGTAAAATGATTTATGATCATTTATGACGGGCTAAATTAGCCCTGATTTATGATAAGTTCAATCAGTAGCTTATAGACAGAGTCCATCCCAGGTCTGGAAAGCTGAGGGTTTTTTCCTGAGGAAAGTCTTGCTTCTTTTTTAAAGCTTCTGCATAGTTGATTGCTCAGCAGTGCTCAGCACCTGAGCCATCCTTTTCATAAGAAACACCATTTTTCCTTGGAGCCTTGAGTTGAAGAGGTAGTTAGGCAAAAACTAGAAGTGAACTCCCTCAATCTGATAAAGGTCATCTATGAATAAACTCTGGCTAGCAACACTTTAATAGTGAAGTATTGAACACTTTTTCTCTAATCTTAGGAATAAGCTAAGCATGTCCACTCTCATTTTTATTCATAACTGTCCTGGAAATCCTAGCAATTGCAATACAAATAATAATAATAATAATAATAATAAACAAATAAGTGAAAGATTCTCTATTTGCAGATAACTTAATTGCTTACACAGAAAATGCTCTAGACTCTACGGAATCTAAGAAACAGCTATTAGAACTAATAATAATTAACTGTATTATATTTATGTGTAATACATACATGCAGTAAACCATTTTAAAACCTTAAAGAGTTCCATTTGCAATAGCATCAAAACCCAAAAAAAACCCAAAAAACAAACAAAACAAATTTAACAAAAGATATGCCAGATCCTTTGCATTGAAAACCATAAGCTATTACTGAGAGAAATTTTAAAATACTGAAATGGAGAAATATACTATGTTCATGGATCAGAAGAAGAATAAATAGTGTTATAATGTAAATTATGCTCAAATTTCTCTATAGATACAATTGAAATAAAAATTCTAATAGGCTTTTCTTAAAAATAGATTTTGATAAGCTGATTCTAAAATTTATATAAAAATGTGAATAACCTAGCATAGACAAAGCAATGTTTAAAAAAAAGAATAAAGTTAAGATTTATCCTGCCTGATTTTGTGACTTAATATAAAGTTACAATAATCATGATATCACAGTATCAGTAAAGGTTATATATACAGATCACAAGACAGGATAGAGAGTTCTGAAATAAACCCACACATATATTGCCAATTAATTTGTGACAAAGATTTCAATTCAATGGAGAAAGGGGAATCTTTTCCACAAATGATGGTGAAACAACTCTGACTGGAAACAAATGAACAAACAAACATCAGCTCTTACCCCACACTGTACACAAAAAAATTAATTAAAATGGGTGATTGATCTAAATGAAAGAGCTAACACTAAAAGTTTTGAAGGGAAACATAATAAAAAATCTTTGTGACTCTGGGATCTAAGAAGACAAATACTTTTTACATCACTAAAAGCACAAAACATAAAGAAAAAGAAATTAGATTTCACCAACTTTTTATTTTTATTTATTTATTTTGAGATGGAGTCTTGCTCTGTTGGCCAGACTGGAGTGCACAGGAACAATCTTGGCTCATTGCAACCTCTGCCTCCCAGGTTCAAGCCATTCTCCTACCTCAGCCTCCTGAGTAGCTGGGACTACAGGCGTATGCCATCGTGTCTGGCTATTTTTTTTTTTTTTTTTTGTATTTTTAGTAAAGAGGGGGTTTTGCCATGTTGGCCAGGCTGGTCTCAAACTCCTGACCTCAAATAGTCCAAGCACCTCGGCCTCCCAAAGTCCTGGGATTATAGGCATGAGCCACAGCGCCCAGCCTGATTTTATCGACATTTAAAAAAAAGCACAATGTTTTCTTTAAAAGACACAGTTAAATTAAAACATGAACCACAGAGAAAATATTTGCAAGCCTGTTTTTGACAAAAGACTTGGATACAGAATATACAAAGAACTATTAGAACTTCAGAACTAGATAATTTAAAAATTGACAACAGGCTTGAAAAGACACTTCACAAAAGAAAAGACACTTCACAAAAGAAAAGACACTTCATGAAAAAGCACATGGCAAAATGTTCAACCTCATTAGTTACCAGAAATTTACAAATTAAAAATAATGCGATACCATTATAAACTGTCTAGGCGGGCTAAAGTGAAAAAGATTAACAATAACAAATGTTGGTAAAGATGTGAAATTAACAGGAATTCTCATATACTGCTAAGTCATATACTCGTTTTGGAGAACAGCAACTTTTATAAAAGGTGAGCATACACTATAACATCCACTTCAAGTTATCTCCGCAAGAGAAATAAAAGCATATGTCTACAAAAAGATGTAGTCAAATATTCAAAGCAGCTTTGTTTGCAATAGTGGAAAATGGAAAACAATGCAAATGTTGATCAGTGAGTGAATGAAGAGCTCCATACAATAGAACACTTATCAGCAGTAATAAAAAGAAATAATCTATTTATAAACACAACTTAGGTGAATCTCAAAACAATTCCACAGAAAAAAAGTCAAGCAAATATAGACATCACATGGTCTATGAAGCCATTTATATAAAATTATAAAATAGTACATTAATTTATAGGAAAAAAAATGCTCACCAGTAGTTTTCTGGGGCCAAGGGTAAAGGGAGAGATGGATTGTCAAGGAGCAAGAGGAAGTTTTTGGGGAGTGGCAAATGTTCTGCTTCGGGATTGTGGTCGGTGTAAAACCAAAGTCATTGAACACTAAAAGTAATCAAACTATACACATGGAAAAGTATAATTTTATTGCATCTAAATTGTACTTGATAAAGTAGATTGAAATGAAGTAGAGAGGTAGGTATGAGGATTGGGGAGATGAGTGGGTGCAGACAGGAGGGGATCCCACTGCACTATGGTGAGGGGCTAAATCAGAGGAGGATCGAATTCACCACCCGGGTTCTGCCTGGATGCCTGGTCAGCCTGGGGTCAAGGGACTTAGGCATCTTTTAGAAGGGTCACTCTGTCCTAGATCTGACAGTTACCAACAGCAGAAAACAAAGGCTATTGCTAATGGGAAGGAATCTTGGACTAGGAGAAAACAGACGGGGGCTCTTTTAAGCGTTTTGCCTGACATTGAGTAATGATCATCCCCTCTCTGTGCCTTGAAATTCAGATCTCCAAAATGAGGAAGTTGACTTAGAGCCCAAGATAATCAGAAAAGTTCTCTATAACCCTGATATTTGAAAAAAAAGAGCTAAGCCTTCTTTTTTAAAAAAATAATAAAATTACTTTTTCTTTCCTTGATTCAGGCACATATTTTTCTAAGATGAGAGAATCAAACATCTTTGACAGGAAGCTTAACTTGCTTCAGAACCTGGACCAAGCTCCCTCCTGCTTATCTCTGCCTTCCTTTGTACACATTTGTACCCTGTGCTCCAGGGACCTAGGACGTACCATTTCCCAAACACTCCAGGCTCTTCTTACCTTTCCTCACTGTCTCTGTCTGAAAAACTTCAATTAATCTTTGAGTCCTGGCTCAGACACACACACACACTGTCCCTCTCTCTGTGGCATCCCCTGACTCACTTGGGCAGTTAGTTGCTTCCTTCTCTGAGACTCCTTTGGTGCCCTTTTTGGAAGGTTGCTATGGATCCAGCTCATTGTACTATAATGATTTATGTTTGGGTAGCTCCCTCTTGACCACAGATTATGAATTTGGTTATTTTGTTTGTTGAGCTATTTATCCAGTCTCCATCTACATGCAGGGATTCTATCCAAGAAAATAGTAAAATATAAATAAGAAGTAAAACACCGGGAGCAGAGAACGTGTAAATTATCACTGTGGAGATGAAGCAGAGGAAAGTGGGTCATGGATGTTCATTCATAAGGACTTCCTCAGTCACTAAAGGTTGGGCATCTTGGGGGCTAAAGAAGAAACAAAAACTGTGAATTACATGTTCCTCCCTATCCTCAAAGGAAAAACACAGAAGCTCACCAGCACAGCCACGTTTTTTCTAGTTCTCTAATTTAAAGTAAGTGTTTTGCTGTGTGATGTCACAGTGAGGACACAACAAAAAGGTGCAACTCAAGGCCTGGACGGCATCCCTAGAGCAAGGAAAGGAGCTGGTCTCACAAGGCTGTTGGGTCCCTCTGTGAAAGCTGAAGGGAGGACATCAAAGAGACCCAGTCCAGCCATTCAGGGAATTATGGTGTGGTGCTGGGAAACTCCATTGCACTTGCGGTTACTGTTGTCCCTGTTCTACCGTTGAGGCTGGAGAGGTTGAGTGATGTGTACATGGTCTTGCAGATGGCAAGAGACATCCATTCAGCAGACATGTTTTGAGTGCCTGGGATGTGCCAGGCACTTTTTTGCACCGGGAAGACAACAGTGAAGAAAGCAAATTCCTTATCTTTATGGTTCTTTCATTCTATTGGTAAGAGACAGATAAACAAGCAGACTAATAATGACTACACTTTATATTAACTGGTGATGCAGACTATGGTGGATATAGCACGTGAGGAAGGGGCGTATTACTTACACCAGGCTATGGCGGAGGGCTCTGCTTTTCTAACAGAGACCAGAGGGAAGTAAGGGAGAGAGCCGTGGATATCTGAGAAAAGCTCTTCTGGGTAGACAGAGTGAATTGCAAAGTCTCGGAGGTGGGGACACGCTGGGGTTGTCAAGATGCATCAACGAGGACAATGCTGCTAGGGCAGACGCATGAGAGGGAGCATGGAGGGAGACACAGCCAGAGGGAGAGTGTGTGGCAGCTCATGCAAGGTCCTATGGGCCATGACATGGAATTTAGATTTTACTGAAAATGACATGAAATAACACTGGGGGATTAAGAACAGAAAATGAATGTGATCTGACTTACGAAGTCTACATATTTCCTTGGGCTGCCAAATCTCAGTGGCTTAAAACAACAGAAATTTATTTTCTCACAGTTTTGGAGGTCAGAAGTCTGAAATTTAGGTGTCAGCAGGGCTGGGCTCCCTCCACAGGCTCTAGGAGTGAATCCTTCCTTTGCCTCTTGCAATTGATTGGGGCTCCAGGAATCTTTTGACTTGTGGCTGCATAACTCCAATCTCTTCCTCCAGCTTTACATCAGCTTCTCTTCTGTGTGTTTGTCTTCTTTTCTGTCTCTTCTAAAGACATTTGTCCTTGGATCTAGGGCCCATCCAGAAAATCTGGGATAATCTCACCTCAAGGTGTTTTATTTAATTACATCCATAAAGACCTTTTTTTCCGAAGAAGGTCATGTTCACTAGGTCCAGGTATTAGGATGTGGCCATATATTTATCTTTGGGCAACGATTCAACCTGCTATACAAAGTGAAGGAATCTCACTTTTTGTTTCAAATCACACTCTCTGTGAGACTCTGCAGGAGGGTTAGGGCGGAGGAGGAAGACCAGTTAAGCGGCTCACACAATCATCCGGTGAGAGATGTGGCTTGGGCCAGGGTGGGGAAGCGGAGAAGCACATATTCCAAACATAGAGCCAAATTGGAATCAAACTCACGAGAGGAGAGGTGACAAAGATTGCTCCAAATATGGAAGGAAATTAGCACTAAAAGAGATGAGGATAACTGTGGGAAGGGCATGCTTGAGGCAGTGGGAGGCAATCTAGAATTTTGTTTTGGATACATATTCCTATGTTTTCTATTAGACGTCAAAATGATGATGTTAAGTAATTGTTTGCCTATACCAGTCCGGAGTTCAGAAGAGAGGTTGGTGCTTCAGCTGTGAATCACTAAGTCGTTGGTGGGACAGGGATGTTGGTGAGGCTCCCTAAGGATTGAGTGTAGATGGAACGTAGAAGGTCAGAAGATGGGGCCCTGGATTCTCTAGCATTGAGCAACCAGGAAGAACAATGAGAAATCAGAAAAAGAGAGAGAAGGAGCAGCTAGTGGTTGTAGAATCAAGGGTTGGGATTTAGAGGGAAATCTGAACCCAACCTCCTTTTTAAACACCATATTGTGGGGAAGCACTGTAGGTTATACATCTGTGCCTCTTTGCAGGCTACCACAGGGCCTGGCACAAAGCAGGTGCCAGCCATGTGTCTGCTTTGTGGTGAGAAGGATCTCAGACAGCGCACCTGGTAGACTAGAGCCTCTATATTAGGAACGCCTAATGGGACCAGCTGGAGCAGGTGGACGGGGGGCAGAAAACCAGGGAGGATCTTGACTTTCCTCCACCAACTGAAGTGAACCTCTGCCTCTGGTTGGCATTTCAGGAAGCCCTCAGTTGCCCAAAGTGTTCTAGACAGAAAGCCTTAGAAAGGAAGCCAGTTAGACAGAGGGGGTGGCTCTCTGATGCACAGAGTGGGAGCAACTGAAAGACAGAAAAGATGGGGAAGAAAGGGTAGAAGGTGTGACCTCAGTGAAGAGAAGGCAGGACTTAGTGGAGAAGGCCTAGAGCGGAGCGAGCTGCCTCAGATGACAGGAGATGCTGGGCTTCGGCTCAAGTTGAGGTTCTACACATTGTTGTACTTCAGTTTTCCCATCCACAAGTGGGATTGGGCCTGGCTGTCCTCCTAATTTTGTGATGAGCATCAGTTGAGAAAATGCAAGTTAAAGTACCGCATAAACAAAAAGCACAGTGGCCAGAAAAGGGGTTCATTTTGAAGGAAGAATCAATAGTAGCAGCTTGGAAAATGATAACTTGCAATTCCAAGAATGCTAGTACTTACTGCATTGATCTAATTTTGTACAAAAGACATATAGAAAACACCTGATCTGTGTCAAGCTCTGTGTCCAGCTTTGGAGGAATAAAGAACTAGACAAGATTCTGACTCTCCAGGGCTCCTGGTGGAAGGGTGGCGGTGGTTGGGCAAAGCCCATTCGACTCATACATTGTGAGTGTCTTTTGTCCTCCTGATATCATGGAGTGCTTCCCATGTCAGCCATTACACTATGGTGGGCTCTACGATAGAGCAGTGAATGACAGTGTTATCTCAGGCTGAGGGAGAATGTCTTTAGAGCTGAAGGAACTGAGTTCTGGAAGATTGGCACCTTGGACATTACGTTGGAGTTTATAAAAATGTAAAATCTTCAGGTCCTTCCTGGGCTGACTGTATCAGAATCTGTAATCTAACACCATCTCCAGGCAACTCATATTAAAATTGCCTGCATATTGAAATTGCAGAAGTAGAGACACCACTGATATTCAGCCTGAATAATTCTTTATTTTGAGGGGATGTCCTGTGCATTATTGAGTGTTTGGCAGCATCCCTGGCCTCTACCCGCTAGATGCCAGCAGCATTCCCTTCCCACTTGTGAAAACAGACATCCCCCAGATGTCCCCTGGGAGGAATAACCGCTCTACCATTGAGAACCTCTGGATTAGAGCAGGGCTGCTCAAAAACTGGTCCCAGCCTGATAGCCTCAGCAGCACCTGGGAATTTACAAGGAAGGCAGATTCTAAGGCTCCACCGCAGACGGATTGAGGTAGAAACTTTGGGTGAGTGGCCAAGCAGCTGAGCTTTAACAAGCACTGCAAGTGATTCGATGGATGAACAGTAAGGTGTGCTAGAGCAGTGGTCTTGTCCGGGATGCGCATTACAATCACCTGGGAAGCTTTCCAAACTCTATCATCTCTGCTCCCCGCTGCAAACCAATTAAATCAGATCTTGGGCGGTAAGTGACACAGGCGATTCAAATGCAGAGCTTGGGGCCCGGTGCGGTGGCTCACGCCTGAAATCCCAGCACTTTGGGAGTCCGAGGTGGGTGAATCACGAGGTCAGGAGATTGAGACCATCCTGGCTAACATGGTGAAACTCCGTCTGTACTAAAAATACAAAAAAAATTAGCCGGGCATTGTGGTGGGCGCCTGTGGTCCCAGCTACTCGGGAGGCTGAGGCAGGAGAATGGTGTGAACCCGGGAGGTGGAGCTTGCAGTGAGCCGGGATCGCGCCACTGCACTCCAGCCTGGGTAACAAAGCAAAACTCTGTCTCAAAAACAAACAAACAAACAAACAAAAAACAAATGCAGAGATTGGGCTGAGAACCAATCAAGACAAATGCAGAGGGGATTCATCCAAGCTCACTGAGGTCGACAGTAAGAGGAGACCAGAACTCAAGTCTCCCGAATGTCTGGTCCAGGGGGGCCTTTCCTCACTAGGGAGAGGACAGGTGACAAACAGGCTCCCAAACTGGCTCCGGAGAAATTGCACACCCACGGGGCATGTTTAGATACATCTTTGATCAGGAGTCTTGGTGCATGCAAAATGCTCTAATCTCCGAGACGTTCTGTGACATAAACTGCCCAGCGGGCTTTGCAGATAGGTTTGAAGGAATTCACTGTGTTTATAGTTTTCCGGACACCAACAAGGAATTCTGGGCCCAGATCTTCCTCTCTCTGTCCGCTGTCTTCTCCCCCAGCACTCTGAGGTCAGAGCATTTGCTGACTTCTTTTCACAGGGCTCTGTAGGTGATGTCGTCCTATCAGGAAACACCAGAAATGTCAGCACTCATATAAAAGTGTTTGTCACAGGCGATAACCCACATAGTCACTCAAGCACCACAGGACAAAAATAGGCAGAAGGAGCTTTTGAAATTCTTTAGAGGCAGATAGGCAGTAAGTGGGCTTCACACTCTTTCCTCAGCCTCCTCACACACTGTTAAGAACCAGCTTCGAACATGGCGCCTGGTGAAGCCAGACATTCTCCATTAAAGGCTCTCAGGTTCCCTCCTGACCCAAATCCAGGCAGTACACACGCGCTCACGTCCGTTCTCTTCGTATCGTCATGATAATTCTGTGGAGTGTGATTTCTCTCTACTATGCAGTTTGGAAACTGAGGCTCAGAAATATCTGATTCCCTCTATTCAATTGTGCAGTCTACATTGATTGAGTGCTGACAGTCGAGGCTTTGAGCCAAGAATGGAGATATGCCACGGTTTTGGACAACCTTCAGAGAGCCCATACTCGGATGCAAAGGTCAATAGATAAATACCATGCGGTGTGGGCTGTGCCAGTCATTGACTTGAGTCTGTCAGCCAAGCCCGTTCCATACTCTGAAATGATGGGCCTGGGAGTCTGAGAACCACATTTCCCAGAATCCCTTGCCAACAGGTTAGAATCCCAGGTGGGATCAAGGGGACACCCTTCCCATTCTTCCACCTCTCAAAGGAGCAGTGCAGAGCTCCAGCCACTCAGGGTTTGTGGCAACCTGGACACAGCTGTGCCCTACACTGTACTCTGAGCAGCAGCCATCCAGGTGTGCGGAGGCCCTCTGAAAAGCCAGTGCTGCCTATGAAAGTGTTCCCTGTCCACTCAAAGATTCAAGCGCTGACTCTGCAGGACCCTTGAGGAGGCCCTGGCCACAGACACGTGGCAGCTGCTTGGCAGTCAGAGCACCTGCCCTACACACTCCCTGTCTCTGAACGTCTAGGTCCTGGTAACTCCACCTCTTCCCTTTTGTTCCCCCAACCTTCTCTGAGTAAATGCAGCACTAATTTTAAAAAACCTTTTCAGCCTTCCCATACCTGTAGCACACATCTCCTGTATTAAATCCCCTCTGGTTGGAATAACCTATCACGGCTCCTGGGTCCTCTCTGGCCCCCGACTGATTCAGGTCAGCTCAACCTGGGGAAGTCCTTCTTGGGAAAGTGACAAAGCTGAGAAGTGGAGAATGAATAGCAGGCAGCCAGGGAAAGAGAGGAAGGAAGAGTGTGGCAGGAAGAAGGAAAAGGGTGTGCAAAGGCTCTGCGGTGTGAACACACTTCTGCCTTTACAGGAACCGTGAGAAGACCTCTGCAGCTGGAGCGGGGGCAGCGTGGCACCTGATGAGGCTGGAGGGGGGTGCTGAGGGGGATGTCTTAGGCAGGGCCTGGCCATGACTTTATATGGGGTGCCCTGTCTTTCCTAGGGTGGTGCCATGGCACGAATGACCTGTCTGAAGGCGTGTCATGCAGTGCCCTCATCTGTGGGTCACAGAAAACAGTAGATCTAATCTCAAGAGTAGTGGAGAATCGTCAAGGATTTTGAATGGGAGAGGTGCAGGGTGGGATTTGTATTTGTAAAGGGCTACTTTACTTGCTGTGTAGAGAACACATTGCAGTGAGGCTAAGTGGAACTGGAAGTGGTTGTAGCAGTTTGTGCAGAGAGAGAGAGGGAGGAATGGGGCCGGAGCAGCGTGGGGCTCCCTGGCTTTCTGACCTGGAGGCAGTCACTTCCTCTTTCTGTTTAACCAGCTATAAAAAGAGGAGGCTGGGCCAGGGCAAGGATTTTTCAGTTGGAGTCTGAGTCTTCTGAGGGAGTCTATGGATGGGGGTCAAGGGGTGGGAGAGACTCTGAGATTGTACACAAATGGTTGGACCTATGTCCACAGATGCCTTTTTCCCACAGGGGAAAATGTTCTTGGCTCTCAGCACATTCTCTGTGAGGTTAACAGCCCCAGAGTTTTAAGCCACTCATCTAACAATCTGGAAAGGCACTTGCAGCTCAAATTGCCAATGGCTTGTGATTCTGGACCTTCTCAGTGAGTCATGCATTGTTAAAGTGTTCCTGCTGGCTGTTAAAGTATGCGAGGAAGGGGAGGGGACCCTGACACCATGTGGAGACAGGGTGACATGCCCCTGGAGCTGCTCCAAGCACAGGTACGGAGGTAATCCACTCACGGTGGCCTTTCTGAGCACAAGGCTGGAGGCACCATTTCACTCGATCATTGACACAACCCAATGAGGCAACAGGCATTGACACCTGCTTCGTTACCTGTGCAAAGGCTCCCTGAGGCCACCATGCCATCTTGCTCTCTCACATCACAGCCAGGGCTGCCTTTAGGAGCGCCCCATGTTTGCCTTCTGCCATCTCCGCCTTCCAGCGCTCCTCACCCCTGAACAGTGCTCTCTGACACCTCTTTCCATCTCCCCTCTCTTCAGAAACAACTGAGTTCTCTGGAAAATTAAAATGTGAAATCAGACTCACTCTCAATCCCATGAATTGGGGTCACAGGGTCCAATTTCCAAAGGGAAATCTTAGCTTCATGCTGCAGTGAGACAGGAAATGCCGTTCCTTTCTGAAAAAGTGGGTCAAGCACCAGAACATGTTACAGGGACTGGGGTCTTTACATGGCGTCCCTGAGGGCAGGGCCGCAGCTGGCTCCTGCGTGTGTGCCCACCCTATCCTGCCGGCCCAGCCAGCGGGCTCCATCCTTCAACCGGGGCCAAGGCAGAAAACCAGATGCCTTTCCTATGACTCCGGCGTGTCCCATCTTGCTAGGATTTTTCAAATTTTTCTGTGGAAGCTCTTTATGGTCTGTGACCCTGGCCACTGCCGAGTCAAAAAGACAACAGATTTATGGCAGGCCTGGAGAGCAGCAATCCATGGACGCGTCTTCCCTGCTTTCAGTTGGTAATTTATTTTTCAATGATCTTTCTGTTATTTACTGGTCTCGCCGACTCCGATGGCCAGGGTGAACTGCATCTTATCAGACTAGCAAAACTAACTGGATTAAAGGGTATCCCTCACATGTCGCCAAAAGGAGAACTAAGAACCCCGATGTCTCAGAAAGGCAGCTGAACTGGTTCATCTCCTTTTGCCCCTGAACAGCGATGTGAGCTCAGGCCAAAGCCTTTGGTCCGTGGGGTCAAACCTTTGTGGCTCCTCAGTAATGAGGGCACCAGGCACGACCCTCAGCCGACTTCCTGCCTTGCAAAGTGGGGCTCACGACACCTACCACAGACGCTTATAGTGACAGTAGGGAAGTCGTAGGGAACATCCAGTACATCTAATATTCAATAAATGCTCCCTGTGTGATTATTATGACCTTCTTTACCTTGGCCTCATCTCCCCTCTGGGAATACACCACTCAGAACCCAGGATGAAACTATAATCATCTTTATATGGGGCTTGACCACTTCTAAAATATAAATTCAAACAATAAACCAACTTGGGGACAGGCACGGTGGCTCATGCCTGTAATCCCAGCACTTTGGGAGGCTAAGGCGGGTGGATCACTTGAGATCAGGAGTTCAAGACCAGCCTGGCCAGCATGGTGAAACCCCATCTCTACTAAATACACACACACACACACATACACACACACACACACACACAACATTGTGGGGCATGGTGGTGTGCCTGTAATCCCAGCTACTCGGGAGGCTGAGGCAGGAGAATTGATTGAACCCAGGAGTTGGAGGTTGCAGTGAGCTGAGATAGCACCATTGCACTTCAGCCTCAGCAACAAGAGTGAAACTCTGTCTAAATAAATAAATAAATAAATAAATAAATAAAATAAGACAAAATAAACCCACTTGGAATCCTGAACCCTGATGTTGGAATAACATGGGAAGATAACGAGACCAGGATGGCAGTTTATTTGCCTCCCAGAAATGAAGATCGGCTTCCACTCCAGCGTAATTACAGTTTAGCAGGGCCTTGTCTGAGGCTGAGTATTCTCACAAGTACACAACTGTCTATTGTTCTCCTGTAGCTCGTTACCATGGTGATCTAATTAAAGCCGCATCCAACGCTGCCAGCCCATAGGTAGGGGCCACGCGTGCAGCTCCTAGTGGCCAGGGGCGCGTGGCCTTCCCCTCTTGAGGCACTTTCCCAAATTCTCAATGAGAGCTGGTTGTCTGGGATGGGACACAAAAAATGCCTTCCTTTTGGGGGCAAGCTGCGAATTAAATGCTACTCCCTGCATATTGAGAAAGGTGCTGCAGGCTTGCTTTGGGACCTTGGAAAGTGGCTTAATACGCTTCATTCTCAGTTTCTTCGTGTATAACAGGAATGACAATATCTGCTTTGTACAGAAAAGAAAAGGTTTGTGGAAGGACCTTGAGGGACAATGCAAGCAAGCCTGCTCAGGGCTGTCATCCTTCCGCTGCACTCTGTCGCAGTGGCAGGAACATGGCGGGGGTGAGGAAGGAAGCCTGGACAGGCCCAGGTCCAAACTGCAGTCCCGAGGCAGCCAGAAGCTGCCTTTCAGATCTCTTACATGGTCTGTAAGATGGGGACAACCATAGTCTGCTCACATGGCTATGAAGATGCAACAAGATGTGTGAAGTCCCTGGCACATGCTGGGCATACCACAGCCTCCCAGTAAATGCCAGGCCAATGGAAGGACAATTCAGTGTCAGCTCCCCAGTACAGGAGCCAGCAGCCCTTACGATGCCGTGACCAAGCGTGCCACCTGATGGGCAAGAGCATGGGCTCTGAGTTCAAATCCTTGCGAGTGCGATCCTGGGCAAGTCACTTAATTTCTTCATGCCTCTAGCCTTGTTTGTAAAATGACTATAACAGTGTTGGAACTGGAGCTAAATGATGACAAAAATGGATTATGCCTAGAATATATTTGACACTGAAATGGAGGTAAACTCCTGTCTTCCTGTTCTGTCCAGGCCCAGGGCACAATAGGCCTCCTCCCTGTTTGAATCCAGTGCTCAGCTCTTTCATTTCACAAGCATGCTCCCTACGAGGGAGCACTGTGTAGGTGCCACCACACACATGTGGTGTCTACTTTAATCTCAAGATTCAGCCTATGATATGAGCACTATTGTAACCCCAGGTTTTAGAAGGATAGACAGAGATTTAGGCAGGTAAGGTGACTTGTCCAAGGTAATGCTGCCTGTAAGTGATGGAACCAGGATTTGAGCTAAGGCAGTCTCACCACCTCGTCCCGGGCTTATGCTTCTTAACCACTATCCTCTGCTGCCCCTCACTGGATTGTCATTGAAAACTTGTGAACTAGGCATGAGGATCCCCATCTAAGCAGATGAGTGAACAGGCCAGGAGAAAAGACAGTCTTTCAGTGCCCAAAAGCTGGTCAGTAGTAAGGGCAGGACCTCTATGTTGGCCTCGTCCCAATTTCAAGGGCAAATGCTCTCCTATCTCATTGCCTTGAACCAGCTCTTAGGATCATCACGGAAACTGGCAAACCATCCAGTTAGCCACCTGACAACGTCTTCCCTCCCTCACCTCTCCTCACCACTTCCCTTAGCATTCCTGGGGTCCTGTGTGAATTGAGCAGTGTGTTGTGGACATGTGCTACTGATTATTTCCCCGGCTCATCAAAGGCCTGATCTCTTTCCTTGTAGCCAGAACAGCTCAACACCTCGTCCACCCACCACAGCCCTCATTTCCTTTTTATGAAGATTGGGGAGCAAAAACATTTCAAAGGCTACCAATTAAATGAACCCTGCCGTGCCCGTAACCACAGTGCCCCTTTAGAGAGCCGGGGAGTTATACAGTCAGTAACTGACAGGCCAGCACATGTGGTCTTTATGATCCTGCAGTTCTTCTCCCAAGATGTTGGCTGCTTTCCCTTCGTTCTTGATGCCCTGAGTTCTGCCCAGTCAGTCCAAGGGACAGGGCTCCACCTGGCATATTTCCAACTGGCTTGTGCATATCATGTCTGCCCACCTACAGGCCTTGAATGCTCCACAGGCCAGGAGCCTGTCCTTTGTCGGGGAGCTTTATCAGGGAGGAAGACCAGGTTCTGCACGCTTAACTGCATGCCTAAGCCTGATTGTCCTAAATCCCCTGGATAGCCCAAGAGCCTTCTGTTTCTCTCCACTCCATCTCCATTGCTCAATTCAGACCTCACTATCTTCCCTCTGGTATGTTACAACTGTCCCATAAATGATCCCCCTTCCTCCACCAACTCTGACTGCATTCTACCCTTTCCATGACCACCAAAGGGATCTTCGAGGGAAAGCAAATCTTTCTTTCTTTCTTTCTTTCTTTCTTTCTTTCTTTCTTTCTTTCTTTCTTTCTTTCTTTCTTTCTTTCTTTCTTTCTTTCTTTCTTTCTTTCTTTCTTTCTTTCTTTTTATTTTTTTGAGACAGGATCTCACTCTGTGACCCAAGCTGAAGTGCAGTGGTGCAATCACGACTCACTACAGCCTCAGGTGATCCTTCCACCTCAGCCTTCCCAGTAGCTAGGACTACAGGTGCACCACTATGCCTGCCTACTTTTTGTATTTTTTGTAGAAATGAAGTTTCACCATGATGCCCAGGCTGGTGTCAAACTCCTGGGCTCAAACCATCTGCTCACCTCGGCCTCCCAAAGTGCTGGGATTACAGGTGGCACTTAAGTCTTTACTGCCATATTCGAAGTCCTGTAATGACTCCCTCTTGCCTATAGCACAGAGGCGAATCTTCCTAGGTTGCCATACAAGACTCTGTGATGGAGTTTCTGCCTGTTTTTCTAAATCTTCCTCTCCCTAATTTAAACTCTTCACTCCAGTGACACGGAAAAGTCAGAAGTTCCTTGTACACACCTCCATACCCTTGCTCATGCCGTCAACACTGCCTACGATGCCCTTCTGAGCTCTCCTTCACAAAACCACTTCTACTTATTCTGATACACAGTCCAGGCATCACCTCCAGTGGAAGATGACTTCATGAGCACCCAAGTTCACAGCCCTACCTCAGTGCTTCTGTATACTGGCGGTCCCCTTTCCATACAGCAAACATTCTTTTACACCCAGATGATCTGATTTCTTATTCTTTGGTTCTGGTAGATGGACGGACTTCTGAAAGTAGGTATTTTACCTTCTTTATTTTGTCATCTGAGTGTCTCAATCAGTTGCTGGCTCAGATTAGACAGTCAATAAGAGTCTGTTGAACTGAGCCAAGATTGAGTTGGCTCAGGGAAAAAGGAGCGGCTGGCAACCTTGAGGGAAGATCTTTACCTCTTTGGGTTAAACTATGTGTTTCATTGATTTTGAATGAGAAACCAATGAAGGAGTTCACATGTCTCTGATCCCAAGGAGGCTGCTTGACAAAATAGCAGTGTGTGTGTGTGTGTGTGTGTGTGTGTGTGTGTGAGATTTTTATCATCTTAATCTGAAACCAAGAATGGGCCAAGCTTTGCAGGATTTGGATCACACACTTTAGTGCACGTCTTTGGGTTGGAAGCATCTTCTTCAACACTTCTATTACTTGCCAGAGGTACACACCAGGGAAGAGACATCATCCCCTGAGGGTGGCGTATTTGGAGCTCAATTCAATACATCCACCATAGAATGAACATTTGCTATGAGTCCCACCAGGGGATGAGCCACACATAGAGGAGGTCTTGGGTAGCAAAGGGTAAGGGTGAATCATTCCCGATCTCTGCCCACAGATGGTCATAGTCAGGGGCAGGATCAGAAGACAGTGTAGGTAATTGTAATACAGGGGATGATGCCATAATCCAGGGAAACTCGAGGGCCTGAAGGACAGCCTCTGAGTCTCACTATGTGATCGAGAGGAGGAGGCTCCCATGCTCCTTTTCCAAGGACTGCCAGAAATTAACCAGGGGAATGGACAGAGGGAACTGCTGCTTGGCCAGCAGACAGGCTGTGCTGCTGTGTACAATGCACCCTGTTGCTTTGAGAGGCCACAGATTACCCAGTCAGTCTGTCCCCCATACAGAGACAGGTTCCCTCTGCATCTTCCCTAATAGCCTGGCCTCCAAGCCACTTTCTGCCGTAGGGTCACTGCTAATGCTAAGCCAGGACTCACCCTTTAAGCCATGCCCTCTGGATCATTGCTTTTAAAGAAAAGAGCAAAATGGAAAGATTTTGCAGCTGTAACTGGAGAAGAGAAATGATGATAAGGCCATCCCTGGGTTCCCCTGTGAACTTTATCATGTATGAGCTGCCTGACTTTGGTTAAGTCCCCTCACATTTGGCATTTGGGACAATTTGATGAGAATCTCCTTCTAGCCAGGTTTTCTGCAAGAAAGCCCTGTCCCTGGGTTGGGCATCAGGTCCCAGACTGGGGTGGAGAGGAGTCTGACATTTTGGACACTGGCACTGAGGACGGGGGTAGGGTGGCCTCACCTGGATTTCCTGTGCGGATCAAGCAGGGCTGCAACACAGTGGGGGCGTTTCAGGTTGGACAGTTGCTGCAGACACAAAGCCTCAGAATTACCCTGCAATGCACACAGGTCATGAGCAATAAAACGCCTTTTAAAATGTCATCTGCTGAACTGCAGATTCCAACTAATAAATCCCCGTGACCTGGAGGTACCTGGGGTCAAACGTTTGCAATATGGCCCCTGGAGTTGCCCTGTTCCCTGGAAGATGACCTGGCTTTATGAGCTTGCTGTTTGACGGTTGCCATAGAGGCCAGCACATCCACCTGGGATGGGTGGTGGGGAGGGGACAGAGACTCAGTAACATGTTGTAATTACCCAATATCCTAGTGAATCCTGTGTCAGCACCCACAATTGGGGAAAAATTGGGAGCTGTTGCTCTCCAAGGACCAGCTCTGTAATCTATAAAACTATGAGATCCCCATCTGGGTTAGGGAAAATGGAGACAGGACTCAGCTCTGTTCTCAGAGTAAAGGAAGGGAAGAGAAAAAAGATAATGATAGCAACAGAGAGGCTGCTACCTCTGGCAGGGAAGGAAGCTGAGTCCATTTGCCCTTGTGCTGCACTTGACTTCCCGATGGCTCTTGGGCATAGGCCTCTGTGCCTCCTGTGCCAGATGATGACAGTGCAGGTCCGAGGGCTCATTTCACTCTCCCAGGTTGTTCTGAAAAGAGGACTCTCTGCGCCTTTCTGACTCTTTCCTCAGTGCTGCTACTCCCTGAAGATAGTGCCTTCCAGTGCACAGGCCATTTTCCCTCCTGTGGGAAACAGTCCTTTTCCACAGAGCACAAGGAGGTCATTCCTCTCATTTTACAGATGAAAAGTGGAGGCTTGGAGAGTGGAGAGAGAACGAGTTGAACCAAATTTTACAAGATGATTGGGTTTGGGGTAAGCTGAAAGGCACAGGGGACGTCCCAGGTGGTGGGAGCAGTACACACAGCCTCAAGTGACCGGCACCCTAGGTGTGCGGGGGTCCAGCAGGATCAGTGCTTTGGCTGGAGGGAAGTGTATCCAGTGGTCTCTCTCAGGGAGCAAGACTCTCTGGCTTTGGTACTACACACAGGATTTCAGGTTCTCATAAAATCACCTTTGGGGGTGCTCCTAGATGCACCGTTAGAAGCCAGGTGGCTTCTCTGCAGCCTGACACTCAGGGCAGGCCACCATCTGATCACTGCTTCTCTCTCCAGACACTCCCCTTGCTGAGAACTTCGGCCAGGTCTCACTGCCCCACATGTCACCTCATTCTGTCCAGGGTGTGATCCCCTCTTCCTTCGCCCTTCCCGCTGCTCAGGTCCTAGAGAATCCTGCCTCACCTTCAAGGCCCAAGCCCCATTGACTCCAGGAAGTCCCTCTGGATCGCTAACTCTCCGAGTCCCTCTACACAGTGACTTACCAAATAAAAACAGCTTCTCTTTTTTTTCCCCATTAGGAACTGAGGCTCATAATAAACAGAAATAACAAGTTACATATAACATGTGTACTCTATACAGAAACCGCTTGTTTTCTCTTCTGACTTTACAATGTCCTTATCTACTGAATTTGTAATCTTTGCTCTATTCATGTTGCATAGATACTGAGTCTAGCTCAGTGGGTGCTGCTATAAAGGCCAAGAAAAAGAAAAGGGAGAGCTAACCACATCTTGATGCTTGGTGATGTGATGATATCATTGCAGTGCTTTATGCTTACTGCAGAAAATAATGAAACCAGCTCTCATGTTGGTGTCTGATTGCTCCAATCTAATGGGTCCCCCGAGAGGAAAGCTCTAGCTTATTGGAGCAGTCGTGGTTTCATGCAATACTGAGAAACTGCTAGTGTGTGTATATCTAACACAGAAAACCATTCACTACCTTTACTCTTCTGCTTTCTGCTTTTGTCCTGATCACTGTCACCCCAATTACACCTACAGCTCTTTGGGGGTCCTAGACCCTGGCTCCCCATGGACCCAGGAGTCCTGGAAATAGTACACGCTCCATGCATTCTTGTTGGAGTTCTCTTTTGTTGCTGCTACAAAGAGGAAGGAACAAAATGATCACAGTAGCTCTTCCTAGTGGAAGTGACTAAGGTGTAGAGATGCCTTGCAATTTGTATGTAAATGTGGTGGGTTAAAGCTGACTTTGCCACAGGGGAATATTGACAGGGCTTTAAAAATAATGACCCAGCTAATTAATGGTGAAATACAACAGGGCTCCTGGAGATGTCCTCAGGATCTTTTCATTCAGAGCATAAATAGGAAATCAGAGTGGCCAAGTGGGCTGGTGCCTGTCACTTGGCTTCTGCTCCAGGAAATGGAAGCACAGGTGATATCACTTTGTTTCCTGTCTGTGGCTTTGGAGCTGTGAGATCACTGGGTACAAGGTCCACGTGATGTGATCCCAGACAAAGCATAGCTTCTTAGTTCGGGAGTGAAATAAATGGGTGGAAAGAGTCCTCCACTGGGACCAAAGAGACCCATGTTTTAGACCACAGCTTTGACTTTGGACTGGGGACTTAACCTTTTGTCGTTCAGTTTCCTCATTGGAGACAAAGATGTCAACCCTCCAAGGCTGAATCAAAATGAACACAGAGAACTTTTATTTTATTTTATTTTATTTTATTTATTTTTTAATCATTAGTTTTTGAGATGGAGTCTTTCTCTGTTGCCCGGGCTGGAGTGCAGTGGAGTGATTTCGACTCACTGCAACCTCTGTCTCCGAGGTTCAAGTGATTCTCCTGCTTCAGCCTCCCGAGTAGCTGGGATTACAGGCGCCCGCCACCACGCCTGGCAGATTTTTATATTTTTAATAGAGATGGGGGTTTCACCGTGTTGGCCAGGCTGGTCTCAAACTCCTGACTTCAAGTGATCCACCTGCCTCAGCCTCCCAAAGTGCTGGGGTTACAGGCATGAGCCACCACACCCGGCCCATAGAGCTTTTTAAAAAACTCCTAGTGAACAGTAGGTGTCTAATTAATGTTAGTATGTACAGCATAGCCACCTCTGTTTTTTGACACTCATACAATAATACTTTCCATGATTTGCCTGACCCCCTGCATATTTCTGAGGTGAAATCTGAACTCATGTTCCATAACTGACTGTTGCTCTTCAGACCTGGAGGGTAGGTGGATGATTTTAAAGAGCCAGGAGAGCCCCGTGTGCAGAAGACTGCATGCATGGCCCACCTTTCCAGGAAGCTTTCCCTTCATAGCGCAGCCCACCCTGAACCCTCCCCTCTCCATTTTTATTGTCTGTTTATATTGCTTTTGTATTTTCAGCAAGGTCATGAGTCATTTCATGAATCTGGATTTGACGTTAGGAAACTTAGGTTCTAGGGAATTGCACTATTTACTGTGACTGGGACAAGCCGCTGAAACGCTCTTAGCCTCAGTATCCACATCTAAACTATGGGGATAACAATACTTTTTGGCTTTGTTTTCAGGCTCAAAAGTGATCTCATGTTGATGGCAAAAGCCCAGTTCTGGGGTACAGTGGACACTCCTGAAGTGCCTTAGCATGGCGCACAGAGCTCTTTCCCCAAGAGTCCCGGCCTAGCTGAGGGCCTTCTCTCCTTCCCTTCGCCAATGATCTAGACCAGAGGTGTCCAATTTTTGGCTTCCCTGGGCCACATTGGAAGAATGTCCAATTTTTGGCTTCCCTGGGCCACATTGGAAGAATTGTCCTGGGTCACACATGAAATACACTAACACTAATGATAGCCGATGATCTTAAAAAAAAAAAAATCACAAAAACATATCATAATGTTTTAAGAAAGTTTACTAATTTTTGTTGGGCCACAAGCCATCCTGGGCTGCATGCAGCCCTTGGGCTGCGGGTTAGAGGGTAGGACAAGCCCCACCCCCTGCTGTCCTCTGCACATCTTTTGTGCATTTCAGGCTTTTCCTCTGTGTTGCTGCTGTTCCCTCCTTACTATGTGCTTCCCCATTTTACTCAACTTCATTTGAACATCTTGGAACCAACTCACCTGCCTTCACTGTGGAAGGTCTCTATCGTCACTCTACTGCCTGAGGCCAGAGGCTACTCTCTCTGTGGCCTGTACCAGGCCTTCCTCACCCCTGCAG
Organism: Chlorocebus sabaeus; assembly: GCF_047675955.1. Classification (NCBI taxonomy): domain Eukaryota; kingdom Metazoa; phylum Chordata; class Mammalia; order Primates; family Cercopithecidae; genus Chlorocebus; species Chlorocebus sabaeus. The sequence goes on from NC_132917.1 coordinate 16,112,706, forward strand.
CAAAGTAGGGGTCAGGGATGAGGGAAATTAAGCTGGGTAAAGGGAAGCCTCCTGAGCTGTGAACAGGACATAAATACATGCCTTTCATTAAATCCCTGCTATGTACAAGATTCTCTGATGGGTACTTTACAAGCACTGTTTTCTCACTCTCAAAAGTCAATGCTAAAGTCGCATTTTTCCAATGAGGAAGCAGAAGGGTAAAGATGAAATCATGTGCCTAAGTTTTTAGGCCAGGGAAGCAAAGGTTTCAGTGGATCCAGGTTTTGAACCCATGTCTATCTAGCTCCAGAGATCCTGCTGTTCATTCAGTTGCATAAAGCAAGACAAAGTGTGATTGATGGGCATTGCAGGAAGGCATCTTCTTACTCCTCCAGACAAGGAGAGCTGCTCGCTACGGAACGCACAGAGTCTGAGGACAGTGAGCTGCCGGATGCTGAAACGTGCAGGCAGGAAGTGAAAACCATTGGCAGGGGCTGCTGTGGAGGAGATTCAGGCCTCTTGTAATAATAAAGTTAAGTGAAATCAAAAGAAATGCTCTTGTTCTCTCCTGGCCCTGATGGCCCACGGAATTGCATTCTCTCTCTGACGGATGCTGAGGGCCAGCTCAGTGGCGAAGAATCCCTCTCGCCTTCCTGAAGCCTGTGTCTCCACAATAAACCTCCAAAGCTAATGCAAGGCCACCTAATATGGCTGCTTCTCGGCACCTCACCTCCCAGATCTTAGGCTGGGGCTTTCGGGAAAAAGCTAGACCCACAGGCCTAGCTCCTCCTGCACCCAGGCCTCGAACACCCACCAGAGTGGGACCTAGGGGCCCCTCCTGCCTGCCTGCCTGAGTGCTCCATCTCCGGAAGGGTCCCCGAAAGACAGGGCCCCACAAGGGGAGGCTTTGGAGAGCCTGATTGCATGACAAACACCACACATATTGAAACACTCTGGCAGTTTCCCGGTGCTCCCAGTCAGAGACCTGACCCTTTTGACCTCAAACATCTTATTAAAGCCCCTAGAGCCCCACGTCTCTGCGAGGGAGAGAACGAAGCAACTCCTGGACTCATTCTCTTCCCTAATTCATTCAAGTAAGCCCGGCTGAGTGGGGCCTGGGCCTTTGATGTTAAAGGCCCCTAATTGGAAGGAAGTGAAGTGTTAGCCTGTCAGCCTTTTAGTCTCTCATCAAATACTTTAAGAGGTATCCGCACAGTGCAGTTCTCACACTGGTGCCGAGAAAGCCTGGAGTGGACTGCTTTTTGTTAAAATGTTTAAACTTTGCATCTGTCTAACAGAAAGTTCAATACAGATGTCACAGTTCCTGGTGGGCTCTCTCTTCCCTCCCCCTGGCCCCCACCCACCTCCTTCTGCTTTAGGAAGGACCCGTCTCAGGGCCCACAGGGCTCGCCCACCCGCCTGCCCTGAGCCCACGGGAGAGGAAGGTGGCTGCAGGAGCTAATTACCGACCCCCAGACGCAGGCCTGCAAGCTCCTGGTTGGGGCCTCCCTCCGTGGGGCTCCTTTGATCTCCGTGTTTGGAATTGTGTCACTCCCCAGGAATGTGCTCCCCCACCCCCCATCTTTGCATCCCAGAGTGTAACCCTTTCGGAGCACCTCTCTTTTTTACAGCCTGGGCCATCGAGCCCAGAAAGGGAAAGTGACTTGCCCAGTGACGTTCTGGGAGCTAGTGGAAGCGCTGGGTCCACAAGCCAGGACTTCTGACCCCTGGGATAGCGGGATTCTGCATATACCTCAATGTCTGTCCTTAGGAAAAGAAGGCTGGGACTTTATTTATCTACATTTAAATAGAATGGGATTACATGTGCCCAGATTCATGGGCCACAGGCTTGATGATGCTTGGGTCTGGAAAGGGAAAGTGGTTCTGTTTCTCTAAGATGCATATGCTGGGGGCAGTGGGAGAGGAGGGCGGGCCACTGAGCAAAGAGATTCCAGCATCCACGAGGCCTTGACCACCTGCCAGGGCTTGGCAGGACTCTCAGAGCAAATCCCACGCACCCAGACCTGCCACAGGATGCAGATGCAAAGGCAGGAAACTCCAGGCCACGTGTGGACTGAATGCGGGTGCTCCTCTGCGTTGGTTTTACAGATACCGAAAGTTTCTAACTGATCTCTCGTGGTTGATGAAGAAGGCAGCAAAATTCCTACTCTGTGGGGCTCTTGAAGGTTCCTACAGGGACCGTTGTGAGCTCGTAGAAAGTATCAAATATGTAATAAATACCAAACACATGTAATCTCCAACCCAGTTTTTGACTTTCTGCAGTTACATAGTTGATGCTGGGCTCTGGTAAGACCCCCTTCAGACATTCAAGTTAAAACATTTAAATTTGAAACAATACAACTTGATTCAATTCATTCCTGGTCCGAAGTTTCCCTTTTCAACTTATAAATGTAATCATAGCTTGATTATTATGCATTTAGGGAATTCATTTACTTATTCATTTATTCAAAACATACTCTGCATTCTCCTGTTGTAGACCAGAATGGCATAATCTCAGGTACCATTTTCTCTCCAGTGTGTTTTCATGTCATTAGTGTCTCTATAACAGAGAAAGGGAAGAGCTGATGTTCTCAGTGTTAAGTGTGAGAATTTGAAGTGGAAAAGCAAGTTTGTTATTTCTACCAGGGACCCTCTGATAGATGCTGGTCACGCCTGCCTGCCTGCACCTGACTGAGGGAACGTGGTTTCTGTTTCCCTCTGTTTCCACTCTGCTACCAGGGCGGGCTGCTCCTTGGCCATAAGCACATGCAGCAAGCCATGCACCTGCCCACACTCCAGGTTCAACCAGGGTAATGAACTGATGTTAAGATAGAAGACTGAGGTCAGCTGTCACTAGAAAAGCCCTCAACTCATCTCTTTCAGAAAACCCAGGGCTGGAGAGCAGACTTGAACTTTGTTAAGTTTGTCTTTGAAATCTTGACAGACCTTAGTTTGAGGGCAAGCCAGAGAAGGCCAAATATCCACTGGCAGACAGACTCAGGCAGGCAGCCTTGGCCAAATCCAGTCCAGAAGGTCCTTCGATTTGATAGACACGCACGCGCGCACACACACACACACACACACACGGATATATATATATATACACACACACACACGCACACACACATACACAGAGATAGAAATAGATACATACACACACCCAGAGATACACATATGCACTCACACACACAGACATATACACACAGAAATATATATATACACAAACACACAGATAAACATTATATATATATACACATACATATATATACACACACATAGACATACAGAGACACAGAGATATATATACACACACATACACACACAGAGACACAGAGAGAGACACACATATACACACACACAGATATACACACACACAGACACAGAGAGAGACACACATATACACACACACAGATATACACACACAGAGACACAGAGAGAGACACACATATACACACACACAGATATACACACACACAGACACAGAGAGAGACATATATACACATAACACACACAGAGATATACACACACAGACAGAGAAAGATATATATACACACATGTAATATGTATGTATTTTCACTTTAGACAATCTCATGACATCTCCATGCAAACATTTCCAGAGCAAAACTCCTTTTAGCAAGGTTTACCTGAGCTGATCAGGTTTGGGAAAGGTCCGGCATAGTGGCCAGAGCCCTGTAGATGAGCCACAGGCCTGGGGTAGTATCTCAACACGCCACATGTGTATTTCTAAGCCCCTTCAATTCTTTCAGCATTTCACAAATGAAGCTATTAGAGTGGACTGGCTTTAAGTCTTGTTCCAGGGGGAACATTTCATGATATTATGAGAGTATCAGAACACACAGGATAGTTTCATAATCATTACTAAATAGAATAGTCCCACGTTTGCCAAATTTGAATAAAAACAGAAAGATGAGGCCCTGTTGCCTAGGTTTATAAAGTTCTATGCCATTTTTAGATTGTGCAATTTTATCTGAATATTCCATGTCAGTGTAACCTAACCTCTGTTTTAGATCCTACTGATGATCCTGCAAAGTTGACATAATCACCACCACCTTCCCAGGTGCAGAAATTGAGACTGAGAGAAAAACAATCAGCCCCTGATTTTACAGCTACAGAATGCTGGGGCTGAAGCCTAGTGTCCTGACCTCTGTACTGCAGTAACAGATTTCTCCGGACCTTGACTACAATCCAATGCAATCATGCTGGAACTAAGGAGAGCTGTAGCCTCATCCATCAGACTGAATCTTTCACTTTTCTTCTGGCTGTTTGTATGTTATAAACAAAGCTACGAGTTACTCTTTTTTTCCAAGGTGGCACACAGTAACGATGGGGAGGGTCAGATGCTTTTCTTAGAGTACTGACTCCAAGGAAATACCTTAATCTCATTGAGTCAATTCATTAGTAACTTCTAAGACTTTAATCAACTAAAATTTCTGTGCTAAGGCAAGACCAAACTATTTTAAAATTAAAAAATAAAAAACAATATCCAATCAACTTGACTCCCACTTAAAGTACTTTAGCTGGGAATCTTCTTTGGCCCCTCCCTAATTGTCTAATTAATGCAATATTAAATTGACACCAAGCAAGTGGGAGCTGAATTGTGTGCTAACAGTTTGGGCAAACTGAGAAGAAGTGTAATTTCTGTGCGTAAGCCAGATGGGAGCAGAGAACAGGAAGGGATATGTGCATGCTAATTTGCAGTTTGACAAACTCCTTTTGTAAAAATAAACACTTTTGCAGAAGTCTAAGGAAAGCGAATGTCATCCATTTCATACCACACAATGCCTACTCATAGATATTGAACATGTGCTCATTTTTTTTTTTTTTTTTTTTTTTTTTTTAAGAGGTAGTCTTGCTCTGTCGCCCAGGCTGGAGTGCAGGGGTGCAATCTCAGCTCACTGCAAGCTCCGCCTCCCAGGTTCACGCCATTCTCCTGCCTCAGCCTCCCGAGTAGCTGGGACTACAGGTGCCCACCACCACGCCCGGCTAATTTTTTGTATTTTTAGTAGAGACGGGGTTTCACTGTGTTAGCCAGCATGGTCTCGATCTCCCGACCTTGTGATCCGCCCGCCTCGGCCTCCCAAAGTGCTGGGATTACAGGCGTGAGCCACAGCGCCCGGTCCATGTGCTCATTTCTAACCACATTTTACAGTAAGAGTCACATCTAATGAAAGCAGAGAAGTTCACCTCCTTATTCCATCACTGCAGTATTGGCTGTTAGGTGCAAAGGGACTTGAGCTGAACTAAGAGATGCATCCAGCCTAGTGCTGGGGGGAAATGCTCCAAGTTCCTTGTTCTGGAACTGGCCAGAGGCCCAGGGGACTGAGCAGCACTCCAGGTTTCCATCCTTGCAGATGTCAGATGCCCACCAGACACACAATCTGGGGTGGCAGCATTATCTGGTCCACCTTCTCCATCAGTTCTTGAATGCTTTGCCTAAGGGAGAGGGAAGATTTGCTGCAACCCATCCTTGGACATTCAACAGAGGCTTTAGTGGAACCACGAGTTACAGATCAGGAGCAGTGACTATCAGTGCTATAAACTTTCTTTTCACAACCCTCCCAGAAATAGACGTACAGATGTGCCACCCAGATCCTTCAAGAAAAGACTCATTGACAGTCATTAGGACCAAGGTCAATGGACAACCTTTAGCTATTTTACAGTCTCCTGCAGCTGCAGGGAATGATACTTCATGTAATGTGTCAGTACAGGTGCCTGATTTGAGGGCGGCCTGTATCACGTGCCTTTGCAAGGCAAGAAGGGCACAAAGGCCCAGCCATTTCACTCCAACATGGAAAGTTGTGAGGGATAATACACTTTACAGAGAGCCTCTACTGGATAGCGGAGACTTGGCTGGGACTGCATTACGATTAAACTTCTCCATCTGCCCAATCCTCCTTCACAGGGATTGATCCTTAATAAATGTCTTCCTCTCCAAACTCCCTCTCAATCTCTGCTTCCAGAGGACCCAGCCTGGGACACTGTATTTCTTGCTTGTTTTTCCCCTGTTTTCCGTAGGGATAAGATCCTATAAAATAAATGAATGCTTATATTGGCTTTCAGGGATATTATCCAGAGTTGAGAATATTTTTTCCTGATTTGGTCCCTATAGTCTTGGAGATCGGGGCTAGGAACCCTGGTACTGAATGACTGAGGATTTTCTCAGCAATAAGCACTGCTGTTTTGTGTGGCTGCATCTCTGTGCAGAGCACACTGATATAGCAGCAAGCCAGGCTGTCAGCAGTGTTAGGAGTTAACTCTTAAAACTCAGACATTAAGCAGATTATTTTGAGTAGAAGGCTGTGGGGACACAATCAGATTAATCTAGATAGCCCAGGCAATTGCTTCTGAGTGTATTGAATTAAGCCCAAAGACCAATTCAGGAAATGGCCTGGGTATTTGCATTACCAAAACAAACAAACAAACAAACAGACAAACAAAATAAACAAACAGTGTGATTCCCTTGGAGGGCAGCAGATCCCCAAGAAGAAACTGAGCCTGAGGAGTCCACAGCAAACTGTCCCAGTAGACATAGCCACAGACTGTAGGGCAGCCAGTATTGCAAAGCATCACTAGGCATATGGGTAGCAGGGGTGGTGCTGACCCAGAGAACTACCACCACCACAAAGTGCCCAACACATGTGGCATGGGGGGAGCAGCCCCCAGAGCGACCCCACCCATCTCCACAAGACTCACAGAGAATGCTTTATGAGGAACCCTGGTTAGGATTCAGGATTCAAGCATCCAGAAGAAATGAAATTTTGTATATGCCCAGGCATTTTACCAGGACAAGCTCATACCTTCTCCAGAACACGAGAAGGAAATGCCATGGCTCAATATTTACATGAAGCTAATTGTTATTTTGGCTTCATCCAGAGCTTAGAAAGATATCTCATAATTAAGGCTGAAGTGTCTTAGCTGCCACTGGCAGGGCAGAGCTTCAGACCCAGGGGCAGAGGAAGTCTGTTAACTCAGAAACTGGCAAAACAGGAATTATTAGAAAACACACTGGCATCTAGTGATTAGAGGAGAGTGGACCCTAAATTGAAACCAGGAGACAAAAACCACTGTGGACTTTTTCTACAAACCACAGAGTAGGATGCAATTTCAGCTGAACTTAAACGAGCAAGACTTAAGAATGGAGGAAGATTAAAGATAACTCATTTAGAGACGTTCCAATGGTCCTGATTTGATACTTGATGGTCCATTAGAATTCTTGGAAAGTATAAAAGGAGAAATACATTGTTGCCAATTACCAAAGGGTCATCAGGCAAACACCTTCTGGCCTGCCTTCCTGGTGGCCATTCCCAGTGTACATCTCAATTTTCTCAAAGACTCTTCTTAGAAACACAGGATGCTAAAAGGAGTGGAGCTGTAAAGATGCATTTAGGCATGGGATGCCATAGATGAGGAAACTAAAATCTAAAGGGAATGGGACTTGTCATCCCTGGTGCCTTGTAGGGCCCAGGATTCCTACCTTCTAACCCATACTCTTCCTGCAGAACCATGCTGACTTGCAATACTTATGCTTGGGATTTTCAAGAAGACAGACAAAGAGAATCTCCTTACATACCTGAAGCTTCTCTGGTGCTACAACACACTGTTCAAAAGCTTAGGTCTTGTTGAGTTCATGAAACAGTATCTGTGGCCTCTTCTGCACTCTCCATACTTGGCAGCCACACCAAACTTCATCAGAGAAAGATCCCCAGCCAGAGAGGGCACTCACAGAGTGCAACTTGGTTGATTTTCAATAATGATAAAATAGGTCTGCTTAGTCATTTGGGGAAAGCACAGAAGAAGGGAAGAGGAGAAAGCACCTCTGCACACCCAAGAGCAAACTAGAGGGTGGGGTCTGGGTGGTGGGAGTGGGATAAGAGGTCAGGGGCAGCTTAACCTGTCCTCCTGTCTGCTTTACTAATCTCCTCTGGACAGCTCTGATCTCACCTTGCCATGGAGTTGTAAGTATGTTAGGAGAGAGCTCACAGTGGATGTCAGAGATAGACACAAGCATTAAGGAGTCTGCTGTCAACAGGCTCAAAGGAATTAGTGGAGGCCTGTGTTAGGGGCTGACTGTGATGGGTAAGGGGCAGTTTGTAAAACAGTTCTCTCCACTTGCTATCTTCCAACAGTTATCAGTTGCTTTACAAATGACAGTCACACAACACGTGAGGATATTTCTGTCAATGATGGACCACTTATATAATGGTGGTCCCATAAGATTATAATGGAGCTGAAAAATTCTTATTCCCTGTTGATGTTGTAGCCACCACATCATTGTTCAATTACTTTATTTTTCTCATAAATTTCAGTATCCTAAGTGTACCATGTTTATAAAGTTTATACATTAATATCTTAGGCCTTCACATTCACTCACCACTCACTCATTGACTCACCCAGACCAACTTTCAGTCCTGCAAACTCTGTTCACGGTAAGTGCCCTATACAGGTGTACCACTGAAAAAAGCCTTTTGTACTATATTTTACTGTACCTTCCCCATGTTTAGATATGTTCAGGTACACAAATAATTACCATAATGTTATAATTGCGTACAGTACTCAGTACATTAACATGCTGTCCAGGTTTGTAGCCTAGGAGCGATAGGCTATACCATATAGCCTAGGTTCATAGTAGGCTACACCATCCTAGGTTTGTGTAAGTGTGATGTTTGCACAACAATGAAATCATCTAACAATGCATTTATCAGAACATGTTCCTGTTGTTAAGAGACACCTGACTGTAAGAGGTTCATCCTCAAAGACTGAAACTTGAGTACCTGAGCACACCATCCAGGGGCTTGGGTATCGCTCAATCTAGTCTACCACTGTTACCTGAGCAGTCCTTCTGGTATTTGAGGTTGGACCCCCTGAACCTGCCACCACCACCACAGTTGCCACTCATCTGCGTGTGCCATCTGCAGACCTGGATGGGACTGGCCCATCCAGCCCATTGTAGCCATCATCAAAAACAGCAGGGATCTCTTGCATCCCAAAGATTGTCCCACCACTGCTACCGTGATTGCCCATGCCACACCTGTTGCCCAGGGGCTTAATAACCCACCTGCCTGGCCCACCACTGCCATTCCTGGCACCTGGGCAAGCCATCTGGAAGGCCAATAATCAATCTGCCTGGACTGGCTAACACCTGGCAGCATATACCACCCTGGTGCCCAAGGACAGGCATGCTTAGCCTGCAGCTGCCATCACTGGGGCCTGAAGATTGGCCCACATGAGCTTGCACCACTGCTCTCCAGTCTGGTCAAGAGAGTGAGACCCTGTGTCAAAATAAATAAATAAATAGATAAAATGATAAATTTTACATTATGTATATTTTACTACAATAAAAAAAGAAAAGGCAGAGGGGTTGTTGTAGGGAGAGTTCTAAGACCAAAAGACCAAATCTTAGTCTGAAGATGTAGTGTTATTTCTGTAGCTTTCAGGACTGAGACAGACAGGGCAGGGGCATGGGATGTGGGTTTGAGGCAAGCAGTCTTACTCAGAGGAACCTTGATCTCTACCTGTGCACCAGGGCTCCCATGGCCTGTGGCCAACCCCAAGTTGTATTCCCTGGACCAGGTTGCTATGGCCTTAATCTTTCTCAAAGCTTTTGTAAATATCTTCATGAAACCTCTGTCGACAAAGTGAGAAATCTGGAACAATTGTGCGAAGTTTGTTTTTGATAATTGGAAAATAGTGTCTAAAAAGAATATATAATTTAGGCTGAAAAAGAAGAAATTTGATTCATTTTTTTTTCCACCAAGAAACTATGTGCAATCCTCTGTTAACACCAGAACATCACACAGAAATAGACTTTTGGGGAACAGATTCAACTGCCTTGAGTCCAGAGTGAGATCAACAAGGCAGAAAATAGAGCAGGGTAGGAGGAGAGATCCTCATCAGTTAGTGGTGTATTTGTCATTTATATTCCTAGAAAGAAAGACAAATGGCTTCAGGCTCTTGAGAGCCATCTGGTAGTCTTTAGCATCTACCAGGGGGATCTTGTTAACATTCTGAAACATGGGCCCCTCTAGAACTCCCAACTCTTCAGTAGCAGGACTTGAGATGCTCTCAGGGTCTCTCAATTTTTACCTTCCTTTAAAATCACCTATAAAACTACAGATGGCTGGACTCAACCCCAGAGTTTCTGATTCAGTGAGTCTGAGGTGTCATCTGAGAATCTGCATTCATAACAAGCTCCCAGGTGATGCTGATACTGCTGGCCCAGAGACCACCCCTTGAGAACCACTGTTCTGCATTGAAAGCCCTCCTCAGATGGCTCTGATAATCAATCAGGTTTTGTGAGAAACAGCCATCTGTGGGAGCCACCATTAGCTTTTGGCTTTCTTTGGATTTAGTTTTCAAAATCATACCTCTGGAGGTAGGGAAGGATGGGTAAGCTATAATAAAAGTGAGGAAACAAAACAATCAATGCATGGGAGGTTTTGCTAGTCTGACTCCTTTTCTAATCTGCACATTCATTGCATATGGTGTCTCTTACACCAGGGCAAGATTATGTGGAGATATGATTTGGATCTGTGTTTCCACCCAAATTTCATGTCGAATAGTAATTCCCAATGTTGGGGGAGGGATATGATGGGAGGTGATTGGATTATGGGGGCAGATTTTCCCCCTGCTGTTCTCATGATAGTGAGTGAGTTCTCATGAGAACTGGTCATTTAAAAATGTGTAGCACTTTCTGCCTTGCTCTCTCTCTCTCCTGCTCTGATATAGTAAGAGATTCTTGGTTCCTGTTCACCCTTCTGCCATGATTGTAAGTTTCCTGAGACCTTTCAGTCATACTTCCAGTGAGAATGAACTATATAGAATATTGGTACTAAAGAAGCAAGGCATTGCTATAAAGATACCTGAAAATATGAAAGTGGCTTTGAAACTGGGTAATGGGCAGAGGTTGGAACAGTTTGGAGGGCTCAGAAAAAGACAAGAATATGAGGGAAAGTTTGGAACTTCCTAGAGACTTGTCAAATGGTTGGGACAAAAATGCTCATAGTGATATAGACAGTGAAGTCCAGGCTGAGATGGTCTTAAATGGAGATGAAGAACTTACTGGGAATTGGAATAAAGGTCACTCTTGCTATGCTTTAGCAAACAGACTGGTAGTGTTATGCCCTGCTCTAGAGATCTGTGGAACTTTAAACATGAGAGAGATAATTTAAGTATTTGGCAGAAGAAATTTCTAAGCAGCAACTGTTCAAGATGTGGCCTGGCTACATCTAAAAGCCTATGCTCATTTGCATAAACAAATAAGTTACCTGAAACTAGAACTTATATTTGGAAAATCTGCAGTCTGACCATGTGATAAAACAACAACAAAAATGTTCTCAGGAGGAATTCAAGGCTGCAGAAATTTGCATAAATAAAGAAGAGCTAAATGTTCATAGCCAAGACAATGGGGAAAATGCCTCCACGGCATTTCAGGGACCTTGGAGGCAGCCCCTCCCATCACAGGCCTGGAGGCCTAGGAGGGGAAAATGGTCTCATGGGCCAGGCCCAAGGTCCTGCTGCGCTGTGCAGCCTCTGGACATAGTGGCCTGCGTTCCAGCCACTCCAATTCTAGCTGTGGCTAAAATGGGCCAAAGTATAGCTCAGTTCACTGCTTCAGAGGGTGTAAGCTCCAAGCCTTGGTGGCTTTCATGTAGTGTTGGGCCTGTGGGTATGCAAAAGGCTTGAGTTGAGGTTTGGGAGCCTCTGCCTAGATTTCAGAGAATGTGTAGAAATGCCTGAATGTCCAGGCAGAAGTCTGCTGCAGGAGCAGAGCCCTCATGAACATCTACTAGTGCAATGAGGAAGGGAAATGTGGGGTTGGAGCCCCCACACACAGTCCCCCACTGGGGCACTGACTAGTATAGCTGTGAGAAGAGAGCCACCATCTTCTAGACCCCAGAATGGCAGATCTATTGACAGCTTGCACCATGCACCTGGAAAAACTGCAGGCACTCTGCAGGGGCTTTACCCTGCAGAGCCACAGGGCTGGAGCAGCTCAAGGTGTTGGGAATCCACCCCTTGCATCAGTGTGGCCTGGATTTGTGACATGGAGTTAAAGGAAATTATTTTTTAACTTTAAGATTTAATGACTGCCCTGCTGGTTTTTGGACTTCTATGGAGCCTGTAGTCCCTTTGTTTTGGCCAGTTGCTCCCTTTTGGAATGGGGGCGTTTACCAATGCCTGTGCCCTCATTGTGTCTTGGAAGTAACTAACTTGTTTGTGATTTTACAAACTCATAGGCAGAAGGAACTTACTGTGTCTCAGATGAGACTTTGGACTTGGATTTTTGAGTTAATGTTAGAATGAGTTAAGACTTTGAGGATCTGTTGGGAAGGCATGATTGTGTTTTGAAATGTGAGAAGAACATGAGATTTGGGAGGGGCTAGATGCTGAGTAATATGTTTTGCCTTTGTGTCCTCACTCAAATCTCATGTCAAATTGTAATTCCCAATATTGGGGGAGGAACCTGGTGTGAGATGATTGGATCATGGGGGCAGATTTCCCTCTTGCTGTTCTCATGATAGTGAGTGAGTTTTCATAAGATTGGTTTTTTTAAAAGTGCATAGCACTTCCCCCTTTGTTCTCTTTCTTCTGCTCCACCATGGTAGGACATCCTTTCACCCTTCTGCCATGATTGTAAGTTTCCTGAAGACTTTTGAACAGTCTTCAGAACTGTGAGTCAATTAAACCTTTTTTCTCCATAAATTACCCAGTTTCAGGTAGTAGTGTGAGAGCGAACTAATACACATGGACATCACTGACTGAAAGGGGAATAGTGGATAAGTCAGACCATGACTGTCAATTTTGTTCTTGAGTGATATCTAGCCAGTTTAACTCGTTTGCCATTTTCATTAAGTTGTAACTGCTGGGGAAACTGAGTCCTCCATCCAAGGAATGAACCACTCGAAACAAAACCAGTGACCAATGCAGGTGTAACTGACATACAGAGATGTTTAACTGACTTGATGAAGGAGAATGATAAGAAATTCCTGGGTCAAGAGAATGGCTAGAAAGTGACCCCAGGGCCTGGAAAATAATAGGATTAATGTGGGCCCTGATCTGGGAATGAGTGGGGCTCTGTCATCTTGTGAAGTCTGAAGAGCTGATGTTACTGTTGCTTTGACCAGAGGAATGGCTCACTATCCAGTTGAAAATGCTTCCACAAGAACTGGATGGGGACACAAGCAAATAACCATGGCAACCCATCCTGACGCTGGGACCAAGGAAGTCTCTAAAGAAAAACTGCAACAGGATTAGTACTACTAACATGGCCTTGTATTTCTACAATGGTCTACCCTTTATTTTATTGTTTTATTTTATTGGATCTTAGATTGCATAGACTTGGATTAATTATAATCCTGATATGCAGTAATTATTGGTCCATTATTGGTGACTTTTATTTACTTATCCTTAATTATTTTTAAAAATGCAGCAAGTATTCTCGAAAACACCATCTAAAACAAAAGCTAAGACCTTGACCATAACCTATGTCTAACAATGAGATTCTCCCCAACCCACCAAAAACCAACCCATCCTTCTGCCTCCTTGTTCCCTCTCACAAGGCAACCAATGTCTGAGATCCTGTGTTGGTTCACTTGCTTCCTTTATTATAAAGTTTTATTGCTTCTCTATGTAACACATTGTGTATAGATATTATACAGTATGTACATATTATATATAATTGTGTGAAAATGCAAACATATTCACTTTAGTTGTTTTTATTTTTACCAAAAGGATATTATACTGTATGTAATCCTTTGAGATTTACTTCTTTTACTTAACTTTACATTTTCAAGATTAATACATATTGTTACATTTCTCTACATTTCTTTTATAACTGCTGTATAATATACAAGTGTGAGAATATATAACACTGCATTTACTCTCCCTTTGACAGGCATTTGGGTTGTTTCTAATTGTTTTTGCCATGAGAACATTGCTGTAATGGGTACTTTGGTACATGTATCCTATATCCTCCAATAGTTTCTCTTTTCCATTCCGATAGGACATGGTGCCTCTGTCACATCATAAAGTTATATACATGCATTCGTTTGTTTCTGAGCCCTCTTTTCTATTCCATTGGTCAATGTGGCTGTCCTTGCATCAATACCCGACTGACCTAATTACTATAGCTTCCTAGAGAGGTGATGTTTGGTAAGGCAAGTTCCTTATTCTTGTTCTTTTTCAGAAGTATCCTTGTTAGAGTACTTTTAGCCCTTAACTCTTTCATATATATTTTAAAATCATCCTATTAAAATTCATTTAACGATACCCTAGGTGGGATTTTTATTTAAATTGCATTGAATCCATTTGAATCAATAGATTGATTGGGGAGAACTGATAACATGTAAGTAGTCTACTCATGAATATATTTCTGTATTTATATATATTTTCTTTAATATCTCTGTAAACTGAAAAAATTATAGAGGTCTGAAACATCTTCTGACAGTTGTAATTTATTGTCTTTTCTTCGTGTTTTCTATGTTTCAGGTTGTGTTTAGAACAGCAGTTGACATTTTTATATTGATCTTGTACCCAGTTACCTTGCCAAACTGTCCTATTATTTTTTTTTTTCTTTTCTTTCTTTTTTATTTTTTTGAGACAGAGTCTCTCTCTTTGTTGCCCAGGCTGAAGTGCAGTGGTGCGATCTTGGCTCACTGCAACCTCTGCCTCCTGGGTTCAAACGATTCTCGTGTCTCAGCCTCCTGAGTAGCTGGGATTACAGGCGCCTGCCACCATGCCCAGCTAATTTTCGTGTTTTCAGTAGAGATGGGGTTACACCATGTTGGCCAGTCTGGTGTCGAACTCCTGACCTCAGGTGATCCACCCTCCTTGGCCTCCCAGAGTGCTGGGATTACAGGCATCCACCAACGCACCCAGCAAACTCTCCTATTATTTCTAATCATGTACAGGTAGGTCCTTTCGGTTTTGTAAGTAAAAAAGCATTATCATCTCCAAGTATTGACAGCTTTTTATCAACTTAAAAAGTTTGTATGTATCTTTTTATTTTTTCTGGTTTTATTGCCCTGGCAAAACTCTTCAATACATTGTTGCCTAAATGTGGCAATAGAATAATTGTGTTTTCCATTCCTAACTTAGAAGAGAATGCCTCCAACAATTTTTCATGTAGGGTAAGTTTTGCTTTAAATATTTAATGTACATTGTTTATTGGGTTTATTTATTTCAAATTTTCTAAGAATCTTATTAAGAACAGTGTTGAGGCCGGGCGCAGTGGCTCAGGTCTGTAATTCCAGCACTTTGGGAGGCCGAGGCAGGACAATCACAAGGTCAGCTGTTTGAGACCAACCTGGCCAATATGGTGAAACCCCGTCTCTACTGAAAGTACAAAAATTGGCTGGGCGTGGTGGCAGGCACCTGTAATCTCATCTACTTGGGAGGCTGAGACAGAAGAGTTGCTTGAACCTGGGAGGTGGAGGTTGCAGTGAGCTGTGATCATGGCACTGCACTCCAGCCTGTGTGACAGAGCAAGAGTCCATCTCGATTAAAAAAAAAAAAAAAAAAAAAAAAAAAAAAAGAATGAGTATGAATTTTACCAAATGTTGGTAAAATAAATGGTTGTTTTGGGGATTAAGGTTACACTGGCTTCATTAAAGAAATTGGGTCATTCTCTCTTTTTCTGCTGTCTAAGAGAGAATATATTTGTTTAAAGTTTGGTAGAACTTGAATGTAAAATCATCTGGCTCTGGTGTTTTCTTTGTAGGAAGATTTTAATTGCTGCATTAGTTTATCTAATAATTATAAGACTATCCAATTCATTTTTTCTTGAGTTAGTTCTGTTTATATTTTTCAAAAATATTTGTTCATTTTACCTAAGTTTTCAAAGCTGCAGACAAATTGTTGTTATATTAGTTTTTTGTCCTTTCTAATCTCTTGTTTATCTGTCTTTATGGTCCAAATTATTCCCCACTTTTCATTATTAACTTGTGTCTTTTATCTTCTTCTCTTGATCGATCTTGTCATGTTTGTTTTTTCCAACTTTTGAGTTTTTGATATTTTTAATTGTATCTTTGTATTTATTGTGTTGATCTCTGCTCTTAATTTTATTATTTTCTGCTTCTGCTCTCCATGGTTTTATTCTCTCATTCCGATTTCTTAAGAGGGACACTTAGCTCCTTAATTTTAAGACCTTCTTCCTTTCTAATATTATCTATGGCTTGTATTAAAAAATATATTATGGTATCTCACACAAGTTTTGATACATTTTGTTTTCCTTATTGTTGGGTTTTAAATAGTAAGAAAATTAATTATGATTTCTTCAGTAACACATAATTTTTTAGTGTTTATATTAAAATTTTAAAATGGAACTTAAAACATTTTCTAAACATAATTTTATTATATTGTGTTCAAAAGTTATGGCCTGTATAATTCTTTTTGAAATTTAATTTATTAAGGCTTTCTTTTGCTAATACCTGCTCAGTTCTCTCTCTCTCTCCTTTCTCTCTCTCTCTCCTTTCTCTCTCTTTCTTTTTTTTTTTTTAGAGATAGGGTCTTGCTTTGTCACCCAGGATGGAGTACAGTGGCATGATCATAGCTCATGGCAGCCTTGATCTCTTGAGCTCGAGTAATCCTCCTGCCTCAGCCTCCTGAGTAGCTGGGACTACAAGTGCATGCCACCATGTGTGGCTAATATTTGTTTATTATTTTTTTTGTAGGGATGAGGTCTCACTCTGTTGCCCAGCCTGGTCTTGACCTCCTGGTCTCAAGAGATTCTCCCACCTTGGTCCCCTGAAGTGCTGAGATTACAGGTATGGGCCACTGTGTCCCCAACTACCTGCTCAGTTTTTCTAAATGACCCAAACTATAGTTTAAAAAAGTAGATATTATCTAACTATAGGAAGGAGACTTTATATTTGCTCATTAGTCAAGATTCTTAATTAATTCTCTGTAATACTATGATTTTGCAGAAATATCTATAATAAGCTACAAAGAAAACTAGACCCATTTTTAGAGCCAGAGCAATTACCACCTGCCTTCCAATTTTATGGGCTGGCCATCATAATCTTAGCTTTCTTGTTCCAGTGCCTGTCAAACAAGGTCTCGCTACAATGACTATACATCTGAGACATTTTTCAGTTCTTCTATATCCTTTCTAATTTTTTTCAGCTTATGTGATCAATAATCAAGAGAGATGTATTGAAATCTTAAAATATAATAGGAAATTTATTCACTTCTCTTTGTATATTTTGCTTCACTTGTATTGACACATTTTTATTAAGGTCAAAATATTTAAAAGTTGCTGTAGCTTCTAAATTCATTGAAATGACTGTTCTAGTCATGCAAGGATGGCTCAATCATTAGAAAATAACTCACTACATTCTTAGTAATGTTTTATACTTCAAAATTAGTTTTATTTGTTTAACATAGGTTTTAAAAAGCTTAGTTAAAGCAGCTTTCTTTTAGTTAGCATTTGTCTTGTATTTACTTTATCTTTTTAATTTTAATCTTTAAAATTTATTTATTTATTTATTTATTTTTGAGATGTAGTCTCACTCTGTTGCCCAGGCTGGAGTGCAGTGATGCAACCTCTGCTCGCTGCAACCTCTGCCTTCTGGATTCAAGAGATTCTCCTGCCTCCACCTCCCGAGTAGCTGGGATTACAGGTACCCCTCACCTTGCCCAGCTAACTTTTGTATTTTTAGTACAGATGCGGTTTCACCATGTTGACCAGTCTAATCTTGAACTCCTGACTTCAGGTGATCTGCCTGCCTCCACCTCCCAAAGTGCTGGGATTACAGGCGTGTGCCACTGCGCCCAGCCTAATTTTAATCTTATGTTTTATACGTGTCTTTGGTAAACATCGTGGATTTATAAAATCAATCTAATCTTTTCTTTCCTTTGATGAATTCATCAGTTTAATTTTAGGTAAATTATTGATATATTTGGGCTTGTTTCTGCCATTCTACTAGATTTATTTCCATGTATCCCACCTTTTATGATTAAAAACTCCTTTTTTAAGACTATAGATTGGGTACAGTGTACACTGCTTGAGTGATAGGTGCACCAGAATCTCAGCTATCACTACTAAAGAACATATTCATGTCACCGAACAACAGCTGTTCTCCAAAAACCTACTGAAATTTAAAAACTCTTGTTTTATATTTTTAAATATCTATCTATCTATTATCTGTTTATCTATCTGTCTATCTATCTATCTATCTATCTATCTATCTATCTATCTACGTAAAATAAGAACTTAGTAGCCTCTCAAGATCCCTGGAGTGCCCCATTCACACCCACCATGTTGATAGTGCCTACATTTTTAAACTGTGGATAAACTATGGATTATTATAGTTATATTTCTCTTTTCCTTTATTCTTAAGTTATTTTCTAGATAATTACAAATTTTACCAAACATTAGATCCCTTTTCAATGTGTGCCCTTGTGAAGAAAAACTTTTGAAACTTTTTATGCCAGGTAATATTTTTATCATGACTTCATGTATGAATGACAGTTTGGCTAGAAATTACATTTTGGATTCTAAGTTCTTTTTCTTCAGTACTCTAAAAATACTACTTTCATTATCTTCTTGCATCAGTATTGCTGCTGAAAAAAACCAAATGTCATCTTATTCTTGTTCCTTCATAAATAATTTGTACTTTTCCTTTGAAACTTTTATAATTTTCTCTTGATATTGTTAATTTCATTATAATATATCCTGATCTAGTTTTCACCACTCATCTCTCTTCTTTCATTCTGAAGTCTTTCAGCTTTTTCTATTTCTGGAAAATGTATCTGTATTACTTACTTAAATATTTCTTTTTAGTGGCTTTAGTCTCCATTGGACAAAACATACAGTTCTTTTTCTTTCTGTTTTTTTTTTTTTTTTTTTTTTTTGAGATGGAGTTTCGCTTTTGTTGTCCAGGTTGGAGTGCAATGGCACAATCTCAGCTCACCGCAACTTCTGCTTCCCGGGTTCAAGTGATTATCCTGCCTCAGCCTCCTGAGTAGCTGGGATTACGGGCATGCACCACCACTCCTGGCTAATTTTGTATTTTTAGTAGAGACAGGTTTTCTCTATGTTGGTCAGGCTGGTCTCAAACTTCTGACCTCAGGTGATCTACCCGCCTTGGCCTCCCAAAGTGTGGGATTACAGGCATGAGCCACTGTGCCTGGCCAGGCAAAACACTTTTCTAGGTGTAATCAAGAAAATGGAGATGAGCTTACTGACAATAATTCTGTGTGGCTCCTGTGCCAATAAGCTTATGGCCCAGATAATTGAGACCTTTTCTCTCCCACTTTACAAACATCTACTGGGATATGAATGCCTCCACCTCTTAATGGTCATACTTAAGTTTCTTAAATTCATTTCTATCTTTTAAATTTTTCTGTCTCAGTCCTCATGGTCAGATTTTCAGTTATCAACTCTTGCTTCTAGTGTTTTCTTCCTGACTGATCTGTTTAGTAAACGTATGCGGAAAGAAAATATTGATAGGCTTCATATAGAAGACTGGAGTATGTCCGGTTAATTATGACCATGAGTTTAATGACATTTTTGGCATGCTCAGATATTTTCTTGCTTTTTCAAGGTATAAGAAAGAATTTAATTTGTGCATTTCAGTAATGAAAAATAAACATTTTAAATCTCTTCAATTTATGTACAGAGATCATCATCAGTGTGGGTCTCTGGGAAGTCACAGAATGCTGATATACCCTTCGCCTGGCAGTCAGAAAGCAGTGGACAGTGGGGATGGGGAGTGCTGGTTACCACATGACCCATAGGGCTTTTCTAATGTTGAGTCTATATGTCTCAATTGAGACCAATGTGATTTCCTATTCTGGCTCTCCCATTATCTCATTATGTGGATTTACACAAAAGAAGTGTCATCACTGGGTCTCTGCTTCCCTATCCATATAGGAAGTCTATTTGGAAAATCTCCATAGTGTCTTCCAGTTCTGGAAAACAAATTTTTCTAGTTGAAATGAAGTTGAGTCTTTTATAGCTCTATAATACTATGTTTTTGTAGAAATATTTGTGATAAGCTACAAAGAAAACTAGACTCATTCTTAGAGCCACAGCAATAACCATTTGCTTCCCAATTTTAGGGCAGGTCATCATCACCTTGGTTTTTCTTCTTCCAGTGGCTGTCAAACAAGGTCTTGCCACAATGACTATACAATCGAATCTTTAGAATCAGATCTAAAACACATAATGACAGATCTGGTGGACTGCTGATTTCACACAAACTACAACAATTTCTATACATCATACCAGTGTTTGCCAAGCCAGGAAGTATACACAACTGGTAAAATATACAAACACTGTAGTGCATATTGTTAAAAATTTACGGACTTATTCTAAAGTAGCAAAACTTTAAAAAAAATGATTTTATTTATTTTATTCCAGAAATAAAAAAATATGTTGAACATGCTGGGTTTTTCATTGAGTTAGTTTTTATAATACCTTTTATGTAAACTTTTTGCAGTCATAAAGATTATTAGTGATTTGTAGATAAGTATGGAAAATACTGCTCAATGCTGTCTAGTAACATTTGCACATTTTCTAGGTAAAAACTTCCTATGGTCATACTTTAGTATAAGTAAAATTCCTTAAATTCCTGTATGAAAATTCCTGGTGCATTGTGGGTCTTAGCTAAATGAAAACTGGCTATTCATGCAATAGAACATGTTAAAAACAACATTAAAATTAATTCCTCCTAGTTTTATAAATAACTTTTGAATTTCAGTAAAAGAAAATAAAAAATTTAAAACCTTTCATCTTAAACATAGAGATCATCACAAATGTGAATCTTTGAGAAGGAATGGGATATTGACAGAAGGGAAATAAAGGTATTTCTTGAAGCTTGGAAAGAATGACTGATGTGGAAGAAGGAAAGGTATCAGGGACACTAAACTAACAAACCACAATACATTTGTCTGTTACCATGTAAAATTGCCAGTCAACATGGTTTGGAATGTCCAACTTGGCGGCATATTAACAAGGAGGGCCATACTTTGTAGAAAAAAAGGACCAAGGCCCATGTTGAATAATCACTGATGTGCACTCAGCAGTGTTTGTGATTCACAAACAAGAGGATGCTTGAAGGCTTAGACTAGCTCCAGGAAGACCGTTGTCACTGTAGGGTACACATAATTGTGTGAATAGCTCTGGTATTTTTGTTTCCCCCTATGTGACCTTGTGTAGATCTATAAGTCATGAACTATCTTCAGTGCTTCTCAAAGGAAACACTATTGGTATTTTGTAAATGCAATTTTTCCTTGTGTTGGACTGTCCTGTATATTATAGGATGTTTACCATCTTGAACTCCCTGCCCACAAAATGCTAGTAACCCAACCGCAGTTATGACAACTAAACACACCCCAGCATGTTTACAAATGCCCCTTAGAGGGCGGTACTTTCTCTGGTTGATCACCACTGGCACGTGATGATCTCTGCAATCTATTTCATCTCAGAAGTGTTATTTTTTTTCCTCTACGTGTTATGCATTTTTGCTGTATGGAAGAACACACAGGGGGGAAATGAAACCATTATATTTTGGAAGGTTTGTAAAAGTATCACTCATTTTTCATGACTCAAGTCCACCATGATCACTGCCTTCTGGCAGTGATTCACCAAACATAGGTGATTCCTCCTCTGGGTTAACTTAGACCCAACTTAACCTCTGTTATAGCAGTTGCCATTTTGCCATCACTCCCTAAATGTACCCCCACTTGACGTCAGCCTGTGAGTTCTTTGAGAATACACAGACTGTGCCTTATTCATTCTCTATCTTCAGGAAACAACATAGTTCTGACATGTATTAGGCACTGTATAAAGTGTTGCCAAATGAATAAATGGATGAGGGAAGAGGAAAGTTTAATCTTTTGCTTTTTCTACATAAACATTTTCCCTCCAAAGGGATTTTCCTTATATTTCTAGCTTAATGAATAGAAATGGAGAGCTAAGAAATTAAGCCCAGTTGATACTAATAACACAACAAAAATAGTATAAATAGTATTAAGAGTAAATTGGAATCATAATTATGAACACCATTACATAAGATCTTACTCTGTGCCACACATTGTTTAAGCACTTTATTTACCCAATTTCATTTAGCCCTCACAGACTAGGTAAAGCAAGCAAGACACCTAGGATGCAAAGTTTTGAGAGGTCTCACTCTCAGCTGCGAACCCTGCACTTGTAGGACCCTGAGAGCGAGTGCTTGGTTCATCTTGTTCCAGACTTTCCTTTTAATCGTTCTCTCAAATATTTTTCATTCTCATTTTACAGAGGAAGAAACAAAGGCCCAGAGAGCTAATCTGCTCATTCAAGTAGGTCGTGAGTGATAGAGGAGGAAATCAAACCTAAGCCTATCTGATTCTGAAGCACGTGTTTCTAACCATTAGATAAAGGACTTGTGCCAGGCTTGGGACTGTTTGTTACTGGTCCATCCTAGATGAGTACAGAATCAAAGAGAAACCATTTGAAGCATTATAGCAATTTGACGTTACGCCTACAAATAAGATCATGATCACTATACTCATTGCTTTGAACAGAGTAGAGGTACAAAAGCATCAGCACATCACGATTGGGAAAAACAAAAAAACAAGCAAACAAATTGGTCCTTTGACACAGTTTGAGAAACACTGCATTAGGAAATACTAGAGAAATTGGGAAATTTATTAAATTTTTTTCTTTGCAGTTATAGCACAAACTGAAAGACATGGTACTCACAGAGTAATGTAATAATGTGAAATTTTGTCAGACTATATTTCTAATTATTTAATTTTTTATCTTTTTAAACATTTTTGGTACCTCACATACATAGACGTGAGTTGTGTTTTTCATTACCTATTGTTTATGATGCAGTCTCAGCATCATGCATGACCATCTTTCATTTTACATAATGATATGATATAATACTATAATAAACACTGATGAATCACCACCCAACCCAGGAATCAGATCAATTCCATTACAACTACCTGAGGCCTCCTCCATGATCCTATCTGCTATCCTTTCACCTCTCTTAACTTTATGTCACTAAGAATCACCCATGTTCTAGCTATGGATATTGTTGCTTAAAGTTGTTCATTCATTTCCATGGTGATAATATTCTGTAATGCAAATGTCCTTATTTTCTCCTTAACGGGCATTTGGGATGTGTGTCAGCCATTATTTCGTTGTCTCTGTTCCAGAGCCACCCTTCATTGCTGTTCTGTGACAATGGGTACAACTCCTGTAAACATTTCACCTTTGTCAGTGATGGGTACTAGATGGCAACCCAAGACTTCTCTTCCAGTGCCAGTGTGCTCCTCAGGAAGGCTTCTCCAGTGCCAGCTCCAGTGCTGGCTATTGTAGTACATGGTAGGCAGCAGCACATGGGGCTGGCAACATGTGGAGCTCCTGTTTAGGAAGCTTCCCGTGGTACCCTTTAGGTGGCTACACTATGAGTTTTGAGCCACATTGCCTCCCTGTGAGTGGTTTCTACCGGCATCCTAGAGAGTGGATTCCCATCGGACACTTCAGTGCACTTCTCTACTATCCTGTGAGCCACAGCAGAGCCCTTTCCAGTGGTGTCTGCATCTTAACTTTGGGGAAGGGGTACTATTTTAGGTGTATTCTTTTCTTTAGTGCTCTAATTCAGCTCTAGGGGTCCTGGCTGTACCTTATATCTTCTATTCTTATATCCTTTACGGCTCTCTTAACCTCTGAATAACCAGTTCCCTGTTACTCTAATCCCCCATTATAATTAATATTTTATTCATGTATAAAAGTCCCTGTTCAAATTACTGTGTGATTTATGTCTCTTGACTGGACCCTGATTGATATAGTTTGTTTTTAATTTTTTGTTATTACACAACGTACTTCTACAAACATTATTGTACATTTCTCCTGGGCACATGTGAAACATGTTCCTTAGGTATAGGAATGTAATTGCATAACCATAAAGCATGCAAAAGTTAAACTTTATGAGATAGCCCCAAATCATTATTGTTACTAGCTATGTATGAGAGCCATTGTTTCAGATTTTCCCCATCACTTTTTATTGTCTAACTACTCAGTTTTTGTCAGTCAGAAGGGATATATCATTGTGGCTTCGATTTCATTTCCTTGAGTAGGAATGAATTTCAATGCATCTTCATCTTTTTATTGGTTTTTCCTCTTCTTTGACATGCCTGCTCACATCTTTATTTTTCAATTGACTTTGGTCTTTTATATTATGCTTTTTTAAAAAAAGTACTTTATATACTTTTTTCCCTTTGTCTGATATGTCATGACAAGTGTCTTTCCAGTTTGTTAATTTTCTTAAAAAAATTTAAAGGAGGATTTTCATGAACAGAATTTTTATTTTTTAATGCAGTCAAGCGAATCAAATTTATCTTATGATTAACATTGATGTACCATTTTTAAGAAATTTTGATCTATGCTAAGGCCCAATATGTTTACTTATATATTTTCTTCCAAAAATTTTGCAATTTTGTTCTTAACTTTGGATCCAAATTTGCTATTTGTGTGTGGTGTGAGGTAGCATTCCATTTAATCTTTGCATGTAAAAAAATATTTTTTTCAGACCAGTGTCTCTGCCTTTTCACTCTTCTCTTCTATGCTTCCTTTGTCATATGTGAAAATTCCGTATATAAATGGATCTGTTTCTGTGTTCTCATTTTCGCTCCCTTATGGACCTTAATTTCCATATAGGAAGAGAGTCAGGATGATGAAATGCTCATAATTGGTGCAAAAGGGGCATTGGCAGTTACCAAGAATCTATCAAGCATTGTATTGGGCAATTTACATGCATTTTATCCTTTAATCCTGGCAATAACCTCTGAATCATGCATCATTATCCACACTTCACATATGAGGAAACCAAAGCTCAAGGAGATTTTGTGACTTGTTTAGTCTCATCCAGTTTGTAAGTGGTGGAGGCCAGGATATGAATCCAAATTCTGTGTTCTCTCTACTATATTATATTGTTTTTCTAAATCATCCAAATTGAATTAATTCACATCTTTAAGAATTGGAACTGGACTAAGATCAATGTAAGAATAATTCTATAATTTAATTTAGGCATTTCTTATAGTTGGAAGACAGGCTTTGGAACACAGAGTGAAGATGAAATATGCAAGCATCTGTAGGCTTGTCCTTGGCATTCAGAGAATGGGCTTTGGGCCACAGACTCATTCTGCCACCTACCAGCTGGTGGGGTTGGATAGTCACATACCATCAGGTCTTGTTCCCATTGGCCACGGGAGTAGGTAAGGTGGAGCCCATGGCAACCTGCTGGAGTGAAAAGAGCAGAAACCAGAAAGATTGCAATTCAAATTCTGGTTCTTCCATTTACTTGTTGTGTATACTTAGAAAATCACTTTCCCTCTTTGAGCCTTAAGTTCTACATTTGTAAAATAAGAAAAATAAACTCCACCTTGTATGGCTCTTGTCATATCTATTAAATGTCTAGCACAGTGGTTGGCACACGTTAGGCAATTAGTAGATAACAGCCTTTTTTTTTTTCCCTCCCTTGCAAGTGGCTAAGATGAGAGCAAGAAGAGACTTTGCAGGCTGCTCCCATAGTTTGTTCTCCAAATATATTCTTCCTTGTAGGGATGTTTATTTTTTTTACCAGTGAGGACTTCAGTTCTCTTGAGGCCCCAGATCACTAAGCATAGGCTTTACCACTCTCACTATTAAAAAAAGATCAGACATTTCCAGTCTTCTGAGGATGGCCTCAAATGGGAAGACATCCCTCACAGAACAGGGAGAACACTACAGTTACTTAGTACAGGTCCTTGGCTAAACCAAATTTGTTTTCACTCTTTGGGTCTTGCCTATTTGGGGGCAGATTAAGCTGTGAGATTCCAGAATGAAGAATGACCACTAAGGCCAACTAATTCAGGCTCTTTATTTTGCTGAGGGAGAAGATTCGGAAAAAGCAAGGGAGCCAACCGGGGCCACACACAGATTGGAGATGGAGCCCTTACCTAGCCAGCTGTTACTGCAGCCACGCCCTCTCTTAACATTTCTCTCTGAGATTTTGAGAGTAACCTCGCGTGAAGAACCAGCTACTCCTGCTCATTTGCTATCTGGGTACTGTCTTTGTTTTTAGCTTCACCTCAAAATGGTCATTAAAAGATTTAGCAGACTTTTAACAGCAACTAGATGCCCTAAGTGCTAGTATCTGTAAAGCACTTACTATATATCAGGCACTATTTAAGTACTCTGTATGTCTTGACTTATTGAACCTTCACAACAATCTTTTGAAGTAAGTACTATAGTTGTTTTCACTTTTGGAGATGAGGAAGTTGAGGCATTCAGATACACAACTTAATCAAAATCACTTGCTTCCCGAATTTACATTTTTAACCACTCTGATATAGTGCTTTATTTGCTCTGATGAAAAGTAACTGACACTATAATAACAAAATGGAGCCAAAGAAATTTACCAACCAGAAAGGAAAGTAAGGTTTTAGGACAGTTCAGAAGCTCTCAGAATTATGTTCAAGACATATAGCATCAATGTATTTATTTTATGTTTTTCTCCCAAGACTTATGTCTGTGGCTGAAATAACACAATGGAGCAAATGTCTTAAATAACACGGACTGCTATTCAAAAAAGAAACGAAATTTGGCGCACACTTTCTGGTAAATTCAATAATGTGAACAGTATTGAAAATGTATTTGAAGTGATGAAATTCAAGGTCTAGGAAATGCCCAACTACAGGAATGAAATATCAGAAAAATACAGTCTAAGATAATTTCATTAAGCAGAATTCACATGTATACTCTAACTGTGTATCATGTAAGTAGAAGTTTCTCATTATCGGACCAGAGTACATTATCTGGGTCTTATAGTTATCAGGTTCCAAAAGGAAGTGACAGTCTTTGAAACAATAATGATCATTTATAAATTAGTCTATAAATACCCTTCTCCACTTAACACTAACATCTATTCCTACCCATTGCTTCAGTAGCTATCAGTTATTTGCTATCTTTTAGATATCAAATATTTGTTATAAACTACCAACCATGCTATCCAAATCAATTGCAAAGTGAGATGTCTTTTTGTAAAAGACATAAGATTAATATTGGATACTACTTAGATCATACACAAAGCTGTTGATATATCAGTAACTGGCAGAGACTATCCAGTTGAAACATAGAAGAGAAAATTTTAAAAAATAATCGCGACAGGATAGGTGTTCAAAGGAGGTTGATTTAAACATCAAAGCCCTTGGAGAAAATGAAGTCCCTCCCTTTTTTTTTTTTTCCTAAAAATATGTGATTTTTATTATGATGCAGTACAATCCAAATGTGAATTGAAAATTGTCATAGTATACTGTGATACAATTTTGCTTGGAAAAACAATGCCCCTTCAAATTCTAAGATTTATCTCACTGCAGCTATAACCTTTTGTTAAATGTAAGATTAATAACTTATTCTAACATTTGTTTCATTTTTAGCACAATTTGCTGCCTAAACTTACATGTCCTTGTAAATATATCATAAAGCGATCTCCCTATGTTGAGTTAAATTACTTTAAATTTGTCTTTTGACAAAATCCTTGCTTAGTGAATGCCTCTTTTATTTAAATATAAACATAAATACAGACTTGAACAAGAATTCTTAGGAAAGAGAAAAAATGTAAGTATCAATTCAATTAATAAACAAGTGCCTATTAAGTGTCCCCAACACTTTGATTAGAAACAGAATCATTTGATTATATTTACAGGGTTATATTTACAGAATATAACTCTTCAGCAACTTTCCTGAGCAGTATACAGGCAAAAAATAAGAAATAAACAAAAAAGTCTCAGGTCATTCCAAAGAAACAATAAGAGCTCTCAGTTGTATATTTAAAACCAGTAACTCTTAGTTGATACGAAATTATTGACAATCATGTCTCTAGCCTAACGGTGAGTCAAGAAGAAGTCAAGGAGGGGGGTAGTTTACTATGTATATTAATCACTTCTTCAATGTCTTGTGCAGAAAAGTTCCTAATTTTGGATAAAATTATAGCAAATCTTGCGCAAAAAGAAAAGAAGAGAGCTTTAGAGTGAAAGGCTGAAGCAGGAGCTAAGAGGAAGGACACGATCTGGTCTTGATCAACCTTTCTCTGCCAGCTCTACACAACTGGCTAGCTTTCTTCCCCTTTACTGAAGGTGTATGCTTCAGTAAAGGTGCATGTTCATTGCCAAGCATGGTATATGCAAGCTGTGGTTTTCAATGGCTAGATATGCAGAGGATAGACTTCTGGTTTGGAGGAAGAAATTCTAACTCAGCTGCCAGTCCATAAAGGGGGCTTAGGGATAACAAGACCATACCTCCTTTGAAATTCACCTTATTTTCGGTCTCTGTGTCTCTTTACTTTAGGTCATCTCTTTATGACATTGCACCTGCAAAGTTGTATATACTGGGAAGAGTAAAACCACAGTGCATCAATGATCTTATGAGAAGTCCCAGGGAAGGGAGGGCCTTGTAGAAAGGTAGAGAACAAAAGACGTGAAGCGACAGAAGGGCAAAATGTGTTATTCGAACAAAAGGAAGCATTGGCCAGGTCTCGCGGATGGCTTCAGAATAAATGAAGCACATGGATATGAGGTTGAAACAACTAGGGTGATTGGAATTATTCTGAGAGTGAAAGAAGACATTATTAATGATTAATCCTGGGCTCTGGGAATACACTGTGACTGGCTTGTACAAATGAGACTTATAGTCACCCTAGCAATAGCTGACCCCACAGTGAAGGAAGTACAGTGCCTGTGGGGTGGAGTCGTGGGAGTGTGGTTGATGCCCGCATCCTGGCTATTATAAGGGAGGTCATTACGGAAAACAATAAGAATTTGCACTGTGAAGGCAGAAACTTTGCCAGTTTTATTTAACCACTACAGAATTAATAGTGTTTTAGGTAATATGTTGTATAACCATAGTGTGTAAATATATCTACCATTTGCAGAAGGGTTTGAATGAGAGAACGCACCAACCTCTTGTTTCATGAATTGAATAAGTTGGGGACTTAGGTGTTTTTTATAGTTATTTTTAAATTGTTTTACTAAGGTATCTTTTTACATATTATAAATTAAATATAACATATATGAAATTTCATAACATTTTTCAGGAAAGTAGACTTTGTCAGTTTCATGTTGGCTGGACATTGCCTATGTGAAATCCATGTCCGTGTATTCAACATTTATTCCTTTGGTTACTCTATTTCTATATAACCCTGAGATTGTAATAATAATATCGTAACCTGTCCTCATATGTTTTCTAATTTTGTCTTTCACAGTAAAGTCTTTAATCCACATGAAACTGATTTTTGTATGTGGCATGAGATAAAGATCCAAATTAAGTTTTTTTTCTTGCATAGCGAACCAATCCTCCCAGCTCTGTTTACTAAATGACCACCCTTTTCCCCACCAGACAGCAAAGTGAGGATCAGAATCAATTTCTGAGCTGTTTACTTTATCACTTTCATGTATTCATTAATTTCTGAACAAAAAAAAAATAGTTTCTGAATTATTATAGCTTTAGTTTAAGTTTTGATAGCAATTAGGGCAATTCCTTCCAAACTGATCTTCCTCAGGCATGTCCTGGCTCATCCTTGCCCATTGCATTATATTTTAAGTTTTAAATTAGTTATGTTCCATGAAAAAGCCATTAGGATTTTGGTTAGGATTGCAATCAGTTTCTCATTTGATGTCTTTATGATACTAGTTCTTCCCATCTACAGCTCTGGTATGTTTTTCCATTTATTTAGGTCTTATTTACTATTCTTCAATATATTTAATGCATTTATCCATATAAATCTTTTACATATTTGAAATTTATTCTTATATTCCATGTAAGTCTTTTGCATATTCAAAAGCTGTTTGTTGCTTTTTATAAATTATATTTTTAAAATGATATTTTCTGACTTTTCCTGTTAGCATATAGAAATAAAATCCATTTTTGGATAACAACTTTATTTTCTTGCTAAATTGTCTTATTACATTTCATAATTTAACTACTGTTTTAACTTTTCTATATGAACAATAAAAATATTTGCGAATAATGACAGTTTAGTTTTCTTATCTTAAATTTTTATACCATTTATTTTCCTTGCTTTTTGTGCTAAGACTTCCAATGAATATTAAGTCAAAATGTTAATAGTGGGCATTTTTATCTTATTCTTGCTTCTAATAATTCACCATTAAATATGATGTTCACTGTAAGTATTTGAAAAAATATTTTACGCAGTTAATAAAATTGCTGTCTATTCTAATTTGCAAGAGGTTGTTGGTGCTTAATTTTCTATTTTTAATTATTATGAATAGTTCTAATTGTACATATTTATGGGATTCATGTGATTTTTGGTACAAGCATATGATGTGTAGCAATAAAATCAAGGTAACTGGGGTATCTACCACCTCACACATTGATCATTTCTTTGTGTTGGGGATGCTCTAATTCCACTCTTTTCATTATTTTGAAATACATAATAAATTATTGTTTGCTATAGTCGCTTTATTGTGCTACCAAATGGTAGATTTGATTCCTTCTAATTATGTTTTTATACCCATTACCCAACCCCTTTCTTTCTCCCCCTACCCACTACCCTTCCCAGACTCTGGTGGTGGTTGTTTTTAATGGTATCAAATTTAAAAAATATTTTTCTGCAACAGTTGAGATGAAGATAAGATTACCTTTAATTATATTAAAAGCTTTTCTCTTATTAAATCAGCCCACGTTACTAAAACACCCTGCTTGGCTGTGATGTGTGTGTTACGTATACATGTGTGAATGTATTGTTATTGTTTATTCTGTGTTGGATTTTTTTTATAGGCTACTATTTGATCTCTTTTTTATTTTACTGATATGTAAGATCAGACTATAATTTTCTTTTCTGTGTTCTACATTTTTAAAGACTATTATTTTCTTTTCTGTGCTCTACATTTGTTAAGATAAATTTTTTTTGTGGGAAGAGTTTTGGATTTACAGAGACATCACTAAGTAACGACAGTTCCTATATATTCCTCACTAAGTTTCCCCTGTTGTGAATCTCTTACATTGCCAAGGCATGATTGCAAAATGAAGGAACCAGTTCTGCTGCAGGATCTGGTTGAAGGTGCCACATTGTATTTATTTGTCATATGACCTTAGCCTCCTCTGATCTGTAACAGTTTTTCAGTCTTTCTTTGTTTTTCATGATCTTGATAATCTTGAGGAGTACTGGCCAGGCAGCCTGCAGAATGTCCCCAACTTGGTTTGTCTGTTGCTTTTCTCATGATTAGAATTGAGATATGAGTTTTGGGAAGAACCTCACAGGGGTGATGTGCTCCTCACTTCATATCATATTAGAGGGCATATGAGATCCACATGACATCGCTGGTAATGTTAACATTCATCACTTGGTTAAGGTGGTGTTTTCCAGGCTTATCTACTACAGAGTTACTATTTTTCCCTTTCTCTACTCTGTTCTTCCAAAGTGAATTACTAAATCTAGCCCATCCCTGGGAGGCGGACAAGGTTAAACTCCACCTCCCAGATGGGGAGTATCTTACATATATTATGTGATATTATTCCATAAAGAAACTTTCTCTCTCCCCTCTCCCATTTATTAATGTATTCCATAATCTATTTGTATTGGTATGATCTAATATACACTTATTTTATACTTTATGTTAGAAATGGATTATTATTCAATATTAAATTATTTATTTATACTTTTTACATTTTCTTTTGATTTCTTCTGTGACCCAAGTACATTATTTATTTTGTTGCTCAGATTGTATTAGCTTTGGCCATTGGGAGCTCTTTCAGGTTAACTTCTGTGCTTCTTTGACATGCTCTCATCTTTTTGTTTTTTGAGCGCTTCCATACTTTCTGGCACTATGGCATGCTCCAGGCTTAACTTATATTTTATAGTGGAGTAGAGATGAATGGAATTAAAGAACCAACCATTTCTTCAAAAAGCTCTGGTTCTTTTTTGTTAGAAAATGGTATTTAGAAACCAAGATGTGGGTGCTGGCTGTGTTTATTGCTACTGGGGTGTAACTGCTTCTAGGACTTTTCAGTGGACAGAGCTAAAAAATGTGAGTATGTATACTAACCCATGTTTGCACATATATCTATAATTATTTCTCTTTACTTATAAATCTGTATCTATATTAAACTAAGCGTAAGTTCATGCTGATATGCCCAATTCTAATCTAGTGCCACAGGATTAGTTCTACACTTCTTGCTTATGTATAACTTCTCTTTCTAACTTCTGGTTCTTACATCGAACATCCATTGACTTATTTTAGCTTTATAGTTTGTAGTAAAAAATGTCCTATATTGTAAGGTATCTCTTCTTGTAATCATTATGTAACTAAATTTCTCAAAGAAAAAGAATGATTATCTCAGCGTACAGACTAGAGAATTTAGTTCTTTCTTTAGATCTATTGTGACAACTGACCTGTCTTCTTTTGAGAAAAGATCTAACTGTCACCCAGGCTGGAGTGCAATGGTTTGATCTCAGCTCACTGCAACCTCGACCTCTTGAGCTCAAGTGATTCTCCTGCCTCAGCCCCTGCAGTAGCTGAGACTACAGAAGTGCACCACCATGCCCAGCTAATTTTTTGTCTTTTTCATAGAAACGGAATTCCACTATGTTGCCCAGGTTGGTCTTGAACTCCTGGACTCAAGCAATCCTCCCACCTCGGCCTCCCAAAGTGCTGGGGTTACAGGTGTGAACCACCATGCCTAACCAGTGTTTTTTTCTTCTGCTTTATTTTGTGTTTCTATTTGTCACATTTATTATTATTATTATTTTTTCCAGCAAAGCTTTCTTTCTGTTAAAACAAAGTCTTGTTACACAGAATATAAGATCTGTAACTTTCCTTAAACTTGTAGCTTCTAAATCAAAGTTGCCTCATATATTCAAGTACCTTGAATTTTGCACTGTAGTGAACACCTAATACAGGTCTTGACAGTTTATCCTATAAGTTCAGGGCTCATCTTATACTGCCAAAACTTCAGAAACCCTGATTTTACTTAGACAACATCTCAGTGCAAAGGCCCCTGGAGTCCAGGCATCCTTAGAACCACTGGGCACCATGGAGCATGGGCAGTTGCTTTCTAAAGGCATAGACTTTTGAGAATTGTGATCTTGAACATTTGTTTTCCTGGGAAGGAGCATAAGTGAATTTGAAACATCAGATTATTTTGGTGACAGTGAAATTCTAATGAGAGTCTCTTTATTCTATAAGAATGAGAGCCAAGGCCCAGTAAAGAACAGACTTCTCCCATTTGAACATTCTTCCCAAGAGGGATTCTTACCAAGTGGTCCTTCTTTTTTTCTCTGTCATCCAGATCCATATCTGGTTGTTTCATTTTTCCTTTTCCTTCTTTCTTTTCTCCGTCTCTTCCTTCTCTCCAACTCCTCTTCCTTCCTCTCTCATGCCTTCCCCCTCTCCCTCTTTTTCTTCTCTTTAATCTTCACTCTTCTCTCCCTCTTTCTCCTTTCCCTTTTCTTCAAACTTGGATTCAAAGCTTGGCTCTACCACTTATTAGCTGGATGATTTTAGTGGCTATGTAACCTCAATTATCCATGTTATCTTTATTTTAAAATATGGCTAATAATATGTTTACTGAAGAGTTTTTGTGAGACTTACAAATAAGTTGCATATTTCCTGGCACAGTGCCTGGCACATAATAGGTGCTAAGAAATGGCAGGAATTGTTGTCATTATTTTCTCCTTTCAAATCTTACTCTCTGATTCTCTTTTTTCCCCTTCTGTTCTTGATGGACAGAAAGGCAAGCCACAGAGGAAGGTGGTCTACTGTTCCTGTACGCCCTCATATGTCTACATTCCACTGGTGGAAGCAGAGATGTAATTTTTGCATCTGTTCAAAGCCAACCAGGTTGAACTCAAAGGACTGTGTCAGGTTAGAGTTGTACCCTTATCCAGCACCAGTATATTGTTTAAGATTGAAATGGACTATCCAAGTTAGAGGCATCTGGGGACTAATCAGCTCTAATTTAGTGTATTATAATTAAGTTGAGGCTCTACAAGCTGCCTTAGACTCTTAAAACCAAGAAGCAAGCATGAGAAATAGCTTACCTGGTACTAGATAATGCTGGTGGCCAATGAATAGCTTATGGTTTATAAAACCCTTTTACATCATGATTTTTTTATGCCTTCAATAACATTATGAAGTTGTTGTTATTATACTATATTAAACTGAAATTCAGAGTGGGAAAGTGATTATAGGAACCAAACCTTGTTCATATTTCCACATTTTCTCAACGGCCTCTTTCATGACTTTCCACTTCCAGACCTGGGTGAAATGCCACACAAACGAGCTGTGTCATGGCTTTGGGTGCAGCCACCTAGACGTCAGAGGATGCAGCCCCAGCATGTGTGGGCATTTGCTCCCTGTAGAATAAATCTTGACCACTGAGACGAGAGTTGGGAGGAAACAGCTTTCTCATCCTTTCTCCTCTCTGTATACGGCTTTGGGGTGCAGATTTTCTACCAAATTGTATTAGTTTTCTAGAGCCACCCTAACAAAATACCACAGAACAGGGGGAGTAGCCAACAGAAATTTATTTCCTCCCAATACTGGCGGCTGGAAGTTCAAGATCAAGGTGTTGGCATGGTTGGTCTCTCCTGAGGGCTCTCTCCATGGCGTGTGGATGGCTGCTTTCTCACTGTGTCATCACATGGTCTTTCCTTATGCACTAGCATCTCTGGAGTCCCTTTTTGCATACCGTGTCTTGGAAGGATACCACTCAGATTGGATTAGGCCTACTGAAAGGGCCTTGTTTCAACTGAATTGCCTATTTAAAGGCTTCATCTCCAAATATAATCACATTTAGAGCTACTCAGGGTTAGGGCTTCCACTTATGAATTTTTGGGAGGGGTCACAATTCAGGCCATAACACACACCTCTGGAGAAGACCCCATGGGAGTCAAGCACATCTGCTGGGAGTGAGCTGCTATGTTTGCTAACAAATCCAGGTAAAGCCCTGGGTGGCAGGGTAGTGAAGCATCACATGACATTACCCTGCACCTTATTTACTTTATTTCCATCCTTTTCCTCATTCTCACTACCTGACCTTCCAAGTCCACATACAGTATCAGTACTTTCATCCTGGCCTTAGGCTCTACCTTCTAGGAGACCTGGATGGATACAATGGCTCAGTCAGGGTGGCAGCTGGGGCTGGGACTTGAGTTTTTAAATTTCAAATCTCATCTTTTCATTATCTTAAATTTGTCATTTATTTATCAGCGTTTTATAGAGTCCATGACATGCAGGACATTGCCAGACATGAATGAAATACTGTGATGAGGAAGAAATAGCCTGAAATCAGAGGCCCATAATCCAGTGGTGAGATATGACCACATACAACATAAATAAGAACAACGCAAACATGAAAGCATGACTTCTGAGCAAAAACAACTCCTTGTCTCCAGAAAGGTATATTTTGCAACTTTTTCCTAGATGCCAAGTTCTAGGCTATCCCATTGGTGAATAGAGAAGACACGACATATAAGTTAAATTCAAATAATTAAAAACTAAACAAAAACAGGGCTGATGTAGCACCTAAACCAGAGTCACATGGTGCCAAAGTCCAAGGCATATGACACTTACTTATGAGAAGGCCTGAGACTTTCAGAGTTTATCTTGCTGAAGAGTCTTATGCTCAGGTTGACACAGAAGGACGGGCAGGTAGGCGCCCTTGTCCTCGTCAATGTTCTGCC
This sequence comes from Chlorocebus sabaeus, assembly GCF_047675955.1. Taxonomy (NCBI): domain Eukaryota; kingdom Metazoa; phylum Chordata; class Mammalia; order Primates; family Cercopithecidae; genus Chlorocebus; species Chlorocebus sabaeus. Next base: position 16,148,387 of record NC_132917.1, read on the forward strand.
AGCTTTTTAACTCATGCAGTCAAGTTTTGCAGGATCCAGTGAGCACTCCTTTCCCATTTCTACAGGAAAAGCAGAAGTTGTTTCTTTTGGTGACTTCTTATCGTTCAAATAGTTATTCAAATTTCCTTGTAACTTGAAGGTATCATCAATATCACTATTACATACAATTAAGGTTCTGATGGATGCAATTCTAACCTTGGCAGGAAATATGATGCCTTATTGCATCTGGACTCTTTCCAGAAGGATTCTTCTAAATTCTTGGAAAACTCTTAGAAACTCAGGTGGAAACAGTCTACCTAAAAAAAAAAGTCCACTTGGGTCATGGTCCAAAGAATCTAACAAATAATCTTATTTTTTTTTTAACTTGTTTATGGACTGTTTGCTTTATATTAAATATCTCAAAATGGTGCTGGAGAAATGCAAGGGCTTTGGAATTAGACAGACTAGAATTTAAATCTAGCTTCTATTTGTATGCCATACTCTTGCAGCCTTGGTTTGGACATCTGTAAAGTGTGGCTATTAATAACTATCTAATTATTGCAACGATTGAATAAGATAATGATGGTGAATCCCAGCTCTGCTTTTAACTTGTTGTGAGAGGTTGATCAAGTTTTTTGATGTCTCTCTGACTTATGTCTTCATCTGCAAAATATGAATTATGCTAACATACATACCTATGTCCTATGTACACCTACGTATAACTTATCTATAATAATATAGGATTATCATGAAGATAAAATTTATTTTAATTAATGCAGGTGCTGGAACTGTACCTGCCACTCAACAAAAAGCATTCTACAAATATTGGCTATTTTTATTTGCATTATTGCTCTAAGTGATCAAATTTAAATAGCAGTCGCTCATTTGGTTCCCTGAATGCATTTGACTTCCTTTGCTTCTTGAAAGTACTTCCCTGTTTATGAAAATAATCTAATGGAACTGGTGGTGAAAAATTCTTGAGGATGTTCATTTTCACCCAAGTCCTTTCAACCAAAGCATTCTCTTATCCACACTGTGTGCTCCCAAATCTCAATGATTCTGGTTTCTCCTTCCCTGTAAGCCTAGGAAGCTCAATACTTGCCTTTCCAACCAATTTCCATGACTTATCAACAAATCAGATAGGCCTACATTTAATGTTTCTGTCTGCTTTGTTCTTTTTCATTCTCATTCATTCTGCAGTGTCCAGTTTCACAGACACTAGCCACATGTGGCTACTGAGCACTTGGAATAAGGTGAGTCCAAATTGAGATATGCTGTAAATGTAAAATATATGCTGAAGAATGAGTATGAAAAAGTAAGGTTGAGTATGGTGGCTCATGCCTGTAACCCCAGCACTTTGTGAGGCCAAGGCAGGAGGATCTCTTGAACCCAGGAGTTTTAGACTAGCCTGGGCAACACAGGGAGACTTGGTCTCTAAAATAAAAATACAAAAATTAGGTAGGTATGTTGGTGCAGGCCTGCAGTCGCTGCTACTAGGGAGGCTGAGGTGGGAGGATTGCTTGAGCTCAGGACGTTGAGGCTGTAGTGAGCCATGACCACACCACTGCACTCCACCCTGGGCGACTGAGACTCTGCCTCAAAAACAAAAACAAAGTAAAATATTTCATTGGTGACTTTTTGTATTGAGTAAATAAAATACATGAAATACATGGGTTAAATAAAATACATTACTAAAATCAACTTACCTGCTTCTTTTTATTTTAAAAAGTATGGTCACTAGGAAATATTAAATGACATATATTGCTCACATTCTACTTCTATTGGACAGTGATGTTCTTAATCTTTTCATCTGGCTTCTCTCTAGCTCCAATCCATCATGTACTGTTGTTTCCATCATAGGCTAGATGTTGTTTTCAGATGGCCACTCTCCTGCTCAAAAATCACCATGATCTATCACCTTGATGTAAGCCGGGGCACAAGCCTCCAGGTGTGCTGAGTGGAAGGAGACTCTTGCTGCCTGTTTCTCCTGGGCTACTGCTGAGGTGGATGTACTGGGGACTTCTTGAGCCTGCCACACATTTCACACCTCTGCTCCTTTTCCTATGTGTTTGCTCCTGCTTGCAATACTCACACACACTGTTTTTCTCCCTGCATAGTGGGTTTCTTTCAACCTTAGAGACTCAGCTTAATGTTTTCTCCTTTAGAAAACCTTCCCACACTGAGTTTCATGATCACTCCCTCTCCTCTGCTCACATTACTCTTGGAGCTGCCTCCAGTGATTGCCTTTTACATCTTTGGTCATCAGTGTAGGTGTCACCTTGCAAACAAGACTGTGGGGACCCTGATGACTGGGGTCAAGCGTTATGCCTTTCTGTATCAGTACCACCTAATAGGGTCTCAGCAACTCTGCAGAGTAAATAAATGAATGGAATAGCTCTGGAAAAATGGAAATAGGTGGGATAATCAACATCCCAATCTAGGAAATTACCATCTACCTGGTAAAGTTGCTATGATGGAGTCTTTGTTAACCCATTCTGTTTCTCTGACCTTCGGGCCTATTGTTTTCTAAAGCACTCTCCCCAGCTTTTGCAGTTTTATTCCTACAGTCCTTTCTTTGTTCATGTAGTTCCACCTATCTAGAATTTACCTTTTCTGCTGCTATTCTTCACATCTTTCTAGAACCTTAAAGAGTCATGTAGAAAGTCGTATATACCACAGCAGAAATTTAGAAAATACTTGCAAAACGTTTTGAAAAAAATTGGCAAACAGGTTAGTTATGCTTTTTTTTCTTTTTCCTTTCTTCCTCCTTCCTTCCTTCCTTCCTTCCTTCCTTCCTTCCTTCCTTCCTTCCTTCCTTCCTTCCTTCCTCCCTCCCTCCCTCCCTCCCTCCCTCCCTCCCTCTTTCTTTCTTTCTTTCTTTCTTTCTTTCTTTCTTTCTTTCTTTCTTTCTTTCTTTCTTTCTTTCTTTCTTCCTTCCTTCCTTCCTTCCTTCCTTCCTTCCTTCCTTCCTTCCTTCCTTCCTTCCTTTCATTCTTTCTTTCTTTTTTGAGATGGAGTCTTACTCTGTCGCCCAGGCTAGAGTATAGTGGTACGACCTTGGCTTACTGCAACCTCTGCCTCCTGGGTTCAAGAGATTCTCCTGCTTCAGCCTCCCGAGTACCTGGGATTACAGGCACAAACCACCACGCCTGGCTATTTTTTTTTTTTTTTTTTTTAATTTTTAGTAGAAATAGGGGTTGGCCATGTTAGTCAGGCTGGTCTTCAACTCCTGACCTCAAATGATCCACCCACCACAGCCTCCCAAAGTGCTAGGACTACAGGCGTGAGCCACCACGTCTGGCCTGATAATGCTTTTTTTGACTAATTTTACAACAGTTTGCATTTAATTAACATTAATTGTTGCATGGATATTGTTTATATTTTCTTACTTCAAGTAAACCCCTGAGGCCAACACTTGAGTTTAACTTGTCTTGTTTCACTACCATATGCAGCAGAAAAATATCAGATAGAAATGTGAGATTACAGAGGAAAGAGCTGTGAAGTCAGTATGGGATAAGCTCTATAGTTAAAATAGTGCGGTACAGACGCAGGAAAAGGGAGATAAATGGATAGAATGAAAGAGGTGATCACAATATATCCTGATAAAGCTTCTATCATAAGACCATTGACGGGGTGGAGCTTTAAAATAAATGATATTATGCCAAAAGGTTAACTGTTAGAACATAATCAAGTTAGAATACAAATAATGAATCACATCTAATGAAGCACACTTCCAGGATGCACCTAATGAAAATAGTGGCAAAGCAATGCCTGAGAATTTTCCAGAATTGAACATGGGTAAAACCCCTTGGTAAAATGTACCACCTAAGTTCTGAGCAAAATAATTATAAAATGAATCCACACCTACGTCCATCATAGGAAACTATTGAAAATCGAGGATGAAGAAAATGTATTATGTCATATAATAAAATGAATTAAATTTAAAAATTCATGAAAATTAGACAAATTTTTGTTGGAGTCTTTCATTGAGGAAACATTTCTTTTTTTTTTTTTTGAGATGGAGTTTCACTCGTATCACCTAGGCTGGAGTGCAATAGCGCAATCCCGGCTCACTGCAAACTTCACCCCCCAGATTCAAGTGATTCTCCTGCCTCAACCTCCTGAGTAGCTGGGATTACAGGTGCCCACCACCATGCCCAGATAAGTTTTGTATTTTTGGTAGAGATGGGGTTTCACCATGTTGGCCAGGCTGGTCTCGAACTCCTGACCTCAGGAGATCTGCCCGCCTCAGCCTCCCAAAGTGCTGGAATTACAGGCATGAGCGACCACGCCCAACCTGAGGAAACATTTCTTAAGCTTAATAGTGATAATGCCATTCACGTGACAAATAACTGGTAAGCTTAGCTTAATAGTAAAATAAAATAATACTTGATAGACAAACAGTAAACTGAAAAAATAATTGTAGCAATAACAATAGGGCAAAAGTTAAATAAAGTTTTTATTATACACATAAGAACTGGCACCTGGTTAGAAAAATCAGCAAAGAGTGTGAAACAATAAAGTTAATAGAAAAGTAAGACAAATGGTTAATGAATGCATGAAACATACTTAAATATTTCTAAGAAATATATGTAAATATATGAAAAAAATCAATGTTGGAAATAATCCAAATGATGTCAATAATTTTTATACAATAGTTTAGCAAAGGTGAAAAAATGATACTATTTAAATTGGGAGGAATGCAAGGAGATAGCTCTTTACACATATTCACTATAATTAACAATTAAAATTGGCAAACTTTTTCTGGTAAGCAATGTGAAATTAAGTTTAAAATACTCAATTAATTAAAATGTGTTGAATCAGTGCTACAGCTTCATTTCCATTTATTTATCTTGGGGAAATAAATAATTTTGGACGAGAATGTTCATTACAAATTTTTTTCCTTGTATTTTTACTAACTTAAAAAAAGAGTAGTGAAAAGACTAATATGAAAAATAATAAGATATTCATTACCAAAAATTTAAAGAAAAGTTTAATATTTTGTCATTTATTTTATATTTTAAAAAATATAAAAGTTTAAGTAAAGTTTATATCCCTTTTGTTCTAATGTTAATATCCATTCTACTCTATCCAAGGAGGAAATAATTAATATGAAATTGGTATATGTTCTTCTAATTTTTTTAACTTTAGATACCTCTAACTACTCTGTATCAGCTATATGTAATATTTTTTGCATTTAAAACTACATAATTGCATAAATTACTCTACTTTTCTAATTATTTCAAGGTTTTGTTTTTTGCAATAAATCTGTAATTCATTTATGTAACAAATATTTATTGGGCATCTACTATATGCAGGCACTGTTCTACATACTTAGGCTGTATCAGTTAATAAAACAGAGAAATATGTCTGGCTTCATGGAATTTATATTCTACTGGAAGGAGATAGACCATATATACAAGAATTTTTAAACAAGAACATTATAGATTACTTACAAGGTGATCGTGCTGTGGAAAAAAAGAAACTAGAGCAGAATAAGGGCAATTGAGAGAGGTGGGGTATCAGATTGAGTGGGTTTTAAATAGGATGGTCAGGGTAGACCTCATTAACAAAGTGATACTTGAGCAAAGACTTGAAGGAGGTAAACAAGTGAGTCAAGTGGATTCCCATGAGATGTCAAGTTGGAGGGAAGAGCAAGTGCAAAGGAGACCATGCTTGGTGGGCTTAAGGAATGGCAAGGAGGCCAGTGGGGTTCAAACTGAGTGAATGTCAGAGACCTTAAGGAGCCAGATCCTAGAGCACCTCGTAGGCTCATATAAGTAGTCAAACAGGAAGTCATTGCAGAAGGTTTGGAGCTAATTACTGACTTGGTTAAATATACTTAAAAATATGTTTTGGCTCCTCTGTTGATAATAGATCATAAAAGAGTAATTGTGGAGACAGAGAAACTATTGCATTCATTCACGCAAAAGATGATGGTAGTTGTGCCAGGGCAGTGGCAGTAGGAGTCATGAGAACTAGCTGGATTTTGGACCTATTTTTAAGATGGAGCCAACAGGATTTTCTGATGAATTAAATGTGTAAATTAAGGAAAAGAATCAAGGATAATTCTAAGCATTTTAGTTTGAGCAACTGAACTGAGTGGATAAACTCATCATCAGCTGAGTGGAGGAAGGGTGTGGATAGTTCAGAAGTTTTGGTATCATTAAGTTTGAGATATGTATTAGCCACCCAAATGGAGAAGAATACATTCAAAATCAATTCTTGTTTTTGACTTGATGTAAGAATCTGTTTTTCTCCTACAACTGAAACCAGTGATCCTAACATCTGAGAGGTCTATATTCTTACCACTGATTTACAATGCCACAGCTATACTATCCTAAATTCCTGTTGATACTTGAATTTGTTTGGGGACTCTCTTTTTGTTCCATTGATCTATCTGCTTTAATTAATTATGGTGTTTTAATCACATTCCATTGCTTTTTAAAAATTTTAATTTTACTTTATTTTAAGTTCTGGGATGCATCTGCAGGACGCGCAGGTTTGTTACCTATGTAAGCACGTGCCATGGTGGTTTGCTGCGCCTATCAACCCATCACTTAGGTATTAAGCCCCGCATGCATTAGCTATTTATCCTGGTACTCTCCCTCCCTCCGCACCCGCAATAGGTCTCTGAGTGTGTTGTTCCTCTCCCTGTGTCCAAGCGTTCTCACTGTTCAGCTCCCACTTATAAGTGAGAACACATGGTGTTTAGTTTTCTGTTTCCTATGTTAGTGTGCTGAGGATAATGACTTCCAGCTCCATCCATGTCCCTGCAAAGAACATGATCGCATTCCTTTTTGTGGATGCATAGTAATCCATGATGTATATGTACCACATTTTCTTTATCTAGTCTATCACTGATGGGCATTTGGATTGACCCAATTGCTATTATGAAGAGTGCTGCAATGAACATATACGACCATGTATCTTTGTAATAGAATAATCACATTCTATCACATTCTATTACTTTCTTATAAGCCTTAACATCAGATAGGACAAATTATCCTTCATCTTAATTTTCCTTATTCTCTGGACAATTTTATGGATTATGATAAAAGTTTGTCACAGTGCCTAGGCCAAAAGATGTAACTAACAATTGTTTCTATTAAATAGTTAAGTTCCCAACGATTTAATGAGGTTTTGTGTACTAACAGCTTAATGGCCATTTGAAAAAATATACCCACATTAAAAGAAAAAACAATATTTTTATTTCATCTATAAATGCCACAATCACTTACTAATGAAATGTGTGTGGCTGTTGAGCTTTGTACAGCTTCTCAAACCTTGCAATGAGAATAGACACCATCACCCTCATTTGCTGTCCCACGTTTGTTTTTGTGAGGTACTTACTTTTTATTATAACAGCCAGTGTAAACTCAACTTTGCAAATATCACATCACATACAGAAATGCAGCTTGATCTGGTGTTGAAACTGATAACTTTCTTGAAACTACTCTTTCTTGAGTAGTTCATGGGATGTCCAATAGATGTTGCTAGATTTCCCTTGAAATTTAAAAATACCTTATGGAACCCTTGTCAGTTTGTTGTAGCATCCTAAGTGCCTTGCTGTATGATCTGGGAAATGCATATTTTAGTTATTGTTGGCCATTTCCTGAACCTAAGAATTTGCCAAGTTCCACAAAAATTCCTGATAAAATTTTGATTGGAATTACATTGAATTTCTAGATTAAATCAGAGATGATTAAGTTTTTTAAAATTAAATTTAATTGTATTATTATACTTTAAGTTCTGGGATACATGTGCAGAACGTGCAGGTTTGTTACATGTGCCATGGTGGGTTGCTGTACCCATCAACCCATCATCTACATTAAGTATTTCTCCTAATGCTATCCCTCCCCTAACCCCCCACCCTACAGGCCCCAACGATTAAGATGTGTATGTCTTTTCACATCTGCAAAAGATGTATTTGGTTTTGGCCTTCCTGTTTAATGGTCTTGCAATTTTGTTTTGCTTTGTTTTTATTCCTTATATATATATATTTTTGCTACTATAAGATGTTTTTCTTTTTTCTGCATAAATTTCCAAATGATCATTGCTCTTTACTTTGTATATTGATTTTATAATTGACAACTTTGGGAAACCCACTTGTTAGTTTTATTACTTTGTTGATTCTTTTGGATTGTCTATGTGGACTATAGTACTGTCCACAGATAAGGAAAACCTGGCTCTTCTTTCCCACCATATACCTTTTCTTCCTTCTTCTCTTCCTTCTCCTTTGCTTCACTCTCTGTTGGCTAGGACCTCCAGTATAATGGGGGACTATGGACAACAGAGGATACTAGCCAGCACCTTTGTTTTGTTTCTGATTTTGAAAATGTCACCAGAGTCTCATCATTTAATGCAATGTTGCTCTACTTTTTTCACAGGCACTCAAGTTAAAGAAGTTTCTTTTTATTTCTTGTTTGCTTATAGATATTTTATTTGTTTTACATTCATAACTATGAAATTTTGTTAAATATTTTATTTCTTGCAAGTACTGAGACTACTATGTATCTTTAAATTTATTATGACATAAATTTAATTAATAGATTTTTTCTGATATTAAACATCTTTATAGTCCCAAGGTAAATGTTATTTAATCTGATGTATTATGCTTTTAAAAGTACATTTCTGGATCCAATTTGCTAACACTTGGATTTTTACATTTATATTCACTGGTGACATTGGGATATACTCTTATTTTCTCAAAACATACTTATCTTGTTTTGGATAAAGTAAACCAATTCCATAAAATGAGTAATGAGAGTTTTCCTCTATTTTTTGTCCTAAGTAGATGTCAAATTTTCAAATAATTTTTTGACATTTGTTGAGATGGCAAATGCAAAATGACAGTTTTCAGTAGATGTCAAATTTTCAAATAATTTTTTAGCATTTGTTGAGATGGCAAATGAAAAATGACAATTTTCTTGCATTTGTTGAGTTTTTCTTTTCTAGTCTATTGGTATATGGTGAATTGCATTGATTGTTTTTCAAAAGCTGAACCAGTTTTGTATTTCCAGGATGATAATAAGTCACTTGGTTATGACATATTACCTTTCTTATAAATTGAGAGATGCAATTTGTTAAAATTTTGTTAAGATTTTTTGCATCTATGTTCATGATGCAAGATTAACATATAGTTTTATTTTCATGTAATGTTCTTGTGTGGTTTTGGCATCAGGCTAATGATCACCTCATAGAATGTGTTGGAAATTCTTTCAGCCTCTACAACTGTTTGGAAGAGAGTTGTAAAACTGATATGATTTCTTTCTTTTTTTTTTTAACTATTTGATATAATTCATCAGTGAAGCCAACTTGGCATGAGGTTGTTTTTGTGGAAAGCTTTAAATTACAAATTTAGTTTTAATAAAAAATAGATACCTGGCTATTCAGATTATCTGCTTCTTGAGTGAATTTTGGTAGTGTGTATATTTCAAGGAATTTTTTCCATTTCATCTAAGTTCTCATTTTTTGGCATAAATTTATTAATAATATTTTCTTCTCATTATTTTATTATATGTAGAGTCTGTGGCATTGTCACCTCTCTTTCAGAGGTTTGTAGTTTGTGTCTTTTATCTTTTTTTGTGATCAGTCTGACTGAAGCTTTATCGATTTTATTGATCTTCTCAAGAATCAGCTTTGGGTTCCACTGAGTTTTTGCGGTTTCTCTGATTTTCAAGTCAATATCTGATTGTTCTAGTACCAAAAGAGATAAAATACATGTAAAACACGATAGTCTCTGGCATATTGGGAGCATTCAATGAATGAGTGCTTTTAATGTTATTTTATAATTGTCATCATCTTTTATGATGCAAATTTCTTCCATGTGCTTTGATAATTTCAATCGCAAACTTGTCTTCTGTGTGAATTTCATTTCTTCTTTTCTCTATGGTTTCTGGCAGTTTTATACTGCCTTCTCCCTGGTGCAGTAGTTTTCCTTGTTCAGAACTAGGTCATGTGTTATTATTAATGGTTTGAGTTTTCATCTTGCAAAGATACTGTAAAGCAATTTTCAGAAACAGGGGAAAGCTAGTCCAGTGTCCTGGTCAGTCAGATATCTCTTTCTTTCCTAATTTCTAGGCAGCAAGTTAGTATCAGCTGTATCTTTGGGGAGGGTTTGCTGCTCTTTGTGCCTCCTGTTCACAAGTGGTAGATTTCCATCACTGTTCATCATATAAGGAAACTCTCTTAACACAACTTCTTGGCAGAGGTTGGGGGGCAGTTATGAGGGTGAGAAGCATTTACTTATGCTCTTACTGGCATCCCTAGCAGTTGGGCAGTGCACCACCTGGCCAACCACACATGGTAGTCCTGCTTGCTCTGGTCTTCCATATCTACTTCTGAACATGTCTAATTCCTGCTTCTTCTACCTGTTTGGGTTATGGGGTCCAGAAAGATTACATTTCATCTTCCCAGTGTATAGTTTCATCATTTACAGCCCGTGGAGTTAACAGTATTATTGTTAAGCATGGTTCTCTTTTGACGTATTTTTAACCAATTATCTATTATGATATGCATCTGGAGTACAAAGGTGGAATAAAGTGGTTTATTTGGGAACTCACAGGACCATCTTGACTGAAAGCCGGCATTAATTTTCATAGTAAAACTTTTGAAACAACCTAAATATTAAGCATAGAGAAATGGTTAACTACATTCAATACTTTCATACCATGGAATTTTGTGCAGCCTTTTAATGTTTTTGAAATAATTTTAATGACATTTGAAAATTCTAATGTTATAATGTTAACTGGAAAGATAAGATTTTTAAACTGTACTTGTATATAATCTCAACTAAGTAAAAATAGGCATATAAACAGGCTGGAAGGAACTAACATAAAATAATACCAACTGTTCTCCGGATGGTGTTACTATGAATGGTTAAATTGCTAAATAAATACTTTCATAAACTTTAAGTTTTTTTATAATGAATATACATTATATTGATGAGCAGAAAAATGTGAGTGGTATATTAAAAGCAAAAGTCCACTCACTATGTTGAGCTTGGAAGAGGCACTTCATCACTTCTGTGTGTCTCTTCCTTTCTGTACCAAAATTTAGGGACTCTTGGGCTCAACTAATGCTGCCAGTTACATAGGACAGCAGTCAGGCTCCTTAAAACCTCTAAGATCGTGATGATAGCCCACAGTGGTCTTCTTCTTTTTAACACCCTCTGTTCAGGTATGTGCTTCATGATCAGTAGATCGTGTTCTGCCTTGTTTAGGGACCCTGATGGCTACTTATGTCATCCCAACCAGTACATGATAAAGAACATGTCATCCAACACTGGCATATACCATCTAGATCCAGGAGTTACTGCATACAGTAGGTGCTTAATACATCTTTCCCGAAATCATCCTCACCTGTGTAATTACAGTTCTGCCTCTGCCCAGGATGAAGGAAGCATAGAAAATAAAAAGTGGTTCGATAAGATGGCAGAATTCTGTGTGATTCTGTTTTTTATTTTAAAATTTCTATTTTGGCTGTTATGTTTTTGTGGAATAAAATTTATCATGACTTCTTGAATTCCTTCGATTCCTTCACATCTGGGAGTGTGGTCAAGAGCTTTCATTCTTGGAGACCGAGGTTCAAATGCAGGCCCTTTCTGTTCCAGTGTGGCTTTCATAAGCCACTCTACCTCTCCAAGTCTCACATCCTCAGCAGCAAAATAATCATACTGGATTTGAAGTGGTTGATGTGAGGCTCAGTCAAGGTAACCTAAGTGAAGTCGTTTGTGCATAGCAGTCACTAAATGAGAAAGCTCTTCTTCCCCCTGCCTTTTATAAAGTAAACCCAGGTGGGTGGACAGTTAAGTCCACTTTGGATTTCCTTAGGGGGCCCTTTCCTACAGCTAAAGGGCGTCTGACCTCGATTCAAGAGTTTTATTTAAATGAGCAGACAGTCTTTGTGTGAACATTGCCTCTTTTGAGGATATATACCGCCGAGAACTCAAGAACTTGGTCTGTGTGTCGCTCTGTTCCAAGAGAACTTTCTTGGGATTATCTGGGGCACCTTTATAATTTCTTGGACACCTCTGTCACTTCCTTTCATCTCTGAGCCCAGGAGAAGAGAGTTTGATTGGACCTGTCAACACCTGTAAGGAGGCCACTTGAGAGTCATCTGAAGAATTCCCACACCTAAGAGCATCTCAGAGCAGCTGGGAAGACCCAGGCAACCTTGAACCTCAGGCCCATGTCTTGCCTTGGAATGCTAGCTTTTGAATGGTCTGTGTGGGGTTGTCAAAGTGGCTCTCCAGGTGTTAGTGGCTTTGCAAGTCATCACAGTAGCAGAGAACACCACACGAACCAATCAGACAGTTCGTTCTTTGCTATGTAAAATATTATCATCCTGAATTGTAATACTCATACTTTAGAATATGAATAAAATAATATGAATAGAATAGGAATGGAATATGAATAAAATAATACCAAGTATCAAACTCCTATTATGCTCCAGGCACTTGGCTGGGTTTATATCTAACCCTCACCACACTGTGCAAGACAGGACTTATGGTTTCTATTTATAGATGAAGGAACTCAGGTTCACAAAGGTCAAACCACTTTCCAAAGGTCACTTGATGGATGAAAAAGCCTGGATCAGAATGTAGATATGTATTTTATTCTGAATCCTTTGCTTTTTAAAGAATGACTCTGACTGCTTCTCAAGAAACATAAAGATAGTTTGATGAGGAAGAAATATGGGCAGTTGCTAATATTAAGAGCCAAGATACGGGGAAAAAAGCCAATTTCCCTGGGCTGATGTTTGAGTTAAAAGGTTCTTGCTAGTATGAGCCACAGTTAAACTGGCACCAATTAGAGTCAAGTGTAATGAAAAATAAATACAGCTGAGCTGTTAGGCGAGCTGCTATGGCCCAGCATCTGTCAGCACTTCTATTATACATTGAGTTTTTTCAAGGAATTATAAGGGCTGTAAAAATGTGTGCTATGGTGGAACTTGGCAGGGAAAAAGTTTCCATTTAAAGAGCTTTTCAAATATATTTTCTAAAGTTTCAAAAAATTAGGTTTGAAACTTTAGTCATGAAGTTAGCAACCATTTACATAGTCCAACACCTTTTAACCGACCGCCGAAGTGACAAAGCACTTCAGCACCAGGACAAATGCCTCCGTGGGGGCTCCTTCAGCCCCGTTCATGGGCTTCTGCCATGACCTTTTCTTCCCCACAGTGTTCTCGTTGGTCTCTACTGCAGCCTCAATAGCAATAGCAGGTGTCATGTTCCAGCGGAGTAAAGAGTCGGGGAGTGAGAGCCCGGAAGGATCGTGGTTGCCCATGCCAGGGTCACATGACCCTGTGCGCCGAGATGCTCCTCTGAAAGCCCTTCCAGGCCAGGGCACAGCTCTGTTGGCCTCTTTCCAGGCCAGAGGCTGACACCCAACCTAAAGAGGGACTGGGAAAGAGACTGGAGCTGGGGAGGTGAGGGCCAGGGAGGCTTCAGAGAATGTAGGCTACAGAGTCTGGTGACAGAAGGTCTTGATCTGCTTTTAATTAATTAATTAATTAACTCATTATTTGTCTGAGCGGAACTCAAGACTTGGAGACAGAAAACCATGGTGTGACCTCCAGCTCTGCTACTATCTTATCTTTTGACAATGTGCACACTGCCTAATCACTTCGGACTTTTGTTAACTTAATTCTGAAGGGAAATGACCATCTTTATACATGTTGCACAATGGTAGGGTGTGAGAATAACGGGTGTTGAAGTACCCTGTGAGCTTTAAACAGATACACAAATAGAATAAAGGAGAATCATAAGGAAACACGTGTTGATCTTTTCCTAAGGATCCTTTCCTAGTGGCCAGGCAAGGTGAAGGAGAGAAACATGAATAAGACATGCTGTTTACACACAAAACCCCAGAACAGACAAGAGTGAAGTTGGACTAAAGGGCATTTTCACAAATGCCCACATCCAAGAGAAGGGGTAAATCCAGGACTCAGTGGGCCATAAACAAGCCACCCGCCCCAACATTTTACCAGGAAAGCCCCAGGAAAAGAGCTAATATTAAATTCCATCCTGGGATTCTTACTTATCCAGAATTCCATCATTGCACATCAAAATCGCCATACCTGGTCTTGGTGTTTTTTGTCATCATTTCACAATGAATACTGGAGTCAACAGGCAAATAATGTTTCTGCATAAGTCAGTTGGGGCCGGGGTACCTAACCATGGAAGTAGTAACTCTCAAACTTGACTCGGTGAAGGACTCCCTGGTGGTGTTTATTAAAATGTAGAGACCCGGGCCCTCCCCTCAAAGATTCTGACTTTGTAGGCAGCAGCCCCCAAATCTGAATTTCTAGAAACTCTCTAGCTGGAGGTAGGCCATATGGCCACACACTGAGAAACACTGAATTTAGACTTCTCTGAGATGCCCACGTAAATCCAAATTGTCAGAGCTGGCACTCTCTATAGAGTTTCCTCATTTTATTGCTGAGAAAACTCTGCAGAGGGAGGAGGTTGGTATTCACGGAGCATACGAGATGTGTCGAATGCTGTGCTGGCATTCAACTTAGGCCTTCTCATTTCATCTTCACCACACATCTGGTTCCTTCCACTGAAGGCACTTAGATGTATTCCATCTTGAGATCAGGACATTAACCTGCCTCTCTGCACCAGCATCTGGGCAGCTGAAGGAATAAAACAGAATGTGCCTACAGTCACTACACATTCGCGTGCTCTGTGATCAGTGGGACTTTTCATTTTTGGGACTGCTTCCTCTCTCTTTCACCCCTCAAGAAGTGCATCATTTGCTTCTCTCTTCAAGGTCTTTATCTTCCTCCAGCTCTTCACTCTCAAGCAAAATTCCTACTCTTTCTTCATTAAAAACATTGTGTCCTACCATGGTGGAAACACCTGTAATCTTAGCACTTTAAGAGTCTGAGGCAGGAGCAGCACTTGAGGTCAGGAATTTCAGACCAGCCTGGGCAACATAACAAGACTCTATCTCTACAAAAAATTAAAAACTCAGTCGGGCATGGTGGTATTCACCGGTAGTTCCAGCTACTCAGGAGGCTGAGGCAGAAGAATCACTTGAGCCCAGGAGATTGAAGCTGCAGTGAGTTATGACCACACCACTGTGCTACAGCCTGGGTAGCAGAGTGACACTCTGAATTTAAAAAAAAAAAAAAAAAAAGAGGTCGGGTGTGGTGACTCATGCCTGTAATCTCAGCATTTTGGGAGGCCGAGGTGGGTGAATCACATGAGGTCAGGAGTTTGAGACCATCCTGGCCAACATGGCAAAATCCTGTCTCTACTAAACATACAAAAAATTAGCCAGACATGGTGGCGGGTGCCTGTAATCCCAGCTACTCGGGAGGCTGAGGCAGGAGAATCGCTTGAACCCAGGAGGCGGAGCTTGCAGTGAGCCGAGATGGTGCCACTGCACTCCAGCCTGGGCAACAAGAGCAAAACTCCGTCTAAAAAAAAAGAAAAAGAAAATTCCACGATCTCGCTGGACTTTCCATCTGTCAGCCATGAGTTAACTTAATACATCCACCCCTCTCCAATTCCTTTTCTCTAGTCTCTGGGAATGAGGCCCCTTTCCTCCTGCTTGAGGACATCTCTTCTCACGTCCTTGACCTGAGTTTCCTCACTGTATCAGGTGCATTAATTTCTCACCACAACTACTCCTTCCTGTATCTTAAATTCCCTTTCTGTTGCTTTCTTCTCAGACCAGAAATCTGTTGAAGCCTCTTCTACGCTAAAGCACAATCTCTTCCCACACTTTATTTCCTTCTAGTCATGCTGTGATCTCACTTCTTTCCTTGTCACCCAAACTTCTTGAGTGTTATTGTCTGTCTCCTCTCTTACCTCCCATTTGCTGCTCAACCCATTTCAATCTGTCTCCCAGTCACATTCCTTTAATAAGATTCGATTTGCTAAGGTTACCTTACTGCTGCCCAAATTCATGGATATTTTTCAGTCCTTCTTCAGTAAGATAGGGATATTAATGCTTAGCTCTTAGTGCCTATTAGGTTGTTTTAAGAATCAGTGCATAAATGTATGGAACTGCTGGGTACACAGACCTATCACAGAATAACAATTCTGCAAATGATTCCCTTTTCCTTCCTCCTCTTCCTCCTCATTATTATAATTGTTGCTATCATTATTTCAGGGACTTCCAGGTGAATTTGACACCACTGACCATTCCCATCTTTTAGATTTCATGATATCTATCATCTTAGTGCTCTCATCCTCTGACGATTCTCCCAATCTCCATAGGCCTCTGTCTTCTTTCTCCCAAGATTGGTATTCCCTGGGAGTCTCTCCCTGGTCCTTTCTTCATCTTACTCTTCCTGCTGTCCCTGGTTGAGCTCCTGCTTGCAGTTGCTAGTTACAAGCCAATGAATTCTGTTCCCCCTGCACTTAGACTTGCCCCTGAGCCATGTGTCCAGTCTGCTGGACATTTCTTCCTATTCCACAAGACCTGGCACATAAGGGTTGCTCAAGAACAGTTTGGCCTCTCTAGGGCCCCAGCCAATTTCTGTACAATATAGTGAAGCTTGGGCACAGCAGCCTTGACTCTACCCAGAACAGCCCAATGTGTGTGTGTGTGTGTGTGTGTGTGTGTGTGTGTGTATGTGTATGTGCACGTGCATGTGTGTGTGTGGCAGCTCTAGGCTCTACTGCTCTCCCTTAGAGATAGAGCACATTTGATAATATGGGGCTATGGTCACAACTACCAGGTGGCATGTAGCCACTATCTAGAGAGAAGGATTAAGGAGAGGTTAGCTGAGGAGCTGGAGCCAGTGGCAGGCAGAAGTAATTAAGGCAACTTTCACAATGCTATGGAGGGTCTTGGGCTGTATCTGGCAGAAATCATGGCAGAGACAGAATGGAATCCTAAAGCTTCAGAGATTAAAGTGAAAGTTTGTTTCCAAGTTCAAATACTAATTTCTTATATGCTTAGCTTTTAACTTTCCATAAATTTGGGCAGAATTGTTGGCACATGAAAATGCCACATCCCTAAACCTGACACAGTACAAAAGAAGTGTTTAGTTTTGGATTTAGACAAAACTTGGCTCCTCCGATAACTGTATGACTTTGGTCAACCTATTTCACTTTTCTGAGCCTCAGTCATCTGTATCAGGAGGGTGACAATATCCTGGTTCTCTCATTCACTCAACATTTATGGAGAGCTTTGTTAGTCCCTGGCAAGAAGCTGGGTGCTAAACTGCTGAGATAACTCAGATATGTCCTCGAGGACTGTAGAGAATAGAAGAGGAGATGGGCGCACATGCAAGAAACAGGTGTCAGCTTAGTCTGAGGAGTGTGGAAAAGAAAGAAATCAAAAACCATGCCCAGGTTTCTGGCTTTAGGAATCGAGAAGAGGATGGAATTGACTCAACCATGGAGAGGAGGAACCCAGGAGAAGGGCCAGGTTTAGGGTGGGAAGAAGATAAAGTTCAATTTTGACCATACAAGATGTGAGATGCTTGCAGGATGTCCATGTGGAGATGTTGGACAGGACAGAAATGCATCTGTCTGGGCGTCAGGAGAAACTCGAGTTAGAAACACCTATTTGGAGTTCTCAGCACAAACCCATTCTGTGAGCCCCAAAGCAGATGAAAATACTCAGAAAGTGTATACTAAAAAGACAGCCATCTTGATGAGGGCAAGGACGGAGAAGCCTGAGGAGGGCTCCTTGCATAGGTAGCAGGAAGAACTGAAGAGCATGGGAATATAGAAACTCGGAGCAGGGAGAGGGTCAGTAGTTTTGAACACTGCAGAATTCAAGGAAGAAGAAGACAGCAGAAAAACCTCCGATGGCTTAGCAACAGAGAGGTTCTTGAAAGTAATTTCAAGGAAACAATAAGGTCTGGCCTTAGACAGGAGAACTCCCGACTCTTCCAGTAAAACTTGAGGAAGACTGGAAAGACCAGGGATGTAGGTAAGTTTGCGGAGGATTCGGCAAGATGTTGTTGGATTTTCTTTCTAGGAATCCTTCCTTCCTTCCTTCCTTCCTTTCCTTCCTCCCTCCCTCCTTCCCTCCTTCCTTCCTTCCTTCCTTCCTTCCTTCCTTCCTTCCTTCCTTCCTTCCTTCCTTCCCTCCCTCCTTACCTACCTACTTCCTTCCTTCCTTCCTTCCCTCCTTACCTACCTACCTACTTCCTTCCTTCCTTCCTTCCCTCCTTACCTACCTACCTACTTCCTTCCTTCCTTCCTTCCTTCCTTCCTTCCTTCCTTCCTTCCTTCCCTCCTTCCTTCCTTCCTTCCTTCCTTCCTTCCTTCCTTCCTTCCTTCCTTCCTTCCTTCCTTCCTTCCTTCTTTCTTTCCATAGGTTTTAGGGGGATCTGGCAATATTTCATCACATGAGTAAGTTCTTTAGCAGTGATTCATGAGATTTTGGTGTACCCATCAATCATCCCAGCTGTATACACTGCACTCAATTTGTAGCCTTTTATCCTTCATCCTTCTCCCACCTTTTCCCCCGAGTCACCAAAGTCCATTGTATCATTCTTATGCCTTTGCATCCTCACAGCTTAGCTACTACTTATGAGTGAGAACATACAATGTTTGATTTTCCATTGCTGAGTTACTTCGTTTAGAATAATAATCTCCAATCCCATGTAGGTTTCTGTGAATGCCGTCAATTCATTCCTTTTTATGGCTGAGTAGTATCCCACTATGTATATATATACTATGATTTCTTTATCCACTTATTGATTGGTGGGCATTTGGGTTGGTCCCACATTTTTGCAATTGTGAATTGTGCTGCCATAAACATGCATATGTAAGTATCTCTTTTGTATAATGACTTCTTTTCCTCTGGGTGGATACCCGGTGGCGGGATTGCTGGATCAAATGGTCGTTCTACTTTCAGTTCTTTATGGAATCTCCACACTGTTTTCCATACTGGTTGTACTAGTTTACATTCCTGTCTTTCTGGTGGTCTCTAATTTGTGTGTGAAACCATGACTGACACTTGCTCTTAGTCAGGGCCAGCGCGTGAGGTGGGAGGTCTGAGAGAGAGAGAGGGTCATTTGATATGGACTGAGGAGGATGGGCCTGAGCCAGGTGCAGGAGGCATGGAAGGATTTCAGGCAACGTCACAGACCCAGATGGTGAGAGACTATCAGTTTGTAACAATGGCGACCTGTGTCCCTGTGATTTTCTGCAGGAATGCACCACACTCTGGATGTGGGTGCAGAGAAGATGGCTGGCTGGCTGGATCCAGGGTTTTAATGTTTCCAGATAAGTTTAAAGAACAGAACAACTGACCTCCTGACAAGCTGATGGACAAGAAGAAAGCAGAGGGGCTGAGATAAGTGGTGTCTATGAAGTCAAATTAGCGGAACGCTGAGCTAGCAGGATGAACTGAGAAAAAGCTGGATGGGTTTGAGAGCTGTGATCAGAGACAGACAGGTCTGCACTCAGGGTTTCAGATTTGGGGCAGCTCCAGGGAATGCGAGTTCCAAGGTGAAGTCACGGGAATAGGTGACGGAAATGGGATGGAAGGAAAGGTGACAGGAACTAGGTTGACGTCACTCAGGGAAAGGGTGGGGAGAAATCCTGAGATCTGGGAGTCAAGCTCCTCAGCCAGAGGACGCTGTTCAGGAAGCTGTGCAGCTGGCTCGGGAAAGTGGACACGTATCCCTCCAGTGTGGAGAAGCAGGGGAACTTGAGTGTACATGTGTATGCCAGGGATTCGGCCTCTGGGCTTTGGTAATTTGGCATTGTGCCACTCTCATCAAGCCTCTGCAGGGCTCTGTTGAGCCAGATTCTTCCCAGAGTCCCTGACTCCTGGTGCTGAGCCTAGCCCATCACCTGCTCTCCAGGGACAGCCCTTGAAGGCGGCAATTCATCCTCCAGTGGAGCCCTCAGCAGTGTGATTGGGGAGCCCCAGCCCCTGGG
Source organism: Chlorocebus sabaeus (assembly GCF_047675955.1). Classification (NCBI taxonomy): domain Eukaryota; kingdom Metazoa; phylum Chordata; class Mammalia; order Primates; family Cercopithecidae; genus Chlorocebus; species Chlorocebus sabaeus. The sequence continues at coordinate 16,168,233 of NC_132917.1, forward strand.
TCAGCCAGGACAGAGCAGCTGCCGTCGTTGGCTGAAGGCTACTTCTTGGCATTCGATGGCAGGTTTTGTTTAGACACAGGAGGCACATTGAGAAATGCTTCCAGACTTGTGCCTGGGGATATGGGGGAAGCAGAAGAGCACATGGAGCATTTTAGAGCCTTCAAAAGGAGTTTCAGTGCCTGACCTCACCTTAAACGTCTGCACCCAGATATGGTGTTTCCATGTGCAGGTTTCATACCTGTGCCTGACAAGTGGGAGGCCACTGACAAGCAGCCTCAGTGGCTCACAAATGGAGCTTGGTTTAAAGTTCAAGTCATAACTGGATGGTGCCTATTTGTCCCTGACCAAACTCAGCACAAAAAAAGGTTGCACTTTTTTTTTTCCTAAAAGGCAGCAAATGTGGACAAATATTAGCTCTTGGAAATAAAGGGGGAAGTTATTCATTCACTCAGCAGCATTTTCCAAGCCATCAATCTTCCGAGGATTTCTATTGCTTTAATCATCAAGGTTGTTTATTTGGAGCAATTTCTGAGAGAATAAAAGTACCTTTGGCCTTTATCTGCTGTCATCAAAGCATCCATTAGGGGACTGGAGCCCTGTAGGGAGGCTCAAGGGATTATTCCGAGAGGTTTTCTGAAACGCACAGGAATTCTGCTTTTTCTTCTCCCTGGTGCGGCAGTGGAGTTTAAACTGTAATCTGAAAGGTTGAGTTTATCGTCAGGTTTGTACCATTTGAACAGGATTTTGTTCAAGGCAAACCTACCGATAAAAGCGTTTTAAGTGACCTGGAAAAAAGGCCTGCCTGCCTGGAAATTGTGTGGCCTCTGACAGTCTCCAAGCCTTGGGGTCCTGACAATAGCACGATGGAGTCCCTAGCAGCCTGCACAGTAACAGGGTGTCATCTTCTTGGGGAGGGCTGGGGGCAGAAGCAGGAAAGAAGCTGAGTGGCCCCTGCCCTGTCAGAAGGTGAAGCGCTATGCTGCTTGGTGAACTAGAAGTGGGAGGAGAAAGAATTGAAATTATGTGGAGCCTGTAGGTAAATGTGTCTGGGTGTACACACATAGGCACACACACAGCACACAGGCACACACAGCACACATGCATATACACGCACACACACTCACCGCCCTGTGCCTCCCAGGTGCCTCTGCCTTGGGTGCCTCCCAGCTCCAGTTCTGCCCAGAATGCTACCTCCCTTCCTCTGCCTCCCAGGCCCTTTGCACTCCTCTGCCTTCCAGGGCACGTCTTCAGGCCTCCTGGACCAGTCCCTGCCTGTCGGACGTGGACCCCTCAGAGGGACAACAGGACCCCCTGACTGTGAGTGCCCTTGCCCCTCTCTGGGTTCCAGGAAGCGAGGGCTGGGAACCCTCTCCTCCCTGGAAAACACACGAGCAGCTGCTCTGTGGCTCAGCCTGAGTAAGCAAGAACGGCTGGTGTGGCCGCCTCCCCAGGCTTCTCTCTCAGCCTCCTGCTGTGTCAGCTGTGTCCCCACGCTCCGGAGAAGCCAGCTCAGCAGTCATCCTGGCGGAGCACATGCCACACACACACACACACACACACACACAGCATAGAGATACACACACCATACGGACACACACACCTCTCACACACTATGGAGACACACACACAGTATAGAGATATACACACACACCACAGAGACACACACACACCACAGAGACACACACACACCACAGAGACACACACACACCACAGAGACACATACACACCACAGAGACACACACACACCACACACACACACCCCACACACTCCAGAGACACACACACCTCACACACCACAGAGACACACACACCTCACACATCATAGAGACACACCCACACCACACACCTCACACACCACAAAGATACACACACCTCACACACCACAAAGATACACACACCTCACACACCACAGAGACACACACACACCACACAGACCGCAGAGACACACACACCTCACACATGACAGAGACACACATATACACCTTAGAGATACACACATATTCCAGAGACACCTCTGTATCTATACATATCTCTATATAAATCTAAATAAACACAGATATAGATACACACAGCACACATACACAGAGGGACATCTACACAGAGACACCATGCCACAGCACCATAGAGATATGCGCACACACACACATAATGACACAAATACCCTAGAGCTAGACACACACACCATGACACACACATAGGAATGTCGGCATATACATAGATCTCAGACATCTGCATAGCTCTATCTATTTCTATTTCTCCATCTCTACACACACTACAGAGACACATACAAGTACCCCACAGAGATATCCTGCACACACACAAACCACACCACATACATACCACAGAACTACATACTACAGAGACACCTGCACATACTGCACACACAACACACCATGGGAACATCACACACACACACACCCCGCGGGAACACACACACACGCCCGCCGCAGGGACGTCTACTTACATACATACCCCACAGACAGATGTACACACACACACCCCACGGAGACATCTACACACACACACACTCATCTGTTACAAAGGGCAGAAATATTCCAACCTTTGTGCCCAAACATATGGCCACACAGGCAGGCAAACAACCATGAGACAGACACGTCATGTGCACGTGCTGCACACACCCAAGTGTGGACACCCCCCTGAAGCCTCCAAGTTGGCTTATCGGAGGCATCCCTGGACTGAGCCAGACCTGGAGAAGAGAAGGGGCAGTGCAGGAGAAAAGGCAGTAGGTATTTGCATAGGAGCTTCCCGACCCCGGAGCCCACAGGACCTGAGATCAGATCAGAGGGAAAATCCCTCCTGCGATGGGCGTTGAGACCAAGAGAGTGGGGAAGGGCCAGGCATGGTGGAAGTGTGGCCCTTACTGCAGGCCCCATCACTGACTTCCTCTGTGGCCTTGAGCAAGAGTCTCTGTGATCTGGGCCTCAGGTTCCCCATCTGTAAAATAGAGCTAAATGCAAGAAGCAAATGACAGCAAACATGTAGAGGTGCAGGAAAAGATCAAAGCTGAGAGCTTATTGCTACCTGTGTGGGTATTTTATTTTTTTTTACTGGTAGAAAAAAAATCCCTTCTTGAGTATCTACAATCGTCGGAAAAGGAGGTAATAGACCATGTGCTACCAAGGATTATTAAGGGGTTCAGGAGGTGTCTTCCTAACGGTAAGGTCTAGATCAAAATCAGCTGCATGTTTTTGTTTCTTTTCTTTTCTTTCTTTCTTTCTTTTTTTTTTTTTTTTATTATCATGTTCGCTTCCCAGAGGAGCTGGGATGCTGGGATGAGCACTGGTGCTCCTGAATGCTGAGTCCAGGGCTCTGCCCTTCTGTTTTCCACAATGCCACAACTTTTTTAGACAGTGTTTTCAGGATAATCTATTTTTATTTTCCAGATTCTTGGGGGTGTCCCTGAGTAAAGGAGTCAGATGAAGATGGGAGAAAGAGGGAATGTGGCTAGAAGGAGGTTTGGTGGTAGTGCCTGGCCAGCCTGTAGAGGCCAGTAGCCAAGTGACCATGGTGTTGGCAACCAGCAAGGCACCTGGCCACCCTGCTGAGCCTCCATTCCCCTACTCCCTGGGGATGCAGTGTGGCCATGAGCTGACTCTACCCATACTGTGAAAGGTCTATGCCTAGCCTGTGATCCCGGTATGTTTGAAGTAGTTAATACTTACTTACCTGCTGGAAAACTTAAACTAATTTGCCCAGAAACTCTAGTGGAAACTTGCAGACCCCAATTCATCATCTTCTATTGTGTGAAGGCTTATCTTGGTGTCCCAGTGCGCCTGCTATGCCAATATGCCATGGGGATCCCACTGCCATAGAGCAGATACCAATTGATATAGATTAGTGAGTGTGTTCTCTCCACTAGACTCTGAGCACTTTAATTTCCAACTCTTAGCACAGTACGTGGCACAGAGTATGCGTATAGGAAAGATTTACTGAATCATTGAACTAAGTTGCATTTTCTGGTCCTGTCTCTGGCTGGAAATTCTATGGGCAAAGGAAGTGCCACAAGAAAGCTAGAATCAATGCTGTGTGTCACAGGAGAGATGTACAAGGAAAGCCTCATGAGGCTGCACGCAAGCGAGGTCACGTCCACTCCAGGGAATGAAAAAGGCTTCTGAGAGAAGCTGGCCTTGGGATGGATTGTACAGAATAGATGGGTATCTTGCTTTCTGTCTGCCACCCTGGGAAGTTGGGCTCCTTCAGGCCTAATCATTGCCTTGTGAGACATTATGGAGAGTGGTCTCATCCATTTGCTTGGACTCACCCCGTTTTCTCTTGGCAAATAGGTCTAGCTCAAGGTGGACTCAATGCTTCTTATGGACATTGTATCCCTAATTTGAGTGGGTGGCTGCCTCTTGGAAAACCACACTTCCCTCTGCAGGCAGCACTCTTCCAGCCCCCCTCACACTGTATTAGTCACCACGTGTTTATGTGTCTGTTTCTCCCTCCAGACAGACACATGTGAGCTCCTTGTAGCCATCCATCCAGTCACCTTTATCACTTTTCATGTTTGGCACACAGTAGGCAGTTTGTCTCTAGAAAGTACATCTTGAAGGGTTGAAGGAAGGAACCCAACATGGTGAAGCTATCTGGAGGCTGGTGGCTCGGGGATCCCTGGATGGATGGTGACTAGTTTCAGACTCTAACCCCCCACTTCCCAGTGGTTTTCTGCACAGAAGATGAAGCTTTTAAGTTGAAGTTGCCTGGGGAAGCAAAGTTTAGAAAACTGCATTTTATACCCAGATGTACCCACCATTAGTGATATAGAAGGTTTGCTTTTCTTATTTTGGTGAGAGTTAAAAGCAGATATTTGAAAATAGAGCTCTGTCTCACAATAAAATATGACCGCTTGGAAAACGTATTCTGTTTTTTGTCATTTAAGTTAAAGTGCATCTTCCTAAACAAAAACATATTTGTACTGTAAGAATTTTCAGTTATTGCTTTTTATTTTCTTTCTAACTCATTCTTATGCCTTCCTAGAAATATGGGATTACTCATTAAATGACCCAAGTCAGCATTTTTTGAGCAGTGTCTACATTTGTCTTGAGTTCTTAACAAGTCAAGTCTAATTCAGCCAGGAATAGTAGTAGCATTTCTGCCTCACTTATTACTGTTTCCTTCATCTGAAAAATGACCACAGGGACTAGACCAGATGTTCACAGGTGCAGGGAATAGTGGCCAGTCTTTCGCTCAATCAGTTTATAATGGGGTGGGGTGGTGGGTGGTGCAGCGTAGAAGGAAGAACAAGGTCTCTGGTGTTCAACTGAGCTTGGTTCAACTCTTGGTTGCATATTGGAGTAGATGTGTGCTTCTCTGAACTTCTCTGAAGCTATTTCATAACTTTTAAACTGGGATTTCTCATATATAAATGGTTACGATGCTGGCAAGGTTTAAAGATATGATGTCTATAATGTACCTAGCATTGTATGGCATATAGTAAATGTTGCATAGTAGCTTCTCGTATCATTATCATCATATTATTATTAACAATAATGATTAATAATTATTGAGTGAACAGTAAATATTATAAGTTCATAAGACATTTGGTTCCCACAACTTATAAAAAGTCAGTATAAAGAGGTAGTAGCTATTTCATTCATTTCATCTCAATTATAGTTACCACGGAGTTTCATTGTTTCTTAAAAGAATTTTAAAATCACATTACAATAGTCAATTCTATCATTCTTTAAATAAATATACAGATTAGATCAAGAGTTCAAAGTTTCAATCAGATGTAATTTTTTAGATTCTAATTAAATGTAAGGTCTGTATTTATGTATGGAGATATGGGTGTTTATATGCACAGCATATAATATATACATATATTTTCGAATATATATAAGAGAACTATTTATGGCCTTATAAGCATACTAGAAACTATACATTTGGGGCTGGGTGTGGTGGCTTATGCCTATAATCTCAGCACTTTGAGAGGCCGAGGTTGGTGGATCACGAGGTCAAGTGTTCGAGAGCAGCCTGGCCAACATGGTGCAACCCAGTCTCTAGTAAGAATACAAAAATTGGCTGGGCATGGTGACACATACCTGTAATCCTAGCTACTTGGGAGGCTGAGGCAGGACAATCACGTGAACCTGGGAAGCTGAAGTTGCAGTGAGCCGACGTCATGCCACTGCACTCCAGGCTGGGCGACCGTGCAAGACTCCTTCTCAAAAAAAAAAAAAAAAAAAAAAAAAAAAGAAGAAACTATGCATATCAAAATATACCTATCCAGTGGTTCAAGATGTACTCATTTAGTTTGTAAGCCAATTTACTATCTGATGCCAATCAGATTTAATATAATATAAAATATTCTATAGAGACATTAATAAATGTGCACACAATAAACATATATGTGATTATAAACATATTAATATGCGTTTATTTCAAATGTGAAATTATTTTCAGATGCCCATGTCTTAGGAGAACCCACTGTGGGAAATATAAACACTTGTGCCTGGCATGCAGCCGCAAACACGAGCTTGACTGAAGGCTGTAGAGGGTCAGACACCTCAACTGTGTCACACATAATTGATCCCAAGCAGGCCATGGTTTGTCAGAACAAGATTAGGGCCTATAACCCTGAGGGGGAGGATGGCTTGAGTCTATTGGACAACTCTGTCCAAGAAGCTGTCAATCTGCTTAGCGTGGCTGGGAAGTGGCTTCATTTATCAACCTAAAATCTCTTTCTGTAATTCTTGGCCATTTCCTTTTTTTCTCTTCTCAGGGAGACTGGAAGAGTAGGTCGTGACCTTTCTTATTCTTAGGCTCTGCCCAGAAGGGGCCATAAAGATAACCACCAGCTCTTCAAAGGCGTCAGATCCCTGGCAACCACACAGGGGATTTTCCCAGCACTTGAGCAAAGGAGCCTGGGGATACTGGTGGTTTACCCCACTGGGGCCACTGCCAGGCCTGAATGTGGTGAGCCATGGCCAGTGCACTGCTTCTGGGGACAGCACGGCCCTTCAGCATGACACTCTGCTGGGGGACACACAAAGGGCCACAGGGAGGACACAAGTTGACAGTGTTTCTTTTGGGGAAGCAACTCACACTAAAGAAACCTGTTTCAGGCAGCTTTGGAAAGTTTTCCAAAGTTCCCTTTTGATTTGCAGTGACAGGAGGTGGCGTGCATGATAGAATCTAAATATCTTTGAGAACACAATTTGAAGAAATTTCAGCTTGTAGGTACTTAAGATAACATACTACAGAGTATATATATATATATATATATAAACTTATATGTGTTTTTATATGTGTGTTTAATATATAAACAGTTTATATATAAACATATATAAGTTTATAGTAGCTTGTATATACTATATATAATATATATTTATAAATTATATATACTATATTTATATATAGTATATATAAACTTATATATATAAGTTTATATGTGTGTGTGTATATTTATGTGTGCATTTATGTTACATATATAATATATACACACACATATATGAGTGTGTGTACATACGTAACATATATAAAATAGAGAGTTTATGTCTTGACTACCTTTTAGTATTTGTGACCTAATCGAATCCTTGCAAAAACCCTGATACAGATATCAAACCCATTTTACAGATGTGGGGAGAGTTTAACTAGTTTTTCAAGTGAAAAGCTGGGCTTCAAACCTGAGCCTTCTAATCTACTTGTTCTGATCACCATGGTAGCCAGTGAAAATATGATTTCAGTTATGGAGAGATTGAGTTTAAAATTATGGACCACAGCCACATTGCTGCTAATGCTGTTTTGAATTAGTTGCTTTTCATTGACAATACATCAAAATATGAAAATGCAGGTGCTTTGTGTGGACAGAGGAAGACTTTGAGAAGGGTATCACTGTTCTCTAAAAGCTGTCTAAATTTGCTTACTGATAATTAGAGCTTTTTATATTCCAGTAGTCATTACAATCATAATACTATCATGATTTATTGAACAATTATTTATTGTGTGCCTGCTATGTGCAGGCACAGGGAATAGAGAGTGAAATAATTTGCAAATGTCCATGTCTTCATGTAGCTTAAATGAAGTGATAAGTGATTAATTGTCAATGATCCTGTTTCCCTGAAAAGGATGTTTTGTTTCAGGTGGAGACAACGTGGCTTGATTCACTGGGACGTGGACAGGGAACACGTGTTTCCTCTCCCATCTAGGTGAAGAGCAGTGTAGCTGGTCTCAGGGATGTCTGGAGTGAGCCATCCAGACGCTGCAGGCTAGACTGTGCTTTCTTCTCCTCCTCTTGGCCTCTCTTGTTGAACAGGCTCCAGCTGCTCAAATTGTCCTTCTTCATTTTGCTTACCGCTCCCCCTAGGCCCAACAGATCTCAATGTTATTGTCAGACAGGGACTGCATCTGTCTCTCTCTGGTCCCAGTTTAAATAAGTTGGGGAAGGGCACTGATGCACCCAGGTGGGCTGTGTGTTCTTTTCTGGGTCTGCCACAGATGTGCAGCAAGGCTGAATCTGTGAGAAGCCAGAGCTGTCCTGGGAGTATTTGCACCATGCAGTCAGAGGAGACAGTGGCATTTTCCCAAAGGAGGCGGACATGATGGGTAAACTACATGCATCTCCTATACAAGGTCATTCCTTTAATACTTTATCACATGCAGTGGGCTTTTAGGGATGTCACTCTTCAACAACTAACTCCACCAGCTCTACTGGACAGAAATTAGGACCCTCACTTGACAGTTGGGAAAACTGTTGTCACAGAGGTAACACTGGCCAGAAGCTGCACAGCTAGTCAATAGCAGAGTCAGGATTTAGATGCTGATTTTCCAGATTCGAATTCATATTTTGAAAGAGACTGAAAGCGCTTCTGAATTTCCAGAGACAGAGTCAGTTGATCTTTGTGTAATCTTTGTGCTCCATGTTTTCTTGTATGTGGATGCCTTGAACTCTGGTAATTCCAGTATGGCTCTCTGTTAAAAATTCGTTGGATCAGTGAGAAACACGGCTCCCTGGTCAAACTAGAAAGTTGGTGTTTTGTAAGTGTATGGTAATTTTAGGTGGTATGGGGTAAAAGCATTAACTGGATTTTTCTAAACTATCCACTTTATCACTGTGGGAAATTCTACACCATCCATCATGGCAGCACATCAAAGCTTTTTGTTTGTTTTCTTACTGACTCTCTTTCTAAAGCAAGGGTAGAATTAGGATTCCAGTAACATTTATTTCCTCATCCATCTGCTCATCTATCCACTCATCCATCCAGGCCTTCCTTCACTGACACGTCCATCCATTATGCCGTCTACTCATTCAAAGTCTATTTACCACGTGCTTTATGCCAGGCACCGAGCTAACAATTGAATGAAACAGAGACAATAGAACACAAACTCTTTCTTCACTTGGCCCTCCGTCAAGGTTGGGAGGCATCCACTTATTGACAAATAACTCTAATACCAAACACAGCTCCACTGAGGACATCTAGAATTCTTAGAGTGATTAAATAAATATTCAATGAATAGGAGGTAGCAGAATGTTTCCAGACCAAGACCTGTCACTTGATTATGATTTGATGTGGCATTAATACATTTAAAGAAAGGGTACCAATAGGAAGATCATGGACGTAGAAAATCAGGATTAAGAGGGACAAATGTCAGAATCCATCTCACAGTGTCCAAGTGATGGGCACCTGAGCCCTCAGCCATTAGGTTACTGTGGAGGTTGCCCTTTTGAGGAACAGCATGTCTGACTTCCTGAGTCCATGTGTAACATCGTCCCCCAATCCTTCTACTTCTCTTCTTTGAATATAGGATCACCAAACAACATGTGTGGAAATAATTTTAATTCTAAGGTACCAGGATGCCAGGATGAGGCAAAGTATGCCATATCTTCAATAGGGTGTTCAAGTAATTTCGTGCCCACGCATAGGTATCCTCACTTATCAATGACTGGGTTTGCATTCTGATTATTTATAACCTTTTGCACTTTTAGTTAATTTGATTCTGCCACTGAGATTCTTCTGGGAATGTCAACAGATCAGGGTCAAAATCTGAAGGAGACAATCTTCCATCATGGTATTTTTCTTACGAGCCCTGCCTGGAACCAGTTGGCTTATCTAGAAAGCATCTGAGTCTCATTCTCATCTTTATCTCCTCCCCATCCACCTTTCCTTTCCACTCCATAACAATGTGGTGGATGCCAGGATGAATGGAACATTTGAACAAGTGAAGAAGGAGGCACAAGCTCTCAATCAGAACTACAAATGGGAAGTAGAATTTGAGCTGAGCCTTGAACAGGCGAGAATGATTTGGATAGGTAGGGAACGTAGGCAACTGCCTTCCAGCCTGGGAGAAGCACATGAACAACTACACAGAGGTCATAGGCAAAACGTATTCAGAGAAAGGTATGTGGGGATGTGGTAGAAGCTCAGAAAGTTAGCCCATGAGGATGGAGATGTTGACTGCCTTGATGCTGTAGAGATTTGCAATGCCTTATAAGGAACTTGGCTTTTCTCCTAGGAAAAGAAAGGTATTAAGCTGAGAGAATGGTGTGATCAGCTTTATGTTTTTGCATTTCCCCCCACCAGAAGCAGTTGGAGGGATGGACTGGGGATTGTGGTAGACAGTACAGTTAGGGGACAGCTGCGTTGGTTCAGGATAATCAGTTTCCAATCTCTGAGGCAGAATGACAATTTCTGGGACTCTGTGATGCCTTTTACACAGGAGGTCAGAATTTATTTTGAATCATTATGAGTGTCTACACTCATAAACTACTTTGTGTGTTTAAATTTATTTACAATCAAACTGAAAATGCCAGTAAGCTGCTTCACATGTAACACCAAACTTATGAGAAATTAAGTTCACAATATTTACTGAGCACTGACTGTGCACACAGCATGCTCCGAGACTATGTGGATGACAAAGAAAAGGCATAAGATGCGGATTTGTTCCCCTTTGGCTTTTTTCCCATCTCATGGGTGGGTGAAATCTATGAATGATCCTAGTCCCAGGAGACTCATCTTTCCTGCTGGGCTCTGGGTTGAGTTGACAGAAGTCTTGGCTGGCAGGCATCTTGCAGCTGGGTTCTGAAGTGGAGAAAAGTAGAGAAAAGGGACTTCTGGGACAGGGACCTTGGGAATGAGATGCTTTCTAGCCCTGGAAGTCATTCTTGAGCAAGACCTTTAGTGGAACTAGCATTGAAGTTCTGACATCCTACTGGGCGCTGCGCCTCAGTGGAACAGTTTCAGAACTGTTGGGGCATAGACACCTGTATAATTACACCTGATTGGATCACAGACACACAGAGATGATGCTTCCATGGGTGTCAGGTTGTACTCTTCTCCTGGAGGTAGAAGGGCTCACCATGGAGCACAGCTAGCTGCCCACCCAGAGCAGGTGGAACCTCTCACTGACTCTTCCAATAGTAGCAATAGATGACCAAGTTTCACTTGGTTTTACAACCCCCCTGGTTTTTTTCCTTCCTGTAACCTGAGAAATCAGCAGTCTAGGTGCTATCTGATGCCTTACAGTTTGAGGCAGCTCTTGCACAGTGGTGAGCTTTGCATCTTAAGTGCCTGTGAGATGTGCTGAGAAGAGAAACTGAGGCCAGGAGATGGGAGGTCTGGGTGAACTGTGGGCTCCACCTGGGGTGATCCTGGGAACAATGACATGTGTGCAGCCTTTCTCTGTTATAATACATTGTTCATTTAACCTCACAGTTTCTTAGGTGAGGGAACTGAAACTCAGTTAGGATGTTGTACTTGCTCTGAAAACAGTGGCAGAGCTGGGACCATAGCCCAAGTCTTCTATCTGCAATTCCTATGTCCCTTTGTGCGAAAATAGAGAAGTCCCTTGAGCCTAAAAACCCATCAATATTAGAATTTGTAAACTAAAGACAATAACATAGTAGATGCTTGTTATTAGTCTGCTAATAACAAAATTCCACGGGTTAGATACTTCAAGCACAGAAATTTATTTTCTACAATTCTTGAGGCTAGAATTGGTTTCTTCTGAGGCTTCTCTCCTTGGCTTGTAGATGGTCGTCTCCTTGCTGAGCCTTCACATGGTCTTCCCTCTGTGTGTCTGTGTCCTAATCTCCTTTTCTTAAAAGGATATCAGTCATAATGTGTTAGGGCCCACCTATATGACCTTCTTTTAACTTAATTGCCTCTTTAAAGACCCTATCTTCAAATAGTCACATTCTGAGGCTCTGGGGGTTAGGACATCCACATACAGATTTAGGGGAGATATAATTCAGCTCATGACAATGCTTAACACATGTTTATAGTATTAAAAATATCTACTCACTACAGTGAAGGGAGTTTTGTGAGGCTTGATGGAGACAACTCATTCATTCTTTCAATCACAAAATGCTGACCAAAGACGCATCCTTTGGATACTTGAGCGCTTTAGATACATTTGAACATTGCAGCAACATGGCAGGCTTGTTGTCATTATTTCCATTTCACAGATGAGGAAGAGGAGGTTTAGGAAGGGATATAAATCTATTCCCAAAGTTGTACACAGAGAACGGCAGAGTCGGGATCGAACTTGCGTCTCTGTGGCCAACCTCATTGTTAGAAAAAAAGCAAGTGAAAATATTCTGTTTTCAGGATATTCTCTGAAATTCTGTTCCTTTCCCACGTGCCCAGCTTTTGCCCGCACTGAAATTATTAAACTGACAAGGGGGGCAGGTGGGTAGAATGCAGATACTCTTGCTTTCAGAGAATCCGGCTCCACTGGGCAATCCTTTCTTACTGTCTCAGCCGGGAGAAAGAGCCCCTAGCCAGAGGGAATCAAATACTTTTCAAATGTCTCATTAAAATAAAAAGGTGATTCTTGCATTGGTCCTATGATAAAGACTACAAAGCAGCACCATGAAAACTCCCTGGTTTACCCTTCTGAATAGGCCTCAGCTCCAGCAGCCGAATGAATTAGCGGCCACCCCATTATCTGTAACCCTTAGAGAGCGCAACCCAGGCTTTGATCTGCCAGTGTCAAGGAAACTGATAAAAACTCGTTCTGTTTCTAAGCTTTCCAGGCCTGAAATTCTCTTTTCCCTTCAGCGCGCTATAAATGACCCTCTGAAGTGGCTGGGCATTCTTTCACAGTCTTGTTTCCAATCTATTCATAACCACGGTTATCAATTATTATACCAGCTGGAATTTCTGAGGGCCAGGAGGCTGTCAGGAGCTCTAATTGTGGTTCAGGGATAAAAGCAAAAACACACAAATTTTAACCAATCATAATTAACTTATTCTCCAAGTGCAAGGAAAAAAGAACCCCCCCAAAACAAAACAACACAAAACCAAGGCCTATGAATCCCCTCCACTAATCACTCTTGAAAGCAGCCAGGAAGGGGGAGAGGGACTCTTTTATTACCATGGTCGCTCCCGATTGGCTCCCAGAGGAGGAGTGGGGCCAACTGGCAACCAGAGAAGTTCTTAAATCATCGGGGCTTTTTTTTAATCTTAAAAAACCCTCATTTTTCAAAGTAGCATGATGTTTTCCAAGCTCCTGACAGAGCTTTGAATAAAGAGGCATCAATTTCTCATTGAACCCAAACAACCGACTGAGTGGCCCAAAATATTTCACTAAAAAGAAGTGCAGTGGCAGCTATCACATTAATACAGCAGGCGCGTGTGACCTGGAAGGAGGCCCCGAGTCATCTGATCCCCAGGCGCAAGGTTAGGCAGCAGGTTGAGCTGGGGAAAGCCTTACTTAGCACAGCCCCGGCACTTAGTAGGTGCTCAGGAGGCTAGCTCCTGTCCCCACCCTACTCCCTTCTTAGACTGGCCAACAGCCAGATGTCTTGGAGGCATCTGGCTAGTGGCAAAGGCATCTGAATGGAAGGCCCATGATGTCATGGAAAAGGCATGGCTTTGGAGTGTGACAGCTCTTCGTTTTTAAGCCTCTCTGAGACTCAGTGTCCTCTCTCTTACAATGGTGATAGCAGGCCCAATTTGTAGAGTTGCTATGGGGGCAAGGGATAAAGCTCTTAGCAAAGTGCCTGGCATAAGGTGGGTGCTAAGTAAATGTTTGCTGTGGCTCCCAATGCTGCTTTGGGGATATGTGGTCATTTCTGGCACACGGCTTCAAAGACCACCTCCTCTTTCTATATTGTCTTTCAGCATCTGCATAGAATTCTTCTGCAATTCTGGTTAGGAAAGCAGATTGGAGGGAGCGTTAGAGTCGTCTTATAGCAAACATGCTGGGGAAGGACATCAAAAGGAGAGACAAAACAACGTTTTCCAGGACAAAGAAAAGAAGCCATTAATGAAATGATTAAGCAATATAATTCTTTCCACATAGAGTATCTGGTTACAAAAAACATTATTTTTATTTTCATCACTGTATTTAGCACTGCGAAAGCACTGAAGAAGATCTCACCAGTGTGTATTTATATTGTGTTATGAGATCAAGAATCCAAATGTATTTGTAACATTTGTTGATAGAATTGCAGCCCAAGGAGCTTGCGACTTTGATATATAAAAGATGTGCAAGTATTCTCTTGGTAGTTTTTGTTCACAGAAGCAGACATAACCGTGTCCTAAAATTTTTTTTCACAAGGGAGCATTTTCTTGAAATATTTACATACATGGTAGGAGAAAATATTTTGAAAACATCCTCCTCCTTGGGTCTAAGATGGAGGATAGATCATCAGGATAATTAGTTTTAGCACTCCCAAGAATCAAGCCCCTAAATTGAAATAGCTTAACACAAGAACAGTTATTCCTCACTCAGGGGACACCAGATGAGGGTGAGCATCCTTACTCCATCTTGTGGCCATGATGTGAGGACAGTTCATCCAAGATTTTGACAACCTAGTAAGCGGCATACACGCCTGGGATAGCTTCAGCCACAAGTGATATAAATTACTTCCATTCGTTCTGACCAAAACTGTGAATATGACCATATTCTAATCACAAGGGAAGCTGGAAAATTTAGGGGAGCACATGAAATATTTGCTAAGCAGAAATGGTCTCTGCTATAGGCCGCATTACAGATGGTCCCTTGGCTCTGTATCCATGGCATAGGAGTGTTCTCAGGAGGGAAGAGAAATGAGATAAGTCTGTTGGAATGCAGGTTCCTGAACAGAGTAGCCCAGGGCATAGGGTTGCCTCTGCTCCAGGCAGGAGTTTATAATCTCCAAAGCGCATGGGAATCTGTGGCAGTACCAACGAGTTGATATTTGGGGGCAATGCATGGAATTTTTTGGCACCAGCCATTTTCAGCACTGAGTAAGGATTTCTATGTCAAGCATAGATCAAGAAGATCCATCCTTACCCAGGAAAAGGACTCTGGAAAGGGGCTGTCAGGCTGTTGATTAGAGGTGAAGGCCCCTGCTCATCAGCCTAGGGCTCAGGGTTGGAATTCAGCTGTAAGTGGAAACTGACAAGAAATGGCCACCTGCTGGAAGTCTGGGCAGGCAGAGAAACTACTGCCACACAATAGGAGTAAGATAAGGAGGCTGTGGCCTTAGGATAATGCAGGTGTGGTGGTGAAGTTCACCCCAATGAATATCTGCTAAGGGAGTAGAGAATAATTCTGGAGTGCACTGGAAGAGGTTTACGGGAGTCCTATAAAGCCAAAAAGGTCAGAGTGGGCTGAGTCTGCAGGCAGGTAGGTATTTTTAGTGGTTGCTAGGAGGGGCTGGGCAGACTAGGACTGATAAAATATATGATATGTTCCTATACAGTGATACCTGAACTGATAATAATTGCTGCTACATTAAGTGACTTTTGGGTCAGCTTCTCTCTTTCAAAGCTAATCATCTAGAGGAAGAATGAGATCCTACAAAGGACTCAGTAGGGAAAGTCTGACTTATGATAGTAATTGTGAGCCTGGTACATGCAGTGCTTTTCATTTTAATGCATGTGCTGATTTGTTGCTCACTGAGTTTATTAGACAGGCAAGGATTATATTTGTTATTGTGATATTAATGAGGAAGCTGTGATATTTTGGAAAGCCAGTCATCAGCTCATAGATGAGGGGCTAACATGTCACAGGGCTGGAATTCAAATCCAAACCTTCTGATTCTAGCTCTGTGATATTCCTTGCCTGTTAGCAGAAGGAAACAATGATTATAAGAGCTGCTGTAGTGGCAGCTGCCACTTTTCCTCCTTCACTTTCTCCATCATCATTATCATCACCCTCACCAATGCCCTCAGCATTATTATTATCACCATCATCACAACCACCAAACTCACAACTATCATCTCCAACATCACCTCCATCATTACCATAATCACCATCATCATCACCACCGTCACCACCATTATCACCATCAGCACCATCAATAACATTATCACCATCAGCACCATCATCATCAACACCATCATCACCATCACCATCATCATCATCGCCATTGCTATCATCATCTTCTTCATCCTAATCATTGCTATCATCATCTTCTTCATCCTAAAGATAATCCCAATGCTCAGCAAATGAGTAACATCTATCCTTTCAGTTTGTTCCCGGTGGCAGTGAGTTTGCATTAATTCGTTGAAAAATCCTCCCTCACTTCCTAACCAATAATTTTATTCAACAATGGGTGGTAATTATTTGATGTAAAAAATAATAATCATCACTTCATTTAGCTTCAAATCTTCTCCTTGTACCTTATCAAGGGGCAGCACAGAAGACCCAGTTTTATCTGAGAAACCAAGGGAAATGAGTCTGGAGAGAGAGAATGGTTATTTGGTCATTCACTCTGTCAATAAACAGTCACTACTATACCATGTAGTGCTCTGTAGTTACGAAAGACAGCACCTACTATGCCATGTGCTAGCTTGGGGCTAAATGGTGGCATAATAGAGATAAATAAATTTCATTCCCTGCTGTTGGGGTCTACAGTCTGGTAAATGCTACACTTCATTGGATCTCTGTAGAAGTGAATTCTTGATTCTTCCTTTTTAAATTTTATTTTATTTCAACAGTTTTGGGAGAACCGGTGGTTTTGGTTACAAGGGTAAGTTCTTTAGGGGTGATTTCTGAGATTTTGGTGCAAATAATAACAGGAAAAACTCTTCCTGAATTTTTTTTTTTCATCTCCAAAGTTTTTGAGCTCTATCTTCCAACTCAAACATTGGGCCAAATGTTTGAACTTACATGTAGAGAACAGATCTGAGAATGTTATCCCATGATTGTACCCTAGACCACTAGGGGGTCAGCAAACTATGGCCCAAATCAAGCCACCTATATTTGTTAATAGGGTTGTGTTGGAAGACAACCACACCCACTCATTTAAATATTGCCTATGACCACTTTAGAGCTACCTCAGCAGACTTGAGTAGTTCCAACAGAAAACATATGGCCTGCAAAACCCAAAATGGCAAATATCCTGCCCTTGAGGAAAAGTGTCCTGGCCTCTGCCCTAGATTCTGCCTTAGATCCTGTTATTATAAATGAACGATTGTGCCTGTCTACAGCCATGCCCTCTACTTGTGCACTAGATCTTATTCCCCCAACTACTCAAGAACACCATTTCGATTAGTTTCCCTTCATCAATTTTGCACACTCTACTGGATTATTCCATCAGATTACAAACATGCTGTTATTTCTCACATTTTAGAATACAAAACAAAACCTTCTTCTGGCCCCTCTTATTCCACCAGTTGCTGCCCACTTCTCAATACTTCTTTGCAGTGGAACATTTCAAAAGAGTTGCCAACTCTAATTCCACTTCTGCTACTCTTTCTTGAACTTACTCCAACATTGAAACTGTTTTTGTTAACATCACTGATGACCTTCAGTTGGCCAGATCCGATGGCCAGTTCTTGGTCTTCATCTTACTTGACCTCTCTTCAACAGTTGACACAATCAATCCTCCTGCCCCCTTCTGCCTTTACTCCTTTTCCTCACCTGACTTCCAGAACACAAAACTTCCACATCTCCCTCCCACCTCCCTGCTGGTCCTTCTCAGCCTTTTGTCTGATTCCTCCACTTCTCCCATAGTCTAACCTATGGAGAGTTTCAGACACAGTCCTTGATCTTTGGTTCTCTCTTCACCCACTTCCTTGATTCTCTCATTTACTTTTGTCATAGTCACTTCAGGTTGCTGTAACAAATTAGCCTAGGCTTGGTGACTTAAACAACATTTATTCCTCAGGGTTCAGAAGTCTGGAGGCCCAAGATCAGGGTGCTAGCATGGTGAGAGCCTCTCTTTAGTTGTATCCTCTCATGATGTTTCCTTGGTGCAGGCACAGAGAGAGATACAGTAATTCCATCATGAAGGTCTTGCCCTGGTGACTCGTCTAAAGCTGATGACCTCTGAGAGGTCCAGTCTCCAGATACCATCATATTGGAGATTAGAGATTCAACATATGAATTTGAAGGTCACACATTCAGTTCACAGCAAGTCACATGGCTTTAAATACCACCTATATGCCAAAGATCCCCAGATTTTTGCCTCTGCCCCAGTACTTTCTCTTTTTATAAGGCTCATATCTCACTGCCTGCCCAACAGATATACATGACTGTGGATGAGATATCTTAACATTAACATAATGAAAATGGAAACTTTAATAACTCCTCCTCATATGCACAGTAGTTGAGGCATTTATCCTGTGTAAGCCCTATACCTCAGTCATTCACATTTCTTCTTTAACATCCCATATCCAATCTATTAGGAAAGCACACCAGTTATATCATCTTGTCCTTTGCTCTGCTACCTACGAGTCTCCAAGCATCTCTCACCTGGATTACTACAATTGCTTCCTGTTTTCCCTGCTCCTACAGTTGCTTGTTGACTCCCCACCAAGCTCCCACTCACCACGTCCTCATTTTATTCATAACAGAGTAGTCAGCTACTCTTTTAAAAATAGGTCTGATTGTATCCCTCCTTTCCTTAGTTCTCTTCAATGGTTCCCCATTTCACTCATAGTAAAAGCCAAAGTCCTTCAACAGGCTGGTAGGACTCTTATGTCACCTGGTTCAACGTGACCTGGCCCTACCATTTTGATCTCCTCTCTGCTCTTCACCCCTCACTCTGCTCCAGCCACACTAACCTTCTTCAGTGCCTTGAACGTGGTAGGCACCCTGATACTGCAGGACTTTTGCACTGATTGTCTCCTATGTCTGAAACTCTCTTCCTGCAGATATGCAAGTCTTTGCTTAAATATTGCCTGCTCAGTGAGGACTATTTACCTTTTACTTCACCAAAATTGCCAACTGACTTCTTCAGCAGTTTTTTCCTCCATGAGTTATTTTCCCCATAGTGTTTGCCCCTTCCATTATGCTAGATTCTTCAGTTAACTGTTATATCTGTTGCTGATAGTTCATTTCCCTTTACTGGAATGTAAAATCCCCTGGGACAGGGATGATTGTCTCTTCTGTTCACTGATTTATCCCACATGCCATGAACAAAGCCTGGCTCAGTGAAGGCACTCAACAAATATTTGTCCAATTAATAAATCATTAAGTATGAACTACTGATCAGTTCAGACAGTGAGTAACATTCTCTACTCTTAAAAAGAAAACACTGGCAGCCAGAGATAGACTTGGGAAACCGTCAGGAAGAGGCAGCCGCAGAACAGCCCAGGATGTTTCAGCTTCCGTGCTGCTGACCAGCAGTCAGAGGTTCCCAGGGCACATGGCTAAGTGGAGCTCACTGCAGGAGAGGCCTGCATGTCCCAGATAAGGAGGCATCATGTGCCATGGCTGTGGCTATGATGAGTGCAATAACTATTTTTATATAACAGAGGAGAAGATAATCCTACAGACATGATGTCAAGGTCTGAAACAAGTTGTACCATCTCAGGGAGGCTGGCAAGTGATGCCGTTTAACCCAGGGATACCTCATTAGCAGACAATGTTTGGAAACCTTACGAAGGAATTTATAGGTTGTTTCTAACCAGCAAAAATTTCTTTGTGTTCCCATGGTGTTCTATGCTTGGGGAACCCTCCTGGGGATGGACAAGTATAGATTGGGGGTGAGAAGGGGATTTGAGGTTATGTCTCTGTAACTTGAAAGTCTTCTACCTTGGGCAAATTTCTTAACCTCTAAACACTTCGATTTTCTTTTCTGTACGGTGGTGATAAAAGTGTCTACTTTTTTAAGATTGAACTTTGGATAGAATAAAACCACAAATGTGAGTGATTTTATCAGTTAGAAAGACAGTATAGGGTAATTCCTATGATTATACACAACAACAAAGAATGAGTGACTATCTAATGCAAATCTGTGAGTTATCACTTAATAAACTCCAAACAATCAACAATGATTTACTGACTACTTATGTTAAACCCAACATGTGTTCAACACTTCAAGGGTTAGAGAATGTGGGGCAGGGCCATTATGTGCGAGGAGTGACCAGACTTGTTATTTACTCATGCAGTCAGGGAGCAAGGCAAGACAGCATTTCTGCAATTCTGAAGTGTAACTGACTGTGTCTCCTGATCTTATTTAGTTCAACTGATATTCTGTTGATTTATTACTATGATCCAGGCCTCTAAGATAAATTATAAGACATATCAACTGAGGAAATATTTATGGACCTAGTTTGCAGATGAGGAATTGTGGTGTCTTATTGGTAAAGTGGGTATCACAATATTGCACAATTATCACGTGCAATTATCAGAACCAAGCTCTGGATTTTTCTGATTTCAAGTCCTGTGATTTCTCCTTAGTCCATCTATGTCACATATGAAAGCCATCTTTCTTTACCCATAGGAGTATGGAAACTTAAAAGAGGACACACTGGCCAGGTGTGGTGGCTCAGGCCTGTAATCCTAGCACTTTGGGAGGCCGAGGCGGGTGGATCACCTGAGGTCAAGAGTTTGAGACCAGCCTAGTCAACATAGTGAAACCTCGTCTCTACTAAAAATACAAAAATTAGCTGGGCATGTGGTAGGTGCCTGTAATCCCAGCTACTTGGGAGGCTGAGGCAAGAGAATCTCTTGAACCCAGGAGGCAGAGGTTGCAGTGAGCCGGGGTCACACCATCGCACTCCAGCTTGAGCAACAGAGCAAAAATTCCGTCTCAAAACAAAAAAAAAATAAAAATAAAAAGAGGGACACACCAGTACTGTGAAATCTCACATCAACACACATTTGTTTCTATGAAGTTAATGTTTGTGTCCCTACAAAATTCCTGTGTTGTAGTCCTAAACCCCAGTGTGATGGAATTTGAAGGTGAGGACTTTGGGAGATGATTAGGTCCTAAGGGTGGAGCCCCCACGAGTGGGGTTAGCTCCATCTTATGAAAGACCTCCAGAGATCTCTCTCCCCCTCTTTTCTTTCCCTCTTTCAAATGCTTTTTGACTGGTAGTACAAACAAAAGAATGAAGGGATGAAGATGCTGAATTCAAAGTACTCTAAACTCTTTCAGCTCTTTGATCTTAAATTCATGTGAAGATTGCACTGTACGTGAATCATTTGTATAGATTGTTTCTGGTTTTATCTTTCTTATATTTATTCATTTACCAGATTTATTTTTCTATTTTAAGAACATTTTTAATTGACACATAATAATAGTATACATATGTGGGGTACAACAGAATGTTTCAATACATGGATACATTGTGCGATGATAGAATCACAGTAATCAGCATATCTAATCACCTCAAACACTTATGAGTTCTTTGTGGTGAGAACAATCATATTGCTCTCTTCTAACTTCTTTTGTGAAACATACATAAATTAGTGTTGCTATAGTGGGCCTGCTGTGCACTGGAACACCAGAACTTATTTCACCTATTGAACTGAAACACCATACCAGTTGTCTAACCTTTCCCCAACCCCTTCACCACTGTGTCCTCCAGCCTTTAGTAACATCTATTTTACTCGACTTCTATGAGCTCAACTTTTTAAAGTTCCACATAGGACTGAGATCATGTCATATTTGTATTTCTGTGCCTGGCTTATTTCACTTAACACAATGCCCTTCAGGTTAGTCCATTCTGTCACACTTGGTAGAATTTTACTCTTTTATACGGCTGAGTAGTGTTTCATCGTGTACGTATACCACATTTTCTTTATCTATTTGTCCCACTTAACAAATGTTTGTACATATTTGTGCCCAGGCACTGTCCTAGGAATAGGTAAACAGTGTTAAACAACAGAGTCAAAGTAATTGCCCTCAAGAAGCTAACATCCCCGAATCAGAATGGGAAACAGGCCATAAACAAACAAGTAGAGCATACAATATAAATCCGGGGGCCAGGTGCTGTGGTGCACGCCTGTAATCCCAGCACTTTGGGAGGCCCAGGTTAGTGGATCATTTGAAGTCAGGAGTTCGAGATCAACTTGACCAACATGGTGAAACCCCATCTCTACTAAAAATACAAAAATTAGTGGGGTGTCATGGCGGGCACCTGTAATCCCAGCTGCTTGGGAGGCTGAGGCATGAGAATCACTTGAACCCAGGAGGCAGAGGTTGCAGTGAGCTGAGATTGCACCACTGCACTCCAGCCTGGGTGACAGAGTGAGATCCTCTCTCAAAATACTACTGCTACTACCACTACTACTACTACTAATAATAATAAATATAAATAAATCCAGGTACTGGTAAGCTAAATAAAGATGGCAGAAGGAGATGGAGATTCTTTTTTAGGAAGTGGGGACTTCAAAGGTGAGAACATTTAATTGAAGATCTGAAGTAATATTTTGTAAAAATTAAACTATTTTATACTGTTAGTTATTATAAGCCAATGCTCGCCCTTCATTTGCATCGTAGGCCAAAACGATCTTTGCAGCAGCCCTGCCACATAGATTGTCTCATCGTGGCTTGAGGAAGGATGTGGAACATCTCACAACATCACAAAGCACTGTATTGCACCATTGGACATTTACAATTTTTAAGTGGTTTTGCTTTTTACTGAGCTCAAATGTGTCTTCCATTTAACACCTACTGGAACTAGTTTTTCTTTCTGTGAACAGAAGTTGCCAATTGTTCATCAAAATCTTCATTGTCTTCTTTTTGGACCATAGCTGGGTTCCATCTGTCTGTCTCCTCTGCAGTTGGGTGTGGCAGTGTGGACATGCACCTTAATTACAGCTGAGGAAATACAGGCAAACTGATGCCCCTACAAAGCCTGGCCCATAAAATCCTTGGACATGAGTGCCCTCATACTTATTTATCTCTGTCAGCTGAACCCAGACGATGATACAGCCTTAGCGGCAGAACCACAGAAAAATTTGGAAGGAGTTCTGCATCCCAGAATTACCAAGGGAAGGAGGGAAATCTCATGCACTTATTTACTTTCCCAAGATTGTCAACATGAACTAGAAAACAACTTTTGATTTTGTTAAGCCAATACCTGTTAAAGTGTAATTCTATAGCTGTGTTGATTATCTTCGAGTTTAATTTTATAACAGCAAGTCTAATATAACTATGGCACTCTGGAACAGAACAATATAGCTGCCAGATGTCCATGGCTTTCCATATCTCTGATATTACTGATTGTATTTGCAGTCCTATCTTAATATCAAAATTGATTTCTATAAACCCATATATTTCCAAAAGACAAAATGAAGGAAAATACAAGCACATGTAAGATCTATTTCTGAAACTTTATTTCCAACTTAGAGTGTGGAACTGGCACATGGTAGGTAGTATAGCAAGTGGCCAACAAGTGTTTGTCCGATGAATGAATGGTTGCACTGCAATGAGCTTCATATGCCAAACGGGTAGATAGTGGCATTTTGGGGCAAGTTTCTTACCTGCAAGCATTTCTGGGTCAATGTCTGTGGATGACTGCAGGTACCACAGAGACTTCGAACACCGCATCATACCAAAGAAACACGTTACCTTATTTCTGGCTTGGCAAAGATAGGAGAATAGTAGCCAAAAATGGTTTTCACCACCTGTTTTATTTTCATGGGGATTTGAGTTATAAAATTTGAATTACTCATTTTTAGAAAAGGATTTTAGAGGTAAAACTGCCAAATGGGTACTGGACCTGGAGTCCTAGGGTAGCCCATCTGTTCTGCCGGCAACATTGGGTGTTGCCGTTCTTCTAAAGAGATGGCTTGTGCAAACTTGGGAACCAAGGCAGAAATTGCACTTTTGTTTTCAAAATGTATCAAAAGCACTTCTGTGTGCCAGACACGGGGCTGTGCCCTCTACACACACACATCCAGCAAATAAGCTGAAGGGGAACTGGCCATATGGGAAGGGGTGCATATCATGTCCCTTCAGGAGTTCAGGCGAAGCTGACAGGCATGAGTCTGGGTGCTTGTGAATGTTCTCTTTCTTTTTTATAAATTGTTTCTGGGCATCCACATTCCAGACTAAGTTGAGACCATACATGCCGTGGAGGGATACAAAGATGACAATTCTTAATTATTACTTATATTTGACCCCTTTCCAAAAAAACCTGAGGTAGCTTGCACAGATATGAAAAATAGACTTAGATAAAAACAGAACACCATTAAAAGCACATAATTATCAACACAGTAAAACTTGCAAAATTAGAAGAATAATGATAATATCTAGTGGCATACTCTAATGTCCTGCGGTCATTTATGTTGAGCTGCAGTGTGGACTCTGAATTTCCCAGCAGCCAGTGTAGACAGAAGTATGATCAGTTACCTAATTCAATCATGCATGATGAATGCATATTAGTTGCTTGGGAAAAACGTATATTCTTAGACTTGGGACATGGAGAAATTGTTACTACGGGGTTCCTTAGAGACAACTTGCTGTGTTGTTCTGAACCAAGTTCTTAATAGCATTTTTATAATAGGTATAACAGAGAGACTATAAAACCTCTTGGTGTCAGCCATGCTTATAATGCCAAAGTGTTCCTCACAGGATTGATGAGGGATGATTGTCCAGGAATGCAGCTTTCTATGGCCAGATGCAACAAGAGTTTTCATGGAATAGACATTCTATCTGACATCAAAACTTGTTTGTTTATTTTTCATAAATGAGCTGCCACTAAGCCTTAGAGAACAGAGCTGGTGACACCTCAGTCCCTGATTTGAAGACTCCCAGGGCATAATAGCTGTTTGCGACATGTTTCTCACATTTTCTTCCTTCCCATGCTTGAGTCTCCAGTTTCTAGAGATTTCTTTCTTTCTTTCCCCCTCATCAATGCCCACTCTTGAAAAAGCACCGATTAGTTGAGAGCCAGTCTCTAGATCCCTTGCTCCACTTTAGGAGGGCAATCATTGTTTTTGATATCATTTAAAGACTTCCGCTTCAAAGTGTCCCTAATATAAGCTCTCATAACCTCACATTATAAAGGCAGTTGAACTCTTAGGAGAGTGGAAAAAATTCACCAGTCAGCTAGAACACAAGGCAGAGAAGCTGAGAATGATGATTTGTAATTGGTAAACACTTTGCCACCTGAAAAAGATCAGCACAGCCACCCTGGAATGAAGGTGGGGCACTGGTGTTCTTCTCCCCATGCGCTGTATTACCAGGGTCTAGGCACCCAATGGCTGCATATGAGATGGTACCCAGGCATTCGGAGACAAATGGATAGAAGAGGACTGGCTATAGGTTGCCTTTAGAGAAGTGTCAGTATCAGAAGAAAGCACTCTAGGCGAGGCTGAGGACAGAAAAGAAGTGCAGAAGGACTGACCTGAGCAGAAGCTTCAATCTGTACCCATGTAGCCAAACAATAATTTAGCACCTGGAGAAAACTTCCTTAACATGAAAAGAATATCTGCGTTCAAGTCAGCAGCTGACTGCAAACATACTTCATGGTGAAATGCTATGGGTGTTCCTCCCAAAATCAGGAAAAAATAAAAATTACAACAATTACTTAACTTTTATTTTGCAGTTGTCAGGTATTTGCAGATGTTTAATCCGTCTGGCTAATTAAAGTGCCAGGTATTGTGTTAAGTATTGGGAATAAAATGATGTGAAAAACTTATATGGTACCTAACCTCATGTAGTGTCCAGTTTTTAAGGGGGATAGACAGCCATTCATTAAGTAATCCTATGTGCATGTGAAACAGAATTAATGATAAAGCTGCAAAGGAGAGCTCCATGGGTACTTTGAGCAGGTATGACTGAAGGAGTTGATCTAGAAGGAAGGCTTCCCAGAGAAAGTGAGTCTAGAACTCAAGTGGAAAGATGTTAAGAGTTTACTAGATGAAGAGGGGTACTTAGAACAGTTCTAGAAATGTCATGTTAGAGGGTGCTTGGATGGGTGGGTGTCTGCAGTGGGAGCAGAGGCTGGTGAAGTAGATAAGAACCAGCTATGCTGTGCACTACAGGCCACAGTACGGAGCTTTGCCATTATCTCGAAAGAAACAGAAAGACATTGACATTTGATGCATTCAGGTGGCATGATCATTTCATGTTGAAGATTGTCCAGGTGACAGTGCTGAGAATAAACTAGGAGGCTGTCATGGGGAAAGAGGGTAGACTTGGTAGGAAGCTCTGGCCTCAGTGAAGGTGAGAGCTGACATGAACTGGGACAAGAGTGGTACTGGTGGGGAAGAGAAGTGGACAGGTTCAGCCAGCACATTAGTATATAGAACAGAATTGAGAGGAAGGATATTGGAAGGAGGAGCACAGTGCTCTCATTTGCTAGAAATACAATCATCTACCTAGAAAACCAAAGATGATCAGGGAAAATTCTTTTAAATTATTAAGAATTCAACAAAAAGCCAAATTATGGAATATTGTATATGGATATCCTATATTTCAGCAAAAAGAAGATGCTGTAATAAAGAAGTTAGTGTATTCATAATAGCAAAAGAATATAAAACACCCAACAGTAACATAAATAAGAAATGCATGAGAACAAAAAACAAAAAATTTACTTATAAATATAAAGGAGGACCCGCATAAATGAGTAAAAATATGATTGATATCCTTCAAGAGAAGAATATGTATTATAAAGATATCAATTCCTTCCAAATATATTTATAGATTTAATATAATATTGATGTCAGAAATTCCATAAAGATTTCAAAACTCATGACAAAATAATTTGGCAATTCATCTGGGAGATAAACAGATAAATAATTTAAATTTTTGTTATAGTTTACTTTAAATGGTTGCTTTTTTAATAGAAAGGAAGGGAAGGAATTTCCCTACCAGGTATCAAACACTATAAAGCTACAGTTATTAAAAAATTACATATGTGATTTTGGTGCAAAACCCACCTAACATTTTAATAGAAACAGAAGATATTGCCTTCAAGCAGATGGCAACATACAATAAAAGTTTCATTACAACCCCATAGGGAAGGAATGGCTATGCAACAAATAGGGCTGGGTTTAACAATGCGGTTGTAGGAAAGATCCCCGTAGGAGTGTCTTTCTTGTTTTGAGCCACAATGGTTGATCAAGATTATCATGGTAAAAACGAAAACAAAAAACTTGCAAATTTTTTGAGTTTTGAATTTTGCACTAGAGACTCAAACTCACAGAGATTTTTCAGGGACTGATATCCA
Source organism: Chlorocebus sabaeus (assembly GCF_047675955.1). Taxonomy (NCBI): domain Eukaryota; kingdom Metazoa; phylum Chordata; class Mammalia; order Primates; family Cercopithecidae; genus Chlorocebus; species Chlorocebus sabaeus. Next base: position 16,195,544 of record NC_132917.1, read on the forward strand.
CAATAAAGTTAAAGTCTTACTCCAACACTTTCCTTTGTAAATAGAAGGAAAGAAGCACCATAATGCAAAGACTTTGTTGTTCCTTCTCAGCTGTAGGTATTACCCAATTTGGTTATAAAGCATGACGAGTCTATAAATTGAATATGTATTTTATCTCCTCCGGGTCCCAAAATATTTTTGTCCAGTGTGGTCTTAATAGATTTGTATTCTTTATATATTTTTTTAAGTGGTCCCTCGAACAACTGATTCAGAAGTGTGCTGGCATACATACATATTAGGGGATCTTTAGTGTATTTAAATGCTACTTGATGGGAAGAAATACTAACACGTTTTCTCTCTTCTCTCTGCCTGCAGTAACTGATTCATTTCTATACAACACTCAGAATGATATGGCTAAAGAGAAACATCTAAAGTTTATGCATATTTCAGAATGTTTCTAATTTTGTTTCAATTTCCTATGAGATCCACAGTTTCTACATGTATTTAACGAAGCCATTAAATATCCCATTGGCTTTGGGGAAATGAGGATTCAGAGCGACAGGATTTTCTGAGTATGTGTGGTTCAGGCACTATGGGGTGTGTAGTGGAGAGTCAGAGATGAAGCAGGCCTTGTGCCTGTCTCTTGAGACCTCATGGTCAAGGTCTATGTGAGAGCCCCCACACTCTTGCCCAGTCCCCTTTGACCAATGTGATCAATGGTTGCCTTTGCTCATGAGGTTGCCTATTGTATCTGGGTTAAAGCCCTTTTTCTGTGAAAAATGACATAATTTTGTGGGGATCCAATCTCAACTTCAGTCTTGGTCTCTGACACACTGTTCTCAATCATAACCCATAGAAACAATTCTTTTAGTTTAAAGTTGGGTGATTATAAACTTGCCTTTGAGGGGGCAGGGAAAGGGAAGGAAGTTGGAAAAATTGATTACAAGGCTGAATTAAATACTAACACTAATTTCTCATTTCAATTTAAGCAAAAAGGGGGCCTTTCTGAGAGTTCTCATGCTTTTGAAACATTAAAGATTGGGAAGGTGTGGCCTATGGTTAATAGTGATGAGCTTCATACATCTGAGGCCATCTTCTTGACTCTCCTTGCTCAGGGAAATTCCCCATATGGGAGAATGAAAAGCAGAGATCAGATAGTATATTCAACTTTGGAAATATGACAAATTTCATTCAGCAACTGTATGGAAGAGAAAGTTTGATTTCCAAGTTGTAGTCATTTTGTTGCAGTACCTGATCATAACAGAGTAAAACTTTCAATTGAAGTTACAAAGAATGGGGCAATGATACATGTCAGCCTGTCATGTCTTCCAATAAACTCTCAGTCACTCCCCATAATTAATTGCTTTTCTTAGTGAAGACCTGGAATGTTCATTGCTTAGTACTAATCCCTATGAACAGGCTCTCCCTTTCCATTGATTTATCTAGATTTGGCCTAGTGTTTACTATTTAGGCATCATTCACTTTGTAGAACCCCTGCAATTCATAGATCTCTGATTGCTTCCCATGCACTATGCTATGGGTTTTGGCATGCATGATCTTATTCAATTCTCACACATTGTCGGTAGATTATAATTTTCAACTCACATAGTTAAGAATGAATAACCAATAGAGGCTTTGAACAGAAAATAAGTGGCTTTGTTGCCTGGATTCATCCATTTATAATGAGGTAACTAATATATGGCAATTTAAAAAAATCTCAGCTGCTTCTCCGAATAGGCAGAGATACCAATAGAACAAATGATGCATATTATGTGAGGAATCATTTGTATGCCTTCCTAAGTTATGGAACTGTTAGGTCAGTAGGTACCCACTGGGTTAGAGGAAAGTTCAACAGAACATTTTGGGCTTACTGAACATATTCATGCACAGGATTGGTACTAGTATGGGGAATTCAGACACTAACAATCTGCCCTTTCTCTATGAGGCTGTCAGTGTGGTGGGTGCAGTGGTAAGTGGGAGTGTAATGCATTGAAGTTGAATACTGGAACAAAGCTGTGTGCATTCAGTGATGACCACTGGAGCTGCCCACCCGGGCAGTGGCACAGGAACTCTAAGCTGAGAAAAGCCTTCAAGGGTGGGTGGGCCCATGCAGACATCTTGCAGGAGGTGAGCTTTGCCCTGGCTCTGAAGCCTGATTTAGCCACAGTAGATCATCCTTACTCAAACTGGCTCTGGCAGGAAAGCAATCCCAAATACTAAGATTGTCTTACCGGGGCAGGCTTACGGTGCTGTCGGGCCAGGACTCCAGCTCCACTTCTCTGCAATGACTCTCAGTTGCACCCTCTGAGTTTTGGGTTGCAGCACAATGACACCGAAGTCTCAGGAGCCAAATCCAGACAGGACGAAAGCCCCTGGGAAGAACAGAAATGTCTTTTTCTCTTATTTGAAGCAAGAAAAACATTCCCCAAATTCCCCCAGTGCATTGGCCAGAATTGCATTACATGACAGATACTAAACCAATCACTGACAAAGGGAGGGAGATAACTCTGATTGGCTTAAATCAATCAAAATTTCCTCTTAGAACTGGGGATAGGGATTAGCTTGGGAGCAGGTGACTTTCTAAAAGTGATCTGGGTTCTGTTAGAAGGAAGAATGAACATAACGGCATTGTACTGCAGGTGAACAGCTGAGCACATTATGCACAGAGATATTTCATTTTTTAGATAATTAGAATAGAGAGAGAACATTCTAAATAGGGCAAAAATGAGGCTGCCTCATTTGAGGAGAAATGGTTAATTTAGCTGAAGCATGAAAGCAACAGGGAGAATCACTGCAGAAGAAGATATTCTGGACAACAATACAATTATGATATCAGAGAACTCTTAATTTCTCAAAAATATTTCATCTGACTCTCACACCAACTAGAACAGCAAGTATCAACAGAGGAATCTGAAGTCCAGAGCAGGTAAGTAAATCTTCCAAGGTCACACAGCCTGTAAACAAGGTCTGGTGACTCTCTGCCTGGGATCCTTTGGCAGTTCCTTGGCAATTAGTTGAGGCAGGTGTATTAGTTATCTGTCGCTGCATAGCAAATTATCCCAAATTTAGGAGCAGATCAGCTGAGTGGTCCTGGCTCTGCTGAGATTGCAGTGAAGCTGCCAACTGGGACAAACCATCTAAGGCTTGTGTGAGGCTGCAGGATCTGTATCTAAGCTCGGTTGCATGGTCTTCGGCAGAAGGCCTCAGTTCTTCCCCATGTGTACCTCTCCACAGGGACCTCTCCACAGGGCTTCTTGCATTTCCTTATGGCTTGGTAGCGGCTTCCACTAGAGCCAGCAATAAGAGAGAAAGAGCAGGACAGAAGCTTCAATGACTTGTATTACCTAAACTTGGATACCACACTCCATCATTTCCAATACATTCTGTTGGTTAGAAGTGAGTCAGTAAGGTCAGCCCATACTCAGAGGAAGGGTAATTAATCTCTACCTTTTGATGGGAGGAGTATCAAAGAACTTATGGGCATATTTTAAAACCATGACAGCAGCAAAAATGCAACATGCGTCCTGACACCTGCGATGAGTTCACCATAGAGAAATCATGCAATCTGAAGGCACTAAAATACAAAAATGGTACTCCACAAGGATAATAGACCAGATGACTCAATAGGAACCATGGTGATGGTGGGGACTGGGATTTGACTGAGGCTCACCAACAAAAACCTCAATTATATTGGTTCCATAGCTATTCATAAATTTGGAGAGAGAGCGTCTAATACGTAAGGTGGGAAGGAGTAGGTGAAATTCCCTGCTCATAATTCTGCCCTAGTAATATGCATTAAGTGCTCACTATTTTAATCAAAATGACACACCATCCTTCTTTCTACTGACTATGAGGCCTCAGGATACCTAGGTCTCTGTCTCAAGGCTGGAAAGTTTTTCCCATGATCAGAAAATACAAGATCTTTTACTAGTACCCTCTTAGCAGTTTCCAAAATGCTGGAGAGAGCTCAGCATTCTTGGACCAGAAAGGCAAGCACAGAGTGGTACCTCCCCCTACCCCCTCTACAGCCCCAGTGAGGACTTTCAATCCAGTGGCCTCATCCCAGGGAACCTTGGGAGAGCTGGCAAATACTCTAAACAGATAAAAGATAATTGAACAAGGAGTGAGTAGTAAACGGTGACAAAGTGCTATTTCCATAATAAGCTTATCTGAGTAAACTTTCTCAGAGCCCCTGAGTTCCAGAGCAGGGTGTGGATTTGGCAATAGTAAAGAAACAGGCCACGCCAGGAATGTCTGGGGAGCTAATGAATGCCCCTGAAGTGGTTGACGTTCCTATCTCTGCTTTGGATCCCTGCCACCTTGACTCGAATGTCAGACGGTGTTTAATTGGCAAACAGGGCTTCAAAGGGTTGCTGGGCCCTGCTCCCAGGGCCCTGGGGCTGTTAATGTTTAATTGTCATGTGCAAGGGCCCACTAGCTCTTGGTAGATTTGGGTGTTTTATTGCACTTTGAAAAAGCAACGTTATGAGTCTCCTTCTTGCTCCATGGGCATTTTTACAGACATGCCTTGGAGTCACATGTTGCCTCACCTAAACTCTGAGTAGCAAAGTCACCATGTTATTCAGCAGGGGTAGAGAGAAACACCTTCAAGCTGAGAATACTCCAGATTTACTGCATGTGTCCTAAAATCAAGAAATATTGGTTTCTTGGGAGCATCTGGATCAGCAACAGGAAAAAAAAAAAAAAAAAAAAAAAAAGAAACTGATTTGGGGGTTTAGGTTGAGGGGGAAGAAAAAAGACACAAAAGTGAAATTGCTAAATGGCAGATCATACAATTTCTTCATTGAATGCTGGTGGCACCCACTCTCCTTGACACTGGCTCTGTTACTCATGGCTCTGCTGGAAATGCAAATCTTTAAAAAAAATCCCTCTCCCTAAAAGGGCCTATTTGCTTTATATTGTTCATGTAATTTAAAAAGTCTAGAGACTGTCTTAATAAGACTTTATAGCCTTCTTCTAATTACACAGGGAAGAATAAGAAATAACAGAAGACAAATACTTTTTTTTTCTAAACTACATGGAAATTGTGAATAAAGGAGTAGCTTCCAACTTCCTGACATTTGAAAAGCACTGTTTTGAATTGAATATGAATGATTCCTTTGAATTTTCAATTCAATTCCATTTAATTGAACACATCTTCATTGAGTGCTTACTAAGTGTTCATATCAAACAATTTCTTTGGTTTTGAATTAGTGGCTTTTACAGAAATTGTTTCTTTTGTTGAATTCTGGAAATGTATCGGTTTGTTGTTTTAATCATCCTTTTGCTGATTGTGAATATCTCTCTAAGGAAGGAATGTAAAGAGAAATATCTAATTACACCACTTATATCAGAATGGCAAAGTGTATATTTATCTTGTTTGTTAATTATATATGTCACAGCTAAAGACCAAACATCAGCTAATGTCGACATTAGCCAGAAGGACCTGGCACACATCAAGAGCTGGGTGGATCGCAAATAAAATACAATATAGCAAGTGGAAAGCATATAGACCTTTTTATATGTTTATATTGAATCAAATTTTCTTCGTTCTTTTTTGCATGTTCTACGTTTCAAACAGCCAGATTTTCATATGGTGGATCTCTAAGAGGTAGGTTTTACAGCAGAATTGCCACTATGAACAGGTTTCAGGGTCTCCCAGCTTGTGTTAGATTTTCAAGGAAATGTAGCAGACACTTAGAATCTTCCAAAGGATGTGTAGTCTCTCTTCTTTAGCTCTCTTGTTTGCCTCAGTTCCCAGTCCTTCCGACTCTACCGCTGATTTAGCGGTTCCTCTCCTTTGACAAGCGGTAAGCAGACAACCCCTTCCAGTCAGAGCCGGTGCTATGAAGTTCAATCACATCCAGGGTTCTCAGCCCCAGAGCTTCAGCCTCCTATGAATGTAGACGGGGAAACAGCCTATTGTGCACAAAGCACGTGCCCTCCAAATCCATATGCACAGTTAATTAGTTGAGAGTCCTAAAATGTTATGTGATTCCTTTCTTAATAGAAATGAGAAGTTGTAAAGATGAGAGGCCTTTATTCACACTTTATCAGCTATTTTAAATTAAGGGGTATATTATCCTCTGGATAGATTTACAGGAACACCCATTATGCACCTAACTCCTATTATCATTAATGGCGGTAAATGCATGCACACACAAGCTCAGCACGCCGGGCTTTACACAAGAGGCCACTCTTTTCCTCCTATTATTAACAATTCCTGCTTCATATTTCTTAAATATCTGCAAAATGAAACAAAACATTGTTCGCGACTTAACGACTATCCGGGTATATGTTTTTCAAAGGAAATTAGATTGGTACATTACATAGGTTTGCAAATTTACATTATGATAGCAAATGATTATGACTGCTGCTGCTCACCCTCTTTGAATCTCCCTAGAGGGGAACACACAGGGGCAGGGGTGCAGAGGGGGTGGCAAGCGGTCGAGTTTTCCCATGTCAGCATGGCATAAGGATCTGCTGGCAAGGGAGTTGGAACTTTAGCCTGTCGACTGTTTTCTTTCAGTGTTGGCAAAACCAGCACTGAAATGTATGGAAGAGACAGAAAAATGAGATAATAGACTGCTAAGCAGAACTTTCAACTGTGGGGAAGAGGCTATTACTATTTCCATTCATTAACTCATTCATTTGCTTATTTATCCATCCATTCCTTTGCTCAACAAATATGTATTAAATACCTACTGTGTGTGTGTCTAGCAGGGTGCTGGGCTATGAGGACCTAAAAGTGAAGAAAGATTAGGGCTTTGTACCAAGGAAATTCACAGTTTAGTGAAACAGTAAAATTAAACAACTAATTGCACAGTTAGCTGTGTGATCCGGGAGACGTGCAGGGAGCCATGAAAACTTGGCTGAATGGAGGGGACAGGCAGGAGAGATGCCTCAGGAATAAATGCAGAGCCTAACTCTGAAACGAATGCAGTAAGTCATCATGGTGATAGGAGATGGTTTAGGAAGAGCTTGCTGGGTGGGAGAAGCAGCATGAGAAAAAACCTGAGGAAAGCAAGATCCAAATTCTGGACCTGCCAGTCAATAGTAACAATGATTGGTCCTTCCTTCTGAAATGCTGTACAGAAGCGTGCAATTACTTTTCTCCCTGCTAAAACAGGCATGTAATAAGGGTCACCATTTACTACCATGCATCAGTGTGCTATGAAGCTGAAGCTAGACCCCAGTCAAATGAATTCTTAGGGTTTGGGTTGTAACATCAGCACAATCTCTACTAAACACCCCCACTCCCCGCTTCCACTGGACAAACCACCTCTGTGCTCCCTGTGCACAAGGGTCAGGTTTGGAGGAAGGGGCTGTGGAAATCCTCTATACCTGTGTTTGTCAAATGATCTGTATATAGACTGCTAAGCAGAACTTCCAACTGTGGGGAAGAGGCTATAAGGCTGTAAGGAAGGATCAGGTTCTTAAAAATTCCGTTGTAAATGGATACTTTTATAAAACGTAATCAAAATGAATTACTAGAAAAATGATTATGCACTTTGATGTCATGACCATATCAATTTCTGGAAAGCTCTTCTGAATGCTTACTGTCAATATCTGTACTTATCTCGTTGCAGAACGATAGCACACGGCTTGCAGACCACACCTCCCCTTCAAGACTAGGACTGTCCCTATGCTCCACACCTTGCCTCACTGACTTTCAGCCAGACTGTCAGCTAGGACTATGTCTACAACTCTCGAAATGATTTACATTTCCTGCCTGGGTCACCTCTTGGGCAAGAGGTTTTCCTATATTACACCCCCACAGCAAGAAATAGTGTTTTATTAATTAGAAACTCTAAGAGGCACTCACCTCAAGTCCTGGTATTTCTAGGACTGGGAAAGTGATCCCAGGTGTTTCATGCCTGTTTCATGCTTTCTTTTCTAAAAACTTCAACATTCACATAAGAAGTAAGATTCAAAAGCCAGCAGCATAACAGATTGGAAAATCTGGGCTAATGACTCTCAGCATATGCTCAGGGCTAAAAACCCAGATAGTCAGAACAGAAGACCTTTAGACTCCTTGTTCTATGGATGTGCCTGGGAGACTAACAGGGGCATCTCCAATCCTGCTGGTGGGTTGGGAGAAAGACAAGCAAAGGCAGGTGATTGACTACAGAGCAGAGTGAAGTGTGATCCCTGCATGGGCTCTGGTCCCTGCTGGAGCTCTCTTTCGGCACGTAGCCTGTGGGCATCTGTAGTATGACCAGTCAGGAACTTGGCCCTGGGAAGTTGGAAGCATGGATATAACACATGTCCCTGGGAACTTTGAGGAAGGAACCCCAAGAGATATCAACTTCCCTGTTGCTTGCTTTTCTTCCTCTGCATGACTTTATGGAATTGGAGGAGGACCTCAATGCTTAGTTTCCGCCTCACTTATCTTACTCTGAGCTATTGTACTGGGTTATCTTGCCTACCAACATGACTCAATTATTTCACTGAAACCAGTACCTTCCAAATTATATCTCTAATGTACATTCTTTTCTGAGCTCCAGATTACATATCAAATTAACTCCTAACTCTACATAATAGACTGAACAATGCTTCCCCTCAAAGATGTCCATGCCTTAATCCTCAAAACGTGTGAATAAGTTATCTTTACATAGCAAAAGACACCTTGCCAATGTGATAAAGTTAAGGATCTTGAGAGAAGGAGATGGTCCTGGATTATCCAGGTGAGCCCAAGGGCATCACAAGGAACCACAGAAGAGGGAGGCAAAAGGGTTAGACTCAGAGGAGATGTGATGACAGAAGCAAAGGTCGGAGTGATGAAGAGCTATGAGCCAAGGAATGTGGGCAGACCCTAGAAGCTAGAGAAGGAAAGGGACAAATGCCCCTGTGGAATGCAACTCAATTCCAGAAGGAATTCAACTCTGCCAACACCTTGGTTTTAGCCTAAGACTACGTCACACTTCTGATCTTCAAAACTGTACAATAATCAATGTGAGTGGTTTTAAGCCACTTAGTTTGTGGGAATTTTTTACATCAGTAGTAGGAAACCAATACACCCCTGGGTATCCCAAACTCACCATCTGCCCTCCAAAATGTGATGTTTCTTCTGAACCATTCATCTCAAGGCATAGTACCACGACTCTGCTAGTTCCCAAACTGGAAACGTGGAGGCCATCCCAACACCTCCCACTCGCTTACCCACAATGTCCAGAGGCTTTGTTTTAAGACAAAGTTTTTAAAGACAAAGTTCAAAATCCTTAAAGGGATCCACAGGGTCCTGAAATGTACCCCAGGATCTCACTGACCTCCCTGGCATCCATCTATGACTGGATGGGCCTTTTGAGAGTGCCTAGAGATAGCTCACACGTTCACACTTGCTCCTAAACCAGCCTGAAAGGCACCCCTCCCTCCTTCACCACCCATATCACTGGCAACTTTTTGATGAATCAGCTCTCATGGCTTTTCCTCCAAGAAGCTTTGTCTGTATCCATTGCTGAAGTTAGGTGCCCACTTTCCTAAATTCTCATGCTTCAGTCTTGTAACAGTCACCACAAATATTACGTTCAATTTGTCTCCTTCCAGTTATTCTGCCATCTCATGAAGGCAGGTACCACATCTGTCCGGCTCTTGACTATAGGCTATGTTGCTGCACAAAAGCAGACACTCAGTACTATTTACTGAAAACAAAAACAAAATAAAAAGAATAGGTGAGCAAGATTCCAGGAGGAGCTCAGGGATAGGATCTGGGATGAAGCCACTGTGGGGAGACTCAGCAAGGCTCGGACTCTCTGCTCACCCGGAAAGATGCTGATGGAGGGTTTTGCTTGGCCCTTGTCCAGAATGAACCCACGGATCTGCCCTGACAGATCAGGGGCTGCGGGGTCCCCAGTGGTGGCTCAGGATCTGGGTGGTAGATCATAATCAGAACTGATGTTTCTTCAGCTCTTACATAACAGGCACTACACCAAGTGCTTTAGTGGATTAACTCATTTAATCCTCACCTGAACTCCATGTTGCTATGGAGTTTCCAACATGGATTCAAGGAGAGGATTAAATGAGTTGATTCTCTGTTACTAATGTTACTAATAACGTCATAACAATGGCATTTAACAGATGAAACAACTGAGATAGAGAGAGGTTAAGTGTCTTGCTTAAGATTAGACATCTTTTAAATGACAGAGCTAGGATTTGAACCCACACATGCTGACTCTAGAGTCCTTGTCTTAAGCACTGTGTTGTGCTTCCTACAGCATGAAGGCAGGGACTCGCTGAGGTTACGTGAACCAGTCTCCAACCATTGATATTGGCCCATTTACTTATTTCACAGGTATTTGCTGCCAGTCTACTGGGTGGTAGACACTGTGCTAGGTGTTAGGAATGAGCAGATGAATGTCAGGTGCCTTCAAAAAAGGTGGACTTGAGTGAGAAGGCAAAAAAGAATGAGTGTGAGGTGGTGTGACAAGAGGGGCACAAGGTGGAAGCCCAGGACAGGACTTAAACTTGCTTCCTGGGTTTTGAAAGGGTTGTAAACTGCCTAGGTGAAGGAGAGGAGAGGAAGGGCCACCAGGTAGAACAGAAAGTGTGTGCGAGGGCACAGGCAAGGGAGAGCAAGACCTGTTGGGGTAAATTGCTCATAATTCTTCCAACTCAGTGTGGCAGAAAGGAGGGTGTGGAGTGGTGCTGTAGGGGTGCGGGGAAGATGAGGCAGACTGGGGTCAGCCTACGAAGACTGGGAACACCATACCGAGGACCCCAGTCAGGTCACATCATTCCTACCAGCCCAGAAAAGCAGGGACTGCTTTTCTTCTTCTGCCTGGATCACCACTCAGTTTCCAGCCTGAAGAGATGCATGCAAGCTATTCAGCAATGACAACAGTTGGTGTGAATTGACCAACTGGATCAGATGCTGGCCCAGGTAAACAGCTGGAGCCTCCTGGCAGCATATCAGCCCATCCTTAGCTCCAGCACATGGTGATGTTCCCTCCAAAGCTGTGAGGACAGGGGAGAAAACTGCATTTTGTCACTTCTTAGGACAGGAGCATGGGAACAGCCATCTCCTGCAATGGCCCTTCCACAGGAAGAGAGGAGGACACATGGCACAGCGGAAGGATGGGGCACCTGGATTCAAAATCTGCTTCCACCATCCACGGAGCCTGGAAAGTTGAAAAATTAGTTTTTTCTCTTGGAACTCGATTTCTTTACTTTTAAATAAAGTTAATCCTACAAACACTACAAGGCTATTGTGAAGGTCAAATGAGAACCAGACATGGGAAAGTATCTTGTAAACAGCAAATTATGAAAAACAAATACAAACAAAACAGAAAACATAAAACAACAACAAAGGTCTTAGTTCTAAAGGACATGAAACTTTTCATTTGACTCACTTTAGAGATCATTCTTTCCTTCAACAAATAATAATGGAAGCCCTATGATGTGCTGTACCTTCCCACATTCTAAGAATTATTCGTATTTACACACTTCCAAGAAACCCATCATTTCCTGTTGGGAAGGACACCCACAGCATCCCCTCTCCCCCGGCCCCCATCAGAACCCATGGGGATGCCTCTGCCGCTTTCTCATTTTCTTTCCTTGGCCTTGTCCCACCCAAATCACTCCTGAATTCCTCCTCTAACAGCTTCCTCCTGGGTGCCCTTGACTGGCAGAAGCAGCCATGGCCTTTGATGAGCTCAGCTTGTGTAAAGAGTGCAAATTAACTAATATAGGCTCCTCTGTTAGAAGGAACCAAGTATATTTGTGCCCTTGCCCAGCCAAGGAAGGCATTGTCCCTTTCTTAGAGGCCTTCCAGAGTGTCAGTGTCTTAATCTAAATGGGCAGCTCTCTGGTGAAGGCCCAGGTGCCAGGGGAAGCCAATTGAGGAGGCATTTACAAATGGAGAGGGTGATAAAGAGGATATTTGCATACTTCCATCATTACCACCATCTGAAAGAGGCCTGCATTTACTATCAGAAGGTCTGTGTCTAGCTCTTCAGGCTCAGCAATCTCATTTGTAAAATTAGGATAATAATTATCTCCTTCTTTCAGGACTATTATAAGGAACAGATTAAAATAATGTACAGGAATCAATTCTGTGTATGATAAACCCCAGCATGTTGGTCAACTCAGGCTGCCATAACAAAATATCACTGGCTGGGTGAGTTGACCAGCAGAAATTTATTTTCTCACAGTTCTGGAGGTTGGCAATCCAAGATCAATGAACCAGCATGGTTGGTTATTTTCCGGTGAGGCCTCTCTCCTTGGCTTGCAGACAGCTCTGCCTTCTCACTGTATCCTCAGGTGACCTTTTCTGTGTGTGTGCATGTCCCTGGTGTCTCTTTCTCTTTTTATAAGACTTAACCCTCCACTGCCCCTTATAATCTCATTTAACCTTAATTACCTCCTCAAAGGCCCTATCTCCAAATACAGTCACAGTGGGAGCTAGGGATTCAACTTATAAATTTGGGAGGACATGATTCACTCTGTAACATCTGGTATTCATGCAAACCATGTCATCATCAATACTCAGTGCTCACCTCAGAAACAAACACGAATCGGTCATAAAGGTTTTTCAAAGCAAAATGTTTGGAAAATAAATCATGAATCTGTAGGGACATTTCCAAAGTCAAACTGAAATACTTACTTTGACCTTCTCTCATTTTACCCACATAGCAGCTACACTTCTTGACCCTCGGGAGCCAACATCAAGGCTGGATTTTTCGGTGAGAAATGCCCCTTGGAGATCCCCTGCAGTCACTAGGTGCAGAATCATTGCTCCAGGGGGCAAGCTGGCCCTGCTCTCAGCTCTGAGTCTTCCCAGCTTCTGAGGCAAGACCCCAGATTCAGGCCCTGGGCTCCCAGAGCTTTCTCTCATCAACTTCTCACTTGAAGTTCTGCCTTTAGTACCAGGAACACAGCAAATGATACACTCAGCTCAGGAGAGCTGGCTGCCCGGGAACAACCCTTTCTGTTTACCTGAAAGTTTGCCTGGTGTTGAAGTGTGCAAATGAAAAGTCACTCTTTTGAAGAGAAATACCATTTTGAGTCATTTCTTTCAAGAGCTATTTCAGCCAGGTGTTCCCATCGCTATGGAGTACAGAAAGAGAGTCACCTGGCAGACCTGTGGGGATGCGAGGAAACTTGGCAGGAATGTGAATCTAACCAAGATCATTATTCTTGATCGGCTTGGGAATGAATAGAAAATGAGTCAGAGGCTCCCATGAAGCACATGGCAACAGGAATGGAACCAAAATGCCTATCTTCAAGGTAGCTCTTGATTGAGCTAAGCTTTTTGCTCTTTCAAGGCTTGTTTTGGTCCAAAACTATTTCTGATGCAAAGCAACATTTATACACCAGAAAAAGAGCAACTGACATTTCTTTTTACATTCCACTGGGGCTGCTTAGCCCAGGTCACAGGGCAGAGGGGACTTGGGAGCTGAAGAAGGGAGGTCAAGAGCCCCAACCTGCAACTGGGGCTTGGGGGGCACTGAGACTGAATGGGGTGTCCTCTGGTAGGGGCCGGGGGCACACCCAGTTAAATTTGTAGACCTTAATTATTTAGTTATTGTTATCATTTTTCCTTTTTGTTTCTCTAGGTAGAGGCATTCATTTATACAAAAGCAATAACAAGAGCAGCCCATACCAGGCACTGACAATGCAGAGATCAGTAAGGGACTTTAAAAAGTCTAAATTGAGAGGAGGACGTAACAGCTGGGTGGGTGTCAGGTTTTGTTTATTCAGCTGGTTAAACATGTCACTGAAGACCCATCTCTCCGCTCTACCGAACACAACCTCAGTTCCAACCTGAAGCCCTTGCTGAGTTAAACTGGTTGCCAGTAGTAAATGGGCCCACTCACTTTCTTGTCTATGCCTCTCTTCAAACCATACAACCTTCTGTATGGGGCTAATGTAGATGCACAACCTTGGCCCAATAACTGTTGTCAGCGAGATGCCATTGGGTGATGGATTTAAGGATGGGATCCTGCACATTGCCATCTCTAGAAGGGGTCGGAGGTACCAGGACAGTCTTAGACCAAGCAGAGTTCTCAGATGAGCAGCATGAAAACACACTGCCGGTCTGCAGTGGGAAGACAGAATGATGTTCTGGAGGCAACAGTAGCCAAGACCAGATTATAACTAACTCTTACTGCTATTTTAATCCATGTTACTTGAAATTGACATGCACATAGCTTAACAGAAATCAGTTTGTGTTTGCATGCTTATGATGACAAAATGAAGAGCAATTCTCCCTCCCCTAACTCCGGGTCTCAAGTCTTAGAGGCAATCTTTAAAAATCTTTTAACTATTTCTCATTGGATTTAGCTCTTTGTCTTTAAGTAACACACTTATATTGATCTTTTTCTGATGAATATATTTACATATTATATATGACATTTCTCTACTGACGGGTGAGGATTTAGCATCTTGTTTCTGCCTTCACCAACACTACCCACACATACTCTTTCCCTGATTCCTGGGGTCTGCACACTACTGCCTACAGGCCGAATCCAACCACCTGTCTGTTTTTCTGTAGTTCCTTAGATCAGGATGGTTTTTACATTTTTATAAAGCTGTGAACAGACACAAAAACAAAAATATGCTATAAAGCCTGTATGTGGCCCACAAAACCTAAAATATTTACTATCTTGCCTTTTACAGAATGTTTGCCATACGCTTACGCACCCTTCCAAAATAGTAGCATTTAAATTTTGGCAAAATGAGTAATAATTTTTTGCATTGTTATGATTAAGTAAATATTTTTTATTGTGGGTTTAAGTCCTGTGATAATATTCCCTTTTTTGTACAACTTTAAAAAAAATCTGACATTAATAATTGTACTCACCAGTCCAGGTGTTCATCAATTCTCAGTCTTTGCCAGGCTATAGTCAATGTATCGTATGTCTATTAACATTCCTTTTAAAATATCAAGACTATCATGTAATGCATCTGCTCCTTTTTCATCTCAGAGACCTCTTTCCTGGGTCCCTCTGGCTTTCTGTTCCACCTTTCCTTCTGTCTCCAGGCACAAATGCCATTCTGGTGCTTCTCCGGGTCACTATTTCTTGAATCCTATATCTTCTCCATCTTCTCTTTCCTTGGTATATACCTTTTTTTCACTCCCCAGGAGAACCTTCTCCGGTAACCTCCCAAGAAAAAAATATAGAAAATGAGGGTTTTTTAAAGACCTTGATATCTACAGATGTCTTTATTCTATACTCATACCCTTGACATTTGGCTAGATGAAGAATTCTACTTTGAGTTGGGATTTTTATCTCAGAACGATGAAGGCAGGACTCCATTATCTTTTAGTATCCTTGTCTTTCATTCCAATTTAAGAGCAGGTCACTGGTACCCTCTGTGTCTTTGTGACCAAGTTGCTTGGTTGCTTGACTTCACTGTGCGGTGACAGCGGGAGGGAGAGTGAGATGAGTTGGCCACTGGTTAGGACTTTCCCAGGTGCCCACATCTGGACATCTCGTATCTGAGTTCTTTCATTCCTATAGACAAGACTCCTGAATTTTCTATCCTGAGGAGCGCATATCTGGCTTGCCAGAGTTTTCGGGAAGAAGGCTGAATCCATTTCCTCTTAACCCTCTTGTTTTCTGCACTGCCTTTTGTCCCTCCCTCTCCCATATCTGGTGTCTTAGGCTACAGGTCACCCTTTCAGTTTCTCTAAAAAACTAAACTGTGGTCCCTTGCTTGGTTGTTTAAGGTCTGGGAGGAGACTTGGAGGCTCAAATGTTTCCCATTTTGATGTGCAACCAAACCAGTCGTTTTAGCTTCACGCTTCCTGCACCTCCACTCCCTTCCTCCTGTCTCCCGAAGTCTGTGGTTCCTGGCAAGCCCAGGTGTAAAGCTCCCTGATGGTTCTTTGGGACTTTGTGGTTTGCTTCACAAGCACCTCAGGTGCTACTTTCTGATCTCTGCCACTCTTCCATTCTACCTTGGTTTTCAAAAATTCTGATTTGCCTGTATCTTCAGTGACTCATTCTGGGAAAGGGGCAGGACAGAACTGAAAAATGGAACTGAAAAAACCTTTTTTTAAGGAGGACTAAAGAGTGACTTGTAGGGAATAGTTTGTAGTAAGACATATTCAGGAATGATGGTGTCTCAGCACTCATTCAAAAACTGAGTTGTTACGTCCCAGGCTCTGTGCTAGGGGATGAATAGGTATGACTTTGTCCCTGCACTCAGAGCCTGGATGGGTGAGAGGGTAGATAGGTGAATCAACATGATGTGGCACCCAGAGAAGATGCACTGAAGCAAAGAAGTCCAGGAGCTGAAAACTCCAGACAAGAGACATTTAGCTCAGGAGGTTGGAGAAAACTTCCTGGTAAAGGGTGGAGATAGCTGAGTAGGTTGAACTTTTCAGTTAGTTGAATGAAGTAGTTGTTCTTAAGGTTCCTGGAGTCTCACGTAGGGTGGCCAATCTCATCTTTTCTTAATCATGGGACCTGACTTGGGGTATTCTCCTAGCCTGGACCCTGTCCTATGGACACAGTTCAGTCTCTCAGTACATGCGGGATGGGGCTCTATGTCCCAGTTGCAGTGTGCAAGGGTAACATAGAAACCAACTCTTCCCAAGTCTTACTTCCCGAGTCTTACTATGTGCCAGGAGTTGTGCTGCTTCTCATGCATTTATCTCATAAAATGTTCATTGTAATTTTATGAGCTGGCTAGGTCGTTTTATATTATTCCCTTTATAAATGAAGAAACCTAGAATTAGAGAAGGGAAATCTCCTATATGGAGGACCAGAAATTGAAGCCTACTTATTTTGAATTATAAGATAATACTCTCAACCACTAAGATATATCATGTCCCATTTTTTTAGGATTGCCTTTTTCTCTGGGAAGGGAGTGAAATGCTGGGCATACTGGGAGCCGTTGTGTGCTAGATACAGGGATGCATACTTAACTCAGAGTTCAAAACCAGCTCAGGCAGGCCCTGCTCTGGGCCAAGTCTATAAACTGGGAGGTGTCTGGGTTCATACAGGGTAAATGCTCATCCCCAGGTCTCAAGAAAATGCCATCGAAACAAGCAAGGACTTCACCCTAAGCCCTTTGCCAGAGCACAGAGTATGAAAGACACTGGAGAAATAAGGACTTTCTCCCTGCTGCCCACAGCTCTGAGATGGTTAATGAAATTGATGGGTCAGGAGCCACTGACCTCCAAGGTTTATTAGTTCAGTCTTTGAGCCGATCCAAGCTGCAGGCACTCCAGACCGAGGCCACAAACTGTGAGTCCAGGGCTCAGCCAGTCCCCCTGCTCCTGAATCACACCACAAGACAGACAGACTGTGTGGCTTCAGAGAGAGTTATGAGCTCTGGCATCCTGTAGTGAAAGAAACAGGCGTCTTCCCTCAGTCAACTGCCCTTGACACACCAAAAACATAATTCATGATTCATGAGAACTGTTTCTTTCTTTGAACGGAACCCTTGGCTTTGCTTTGGGCCCAGGAATAAATTGGTCACAATCAACTCTCCTGAAGAAGTGGTTTCCCCACCACATAATTCTTCTTTCTGAGGACAATGGCTTTGCTCAATGTGGTACAGGGGAAGTTTAACCAAAGGAAAAACTGAGCCCACACTGATAAAATATCACTGTTATCAAGGGACCGCCAGGCGTGAGAGTTGAAGCACCCTTGCCTTGCGGTGGCTTCAGGAGCACCCTTTGTATACATTTCCAACGGCCCCTAAGCATGGGTGTCCCCTCCCCCAACACACACAAACAGTATCGACAATGCTAAAGTTCAAGCAATTCAGCCTTCATAACTGAAACTTATCCTCCAATCCTTCCTTATCCCCCACATGATTCATAATGTTGCCTTTACCACCTGGCAGTCACCTCTATGGGGCAGGCTGTGTGACATTGAGGACACCTCATACGACCTGGAGGAGCTGCTAGTGTTGACTATTGAATCTCTGCTATGTGTTGAAGAACTATAATAGATGCTTACATTTGTTCTCTCATTTAATCCCCAAAAAAACTCTATCAGGAAAATAGTATTTTTAAAAAATATTTACAAACAGGTTCAAAGAGTTAAGCAAATTTTTAAGATGAAATATTTATAGTGTGGGTCTTCAGCGAGGACTATCTGAAGCAAAGGAGCATATATAGGTTGCCACCTAAATGTCTCTACCTGTATTAACCTGAGAACCAGGTCTAAGAAAAAGGAAAATGAAACCTAGTTATGTTTTCATATGGAATTTGGATAAATCTGCTGTTTCCACTAAATCCCAAAGTGCAATGGTTTTCTGATGCAGAAACACCTATGCGTGGACCCCAAGTGGGGAGCGCTGCCCAGTCTGGCCAAGACCTTCACTTGCAGGGAGACACTTTAAGTGTGGTGATGGAATGATGGGGGCTAGGAAGTCTACCTTTCATCCCAAAGAAAGGAGAAAAGTGACTCAGGGCTGGCTCTCCAGACCCTCTCCCTGCTCAACCAATCAAGGTGGATACCAGTGAGGCTCTGTCACACCACAATGTCATCCCCTCACCACAGAGCAAGGCTCTCCTGGTCCTCTAGACTAAAACAGTCCCTCACTCTGAGAACAGCAGGCCCAGGAGATGGTCTTGCTCACCTTCTCACTATTGCTTCAGTCTCCTCTATCTTAACCACTTCATGATTTAAAAAAATATCAATATGATTTATCCCTTTAAGCACAATCTATTGTATTTGATTTGATTAGACAAATCCATTAGATAAGTACTCAGTTGGATATAGTAGATGCACACTAAGATTGTGCAAAATAAGCTTTAGGGATATGGGGAAAGATTAGAATATCTTTTTTTTGTTAAGTTTTTATTTGATATACGGCTTATAACACATACATTTACAACAGATTATATATATATATTGGCAGGGCACGGTGGCTCACGCCTATAATCCTAGCACTTTGGGAGACTGAGACGGGCGGATCTCTTGAGGTCAGGAGTTTGAGACCAGCCAGGCCAACATGGTGAAACCCCATCTCTACTAAAAACAAAAAATTAGCTGGGTGTGGTAGTGCACACCTGTAGTCCCAGCTACTCAGGAGGCTGAGGCAGTAGAGTCTCTTGAACCCGGAAGACAGAGGTTGCAGTGAGCCAAGATTGTGCCACTGTACTCCAGCCTGGCCAGGCGACAGAGTGAGACTCCATCTCAAAAAATAAGTAAATAAATAAATTTAAATTTAAATTTTATATATATATATTTGTGCCAGGCCCCAGGAAAGAGGGGAAGGGGTGCAGAAGGAAAAGTGTGTTATTAGACAGTAGTAGTATTTAGATAAACATTAATTGTTTAGACACTCAAACTGTCAGTAGACATTATTTTAAATTATTTTATTATTGTTATCAGTAGAATTATTTAGACAAATTTATTTGACTTTTCAGAGTTCCATCTTTCCTTTTTTTTTTTTTTTACAGAATTTTGGAATAGCTCAGCAGTTGCATTTAGAACATTATTTCTAGGTGTAGAATCATCCCATGCAGTGAAAGGGGAAGGCTCAACTTGATTGGAAGCTTCCCACACTCCCTGACACAGCCTTTCCATAAGGTAGTAACTTAGAGTCTGAGGAGGAAGTGGCAGGTGAGGTGAGGCTGAAGTTTCGCACTCCAGACAAATGCAGACCTGATGACAGCAGGGGACAGCATTTCCTTCCACGTCTTCTGCTTCCATGGGGGCCACACCTGCAGTGTACTCCACCTTTCCTCTTTTCCTTCCTTCAGACAATCGAACTCCTAGTCAGAGTTCTCTTGCTCCCTCATCAACATTTGACACACCTCTTTCCAGTTCACCAAACTGTTCTTTGGAGTCCACCCCCTAAATATTCTGCCTATTGCCTCCTCTCTGCTTCAACTTCTGTGCTTTTCATTCTTCATCATTTAGTGCCCAGATTACCCTGACAGCTTCCTAACCTTCCTCCCTGCTTCCAGACTGACATCTTCTCTCAATCTCCATTCTGCAGTTACTGTTTTTTAAAGCAAGAATGTGATTCAATCACTGCTGTTGTTGAAACATCCTTCATTGACTCACCACTTCCTAGCCTGTTAAACCAGGCCTTCTACAGTCTGGCCCCAAGCTTAAGCTCCCAGCACTCCCTGCCATGCTGCTAACATTCCAATTGTATGCCATACTATTGCCCTGTTTGTTTCTAGACCTTTGCTTGAATGTGCGAGGTACCCTTCCCTTTCCTTCTCGAATACAAAATCCTTCCTGCCCTACAAAACCTTGCTCCATGTCACTCACATGACTCAGTTCCTAGAGCACAGGAAGAATTGATCACATTCTTTTCTGCATGCCTACTGCACCATAGCTCTTATGACTCTGTCATCACTGTATGTTTACATAGCTATCTATCTTATTGGACTAAGAGCTCCTTGAAGGTCAGGGATTATGTCCTATCATTGCACTCTCCACTCCAGAAGCTCCAGACAGTTCTGAGTACTACAGTAGCTCAGCCAAATTCCTTCCTTCACTGTAGATCTTCACTGGCTCCATTCCTCATAAACCATGGCATTTCTCCCACTGAGAAGTTTCAGGGCACTCCAGTAATGACCATTATTGGATCTAAACAGGACTGCCTCACCACCAACACAGTTCAGCTAAGGGTTAAGAAATGCACATTTTTTTAGAATCTGGAAACAAGCCTTCCTAGCTGAAGCATCTGGATTCTAGTCAAAGTAGCACTCCAGGGAACCACTACCACTCATTCACAATTGGGCTGCAGGATAAAAACGTTTTCTACCTTTAGCCTCAACACTCTCTCAGTGATTCAGAGAGCTCCAGACTTATGTTGAAATGGCAAACACTGTCAGAAATAATTGGTACCTATGGGAAAGGGAGGTGGCACTTAGCAATATTGAGATGCATTTAGGAGATTAACATATTTTGTGGGTTCAAGAACAAAGATATTTGAAGTGAAATCCACACGGGCAGAAGCAATTAGCGAGGGACTGTCTGCATCTTAGGTACATTCTGTCATCACCAAGATGGGGTGAATAAGTTTGTTACCCATCCCACATCAGAAAGCTGTCCCTTTCTCTCTTCTCTTCTTTGAGTTCCCTTGTATACTCTTCCTCACTTCCCCTTAATCAGTTACTCATCTCCAGGGGCATGTAAGTTTCTCTGCATCTTTTTCAGAGATTATGTGAATGAAGAGTGGTGTAGGCCTCTAAGTAACAAAAGAGAGATGGACCTGTAGGAGGAAGAAGTTAAGAGCATGAAAGGGGAGCCCCCATAGCCAGCAACTTCTTGTGCTCAGGCTCAACTGTAAGTCTTTCTGCAACTTTACTAGCAAAACAAGAGATTGGCCAATGCTCAAAAAAATCAGCCTTAGCTGTTTCAGAAGACAGATCTTTCTGGCTCTAGCTAGAATTAGGTGGGTAGGAGAACCCTGGAGAAGTACTTCTCTCTAACTATAGCCTAGTGGCCTCATCCATGGAGAATTTAATGGAGAGATGACATTTTCTTCTGAAGGTAAAAGCTGCTTGCAGCTGGTAAGGCTCAAGGCTGAGCAGTGGTATCTGGTTGACTTTACTGAAAGCAAGCACAGGTTCTTGTATTGGCTTTAAGACCTCTGCATATGGTTATGCAAGTAGTACTCTGCTCAAATTTAGAAGATGCCACTTATATGAACTCTACCAGGTGATATTCAGGTACACCCTAATTAAATGGAGCTCCCTAGAGTTGAACAGTGCATAAGCTACGCAGTGATGAGTGGCAACTCTGCCTAGGGAGAGCTTCAGATCTACCAGAGTAATCCTGTACTTCCTGTAACATAACTCCATGGTTCAGTTGGATAGATTGTTTTCTGATTGGAAAGGACATGTATAAATTGTGGTGATCTTCTCTTCTGGAATAAAAATCAGGACCCATGGTTAGCAAAAGACTTTTTGATTTATGATGTCACTTAGTGTATACTCTTAAAAAGTGCAAAAATACATTTTTTTTAGTTAAATGATTAAATAATTTTTATCAAAAAGAATAAACTTAACAGCATATTGGAGTGATCTTGGAAAGCTTGGGGCATTCAAAGATTATACCGATAAGGCACTAAAAAGCATCATATTCCACCAACTCAGTCTGCCATAACAAAATACCACAGACTGCGGGGTTAAACAGCGAAAATTAATTTTCTCATAGTTCTGGAGGCTGAAAAATCCAAGATCAAAGTGCCAGCCAGTTCATTTCCTAGTAAAGGCTCTCTTTCAGGCTTGAAGACAGCCACCTTTTCTTTGTGTCCCCACATGGTGGAGAGTGCAAGAGAGAGAGAGAGAGAGAGAGAGAGAGTGAGCCCCACTTGTATCTTCTTCCTCTTATAAGGGCACCAGCCCTACCGGACTAATGCATCTTCTGACTTCAGGTTCTTGTGATCTCATCTAATGCTTACCACCTCATCACAAGCCCTATCTCCAAATATAGTCACATTGAGTGTTAGCACTTCAACATACACATTTGGGGGTGGGAACACAAACATTTATTTCATAATAGATATTAAATGTTATTAACTTGTCTCATAAACCCTGGCCCAATATAAAGCCATCCCCTAAAATGGTTCCCCCAATCTCTACTTCCTGATGTCCATGCCATTGTATGAACATCAAATACCGAATAAGACTGAGTTCCGAAACCTGTGCCTTCCTCCTTGCTCTTTTAAATCACTTGCTCTAGGGGAAGCTAGCTGCTCTCTGGCAAGGTCAACAGAGAAGCTCTATCAATAGGTCCACATGGTAAGAAACTGATTTATTAGTGACCTGCAGAGTTTTGACTCAAGTTGTGTTGGCAGAAACACTGCCAAACTTACATAGAAAGGAGAAAGTATAAAATGGAAAGGGGTCTTTGGACACCTAAATTTCTGAAGGCAGGAAAGAGACCACAAAGAGTAATCAGCTACAAAAATATGCTGCCTTCATGGAAAAGGAAGAATGACTAAAACAATAGAATCAAGAGCTCAGAAGATGGAGTCAAGAGCCATGAAGAATAATTGTTGGGTAGGAATGGAATGGAATCTTAAGGAACTTTCAATGAGGGCCTGGCTGGATTTCAGAATTGCCCTTAATCAGTGACTCCCATGAGCCTCCATTTACCCCTTTATTGAGGACATGTGTCTCAAGTAGTCATCCTACTCCTGCCCGATTATTGTTTGTTTGTTGAGTGTGTGGAGGGAGATAACTGGTGTCTTCCGTTTTAGATAAACTGATTTGGAGAGGTTGTATTCAAAGAACCAGGTCTAAGGAGACGTGTCTGCACCTGATTTAGATAATGAGCTCTTGGATGTGGAACTGATGCTGTAACGGGATGAGATTTTGGGGGCCTGGGCAGATAGTGAGCATGTTTTGCATGTGCAACATGAATCACAGGGTAGGCAGCCTCCCAGAAGGCTCTGATGATTCTTGCATCTGAGGTCCATGCCCTTGTATGGCTCCTTCTCACTTGGAATAAAACTGACCTGTGTCACTGACACAACACATTCGTAAAAATAATGATGTGTGACTTTGAGGCTGGGTTGTAAAAGACACTGCAGTTTCCACCTGGCTCTGTCTTGGATCCTCGCTCTGGTGGAAGCCAGAGCTTCCATGCCGTGAGGACATTCAGCCATTGGGAGAAGTCTTTTGGTGATGAACCGAGGCTTCTTGACTGCAACTAGTAATAACTTGGCAACTGGTGAGAGGCTACCTTGTAAGTGGATCCTCCAGGCTTTATCAAGCCATCTCCTGAGAGACCCTAACCTACAGCCATGCAGCTAAGCTGCTTCTAAATTTTTGACCCACAAAAATGATGAGAAATAATAATTATTTACTATTGTTCGAGGCTGCTACACTTTACAATAATTTTTATATTACAATAGATGACTAATATATACATGATGTGCTTCTTGATCAAAAAACTGATAAATTAAGAAGCAATAAACAAAATAAAATAAAAAGGCAATCATATCTCAAGGAGCCCTGGCCTAAGGTCAGAAGACCCGGGATCATTCCCTATGGTATCATTACACATTGCACCACCTTGGCCAAGGGACTTGTTACCTAACCCCAGGCCTTAGGTTTCTCATTTGCGAAAAGGGCTCGACTCAAATGACCTGTAAAAGACGTTACAGCTCAGGCACATAGAGAAATTCTCTAGTTTGTTCAATCAGGCAATACCAAGGCCCAGAGTATACAGTAACTGCTGGGTTCAGTTAAAGCCTACATAGCCAGACTGGTGCTTTGTGGTGAGGGTGATAAACTACATACAGACAGTTGTTCCATAATACTACCTGTTTATCACCAGAAAAAAATTGTCACCAGAATTTTCATGCAAAATGAAAGAGAGTTCTTGGTACCAAAGTTTTTGACAGTTGCAACAAGAAGAGATGTTTTGGAGGTAGTGTGGGATGGTGGAAGGACCTCTGGAGTTCAGAAACTTGCTCTGCCTCTAACTGCTGGTGTCACCTTAGGCAAGAGACTTCATCATCTCTCAGCCTCAGTTTCCTTATCTATACAGTGGAGATAATGATAATAAAAAGAACGTGTAGGGTTGTTGATATGGTCTGGTTCTGTGTCCCCACCCAAATCTCATCTCGAATTGTAATCCTCACATGTCAAGGGAGGGACTTGGTGGGAGGTGATTGGATTATGGGGGCAGGTTTCTTCCTTGCTGTTCTTGTGATAATGAGCTCCCACAAGATATGGTTATTTGATAAGTGTCTGGCGCTTCAGCCTTCTCTCTCTCTCCTGCTGCTTGGTGAAGAAGGTGCCTGCTTCCCTTTTGCTGGCCACCATGATTGTAAGTTTCCTGAGGCCTCCCCAGCCATGTGTAATTATGAGTCAATCAAACCTCTTCACTTCATAAATTACCCAGTCTCAGGTAGTATCTTTCCTCTCTTTCTTTCTTTCTTTCTTTCTTTCTTTCTTTCTTTCTTTCTTTTTCTTTTTCTTTTTCTTTCTTTCTTTCTTTCTCTTTCTCTCTCTCTCTCTTTCTTTCTTCCTTCCTTCCTTCCTTTCTTCCTTCCTTCCTTCCTTCCTTCCTTCCTTCTTTCCTTCCTTCCCTTCCCTTCCTTCCTTCCTTCCTTCCTTCCTTCCTTCCTTCCTTCCTTCCTTCCTTCCTTCCTTCCTTCCTTCCTTCCTTCCTTCCTTCTCTTCCTTCCTTCCTTCCTTCCTTCCTTCCTTCTTTCTTTCGAGAGGGAGCTTTGCTCTTGTTGCCCAGGCTGGAGTGCAATGGTGCGATCTCGGCTCACTGCAACCTCCGCCTCCCCGATTCAAGTGATTCTCCTGCCTCAGCCTCTCAAGTAGCTGGGATTACAGGCATGCACCATCATGCTCAGCGAATTTTGTGTTTTTAGTAGAGACGAAGTTTCACCATGTTGGTCAGGCTGATTTCAAACTCCTGACCTCAAGTGATTCACCCACCTTGGCCTCCCAAAGGGCTGAGATTACAGGTGTGAACCACTATGCCTGGCCTCAGGTAGTATCTTTATAGCAGTGTGAAAATTGACTAATACAGTTGTTGTGAGCATTAAAGAGCAGATATGTATGAACAAAAGTGCTTTTGTTTATTTGTGGTTATTTTGGAAGTGTTGCTTTGGGGCAAGTGGGAGATTTAGCAGAGAGCTGCTTATGTTGAATTTTTGCCAAGGTGACATTTAATATATTAAGATTCAACTGACACTTTAAATTTAAAATGTTGAGGGACACAAGGCATATAAACCCCTTCAAAAAGACAGTGTTAATCATACGTTTTTTCCTCAAATCATGACATGATGTCACAGAGTCAGCAGCACAAACCTCAATTTCTATTTTAATTTCTGTTGGAAAGAAATGGAAACAAACAGACATGCTTGTGCTAGGAAAAGTGATCCAAATGTTTCTTGAGACCACTCCCACAGTCTTTCCCTCAAAGAATAGACATTCTAATAAACAAATAAGCAACAGATTATATAGACTTTAGGACCCGGCTTCTGTCTTCATCCATCTTCAAACCTCCCCAGCCTTCACTGATGATACCTCCCCAGCCTGCAAGGCCCTCTTCTTCAGCTTTCAAGGTTAAGCTCAAAGCACACTTCCTCCTTCCAGCCCTCCTTGATGTTTGCAGGCAGAATTAACAGTTATGAGTCATTCCACTGCCCCCTGTCCTAGTGTTATAATCATCCTGGTCGAATAACTGACCCTAACTTTCCCTTTACACCAAAGACTGAGCTCCAGGAGGACAGAGGTCATTTGTCTTTTCAGTTTATCTTCTCTAGCTAATAGCTTATTGGTAGCTTTTAAGTGATGTTTGTATTGAAGAAGGAAGGAAGGGAGGGGGACAGAAGGGAAGGAGGGAAAGAAGGAAAACCACAGAAAAGGGAAGAGAAAAGGGGGGAAGACAAGGGAGAAAGAATTATTGCTTTTCTATTACTTATAGGCACCTTTCTGGTCAATTTTAGTTGAGGTTAATCATCGAAGTATTATTATTATCTTCATTTTATGGAGGACGAAATTGACGCTTAGAAGTTGCCAAAGATTATGTAGCCTGTAAGTGATGGATTGAAAGGAAATGCCATGATGGGTAAAAGAAAAAAAAATCCAGAAGGCTTGAATAGAGGGTGATGAGGAGAGGAACCAGCTGAAGAGTTGGGCTATTCTGGGGGGACTGTAAAAATTGATGATATTGATGTGCATAACAAAATCCCAACAAACAACGTAATTAAAAGAGAGTTGTTGCATTGGGATTTTTGTGAAGGGTGGGGGAAGAAGTGTGTGAGAGGAGTAGGAATCATTTTTATTCAGTATTTTTGGAGCATCAGAGCTAATTGATAACAAGGCCCCAACATTGAATGTGACTGCAGGGGGAGTGAGACCACAAGCCAGACCTGGATCCACTTTGAAGCTGAGCAGTAACTAATCTTGCCCCCTTGGGTCTAAAGAAGGCTGCCAGCAGGCTGAGCAGAGGGAGCAGGTTTGCTTTCAATGTCTCTCCCAGCTAGGACTGGACCAGGTGAAGGGGGTTCTTCTGATCTAGCTGTGACTCAAGCTTCTTCCCAGGTTGCTCTACTCTGCCTGTCTGAATTACTGCTTTTTTCTTTTTTCAGTCTGAACAACCTCTGTGTGCTCCTCTCCTCTCATAGCTTCAGTTACAAGATAGAAACTGATAATTTCTTCATCTTAGCTTCAACCCAGATTTCTCCCCTGAGCTCCAGACCCACACTTGGAGCCAACTGGACAGCTCTGGCTGACTGTGTCATACATGTGCCTCAGTCTCTCCAAGTCCCCTTATCGGTGATGAATTGAAATTTCATTCTCTGCTCAACTGTGAACAATTGGTTCTAAACTTGGAGGTTAACTGATGAAACAGACATGTTTCATATTGACCCTTAAAAACCTTAACACTCCTCATGTAAAGATGGGGAAAATGAGTCCCAAGGCTTATGGAAACCGAACCCAGGGGGTGAAAGTCTCCTCTAAAGTCACTCACATTAAGGACAGAGTTGAGATATAAACCCACATTTTTCTGAAGACTCTACCTATAATTTTTAAATATAGGCTTCTCGGAGAGGGTGGGCTTAAGTTGGAATAATTCAATTAACCATGTTAGCATTTAATGTAAAGCTATTTATTGGGAACTTTGAAATCATTGGGGATGAAAGACAAGTTTAACTATCATTACCACTGCCTCTTGGTTTTGGATAATAACAGTTGCTGCCTCCAACCACCAGCTTCAGCCAAGCAGCCTCCAGAATTTTGTGTTTCAGATGTGTAAAAATAGACCTCAATAACCCCAACAACAATAACAACAACATAGTCATCATCAACAACATCAAGAAAAGTTTTCTCTCAAATACTTAAAATGTATTTCCGACACTTAAATCAGAAATGTCAGGGGATATGTTGTCTTAGGTAAACTGCATTTGCTTATGATAAACCAAAGATTTGCAAGCAGATATTTTAAAGAGACTCAGGATATTTCCTTTTTGTAGTTCAAAAGCCACTTGGTCTTAGGCCCATTTAGGCAAAGCAGTTATTATGGTCCCATGTGGGAAAAGGCGGGTGAGGCTGGAATGTGTGCAGTAAATATGAAACCCCATCCACAGAGCTCCACTTGCTCCTGCTGCTCTGTTGAGGCTAATTGGAGGAGAGCAACCTTTTTGAGAAAGGAAAGAAATTTCTGGATTTGAAGCAGATGTCTGAAGCTTGCCGAATCTACAATGCAGGCTTTTAAAAGAAATATTGCAATAATTAGGAGTCCGGTTTGAAGTCAATGTGTTGCTGTAAAAATTAAGGATGTTTACAACTGTGGGAAGGTTCTCTTTAAAAACCCAATTCTGATTCCAATTTGCTAGCAAATTGCATCCTGGCCCCATGGAGAGAGTGATCAGGGGACCTGTTTCATAGATCAGGATGCTCAGTGTGCAACCAAGAGGGTGATTTTCACTTGCTGTTTATGAAATATAAATATGAATTCCTATGTATGATGCAGAACTCATTTGCAGAGTTTTATAACCCCAAAACATAGTCAGAAAGTTAAAACCAAACAGAATGTTTTCTCATTTGACTGAAAACAAAAACAAAAACAAATAAAAAGCCCCAGAAGATTTAGCTTTCCTTGTGTGGTCCCTGGAATGGGAAATCTAGTATTTGCTAAATTACCACCATTTCTCAGGTATTGGTTAGTGATAAAACACCATATTATATTCAATGTCAAGCTATTCAAGGACGACGAGTTAAACAATGTATGAACTGAGTTTTCCTGCAGTCATGGATCATTATTAAGTATCTGGAAAAAATATTTTTACTTGCCTGGATTAGAAGAGGAAAAGATGCGTAAATTTATTCGTCAGTCCAGAATATGACATTAAGTAGAAAACATTATCGTAAAGGGGAATTGGAGTGCAATACACCTGAGTGCAAATCTAGTTTCTACAACTTCGTAGTTCAGTGGCAATTAATTTTTGAACATTGATTCCTTAACTATATTGGGAATAATAATATCTACTTTTGTAGATACTATATATAGGTATATATTATATAATATCTACCTTTATTGATGATAACTGATGGTAATAGAGCATGTGAAACACTTACTGTGGCATGGAAACACTCCAGGCACATAAGAAACGCTGAACCCTCTCTCTCACACACATACTCTCAATACACACACTGTTTTATTTGCTAGATGGTATATTCACACATCAGGAGGTCAGTGTCATTGTTGAGATGATATATCTTTAGTAGTTTAGAGGAGAAGGGAAGGAAACTATGTTAGAGTCAATGAAATATTTCCCAATAGCTCTTCTTCCTTTTTGTAATAGAATCCCCAGGTTCTCATTGGGCACAGAACTGTTCAGCTAGAGGATATCTTTCCCTGCATCTTTGTCATATGACTAGGTTATATCCAAAGAGATGTGAGTAGAAGCGATATATGTGATTTCAGTATCAGGCCACATGTGCTCCACCTCTTTCTCTCCTTCCATTGGCAAGAACATGTACACAATGGTAGTAAGGCCATTTTACCCTACAGATGAAGTCAACACCCCAGTGAATATAGGGACAACAAAACAGAAGGAGCCTGGGTCCCTGGATGACTTTTGTGGAGCAGACCTTCCTATACTTCTGGAACTATTTACACTTCAGACTTTTACAGGAGAGAGAAAATAAAGGGCCAGGTCCGGTGGTTCATCCCTGTAATCCCAGCACTTTGGGAGGATGAGGCAGGCAGATTACAAGGTCAGGAGATCGAGACCATCCTGGCTAACACAGTGAAACCTCATCTCTATTAAAAATACAAAAAATTAGCCAGGTGTGGTGGCATGTGCCTGTAGCCCCAGCTACTCAGGAGGCTGAAGCAGGAGAATCGCTTGAACGCAGGAGAAGGAAGTTGCAGTGAGCTGAGATCGCGCCCCTGCACTCCAGCCTGGACAACAGAGCGAGACTCCATCTTAAATAAATAAATAAATAAACAAATAAAGATGACTAGGCATGGCGGTTCATGCCTGTAATCCTAGCACTTTGGGAGGCCGAGGTGGCTGGATTATCTGAGGTCAGGCATGCGAGACCAGCCTGGCCAACATGGCGAAAATCCATCTCTACTAAAAATACAAAAATTAGTCGAGCACGGTGGTGGGTGCCTGTAATCCCAGCTACTGAGAGGTTGAGGCAGGAGAATCATTTGAATCTGGGCGGTGAAGGTTGCAGTGAGCCAAGATCGCGGCACTTCACTCTAGCCTGGGCGAAAGAGTGAGACTACATCTAGAGGGGGAAAAAAAGAAAAAAAAGCTACTTTGTTTCAGGCACTTTTATTTTGCTCATTGTTAAAGTCCCTAAA
Organism: Chlorocebus sabaeus; assembly: GCF_047675955.1. Classification (NCBI taxonomy): domain Eukaryota; kingdom Metazoa; phylum Chordata; class Mammalia; order Primates; family Cercopithecidae; genus Chlorocebus; species Chlorocebus sabaeus. The sequence continues at coordinate 16,225,747 of NC_132917.1, forward strand.
CCAATATCCTATTGCAGAAACTTATCTTTATGTGGTTAAAGCTCAAATTAGATCACAGCAGTTCTCTGATCTGGAAACTTCTGTAGCTTCCCTTGGTTCATCAGTGAATGACTTGTGACAGGGCTAAGAATGGCGAGCTCCACGGCAGGGAGATCAGCCTAGCTGGAGTGGTGAGTAGTGGCTGCTGAATAAAGGAAGATGTTTGGAGAGAAGAGTTGAGGCCACTGTGAAGCGCTTTATTTAATTATAAAGTTAACTTCAGATTGTTAGGTTTAGAAAGTAATTCTTGGGATTTTCATCTAGCCTGGCTGAATACTAGATGATTCAGTTTGATTTACCTATTGCTAGGTATTTTTAGAGGTCCATTTTGAGTATGCAAACAAACATGGAATTGACACTGAGGTTCTTCTTCAAGACCTATACTTGACATGACATGCAATTCTTAAAGACTCCCCTCATTACCCTGAATCATCTCAGTCTAGTTGAATTGTGAGATCGCCTATGTTCCACAGTATTCAATCACTAATTCATTTATTCAGGGTTCCCTAATTTCTCAAAGTCTTATTGAGCACTTGCAATGTGCCTGGTCTGTATTACATACTGGGAGTACAGATATGCATAAAACCGGACTTTATGGTCATGGAGTTTGTAGTCTGGGATTTATTAATACTCATTGTCAGTGATGGGGCTTTCCCTCTGTGATGGGTCTTTTAAAAGTTCTGTAAATAAAGAGACAGCCCTTGTCTTTGGGAAGCCCATAGTCCATAATGATTATTAAACACAGTCTTCATTTAGTTCTGCCTTATAATTATAGATAGTTGTATTTTATGCTTGACCCAATCACTAGACAGTGAGTTCCTCCCAAATAAAACCTGTGTTATTTGTCTCTAGTCCTCTCCCTCTCCATACAAATATTTCCTGCCTAGCATATAGTAAATATGCTACGATATTTGCTGAAAGAAAATTCAATCTATGTAGTCAAAGACATAACTCCAAATATAGACATTTCCATTCTACAGAATCAAAGGCACATGCGGAGCCATTTTTAATTTCTCAATCATTGTAGAGCACGATCGCACTAATTATTGCCAAGGGAATAATTTTAAAATACAAAACAATCACATCTGCTTTAATGCTCCTCCTCATATTTCTGTTATGAATGGTAAGAGATGGTGATAATTCATTTCTCCTCTATGTTTTCCAGAAACCTCTTCTGTAACTGGTAAAACTCAAGTGGTTTTTATACTTCATTTGTGAGGCAATAACTGAATAAGTCGATTTTTACACTTCATTTATAAGGCAGTAACTGAGATACCTGGGTAAAAGTTATTTTGAACTAATTTTTCCAGACAATTTCAATTTTCACACCAAAACCTTCATTTGCATAAAGGAGAACAAATTCATGCTTCAAGTCACTTCTTCTATCTTAACTCATTTTGTTTGGAAGAGGGAAAAATTGGTTTAGAAAGCATGTCTTCAAAATGCATTTCTATGTGTTAATTAAAACATCAACTATAATAATCTATTAATTTTTCAATACTGTTAATCAAACCCGATACATAGTGACACTTGCAAGCCAGAGCAGCATTGCTTTTAAGATACCTCAATGTGTTCTAAACACCTAACCAATAAAGAGGAAGTTGAAGGACTAATCTTAAAGATTGAGTGTAAGAAATCCTTAAAATATCTTCCAGAGGCCCAAAGAAGAGTCTCCAAAAAAGGATCACATAGAATTACTTGCCTAACACTAGCTTGTGTTAAGCATAGTGCCTCTAGCAATTACCCAAAATACGGAAAACAGTGACCTTACACAGTGTTTTATTGGTGATTTAAAAAGAAAATGTAAGGTTTATTTCAACTAGAAAAGGAAAAAAAGTCAAAATAACTGTCTCATTAAAGAAATAACCAATGGTCTTCTTTAACTCAGGGCCTTAAGGCCTTTGGCTTAGATGATTAAAAGAACCTCTTAACTGGCCTCTCACTCCCCTAAAAGCAAGCCCTCCTGAATACAGAGGCCGGAAAGAGCTGTCTCACTTGCAAATTTGACAATGTCACTTTTCTACTTGAGATGTTTTAAATCTACATCACTTTTAGGATTCACAACACGGCACACAGCAATGGCTTCCGACCATGTGCCCAGGGACCTGCACTGGTCCATGCTGCCAAGTTTCAACTGGTCCATGGCTAAATGACACAAAAGAAGTGCACCATAGCAGGTTTTGCTCAAAAAGCTAAATTAGTTTGAACTGATTTGATTTATTAAAAGCATGTTTCTTGACTCTGGGGTAATACCAGACTCACTTTTTTGAAACTCTTTATTTTGTGAAATGATAGTTATTTATAGGTGTGTTTTGTGTTTTAACACTCTTATTTGGCAAATTTAAAAGTTGGCTTGACCAGGGCTCGGTGGCTTTTCTTGCTGACCAAACCTCCCACCCCCTCTCAATGACCATGGAGACCTTTTTGCATCTCTGGCATGTCTCCCATCAGACCTGTGGGCTGGGCTGTCTATCACTAGCCCCCACTCCAGAGTCACCTCCCCTGTCTCCAGGGTGCCTCCCCTACAAGTCCATTGGCTCTTGTCTCCACTTTTGTGTCACATAGGAGTGAATGGAGCCTCAGAAACACCAAGACCATTTCTACCTGTCTGTATCCATCTGTCTTCAGAATTGGGTGTGGAACACTCCTTGTTCTCAGTGACCAAAGGTGAGTGGGGAAAGAGCCCCTTTGTCCATTATATCACTTACTTGTAATAATGCTCTTATCAGATATGTACTATTATACCCATTTTTACAGATGAGGAAGTGGAGATAGAACCACTGCTCTTGACTGACAGTGCTTGAGTTAGCAGGTGAAAGAGATGAGATTTGAACTTCAGTCATCAAACTCCTATTAATTCATTGATCTCCAGCATTTAGCAGAGTTCCTGGCACCTAGAAGACATTTGATAAATAACTCAAATAAGTGACTGATTTGTTCTTCATTGTTTAATCTTTATTTTAGCTTAGATTTTTTTCCGATAATGAATATACTTACATGTTGTGTAAAGTTCATGTGTTAAAATGCAAAGAAAGCTCACCTGAAATCCTCCCACTAGGAAGTAACCTCGTTAACATTTTCATGACCATCGTTTCACACATTTATTGTAAATATATACCTTTCATATTAAAATGTCACAAAAATGGGATATTATACATGTTTTTCACAACTTACTTTTCCACTGAAAATATTATGGATAATTTTGGCAAATGAAAACCTCAGCCTCCTGAGTAGCTGGGACTCTAGGTGCATGCCACCATGCGTGGCTAATTTTTGTATCTTTTTTAGAGACGGGGTTTTGCCATGCTTTTCAGGCTGATCTCAAACACCTGTGCTCAAGCAGTCAGCCCACCTCAGCCTTCCAAAGTACTGGGATTGCAGGCGTGAGCCACTGTGCCTGGCCAAGAAAATATCTTTTATATATTTACCTATATATTTATCATTTCTGATGCTTTTCATTCATTTGTATAGATCCACATTTCTATCTGGTATCATTTTCCTTCTGCCTAAATACTGTTACTTCCTTCAACAATTTTTTTTCTTTTATTGAGACGGAGTCTCATTCTGTCGCCCAGGCTAGAGTGCAGTGGCACAATCTTGGCTCACTGCAAGCTCTGCCTCCCGGGTTCACTCCATTCTCCTGCCTCAGCCTCCCGAGTAGCTGGGACTACAGGCGCCTGCCACCATGCCCAGCTAATTTTTTGTATTTTTTAGTGGAGACGGGGTTTCACCGTGTTAGCCAGGATGGTCTCGATCTCCTGACCTCGTGATCCACCCACCTCGGCCTCCCAAAGTGCTGGGATTACAGGTGTGAGCCACCACGCCCGGCCCCTTCAACAATTTTAATAGCATGAGTCAGCTGCCAATAATTTTTTTTCAATTTTTCTTTGTCTGGGAAGTTTTCATTCCATCATTATTTTAAAAATTCACCTAGTAAGTTCTAGATTTACACTTTTTCTTTTACTGCCTTAAAAGTATTTCTCATTGTCTTCTGTTTTTATAACTTTTGTAATAAGTCTGCTGTAATTTTTTGTTCCTCTATATGACATGAATTTTTTTTTTCTGTTAGCTCCAAAAAGTTTACTTCATCACTGTTGTTTAGAAATTTCATGATGATGTGCTCTGGTGTGGTTTTCTTTGTGTTTCCTTTGAATAGATTCATTGAGGTTTTCTGAACTGTGTGTTTAATAGTTTTCAGCAACTTTAGAAAAAATATTCAGCTATTATTTCTTCAAACATCCTTTTCCACCCCACATCTCTGTCTTCTCCTTCTGTGAACGCACTTACATATATGTTAGTCAACTTGATATTGTTCCACAGGTCACTGATGCTGTGTTATTTCTTTATTTTTATTCTTTTTCTTTCTATGTTTCATTTTGGATAGTTTCCATTTACTTGTTTTCATGTTCACTGGTGATTTCTTCCACATATTTAATGTGCTGCTAATCCCTTTGGCCGTATTTTTCTTGTCAGATATTGTCTTTTTCATCTCTCAAAGTTTTCTTTTGTTTTCTTTTCTTTTTTGTTGTTGTTGTTTTGTTTTTGTTTCTGAGACAGAGTCTCACTTTATCACCCAGGCTGGAGTGCAGTGGCACGATCTGGGCTCACTGCAACCTCTGCCTGGAGTCAAGTGATTCTCCTGCCTCAGCCTCCAGAGTAGCTGGGATTACAGGCATGCATCACCACATTTGGCTAGTTTTTGTATTGTTTAGTAGAGATGGGGTTTTGCCATGTTGGCCAAGCTGGTCTCGAAATCCTTGCCTCCCAAAGTGCTACTGTGAACCACCATGCCTAACCGTCTTTTAAAGTTTTATTGGGTATTTTTAGTATCTTCCATTTATCTTCTCATCATATTAATGCTTTTTTACTTCTTGAATTATTAGTGTAAATTTATAATAGCTGTTTTAATGTTCTGTCTGCTAATATCATCCGCTCTGTCATTTTTAGTGTCTGTTTCTATTGATTGACTTTGCTGCTAGCCCTGGTTTGTATTTTTATGCTTCTCTGCATGTCTGCTAAGCCTGTCAATTTTTACTAGATGCCCAACACTGTGTACTTTATGCTGTTAGGTTCTGGGTTTTGTTATAATTCTTTAACATGAACTCTTTTTTTTTCCTGACATGTAGTTGAGTAACAGCATAAGCTTGACCCTCTCTAGGACTGCTTTTAAACTTTGTTTTGGGAGAACCTACAGTAACTTTTATTCTAGGGCTAATTTAACCCCATTACTAAGTCAATACTTTTTGGATGGCTGTATCAACTATTAACCAATTTTCATGAGCTCCCAGAATTCTTTAGCCTCCTAGTTTCTGATGCTTCTTATTCCTCTTCCCCTCATTTCATGGAGTTTTTCCTGTGCATGAAAAGCTAACTAGTCAGTCAAAGAGTTAGGGCTGGCCCCTTTGCAGATCTCCAGACCTCTCTCTGCAGCTTCCTTTTTTTTTTCAGTATTTTGCCTGCAAGTTGGCTTTCTGGAATTCTGATTTCTATCCTCAACTCAGCAAGACTGCTGGGTTTCGTTTGGGTTCTCTTTCCTGCACTGTGTACTGAAACTGCCTCCAGGCAGCAAACTGGGCAATTGTAGGGCTCACCTCATTTGTTTCTCTTCTCTCAGGGACAGCAGACTTGCTCTACTATTGCCCAGTATCTGAAAACAGTTGTTTCATGTATTTGTCTGGTTTTCTAGCTGTTTATGGTGAGAGGGCAGTTCCCATAACAGTTCATCCTTCATGGTCAGAAACAGATGTTGGCATCAATATTTCACAAATTTCTATGGGTTACTCCACTGTACAGCCAGGGTGGAGAGCAAGTGCTTTAGACGCTCATCAATACCAGTTTTGCTTGCCTTTTAAATCCTTGTCAATTCTTTACATGAAAAATGATGCATACATTTTTTGAGCTTCAATGATTTGTGAGGTTGAATGACTTTTTATATTTACTGACCAGTTGCATTTTTCTTTAGACTAGCCTGGTTGAGATTTTTTACCCCTCTTTTTCTCTTTGAGAAATTTGCTTTTTACTGGTAGGTTTGCAGTAGCTCTTTACACAGTAGTTCCCCTTTATCCGAGAGGGTCCATTCCAGGACCCCTAGTAGATGCCTTAAACCACAGATGTATTGGACCTTATATATTCTGTTTTTTTCTTACACCACATACCCTTGGTAAAGTTTAGTTTATAAACTAGGCACGGTAAGAGATTAACAATAATAACTAACAATAAAATAACAAGTATAATAATATACTGTAATAAAAGTTATACAAATATCATCTCTCTCTCTCTCTCTCTCAAAATATCTTATTATACTATACCCACCTATTTCCAGACCACACTTTAGTATGGGTAAGTGAAGCCAGATAAGGGGGGACTACAATAGGTTACTGATATTATTCTTTCCCTGTCATTTATATTACAAATGATTTTTCCAAGTTATTATGCAAGTGTCAGCCTTGTCTGTGGTGGTTGCAATATGGAGTGTGTTGAGGCGAAGGCCACAGTTTGTGCCATGAAGACTCTTCTCATTTTATACGTAGTCAAATATATCAGTTGTTTCCTTTTTGGTTTCTGGCTTACATCCCATCTCATGAAAGATGCTTTTCTGTGGCAGAGTAGATGGATTTATTTTGTTTTCAATAGTTTTCCTAAAGGACATTCCTCCCAGGGCACATTTCAAAGAAAGGGCTTCTTTTTAGAGGTACTTTGCCTTTTTTGCTTAACAAACCCTTAGAAATCTGAAAGACCATAATAGATCTTATGACCTCAGAAAACTGCACATGTGTCCATATGCTAACACTCTACATAGATTCCGGGTTTTGGACCCCTGGTTAGTGACCCCTATCGTGTTAGTCAGGTTTCTCTACAGAAACAGAACCAATAGGAGACAGACAGACAGACAGAGAGAGGTAGAGACAGATAGCAGTAATATAGACAGAGATAGATGATAGATAGATAGATAGATAGATAGATAGATAGATAGATAGATAGATAGAGATATAAATGAAAGTTTATTATGAAGGTTTGGTTTATGTAATTATGGAGGCTGAGAAGTCCCACAGTCTGCTATCTGTAACCTGGAGACCGAGGAAAGCTGGTGTTATAATTGTAGTCTAAGAGGGAGAAGAGACTGATGTCCCAGCTCAAGCAGGAAGGCAGGAAATGAAAAGTAATGAATTCCTCCTTCCTCTTCCTTTTTGTTTTATTTGGATGATGTCCACCCATATTGGGGAGGGCAATCTATCTCACTGAGTCCACCAATCCAAATGCCAATTATCCAGAAACATCCTCACAAAGACACCCAGAAATAATGTTTAATCTGGGCGCCCCACAGCATGCTCAAGTTGACACATAAACTTAGCCATTACATCTACCATAGATTGCCTATGAGAGAAGAATCTATTACTGGTATCTGTGAGTGCGAGAGCCAGGAAGTCTGTTGCTGGCTTCCCTGTAGTCACCTTGGAAGTGCTATTGATGTGGACGAGGCTTTTCCCTGGGGCATTTCTTCTCATAGGAGTCCTCCCTCCCCATCCCCAGGTACTGCTACTTCACATTTTAGTGAAGTGCACAGTAGAATGGAAGAAGCTCTGAGTTAGAAGTTAACAACGGACTGAGGTTACATTGAAGTAAGTGGGGTTCTGACATCTGCAGGACAGCCACGGTTTGATCCCGCAGATGAGCCCAGTTCCATACAGCATTTTCCTTAATCCTTTAGACTCCCATGCCTCTCGCAATCCACAAGAGATTCCTAACTGACTATATTTTCTTAGCTTGTTTCCCTCTTTAGGTGATGCAGGAAGCCAAGGGGCTGGAATGAGAGAAATGGCCTCACCCTCGTTGAGATTAGGCTCTGTAGAGTCTTTTCCCTGGATAGCAGGTCTTCCTCATGGAGAACACTCTGGGCTACTTCAAAATGGTGACTTCCCTCCTCTTCCCTTCCACATTTTCCCCTAGAGGTAGACAGGGATGTTTTTTGGCTTTGGATCTTTCTTTACTTTGAAAATTTGGAGGAGTTCCTAGAGGTAAACCCCACAGATGTCCCACCATGTAACCCTGCTCGAGAAGCCAACAGATGTATCTTCCTGCCTAAGAGATTGAACGGCTCCTTGACCCCCATGGGGACTGGTCTTCTCTGTAGTCTAAAGAGAAAGACAGCAGTGGAGAGAAATGAGATTTTACAAGCAGTTGGGGGCCCAGGCCATGAAAATTTGTTTAAACTTTCTTCTATGCCCATTCTAGGGGCAGTGAGGATCCACCTAAGAAGAGTTTGTGAGATTTTCAGATTTGCATTTCCAGAGATCATCCCCGTACTCTGTGAAGCTGGGGTTAAGCAGAATGAGTTAGGAGTCAATTGCCATCATGTGGGACAGAGACAGGGAGGCAGTGGCCTGAAGTGATAGTCTTGGAGACAAAGAGAAGTTTACGAATCCAAGAATATAAAGAAGCAGCACATTTGGTGACTGATGATGGCTGGTGGCAGAAAAAGGCACTGAGTCTGTACAGGCCCAGCATGTCACAGCTTCCAACCTCCCAGAAGTGCTCCATGGAGCTTCAACCCCAGCACAGCTGGTCTCCGTCTTGCTCCAAGGAGGCAATGAAGGGGCATGGAAGTACCTTCTGAACTCCCTTTATCCACCATCAGGCACAAGAGTCAACGTGTTCACAGGTAATTGTTGAGCATAGTCTACTTAGATTCTAATCACACCACGAAACACTTACTTGAAATTCTTAACATGGGAACAGTCCTGTTAAACTACGAAAGATTGGCAAAATATAAAAAGAACCTCGTCTACATAACTAACCTGAATGTGCCAATTAAGCTAACTAGCAGCAGCTTATGCAATTGTTTTGCACCTGAGAAATCTCCACGCAGAAACGGACTCGGCTGAGTACAAAGTGCTGCTCCATTATAGGCTCAGATAACGTTAGACCAGCTGGGTATGCCAGCCAGTTAGGCTCACATCACCGTCCTGGGAACAGCAAGAACCCACAAATCACTGTCTGAACCAACTCCCTGCTTTCTGGAAGAGGCCATTCCCATTTAACTGATGAAGTCATTGCATCACTGAGACATCAAACAAACAAACAAAAAAAACCTCACACCCTTAGAATCAAGCACTTCAATTATGACACATAGCCCAGGAAATTTTCTTTTAAAAGATAAATTGTAAAAGTATCAGTGTCACTTTAAGGTAATCTTTTATTCTTTTTATTTGACCTCTCTGAAATGATATGAAAAAATGAATGATAAAAAATGCCTATGCCAATTGGATAAAGATTTGGAAGGTAAAAAAAAAATGAGTATTTACAGTCAGAAGAGCATTTTTATTTCTTCCAACACTTTCAACCCAAAAGTAAGCTCAATGTGCTGTGCTCATCAGTTATCAGCAACACAGACTGAAATACCATCCTTTATTCACAGGACAGAATGTGCATCTATTCTTGACTCCAGTGGACAGAACATCCTCAGATTCCTTTGCAAAACTATTTGTAAGTCCCATCCATGATAAGCCCATCCCATCATGGTCCATCCATCATGGAATTTGGAATTTCCATGAGACACAGTGTTGATTTCCTCAAAAATTCTTGTTCTCAAGAGTGAACATTTGGGCACTCTCACCTATCTGGGCTTTTTCATTCTGCAAAGGACTTTCGTTTTTGTAGATTCTCTCTTCAACACCCCTCTAATAGCTGGCTACATGTAGAATCAACGCAGACTTTGAGTCAGACAGACCTAGGTTCGAGCCCAAGCTCTAGCACCATCTGATAGTGGATATTTGGGTGAATCACTTCTCCTGTCTGTGTCTCGCTTTTTTTTACCTGTCTAATGGAGGTGCAGTTTAAGGTCATTGTGAGAAACCTGAAAAAACAAAGAAAAAATGTGAAACTATTTTATAAACCTTAAAGTCCTATATAAATGTAAAAAAAGAGAAGTGGCTATATGAGCAAGATATTTCAAAATGATCTGAGTTAGTAAAATTTATCCACCTAAAAAATGTTTCAAAACAAAAGGAGCAAAATCATCCTGTGATTTTTTAAGAGTAAATAATATAATTCCTACTTTGTAAGAAAAGTATAATTATGTTCGTTTATGTAATGCAGAAATGCCCTCACATTGCACTGTACATAATAAAATAAATGACACAAGCAAAATAAATAAATAAATAAATAAAATTTAAAAAGAGAGAGAGAGAGAGAGATAATTGTTCACCAAGATGAACATGCAGACATGTCACACACACAGTGTACCTAACGAAGTCAGCCTATGCTCATGTGCTGTTAGGGCTACTGAGCAAACCTGTCACCCCACTTATAACAAAATTGTGGGTGTGGGCAAGGCTTTTTCAGTACGATGCCTGAAATCGAGAGGGGTATTGCAAGGGTAACAGTTGGAATCAAAGCAATCTATGTAATTGGCTCATGTGGCCTAATCTGTGCTCAGATAAATGTAAGCCTGATGCTACTTGTCACCTATACACAAATGTAACTACTCTCATCCATGCAAGTCACATTTTTTTTTCTCTAGGACGTCAAAAGATAGAGGTAGCCCATTTCTCACTTTAGGGACAGAAAGAAACCCTGAAAGCAGGAATGTAAACAAAGTTCCTAGAAAATGCAAGCTCATGATTAAGTAAAGCCCCAAAAGTCCACCCAAGTCAAAGTAACAAGAGGCAAAGGCCACAGTTCAGATCACAAAAGACAGAACAAGCCAGGTGTGCAGAGAGCAAATGAAGGGGCAGCTGTCAGTGACAAATGCTCTGTGGGGCTTGGGCCATCTTGTTCTTTCTGAATGGCCAAGGAAGAATGCTTGATAACAGCTTCCTCTGCATTGTATAGGGGCAAATCTACGTTTTTAAATTGAGAGAAAACTTCAGAATATATTAATTTATGCAGAAGAGCTGTTTTGTTGAATATATTTATCAGTCATACTTCTGGAAATTAAATTACATTTTGAACACAAAAATCTTGCAATATAGGGAGCTTTATATTTTATAATGCAGTTGCTTGCCAATAAAGATGTGGCTTATGTAAAGATATGTATATGAAACGCAGCATTTGAATGGCACTCCTAAAATGCAGGCAGCATTCTTGGTGCAAAGGACTATGAGAGTAAAGACACTAACCTAAAACATGTGCTTCTTAGGTATTTTTCCTAATCATCTATGTCACACTGATTTTGCAAATAAAATGATAAATTAGTCCCTTAGATCTGCATCTTCCTCTACAAAACCTTTTTCAGCACTTTTTGCATCTAGTCCTTGTAACAGTTCTGGGGTATAATGGCAATAATCCCATTTTACAGATGAGGAAGTTGAGCCTCTGAAGGTCTAGCTGATTGGGGAAGTGTCATAGGGCCAGTTTGCTGAGCTTGTCTAGAACTAGTCTAGTGTTTTCTTCCTTAGAACTTTTCTTTTCCTTTGAGAACTACATCTTTATGGAACTAGAAAAGCATTGGCTTAGGAAGCAGGAGAATTGAATTCTCCTTTCTGCTCTGTGACTAATGCATTGTGTGTCAGTCCTGTTAGTTCTTTCTCCCTCTGAGACTCTGCACTCAACTGGGGACTCACTGCCTCGCAGTGGGTTGTGACATGGATTCCTTACTAGTTTTTCTGCTTCCAGGCCCCCTTGAGAGTCATTGTGTGTGCACAACTGCCAGAGTGGCCTTTCCATGACACAGACCTCTGTGTTACACCTGGTAACCTAAAACACTTCAATGGCTTTCCATTCCCCAAAATATAGAGGCCACACTTATTAGCCTGGCTCATATGGTCCTCCATGAGCTAGTGCTTGCCTGTCTCTCCAGTCCCATTTCTTGTTCTTCCTTCCTCCATACACCATGCCACAGACCTATCAATATGGATCATACCCAGATGTCTCTCATCTCTGTCTATATCACCCTTTCTCAACTTGCTTTCACCCATCTGATTTCTACCATAAGACCTATGTCATGAATTTGTTTTGCTTAAGAAATCATCTCTGGCCATTTTGTGCTCTACCCTTCCTCAGCGAAGGTGCCTTCAGTGTTTCCCCTCTGGGGTCCCATAATCGCTTATAAATCTCATCACTGCATTTTGACTTACAAAGAAATCATCTTTTTAAAATAGTTCCTCTTATAATGTCTATGAGGTTTCATTTTTGTTTTGATTTTAAGTTCATGTCTGAGTCATCTTTCAATCTCTGACATCTAGCATGGTATCCAGCACATGGTAGATGTTAAAGAAACATTTACTGAATACACCAATGAATGAATGAGAACGATTATGGTATCTCTCTGGGACTTTCTACTTATGATATTTCCAAAGTCTGATTCACGTGCATGCTCAGAACACCTTGCCAGAACAGATAGTTTTCCCCTTAAGGAGATTTTGTTGCTTTTCACAGTGAGCTTCTTTCTAACATGCTGCCGGAAGAGTTGTGAGATGAATGCCTTGCACTAGAACCCACAGGAACCAGGAGCTGGGCAAGAGCCGCTGTGGCTGTCCCACTAATCTTGGTGGACAGCTCTGCCTGCAGTGACAACGAGGCCACCCAGGCTGTCGATTGATGTGGCCAAGGCAGGCCTGAGCATGGGTGGTCAGTCTCTCTGGCTGGCCGAGGTGTGGGTGTGTGGGAATCCGCTCCATACCCACACAACCCAGGATGCCAGTTCTTTCCTGGGGCAGTATAAGGAGAAGGCAAACCCACTCCTCCTGGGAGACAAGGCAATGCAGGGCCTTGCCAGGCTTTCCAGGTCCTCAGAGGCGTGGCCAGAAGTCGACTCATAAGCTGAAGTGAAACAGAAGTTGGTCTTGGAGAACAGACGGCAGCACGAGAGGTGTCATTCCCCACAACATCCTCACTTACAAATGAAGAAACTGATCTTAACAGGATGGATTTTTCATGATGGCTCTGCAAGTGAACCTCAAGGCACTTACCTTTGCATTGCAAAGAGAAAGGAGAAAGAAAACTAGTCCTGCCAATGCTCAAGACCATGGTCCAGCACACCTGATCCTGAGAAGTTCACAGTGTCGCATGCTTCCAGCCCTCCCCACCCTCACTCCACCTTGACACATTCCCCACAAACTACTCTGGACCATGCTACCAGGTTGACTGAACACATAGCTTGCATACATATGGATTTCACATTACACACTTCACATATGTCAAAAGCCCAGACAGTGGAGAAGGGAAATGAACAGATGATGAAGATAAACAGTCGGTTTGGCACTTCCCAGTTTTGCCATTGACTGGCTCTGTGGCCATGTACAATTTATTTAACCTGTTGTGCCTCAATTTCCTAAAGTTTTTAACTGAACACTAATAACCCACCTCATAGATTTGCTATGTTAGCTATGGCTACTCTAGTTGAAAGCCTACCGTGTTCCAGGATCTTTAAATACATAACTGGAAAATCTCAAACAATGCCCTGCAGAGCATGTGGTGCAGAGCACGGGAGGCTGAGGCAGGAGAATGGCATGAACCCGGGAGGCAGAGCTTGCAGTGAGCAGAGATCGCACCACTGCACTCCAGCTACCAATTCAGCCTGTAGTGTCTCAAGTGCAGATTCCATCCCAGGTCTGGCTGATCTCAAATCCGAAGCCCTTTTAGTTCTAATTCATGTCTTCTGTCTAGGAATAATTACTATGGCCCCCTTCACTTTCAAAAGTGTTCTAGTTTGGACAATAAGTTATACAGTTGTCCTACTTTCTCCACATCTCCCCTCTGAGTAGCAGAGGCCTTTATATAAAATATATGTTTGCCTTGAAAACTTGGGCTGAAGAGCCAAGTGTAGTCTGGCAAGCTACCCTGGTTTGGTAAATAGATTGGGCATCTTGACTTACTGACCTGCCTCTAAGAGCATTGGTGCTAGTCAAGAAGAAAATACAGGCAAGAATACAGTTTTATTTTTCTTTATTTTTGCAAATTTGACTAAAATTCATCTGCTATCCCCTGACCTTTTCATAGGCTATTGTGAAACTTAGAGGCCTGTTTTGCGGTAGTTACAGTCATTGGCCCTCAAACTTGGATATTCTCTCTGCAATATTTCTTAGGTCAAGCCATATAACCTCTTTAGAAATGGAGGGTGAAAAGTTTAGAAAACTTTTTTATGCACCTTTACTTAATTTTATTTCTGGGTTCAGGGTTCCAATTATTTAATAACATTTATCCTTTTTTTATAGAAACTATTGATATTAAATAGAGAAGCAAACATAAAATAATCACAACACAAATCAAAGAGCAAACAAAAACAACAAAACAACAGAGGTGGAAACAAAGTCTATAGTCTTTTGAAACCAGCAATAGAAAGTGATTCTTGGGAGGAAAGAATGTTCTTCAGAAAAGTCTCAGGGGAAGACAGCTGAGAGCACATGAATGGTGATGACATCAATGTCATGTTTGTCTTCCAGATTTGCATGTGCTGAATCCAGAGGAAGGCAGTCTTCCTCTCAAGCTTTGCCCTTCCCCAGCACACACATCCAGCAGATTCCCAACCATCTCCATCTTCTGATCTGCAAGATGCATGACCTTGTACAAGTCACTCCCTATCTCTCCACCTCAGTGTTTCTGGGAGGGGATTTCAAAGGGCCCTTTCTGCTTGAAATCACCATGACTGTGATCCATTTACTACCATCTTTTATTTGGCCAAGACACCATTTGATGTAATCATGATGGGCAATCTGTCTAGATGAACAAGAGACTGACTAGGTCATTTCTGGTTACAGTAGCCAACCTTGGAATCCTTGATCTACATTTTCATATATCTTAAATTTTCATATTCTTTCAGTTCTTTGAGGGGTTGGATTGTGTTACTTTCACCACAGTATCACCAATGCCTAGCCCAAGAACATATTCCTTAATTATTTGTTGAACAAATGAATGGATTAAAAAAATTGTTCTCACCATATGGAAATATAAAATCTTGCTCTAAATTGTAATATCTCTTAATCACACATGTGAAACAATAACTATCATCTGAAATCTTTTTGTAAAATTAGATGGAGAAATGAAAGCTAGAAATATTCACATGTTATATTCATTAATTATTGTGCTTTATCTCAATAAGTGTTATTTTCAGAAAACAAAATCTGAATTGCTTATGTAGTATACAGTAGACCCTTTGTCTCCATAGGGGATTGGTTTCAGGACCTTCTTAGATACCACAATTCGTGGATGCTTAAGATAGATTGCTTTCCAGGTTAGTTGAATCTGTGGATGTGGTATTCATGTATAGATAGGGCCTACTGTATGCGCTATGGCTCAGTCAACCTAACCAGTTGGCTCATTTGGCCTAATCCAGGCTCAGCTAAAATGCAGGGTCAGTGCTTAGAAGGAAATACACACAATAACCTCTCACCAACTGTGGGCATTTCTGCAAAAAAAACACTGGCTGAAAATCCTTAGTTGGCAAGAAGAATAAAGGTCTTACTGAAAATAAGGTGTTAGGGAAAAATTGAAAGTGCATTAGAAATAGATTTTTAAATGCAGTAAATAAAACTTCTAGGAAAAATCACTGTCAAAAAAAAGCCAGTTTTGTTCAAGTTAGAAGTTGAATCTTGGAGGCAATTCTCTTTCTGTTGCTCAGGAAGAAATGCTGCAGGTTCATGATCTGCTGCTATGAATTTTCAGTTTTGTGGATCTGAAAAGCCAATCTGAAGACTATATCCTGTACGATTCCAGAATCTACTTCATTTGACACTGTTTGAACCAATTACTAAGTTGAATTTCACTCTTTCCCTTTTTAAATTTTTGCATGTCTTGGCAAAATGCATCTGTGATCACCTGGCCTTTTCACAAATTATTGTGGAACTTACAAACCTGTTCTGTGGTGTTATCAAGTCATCTTCCCTGAAACTGGGATTCTCCTTCTTTGCAAAATTTCATAGGTCAGGCTAAACAACCCGGGCAAAGAGAGAGAATGGTAAGACATAATTTCTACCATGTTTTCTTGCTTGAAAGGACTAAATAAATTCTTAGGAATTGAAAGTCGTCAAAAAAGCTGGTGAGGATGTAGAGCAATAGAAACTCTCATTCATTGTTGGTGGAGATGCAAAATGGTATAGCCACCTTGGACAACAGTTTGGCAGTTTCTTATGAAACTAAACATATTCTTACCATAAGATCCAGCAATCATTGTCCTTGGTATTCACCCAAAGGAATTGAAAATGTATGTCAACACAAAAACTTGTACAAGGATGTTTATAACAGTTCTGCTTATTGTTGCCAGAACTTGGAAGCAACCAAGATGTCCTTCAGTAGGTGAATGAATAAGTAAACCATACTACATCCAGACAATGGATTATTATTCAACACTAAAAAGAAATGAGTTTGCAAGCCATGAAAAGACATGGAGGAAACTTAAATGCACATTACTAAGTGAAAGAAGCACATCTGAAAGGGGTATATATTGTGTGACATTCTGGAAATGTAAAAACTATGGATATGATAAAAGGATCAGTGGTTGCCAGGGGTTGGGAGTGGGAAAGTTGGGGTGAATAGGCAAAGCATGGGGGAATTTTAGGGCAGTGCAAATACACTGTACAATGCCATCATGATAGATGTATGTCATTTTACGTATGTCCAAACCTGTAGAATGTACAACACCAAGAGTGAACCTTATAGTCAACTGGAGACTTGGGTGGTTTAGATGTGTCAACGTAGGCTCATTGATTGTAATAAATGTATCACTCTGGTGGGGGATGTTGATAATGGGGGAGGCTGTGCATGTGTAGGGATGGGGGAGTGTAGAGGAAATCTCTGTACCTTCTTCTCAATTACACTGGGAAGATAAACCTGCTTTAAAAAACATAAAGTCTTGCATAATTAAAAAAAGAGTCGTGAGTTTGAAAATTTTAACATACAACTATAAATCAATGCCAGCTCTAAACCATAAAGAAATTATTAAAGCTTCTGACTGCAGGTAACACCTGAATTAAGTAGACTGTTCCCTCCTCCAATCTCTTTTTTTCCACCTCCCCTGACAACTCCCCACCATTATCAGGGGAGGCTGAGCAAACACCAAGGTCCTGTGGGGTTCAGGTAAGCAGTGAGAGCATCTCCTACCACAGTTGTAGAAGGGAGGTGTTTGGGGATATGCAAGTTGAGATCTGTGGATAATTAAACTGGAGAAAAGGTCCAAATGGGTTGTCAAAACAAGGAGGGCCTGAGGCTTATGTGAGGAATCAGATAACAGTCAAGGTGTGGGAGAGACAGTGAGAATGAGAAAAAGAAACAGCAGGAGGAAAGATGTGTAGGAGGTTCTCTGGGTGAGTATCAGGAACAGGGTACAGTTGAGCATGGCTAGGCCTCTCTGTGTCCCCTATGATGAGTTATTTGGTGGGTTGGAGCCATTCCAAGGGCTTGGGATGAAGCCAGCCCATGATTTTTCCTTGGCTTATCTGGCCCTCTTATTCTTTTCTCTCCTACTTCTCCTGAACCTTCCTTTCCTATGCCATATCCTCTCCCCACTGAACTTTCCATGTAGTGTAGGTGTTCCAGCGTAATATACCTTATGGCATTACTGTGCAAAGCCCCAGTGTATTGTTTCATGTGCATGGGGTGTGGGTGACTATGCGGTTAGGGGAAGAAGGGAAGTTTATCTATAGCTAAGGCTTATTTCTAAAGAAGCGCTTTTCCTGGATCCCCAAGGCCCATGTTTAACATCCCCAAGTCCTGGAGTTTTCTAGACATCCCTGTTGGTGATGTTCTTCCCTAAACGTAGTGTGACATAGAAGATGGAACACTGCACTCCGAGTCTGGTCTCCTGGTTTCGAGTGCAAGCTCTGCCTGTGACAGTGTACTTGAAATCTTGGCTGGGCACAGGTGCTGACATACTCCCAGGAACCCTAGGAGACAGAAGATGAAGCTTCCCTTTTCTTAAGTGGAACAGCTTATAGTAAAGGAGATGGCACTAACATGCAGTGCAGTGGGAAACAACACAGAAATGATGTAAAACCAGCAAGGTGACATGAGCGCCGTCTGGCCTATAGGTGTTGGGGAAGTCCAGAGGATCAAAGCAGGAGGATGCTAGAGGAGACATCTTCAGAGCCAGGACCTGGACTCCAGGGAAAATTTCCACATGAAAATGATAATGATGAAAAAATCATAATTGTAATGATAATAACATAACCAATACTTTGAGTGCTGATTGGATGGTAGGATATTGTACTAGGTGCTTTATTTTGATTGTGTTTTATATGCTCACATGAATTCACAAGGTAAAAGTTGCTAGCTACCTTCCATGGAAGCTCAGATTAGGATTCTGACCAATGTCACACAGCCAGTAATAGAGCAGGGGGCATGTTCCAAATCTGCCTGTTACTGACACTGCCAGGTACTCTTTCCTTTATTCAACCATGTCTCACATCAGCAATGGAATCTGTGAGAGTTGATTTTGTGTGTTAACCTGACTGGGCTAGGAATGGCCAAGAAGCTGGGTGTGTCTTTGAGGGTTTCCAGAAAAGGTTAGCATTGGAATCAGTAGATTGAGAAAAGAAACTGTCTCTCACGCAATTAGTTGAGGACATGAATAGGAGAAAAAAGCAGAGGAAGGGCAAATTTGGTCTGTGCTTGATCTGAGATGCCCATCTTCTCCTGCCCTCAGACATCACTGCCCCTGGTTCTAGTGCTTATGGACTCAGACTAGGACTTACAGCATCAGCTCCTGACCCTCAGGTCTTCAGACTGAAACTGAATGACATCACCAGCTTTCCTGGTTCTCCGGCTTGCAGTCAGCAGATTGTGGGACTTCTTGTTCTCCATAACTGTATGAGCCAATTCCTATAATAAATCTCCATATACGTATATAGATGTGTGTGTGTGTGTGTGTGTGTGTGTGTGTGTGTGTGTGTGTGTGTGTGGATGTGAATAGATAGATAAATAGACATCCTGTTGGTTGTGTTTCTCTGGAGAATCCTTACTAACACAGAATCTTACTCCAGACTCTTTCATTGCATAAAGTGAAGGCAGGTCAATCCTTCCATGGGGCCAGTACTATGAATTTCAAGTTATTCAGTCATCGCTTCCTCAATTCATTTATAAAAAGACAAGACCACAAAACATTCTACAATAGAATTCTTAGCCAAAAAGTTAATTGGAGACAAAGACTCTGGAATTTCTTTGAATGTCTTATTTCTAACTGCTTTATTAAGCTCAAAATAACCTATTAAACCATGTGGTAAAAATAAATTGACAGGCCAACCGCGGTGGCTCACAGCTGTAATACCAGCACTTTAGGAGGCAGATGTGGGTGGATCACCTGAGGTCAGGAGTTTGAGACCACCCTGGCCAACATGGTGAAACCTCATCTCTAAAAAAAATATTAAATTAGCTGGGCGTGGTGGTACATGCCTGTAATTCCAGCTACTCGGGAGGCTGAGGCAAGAGAATCGCTTGAACTCAGTAGGTGGAGGTTGTAGTGAGCCGAGATCACACCACTGCACTCCAGCCTGGGTGACAGAGTGAGACTCCATCTCAAAAAAACAAAATAAAATAAAATAAAAAATTGACAGAAATGGTTATTATTTCAATTTCCCTGCAAAATATTTTATTATTCTTACTGACTTTTTTATTGAAGAATGTAAGATTAATTATCAAGAGTCATACTCATTAATTCAATTTATTTTTTGTAAATAAAGCACTGCTTTGGCTGGACCACAAAAGGCACGTGCTCAGTGGTTGACAGCCTTCATTTCGGCTGCGTAAAATTGGTGGGATCCAGAGAGACTGTCCTCACTGATGCTCTGAGCCAGCATTGGGGGACGACCACATCTGACCTTATTCTGTTTGCTGTGACAAGAAATGGCAGAGTTTTGTGATACTGCTTTTGAAGACAATCTCATCAAGATAAAAAAGCAATGGGAACAGTGTGTACAGTGTGTGTATGCAAGGGAAATGGGGAAATGGTGTGGGATATGAACATAAGTGTGTGTTTGTAAGGGGTGGAGGGAGGGAGAGAGAAAATGAAAACCATTAGGTAGGGAGTGCCAACTCTCTGCTAGGCACTGAGCTATGTGTCTTACCAAAATCACACACCATCCTCCCAATGTTGAAAGGTATGTGATAGCATCACCATATAATGGAGGGGGAAACTGACACTAAAAGCAGTGAAGAGGCTTACACAAGGCTGCAGGAAATTCAGCCAACTCCCGTGCTTGTCCATGCTCCTCTGCAGCTCGCTGGAACATTTACTGTGAACCTAATCCTGTGTGAATAGTCAGGAGACGCATAAGTCTGTGAGACGGGGACAGGAAAGAATGTGAATTCATTTTCATTCATGGAACATCAGCACAGAGGAAAAGGGCTCAAACCTCCTGTTTACCTGTTAAGAGTTAAAGCCAAGGCTTAGCTGAAGTAGTTAATGCTAAAATAACATGTCTTTGT
The DNA here is from genome assembly GCF_047675955.1 of Chlorocebus sabaeus. NCBI lineage: Eukaryota > Metazoa > Chordata > Mammalia > Primates > Cercopithecidae > Chlorocebus > Chlorocebus sabaeus. The sequence goes on from NC_132917.1 coordinate 16,246,138, forward strand.
AATCTAAAGAGTCTAAAAACATGAGTGTACAAAATGTGAAATGATGACCTTAGTAATTTTTACTTAGCATGCAATTATTTACAAGTTCAACTATTTACAAATTCAGCTCAAAGCAATGTAGGACAATGCCGTGTGGAGCTGACCCCATTCCCACTGGAGAATAGATAGCCTGACTTTGAAGACAAAATCAAAAGAAAGTCCAGAGTAAGTCTAGACCTAAGGTTCCTCACACCATGATAATATATATCCACATGGTAAACAAGAGGCATCAGGAAAAGATTAGTTTATGTGAAGTAAAATCTCTTCTAAGAAGAAGAGAAAGTGTTAATATATAGTAAAAACATTTTAATCCCAAATAAAAATAGAGGGTTATATACGTATAAAAGACATGGATATAATATACCTGAAATGCTAAGCTTCAGGTGAGAGGCACAAGATTGAGTCATACGTAACCTTGAATTAAGAAGAAACGGTTGGTGTTCACACTTTCTTACTTGCTGGCCATAAATTCTTGGGCTTTTCCTATCTGTGCCATGCTTTCTCCCTCTATAAATAGGGAAAAATTGCTCCAATCCTGCCTCTCTCCTGTTGGATTCTAGTGAAGATCAAATTAGAGACTGACCACCCGTGTGTTTTATAAATTCTAAGAATCACGATCGTGGTCACCATCAGGAAAATCTGGCAATGCAGCCTGTATGAAATAATTTTGCACTTGAAATAGAGGCATGATGTGACTGGTAACTTTACTAGGGATTCCTTCCTCTGCCTGTTTTCAGGGTCCTCTCAATCCCAGGCAAGGAGTACTTTGCATTTTTGCTTTCACAAGCAATGTGGCTATAAGCTTTTTGTGTACATGTTCTATTACACACACGGACTTGCATTTGTTTAATGTACATGCCAGCGATTAAATTGCTGAGGGATAAGGTTTACACATCTTTGGGCTTGATAAAGTGAAAGAGCTACTATTCCAGAGGTGTGAGTTCTTTCAGATGACTAGTGGGGCGGCTATCCTACTCTAATGAGAGTCCCATTGTGGCCACACGCCAAGCGACTTCCCTGTAAGTCTTCCCTAGGTGAGTTCTATTATTCTATTTTGCATTGTGATAAAGGAATACCTGAGACTGAGCAATTTGTAAGGAAAAGAGATTTGACTTGTGGTTCTGCAGCCTGTACAGGAAGCATGGCACTGGCATCTTCCTTGGCTTCTAGTGAGGACTTCAGGAAGCTTTTACTCACAGCAGAAGGCAACGGGAGCTGGTGTGTCACATGGAGACAGAGAGGGAGCAAGAGACAGGGGAGAAGGTACCACTATTGAAATAACCAGCTTTCACCTGAACTAATAGAATGAGAATGTGTTACTTCAGCACAAGTCATTCATGAGGGAGCCACCCCCATGACTCAAACGTTTCTCACTAAGCCCTGCCTCCAACATTGCGGATCGCATTTCAACAAGGGATTTGAAGAGGACAAATATAAAAACTATTAGGAGTTTAAAGTCCCCAGGAACAAGAGAAATTTGGATCAGATAGAAAGGCCTTAGATAAAAGATCAGGTAGAAAATTGGGTCAGGAAGGGAGACTTTAGACAAAAAAGCAACATCTACCTCTTTTTAGCCTGGCTTCTCCTAGATCTGAACTCCACAAGTTATGTACACCTGGACAAGATGAGACAATGGCTTCACATGGGGCTGGGAAGGTCTTGATACTGGGTCCTTGTCACTGCTTGTATCACAGCTGCCTCTTCAGCATGAGCACCGGTGTCTCACTGTCAGACTGAGAATGTCCAATAGGGGATGTTCAGGGGATCGTGCTTGTCTTGGACCCACATTTTATCTTCATAGAAGACACAAATTTTTCTGCTTCTTTGCCCACATACTTCAGCTGGGATAGTGTTTGCTTATTCCAACTCTGCTGACTATGTATTTCCAGGCTTTATAATCCACAGTGGGAGAAAGCGTCCCTTAGTAAAGGCCTCCCTTCTCACTCTGCTTACACACTAGTCAGTTGAAGACTTTTCTCTTTTCTATAAGGCCTGGCAGAATGCTGCAAGACAGCCAATACTTCTCTGAACTTTTAAACCACCTCCTCTAAGTCTACTGCTTTATGGGTACATGATCATCATTCCAAAGTAAGTATAATGTTGATACCACTAAAGGTTTTCAGATGCACAACCAGGCACCTCTAACATCCCAGCCTGACTAGAGGAGTCTTAGCATTCTTTTTCACTCACTCTCACAATTGAGCCAACTCTCCATCGCAGGGCCTTTTCTTTTAAAAATTCCCACTTCTTGAAACCTAATTTTATATCAGTTAGGATTCTTTAGGAGGATGACTATCCTCTCATCCTCTCCCCCAGCAGACACCCACCACCTTTTAATTTTAATTAGTTTGTAATATCTCCTTTACTACTCTGTAATTGAGCTCATAGATAATTTAACCTATCCATCATATAATTAAAAAGTATATCATGCCCTAACAGTAGTATAGTGGAGAAATGAAAGGAAAGTAATGTATAATTGAAAGACATGTATGTATTAATATATAAATGTTGTCTCATAATTGCACTAGAACACATGATTAAGCCATCAAGAGTTTTGACCTTGAGATAGAATCACCATGTGACAATAAATGCAGACTAATAGAAACATATTTTGTTGGCAACTCAAGCTTCATAAGTGGCATTACCATTGGTAACATGATTATCTGAAAAGGTGAACAAATCTTGAAAGTGTTTCAAACAAAAGCACAATCTTCCCTTGATTTAAACGGTGGAAAATCCAGTGTGTATCAAAAGGGATACAAAGTAAAAACACTTAATGTATGCAAAATGGAGTTTGGCTCTAGGCTCAGATAATAAAGGAGTTTTTCACCTACCCGAAGTCTAATGGGTCATTAAAAAATTGTGCAATATGAGGGAAGATTCTTTGTCATGCAGACTTATCCCACAAATTCTATCTCGCTTCTTGGTCTCCATTTATTAAATGTCAGTAGCACCCCCACCCCTAATTATTTTGACAACAGAAATATGTGTTTGATTTTTGAAGATAGTACTCATTAAAAAACATCTTCAGATCAATTCAAACTGACTTGAATTTTGAAGGGGATTTTACATTTTTCTCTCAGGCCTTCCCTGTGCAGTAGTTTCAACCTCTACCAGGAAGATGGCTGCAGCAGTTCTGGGACTCTGATCTATGCAAAACCTTGTCCAGAGAGAGAGAGAGAAACACCATCTCTTCTGGTGGCTTTCTAGAGTGAAGAAATTTCTTTTGCAGAAACATCAGGAAGTATGTTTCAGATCTCACTGGATCAAGTTGTAGCCTTACAATTTCTGAGTCCATCAAGGGAATTACTTGAACCAATCAGACCCACTCTTGGAACTGAGTAAGGTCAGCTATCTATAAAGCACAGAAGTGGATGGGGGATGTGTGGATATCAAAATAAAAGTCAAGAATGAAGGGAGAAAGAGATTCTAGATAGGCAAGCAAAAATATCCCCTGTATATTTATAAAGCTGAGGGTTGATTTTATTCAGGGAGATTCCAGGTTTGTTTGTACCATGGAGGATCACCTGGGCCAGAAGTTACACATACATAGTATGTGATGGATTCCTAAAGCACACTCAGAGTAGATGGGAATAAGAGGTTGGGGCCCGGGAAAGGAGGAGGCGGGTGCCGCAAGTCCTGACGAGCTGCCTCGTAAAAGGATCAAAGCTCTGTGAGATCCCTCTGCCAAAGCTCTTGCAGCGTGTGACAGGAACCCAGGTGAAAGATGGGTGGGAGTGGAAATTGAGAGAGACCCCTTCATAATTTCCTGAGGAAACTCACCTGTTTGGCAATGATTTTGCTCTGCAAGTTTTCCTTTTGCACCCACATGTCTTCATTAACTCTGAACTCACAGGAAAGTGTGATGGTTGTGAAATGGAAAAGCTACTCTTGGCAGGTACCTCAAATTCAAAAGGAGAGGTTATGCAGTACTATCTGGCACCCACATGACCATTTTCCTCACCTTTTCCCCCTGCTCTCAGGTGCATCTCTGGTCCCATCCATCTCATCTATACAATACCTCACAACTAATCTTATCATTATTCCTGCTGTTGCCTTCACATCTCTCCACACTCCCACTGCAGCATCTACCTTCAGCCTGCTTCCTCCAATCCCTTCTGCTTGTTATGACATAGACATAAACATCTTATCTTAAAACAAAGCTCACGTCCTTCACTTCCTCAAACACTTTCCAGTGAGTATCCATTGACTACAGAATGAAATACTAATCCTTGCCCTTAATGTCTATAGTCCAGCCAAACCCAACAGAGCTCTACATGCTGGTCAGCAGTTTGATAAAAGTTTTGTATTGTGTTTCTGCTCTGTACTGGGCATTGGGCAAGGTGTAAGAACTGCTAAACATGATTTTTCACACGCTTCTTTGTAAAAGTTATATTTCAAGTCAAGTCATTTCCACCCATCAATGCATATGGAGTACGGTCTCCCCTTAAAGTGCTTGGGTTGCGTTTCTCTCATGACTCCTGCGTTGTGGTCTTTTTTAGTCTTGACCAATATCCCAACACCTTAGACTATGAGTCAGTCGTAGCTGAGTTCCTCATCTCCCTCTCATAATCCTAGTATCTGGCTCAATTTGTGGTAAGAAGTATGTACATGCACTGAGTATCTCCTGTAGTTCTGGAACTATGGTAAAATGTCATACTCTGGGACTATCACAAAATGTTCCACTCCTCTGGACTCTACCCTGTTGAAAGCAGAAGAAATTGATTGTCCTCATTGTATACACATTCTATTTTTAATCAGTTATTTTTTAATGTTGAAGAGTGTTGATGATTTTCTTAATGTTGAACTTTTTTTGCAGAAAATAAAGCTCTTATACTCTCGTACTATTCTTTGGTTGTTCATTGTAGATTTGGAAACCATAATGCTACCAACCTCAGATATTTTGGCATGTGTCCTTCAAGCTTTTGCTCCTAATAGTTCATAATTGCAGACAGAATAAACGTTTTTAATCTTGCCTTATTTGATGTTATGCCATAATTTTCCTGCCACAATATTTTCTGCCACAGTATTTTACTCCCTGTCCTTTTTGTTGCCCTAAGCGATAGTGTGATGAACATCTCCATATACAAAAGTCTCTCTTACTTTTATGATTACTTCTCAAAGATATAATTCCAGAACTGAAATGTGCTGGGGCAAAAGAGTATAAGAACATTAAGACTCTACATTCAGACCTTGGCTTTGCTTTTCAATACATGTTTGAAAGAACGAGTAAAGGTGGCTGCTTAGCATAGATCTAAAAGAGAGCCTCCCAGTTTCACCATCCTAGCCTAATTTATTTCATGACTATGTTAATGTTTGTCTTTTCCTTCTTCTCAATTTCAGAAAAAAACACAAAACACTGAAACTGGATTCAGTGCCAGCACCCACCCCTTTTTTACTTATAAAGTGTGCTTTCTTGATGTGAGAGGGTGAGAACTTTAAATCTCTCTTTGGAAAAACATGCAATGAAACTGGAGATGGTGGGACCCCAGACCCAGGGCCATATTTGAATGGATGTGTTTTTCCGGTGCTTTGGGAGCACTGAAAGCCTCAGCAAAATAAAATCAAGACCAACTTCACAGAGTTCATGTTCTTAGCTAAAAGAATTTCACTTTCTCTATTACCGGGGTAGATATATGCAGATGCAAAACACAGGCAGCCTGTCCTTACTTTGAGTTCTGAAACAGTGATTTCTGTTGAAGGTTATTTGGCTTAGAGAGAAAAAAAGGCTGCTATTTGGTAGGGAGGAAGGTCAGGCTGGTTCATCGCTGCCAAGGTCCTTCCATATGGGTGGCCTGGGAGAGCTTCCACCTGGCCACAGAACAGGTCATGGCCCAGGTTAATGAGGAAGAAAGAAGGAGGAGGAGAACAGTTTGAGTAAAAGGAAAAGAAATGTATTCTCTGAAACCTCTGCATTTTAAAATTAGAGTCCTCCTAAACAAATTTTAAAAATGATTAAAAGGCAACTAGATTTTTGAGATAATGTATCCTGTTCTATTTACACAGTCCTCCTGAGAAGAGTGTCTTTATTCTAAAAGTCGGATGTTTGAGGGGGGAGTCATCCGCTCCACTTTAGATTCGTGAAAGGATCTAGGGCCTATTGGTGACCTCTCCAGGTTTAAGTGTCTTCAGTTTACCTACTTCAGGAGGAGTTAGAGTAGGTAGGAAAGAGAACCCTCCTTCACCCCACACATCACCAAGCAGAGGATTCTATCGGAAGTGAAAGCGCAGAAGGTGGGCAGGATGGCTTTGTCTGGTCTGAAGGCTCAAGGGAGTGCACGGGTGCATCCCCTGGATCTGACCTCGTCAGACTCTGATGTGTATTTATCCACCCACATCTACTGCACCTTCAACATCTCCAGAATCCATCTTTTCTCCTAGGATGGATTTTCCTCTTGCCTTCTTCATCTGAGTTGATCACTTTAAGAAGTACCTCTTGATTCAACCCAGAAACCTAGGTAGTGCCAACCTCCTCCTCACGCACAGCTTGTCAGCTCTCTCTTCCTAACACCTTTGCCTCCTCTTCTTCCAGTCCCCTGACTCAGTCTGCTTCATTTCTTCACAAAAATCCACTCGTTGGTTTCTCTTCTCCAGTTTCTTCCTACCTTCTCTTCCCCATTTCCTGTCCTGCCCTCATTCTCCCATTTATTGCCCCGTCTAGGGCCAGAGTGATCTCCCTATAATCTCATCAGATTACTGCTATGCTTAAGATATTTCAGGAGCTTCCCAGCATTCCCAGGAAGGAGGTCAAGGCTCATAGCACAGTAAGCAGAGTCCTTCGGTTTCTCAAGTTCTCTACTTTCCACCTCAAATTCTATGCTCTGCGCATAATTATCCAAATATATCAGGCACTTTCAAACCTCTCTCTTTTGAAATAGGCTCTGCTTCTGCCTGGAATGCCCTTCTTTCATGCTTTTTCACTTAACTAAGTCCACCGCCAGACTTACCCAACATGCCAGTTGTTTGTCGATCCCAAAGCTGCCTGTACATATCCCTGTGATAGCATTCATCAACCTGTGCTGTCATGACCAGTCTCTAGGCTTAGCTTCCTCACTGTACTGTGAGTTCCTTGAGGCTATTAGTCATCTCCTTCACATCTGCATTTCCTAAGAATCTATGGTTCTAGGCATGCAATACATATTTAGTATATCAAATGAAGGAATTCACTGTTAAGATAAACAGTGGAAAAGAATTTTGTGCTCCCAGCTCTTTGGCTGAACTATATTACTTGGGCCGCAAGTTCTGTCTATAAGAATACACTTCCCTAAGTTTTGTAGATATTCAAAAGCTAGGAGTCGTGTGTGTGTGTGTGTGTGTGCACATGAGACTGTGTAACTGTGCATCTTAGGTTGTGTTAATTATGGACATTATCTGGGGGATTTCTTTTTTTTTTTTTTTTTTTGAGATGGAGTCTCACTGTGTCACCTAGGCTGGAGTGCAGTAGCTCCATCTCAGCTCACTGCAACCTCTGCCTCCCGGGTTCAAGTGACTCTTGTGCCTCAACCTCTCGAGTAGCTGGGATTACAGGCACCCACCACCGCACCTGGCTAATTTTTGTATATTTAGTAGAGACAAGGTTTCTCCATGTTGTCCAGGCTAGTCTTGAACTTCTGACCTCAAGTGATCCCCCTGCCTTGGCCTCCCAAAGTGCTGGGATTACAGGCATGAGCCACCATGCCTGGTCCAGGATATTCTTATAACAGAGTGTTTAGGAAACAGAGACGAATGTTTCATGATGAGCACATTTTCTATGAAAGGATAGCACTTCCTATGGAACATGCTCAGATTCAAATACAGTAGCTTCAGAATGAAGAATTTTGAGTTGTAACCTAAGTCCATTGATGAATGTGATCTGATGCACTAACTAGTATCAATTTGTAGTTTCATTAGAATAGGTCCTACCTGTTACATGAATTAATATTTAGGCTCCCAGGATGACTTCTCCAATACTAGATATTTAACAATTCAATTAATCACTCCCAAGTGAAGCATTCTAATTGATTGTTTTTCAGTCTTTATTAGTGATAAAGATAATGGATGTTTTTGTGGAGTAAATTGGCTTCTTTGCTTAATATTTATTTCTCAATGTCATTGCCCAGCAAATAAATGGTGAAGTGTAGTTCTATAAATAGCATGATTGTTGGCAGATGAAAAAAATAGCTGTGTTTCCTGACACTGCAAATTTCACACTGTTTTAATTACCACAAACGTTCACTCCTATCTCAGAGAACTGAGCAGGAAACTGGGAAGAACCAAGCATCCGTAGATGCTGCTGCAATGGGCAGCCTGGGATGTAGAGACCCCAGTGTGGCCAGGGTCTCTATGACATCCTCTCTAGGAGAAAATGTGGGCTCCCGGAGAATCAGCCAGGTGTGATGGAAATTCGTCCTGCTATGTGCAATTGCTGCTTTTCAAAAAGGAGAGACACCTGACTCCCTAAAAGAAACTTGAAGACACAAAAAAATAAAAGCACAAAGGGTTGGGATTTTGCTCTTCAGGCAAACACCTACACACTTTCACAGTTCACAATTTAGACAGTGTTAGAAAAATAACAAGGATAAGGTTACCTTAAGATATTTTCTGAATGCTAGACTTTCTGTCTCCCTCTACGGAGTATTAAGGCCTTTTCTCTCAAGTGACCAAAATCTCTTTCTGCTTCCTTGACAATCACCTGTCTTCCTTCCCACTTTTCCCACTCTGCCCATTCCCTGGAGCCATCTCTCTTCTCTTTCCTGAACCCTGGAATCTTTCTGGCTCTCCTGAAATCCCACTTCCACATGAGAATGGTGTGAAAACGTATTTACTCCAGCACTAAAGATCCTATTCTTGGTCCCCTGGCAGATTTTAAATTTGGGGCTAGAAATCTCTGGCTCAAGTCCAGAAATCTTTACAATACTTTGAAGTAATGGAAAAAGCATGCATGGGCACAGGCACAGATAATTTGCTCCAACCTCCTATACACTTTTTCCCGTGTGAGGATAAATCTCATTGGATTTAGACCCAATCAAATTGGAAATGACAGTAGCTTATGATTATTCAGAGAAGTTTCAAAGCTTACGTAGGTGGTAGAGAAGGGAAAATCTTCACTTTCCATAATGATAAAGATGTAAGTTTTTACAAAGGGTAGGAGGTGGGCCTCCAAGGTTTAGAAAGGATGAGTTTTGCAAGGAGCATTTGGTAAGGACCTAAGGACCCAGCCAGGGCAGCAGCTCCACAGATAGAGAGGAAGCAGCCCTTCTCACCTAGCAAGAATAGGCATTTGATGAATATTCATTGATTAAACAAATGAATGCCCAGACTACACAAATGCCACAAAAGGGTGCAGTGTAGATTTAAAACAACATTACTCAAAGTTTTAATTGAAAGTAAGCTTAATAAAAGTCACCAATCACCAATGTGATACAACAGTCAAGGCCCCTACCACGATAGCATGCTTCAGGACCAGAGAAATGCCATCTATACTGAAGTTCTCTGGGTCCTACTCAGCTCTGTGCTCATCAATAAGTTTAAGTATCATGATTAACGTGGTGTAGAAGACATGTTCTCAGAGGTCCAGGAGGTCAACTCTAAGACTGCATCAGTGGAAGTTGCAGCTGCACAGATGTCAGCTTGATATAAAGAATTGCATATGGAAGCTGAACAGTCACAATGTGGACTGTTCTGGTTATCAATTTATCGTCTCTTAGTTCCAAATACTCATTTTTTGCCTGCTTTGTGAAAATGCAGCTGAACCCTTTAAGTATTTATCTTTTGTTAAAGGAAATGGAGGCTAAGTTTTACGATTAAAGAGCTGTGGAGAGAGGTTGTAGGAGAAAAGTCTTTTGTTTCCTGATCCCTGTGTGCTTGCTCAGTAGGTCCGTGCCATGCACGCAGCTTCCCCAGGACCATCTCCTGCCTCCAGGGTGGCTTTCATAGCAGCAGGCTCCTATGGCATGCAAAGCTTTTGCAGTGCATGGAGACCAGCAGCACCCAGGGCTAGCACCCCCGGTACTCCCAGTCTCAGATGTGTTTATAGCACATTGTCTCTCATGAAACACTTCCCCTTGAGCAGCTTCCCCTGGCACCCAAAAGGGCAGGTTTCTAGCAAGTTTTGCTGGTGTGGCAGCACAATGGCTTCCCCTCTGTCTTGTGAACGCTGGCCTCTCCAATAAGGTCTGGATCTCAGTCCTGAGGAACCTCTATCTTGGGTGCTGTACCTTAGGTGTAGTGACTCCTCTTTCTGTTTGCTATTCCTATATTCTCTGATGCTCCCTTTACTTCTGACTAGCCAGTCCCTCATCATAGTTGATAAGTTCTTATTTTAGATATTCCCTGTTTAAATTGCTGTGTGATTTTCCTCTACTGATTGGACCCTGACTGATACACCCAGCTACTGCACTGGGTACTGAGGAATGAATAGAATTTGGATAAGCAAAGAGGAAGGAGAATGGGAGATTTCAGCTAGAACAAGAGCATTGAAATTCATGTTTTTCATATTTACATTACTTTCTAAGGATGAAAGATGATCATTAAATATTCTGAATCTGATTATAAATTCCTTGAGGCAAAAGTTACATCTGATTTTTCCACAAGGCATATAATATTGGAATGCTTGATGAAAGATCAAAATCTTGTGGTCACTGGCTGGTCAATCAATTTAACCATAACTGAGACCTGAGGAGAAAAACTTCATTGCAGCACTTTGGAGAGAATAATAAATTAATAATAAAATAATGATAATAATGTTAGAAAAAATATTGAGTGAATATCATGTGCCAGGTTTTATATTACTGAGTGCATACGTAAGGAACTGCAAAACATCTATAAGGTAAATATTACTATTATACCTGAAGCACTGAAAAGTTGGGCAGCTTGTCTATGTTCACAAAACTAATAAGTGGCCAAGGCAGGTTTTAAACCAAAGCCGCCTGGTTCCAGAGCCACTAGGCTCACTACACAATACAACTTCCCAACTATGACCCACTCCTAGGTCACCACACAATACTATCTCCCAACTATGCTTAGTGTTGTGGTTATAACCCCACAGCAATAAAGATCTTTTCTTTCAAATTCTAGGAAAGCAGAAGATGGTGATCTTTGTACATTAATGTACAGTCCTTTTCCCTGATGCTTTCCACTGAGATTTTTAAAAAGGAATAATTTCAGAATGCTCCTGTTTCAAATATTGGGTGTGGGTACTGACATGCTCTGTATATTCATGGATGTGCCTTCTTATAAAAAGTTATATGTCCCTGGGCTCCTACCCTCCAGGGTGTTTACTCTTTAGTCCCATTTTTAAGGGATTGTAGCTGTGAATGTTTGGGGTCCATTAAAGAGATTTAGAGAGCAGAAGGCAGAGCTCATGTTTGGAGCAAAAGTTCCTATAAACATTAGATCCCCTGAAATGGCCTGTTCTCATTACCTTCAAGATCTGCTCTGATTTCCTTGCCATGTGATGAAGTCATTGTAAATATGCACTGGCTCACACCCAAGTTTTTCATCTCCACATTTTCTTTCTTTCTTTTTTTTTTTTTTTTTTTTTTTTAGACATGATGTGCTTTTAACCCAGAAGATTTGGAATCTAGGGCCCTTCTTCTACCTGGATAGGAATGCTACCTAGGATCCCACCTGGGTTACTGACACTTTATGATTGCTTTGACCTATAAAATTACTGATGATATTGCTTCTTCTACCTGGAAGGTTTCTTTTCTCCCCTCCATCTCATCTGGCATGATCACACTCAAATAAGATGTTCTTTATGAGGACTTTCCCAGACCCTCAGAAGAATCAGAGTTCTCTGCTGTGCTCTAGAACACTTGGCTGTCATCTCTCTATTACATGTCCTTAGGTTGCGCTGGAACTGAAACATGCCTGCCTCCCCTTCAGACCAGAAGCTCTTAGAAGGTGTAAGACTATCTCATATCCCTATCTGCTTTGCAATGGCCTGACATTATGAGTAGGACTAAGTAGGTGCTCAATAAATATTTATTACTTTAATAAATAGATGAATAAGGAAATTAATTGGGGCCTTTTACAACACATACAAAATGTGTGGACCTGGGCAAACTATGTCACTTACTTTAACCTTAGTTTAATCATCTTTAAAATGAGCCAATGTGATCAGATGATGTCAAAATTCCCTTCAAATTCTGTCATCTTATGGGCATGTAATTCAGTAAGCATTTTTATATGTTGCCTCTGAGTTTGACTAAGAAACTTTCGTATACATCCAAAGCTTCTTCATTATTCCAAATGTTATGTACAACCTCAACTCCAAATATCTCAGGTGGAGGAGTTCTGTTTATCTCCACTTCAAAAGACTAATGGGTTCAAATGCTAATGACATTCCTCCAACTATGGGCAAAAAGTGTCAACCATATGGTGTAAGAGAAAAGTCGCATTAACCATTTAAGCATCCTTTCGATCATCCAGCTTCATTAGCCATAGCTTTGGAAGTTTTAACAGCAATGTATAAATTTGAGACCAGGTGAAATTAGCTTATTTGATACTGTTATAAAACACCTCCAACGAGTCTTCTTCTCCACTCTCATTGAGAAATGCAGTGAGGGACCAATTGCTCTTTTGTTGTTCTTAACTAAGTTTTTGGTGTGGAGAGCTTTAACCTACAAAATCTAACTAAATCCCCCTCTTTTTTTGGTCTGATCTGAGCCTAAGAGGACAGAGAAAAGAAGAAGGTCTTGAGACATCTGTACACAAATCCAAATGACAATTCTGTGAGGAAATAAAACTGGCAAGGAGGCTGTATTCTCAGGGACTTCTGTATGTTGTCATACCTAGAGCAGGCGGCCCAGACCTCCTTAAGTCCTAAGACCTTGAGCACAATTGAAATTACATCTCTGAAGATTCTTTCTCTCTTTCCTTCTTCCTTCCTTTCCCTTCCTTCCTTCCTTCCTTCCTTCCTTCCTTCCTTCCTTCCTTCCTTCCTTCCTTTCCTTTCCTTTCCTTTCCTTTCCTTTCCTTTCCTTTCCTTCCCTTTCCTTTTCTTTTCTTTTCTTTTCTTTTCTTTTCTTTTCTTTTCTTTTCTTTTCTTTTCTTTTCTTTTCTTTTCTTTTCCTTTCTTTCTTCTTTTCTATCTTTTGAGACAGTCTCACTCTGTCTCCCAGGCTGGAGTGCAGTGGTGCAATCTCAGTTCGCTGCAACCTTCGCCTCTTGGGTTCAAGAAATTCTTGTGTCTCAGCCTCCTGAGTAGCAGGAATTACAGGTGCACACCACCACGCCCAGCTAATTTTTGTATTTTTAGTAGAGATGGAGTTTTGCCATGTTGGCCAGGCTGGTTTCGAACTCCTGACCTCAAGTGATCCCCCCACCTCTGCCTCCCAAAGTGCTGGGATTACAGGTGTGGGCCACCGTGCCCAGTCTACGATTTTGTATCTATGAGAGAAGATCACCAATTTGGTTCCTTTGTCAATTTTGACCTCATGTAACTATGAAATCATTATTTTCCGGGAAGGACAGTCTTTCTTTGTGTTTGATTAAGAAGCTAAATGAACAGTTTGTATTACAATCCCATCACCTAGGAGGGGATGCTCTGCTCTTGAATTAGAAGCTGGGTAACAAACAGCCTCTTAAGTCTTCCTTCCAGATGCCAGGCATTGCACAACTACAAATTATTGGCTGACCGATGCCAAGGGAGACAATGCCCCCAACTGGCCACACAAAAAAAGCAAAATGAAAATAATGATGAAGAAATTAGAGTTTACTTACTGACTTCCCTTTGTAGGTGAAGAAACAGGCTCAGAGAAATGAAGTAGCCTGCCCAAAGTTCCAAAACACTAGTAAGTTTAATTCTAAAGCATGTAATTTTCTGTGTATGTGTATATATAACAGATTACATTTAAAACATACAAAGTCCTAGACATTTGTCTGTTCATATTCATTCATTTCACAAAAGAAAAAAAAAAAAAAAAGAACACTGAGGTGACGCACAGAGTGCTCAAAGGCATACATCATACAGAAAGGTTTAGAACTTGAGTCTGTTTAACTTCAGCACATTGGTTGGTGTGGAGGACCACACTGTGCAAGGAAGGCTTGCACAGCTGTGGAAAGAGCACATGACGAGGCTCCCATCAAACCCTGGCCTTGACACTATCAGCTATTTGACCAGTGTATTATCTAAATTTTACCAATGAGAAAAAGCAGGCTAAGATAATAATCACATTGTTGCATTTCATGAATAGTAAGCCAAGACGATGTGTGTATTTCCAACGTATCAGACGCTCAATAAAGGTCATGTCCCTCCCTCCTTGAGCAGGACCATTTAATATTTTAATATTATTTTTATCATTTCAAAACTAACTCATGCACATGATAAAAATTTCAAAAAGATGCAGAGAGTTAATGAAAAAAAAAAAAGGTATTCTCTTCCTAATGCCCTTCCCCAGGGGTAATCATTTTTAACCTTTTCTGATTTCTATTATTCTCATCATTAGTTCCAAAATTCTAAATATTATTATTGTGGTTTTATTCATTTATTCATTCACTTAGTTACTTTAAACAATATACTTCAACTTTCAGTTTTTATTCTGTCAAGTTTTGGCAATTTCTTCTCTCATGTGATAGAATGAGAAAATTATCACCCACCGTCTCTTATTCATGTAACACTTTCACAGTCAAATATGGGAGCTCTACAATTACTTTTACATTGTCCAGGTTCACAACGTAATTACATTTTATCACCTACTATAATGAAATGTTTTTTTTGTGTGTCTATAGGTTGATCTGTATATGGAAACCAATAAGCAATTTGTAAAATATTTGATCATATCAATATTAGTAAGTGCTAGACCAAGTATGGTATCTTGACCAAGATGGAAAGAAAATAGAATTATTGTCACTAATACTTTAATGTTAAAAGATAATGATCCAAGCAATATGTTCCGAGTGATTTTTTGTTCTTTCCTTTAATACTTTGAAGCATCACACATTTTAGTTTGCTTTATGCTTGATTCTTAAACTTACAATATAGTTTTATATTGATCTTACTGTGTCTAGTTTCTTTTTTCTTGATTATCAAAGAAACATATCCCTTATTTACAATATCTATAATAATATCTATATTTTACATTAATCATATGAATTATCTTGCTGTCCTATTTGGACGGATTGCTTTCCCAGCTGCTGCATTGTTGTCTGATTGAGATTAAATAAAAATCAATCCTGGACTTGTTTCTCGAATCTCATGTCTTTCTTTTTAGTGTGTATGTGTTTATGGTTTTGCTGCAATACTCTCAAGTATTTTATCACCAGAAAGAGTGGATAAAAAGTAACTTTCTGAGTTCTTATGTAAATGAAAATGTCTTTATTCCACAATGTTTTAGGATTTCTCCGGTTGTTTCTCATGTTGCTGATGAGAAGTAGGTTGTGAAACTGATCACTTTTTGGCTTAATTTTTTGTTTTTTCTTTTTGTTTAATTCTCTCTGTCTCTCTCTTTCTCTCTCTCTCTCTCTCCTTCTCTCTCTCTCTTTCTCGGCACCTAAGCTTGTCTTTTTTGTTCTTAACATGCTGAACTTTTACAAGGATGCATACATGAGAATGTGGATCATGTGCCATTCCTTCTGCTTGAGCTTCAGTGGACCTTGCAACCTAAAGAATGCTAGTCTTTGACTCTGAAAATATTTGTTCTTTTATTTATTTGATAAATTTCTCTTTTATTTTCTGTTCTTCTTTTCTGAAACATCTATTAGCTGTATTGTGGTTACCCTGAATTGGTCTTATATTTTACTTTTTCTCTTTCATTTACCTATTTTTGATGTTTGTTCTACTTTTTGTGAGAAATTCCTGATTTTTATCTTTCATACTTTTTAGATTTTTTGACCAATCATGATTTTGAAATAAATTTCAAATACATTTTTTCTTATTGAGCAAGTGTTCTTTTTTAGTGATTCTCATTTTCGCAAAAATTTTGATGTTATTTAAAATTTATCTAACAATAATCATACTTTTACATTCTCGTTTGCTCTCTGGATTAACTTTATTTCCTCTTCAAGAGATGAGTAATTTTCATTTCTTATCTTGCTTACCACCACCATCTAGGTGTAGAGCAAATCTTAGGTGCCCATTCATAGTTATGAATGAAAAATTCCTTCATTAAAACAGATAGCTGCCATGGGTTTCTTTCAATGTTCTGCAGGTTTGTTTGCCCGGCAAGTCCTTCTCCTGAAGGGGGCAACTGATTGTGAACTATGTGTGAGTGTATGTGTGCGCATGTTGACTGGCAAGTATTAGATTGAACTTCGGGAGCCGACTGCCCTGCCTGCACCTTCCCACCTCCCACCAGCCTGTCAAATAAGAGTTTTACTCTGAGGGCATCTCTAACACTTGGCCCCCAAGACTACTCACGGCACCTGTTCTATTTCTATAGCATGTGGTAGGGAGTGCTCTGCCCAGAGGCAAGTCACACAGGTTGCTCTGTATAGGTTGAGTAGTTCAGATGGTCCACAAAGAGCCTTTTGATTAAATAACGTAGATAAGATTCCTTCATTCTTGGCCTTTCTTATCCACCAACTTCAAGTTTTGAACCTGTTTAGGGATCTGTTAATTAAAGCAGCGCCCGCCTCTCACACAGCCTTCTCCTCTCTGTTTTGGTTATCTACTTTCTTATGGATTAGCCACTTACTTGAATTAATCTGTTTTTCAACTTCCAGAAGTTACTTAAATTTCCCAGTATTTTGGTGTGCCTACTTTGTTTTTCTACATTATTGTTTTATGCCCTGGTGTTTATTTTTCTGTATTCCAACAGAAATTGAGAAGAAATTGCAGGTCAATATGCATGTTCAGGTCTCCATTATGAACAAGAAACACCCAATCATTTTTTTAAATACTGTAAACTTTTGAAGAGATTATATAAAATCTTTGACATTTTTTTTTCATAGTTCTCTGTCTTAGTCTGCTTAGACTGTCATAGCAAAATACCACAGACTGGGTGCCTTAAACAACATAAATTTATTTCTCAAAGTGTGGAGGAAAGTCCAAGATCAAGGTACCAGGCAATTTGGTTCCTGGTAAAGGCCTCTTCCTTTCCTGGCTTACGGAAGACTGCCTTCTCATTGTGTACTCACGTGAGAGGGGTGGGGGAGAGGCAGAGTGGGAGAGAGAAAGAGGAAGAGAAAGATACCCTCCTGTAACTCCAGAGCCCCACCCTTAGGACCTAGTTAACCTTAATTACCTCCTAAAGACCCTATCTGCAGACATAGTCACTTTGGGGCCTAGGCTTTTAACATAAGAATTTTGAGGGGACATAATTCTGTCCATAGCACCTCTAATCATTTTATTATGAGGAAAGAACATTTTAAAATACAGGTTATAAAAACTATGGAAACCCCAGAAAACAACTTCCTGTTGACAATATCATCCTGGACATAAGAATGGGCAAAGATTTCATGTCAAAGACACCAAAAGCAATCACAACAAAAGCAAAAATTGGCAATGGGATCCAATTAAACTTAAGAGCTTCTGCATGATGAAAGAAACCATTAACAGAGTAAACAGATAACCTACAGAATGGGAGAAAATATTTGCAAACTATGCATCTGACAAAGGTCTAATATCCAGCATCTATAACAAACTTAAACAAATTTACAAGAGAAAAACAAACAGCCCCATCAAGAAATGGGCAAAGGACATGAACTGACACTTCTCAAAAGAAGATACACATGTGGCCAACAAGCATATGATAAAAACCTCAATATCACTGATCATTAGAGAAATGCAAATCAAAACCACAGTGAGATACCATCTCACACCAGTCAAAATGACTATTATTAAAAAATAAAAAAATAACAGACACTGGTGAGGTTGCAGAGAAAAGGGAACACTTAGACACTGTTGGTGGGAGTGTAAATTAGTTTAACCATTGTAGAAAGCAGTATGGCAATTCCTCAAAGACCAGAAATACCATTCAACCCCGCAATCCCATTACTGGATGTATACCTAGAGAAATGTAAACTACTCTATCATAAAGACACATGGGCACACGTGTTCATTGCAGCACTATTCACAATAACAAAGACATAGAGTCAACCCAAATGCCCATCAGTGACAGATTGAATAAAGAAAATGTGGTACATGTACACCATGGAATACTATGCAGGCATGAAAAATAACAAGTTCATGTCTTTTGTGGGAACATGCATGGAGCTGGGGGCCATTATCCTTAGGAAACTAATACAGGAACAGAAAACCAAATACCACATGTTCTCATAAGTGGGAGCTAAATGATAAGAACTTATGAACATACAGAAGGAAACAACAGACACTGGGATCTATTTGAAGGGGGAGGGTGGGAGGAAGGAGAGAAGCAGAAGAGATAACTATTAGGCACTGGGCTTACTACCTGGTGATAAAATAATCTGTACAATAAACCTCTGTGGCACGTGTTTATATATGTAACAAACCTTCACATGTACCCCCAAACCTAAAATAAAAATTTAAAAAATACAGCTTATTTTGGGAGGCCAAGACGGGCAGATCACGAGGTCAGGAGATCGAGACCATCCTGGCTAACACGGTGAAACCCTGTCTCTACTGAAAAAACTAGCTGGGGAAGGTGGCGGGCGCCTGTAGTCCCAGCTACTCGGGGGGCTGAGGCAGGAGAATGGCTTGAACCCGGGAGGTGGAGCTTGCAGTGAGCCGAGATCCGGCCACTGCACCTCCAGCCTGGGCAACAGAGCAAGACTCCGTCTCAAAAAAAAAAAAAACAAAACAAAAAACAAACAAAAAAAACCAGATACAGCTTATAGTATTTAATCCCAGAGAAATATGACACTTGGATAAGAGTTGAACTGTAGTACCAAAATCATTTCTGAGTCCAAACTACTGAGATCAATTTAAACCTTGGATTTTTAAAAATAAAAAATTAAGACCTAGAAGACAAAGAACCCAGCACAGGTAAGTACAGATGGAAATCAGTCACACATACATGTACACACACATGCACACAGCAATTCACTAGTGTGTGCACACACTCACTCTCTTCTCTTCCAATGGGTAACATGAACCTCTAAATCATTGCCTGCAACTTCAAACCCATTTCTGGGGCCGCATATATTTTCAGTAAGACTTTGCTGGACCCTATTGGCAAAAGCACATGGCAATGAAAATGTCATTGACAATCTTTTGATCTGTTCTTACAAAATAGAAAATTCAGATTAAGGGAAGATTATGCCAAGGGGAAAGATATTAGGGTGGGAAGAGCTTTTTGACGACGGCTTGTTCAGTTTGTCCACTGACACATACTTTCTATTGACAATATCCTGCCTAATGGTTTTTTCTTGATTATCTCCAGTAATGAGAAACTCCTAACCTCCAGGGGCAGCACTTTTTTTTTTTTTTTTAACAGCCTGGTTAAAAGGCCTTTAAATCTAACCCTGATCTAACTTGTGTCCTTCCTAGTCATGCACTCTAGCTGTGTCCTGTACAACATATAGCACAAGTCAAAACCATTGTCATAGAGAAGGAGAATTTGATTTTTCATGTTTAATGGGACAGGTAAGAAAGAGATCTTTTTCATGTCAGAGAGTTGTCACTTTCCTACCTAAAAATGCTTACATTTCTCAAGCAGGTCTTTTACAAGATACAAGCTTGTTAAGTGAAAGCTTTAAAAATAATTCCATTACCCACCTTACAAAGACAGAGTGACAGCTGATCATTAGAGAAAGAAAGTCTTCATGGATGATGCACAAGTTGCAAAAGACGTGGTTTCACTCATTATAAAAAGAGACGTACAGTGACATCCCACCAGGAGAAGTGTGTTTGCTGGTGGCCTCCAGCATTTTTATAGCTTCTGTTGATAGACGACATTCACTGCAAATGAGCATCAAACTGTTAAAGAAGGTCTGTGGTCGAAAGAGTTTACGTGTCTTAACCTATCCCCTCTCTGACTGCCTGTAAAGAGACTGCTGGAAGGTTCAGGGGTGTGGACAGCCCATGCTGCCATTCCTGTTGCAAATGCACACCAAAGGCTGTGTGTCCATTTGAGTGTTCCTTGTCTATCCTAGGGGCATGTCATAAATGCAGAATCAAGATCCCCAGATCATAAGGCTGGGAGGTGCTTAGAGTCATCACATCTACTTCCTTTACCATATAGATAGGAAATTAGATGACCAGTCATACAGGAAGTCAGTGACAGAGAAAATACTATAATCTGAGGCTTTGGTTTCCTGGTCCAGAGATGCTTTTCTCTGTCCTTGACTCTCCTATTACAGCTTACAGTTCTTCATGACCTGGCCCCCACCCCCATCTGACCCTCTCCTGACACTCTCTCCTTGATCATTCTGTCCTAGCTACATGGGCATCCTTACTATTCTTGAGATACACCAAGCAATCTCCTACCTCAGGGCCTTTGCACTTCCCGCCTGGCTGCCAGGCACACTCTTCCCTCAAGGCCACATGGACCAATTCTTCACTGTGTCTAGGTCTCTGTCTAGACGTCACCTCCTCAGGAGGCCTTCCCTGATCATTGTATCTAAAATAGAACTTCCTGTCACTTTCTATCTTCTTTCCCTTATTCATTTGTCTTCTCAGCATTTACCAGTGTCCTGACAATATAGTGGAAATCAAAATATTTATGTATGGTATGTGTGTATGCAAGTACCTCTGTTTCCAAGAAATGTCAGTTCCATGATGACAGGAGCCTCGTGAGTTCGTCCATTATTCTATCCCCAGCATCTAGTGGGTTCCAATAATTATTTCTAAAGGCATAATTAAATAACACATTTGGAAGTGTTCACTGCTTTTTACAAGTTTAGATGGCACAATGCGCCACTCCGTACCCAGGAGTTTGGTTCAGAACCTCATCCCACTAAAGACAGTATAGATCCCTTGTCTTTCATCTCCTTTTCCAATTCTTAGTTGCACTCAGATGTGCACTGAGTGTCTATTATCCTGCATTAGTAATTGTTCCAGACTCTGCCTGGCTTACAGATGGTTGCTCTCTCACTGTGTCCTCAAATGAGGGAGGGTGAGGAGGGGAAAGGGGCAGTTAGAATTTAAAGAGACCCATTCTTTGTCTTTTAGCTCAAAGTTCTTGTATAAGAAAAGATAACCACAAGTCATTGTGTACGTTAAGAGGTGGAACACGAACAATGTATTATGGGATGCAAAAACACTGAGGGGAGAAGCCATGGTCTGGGAACTGACCCCTAGTTAACGAGAAAGGAGAGTCAGCCTAGAGAGATCATCCTAGGAGGGGGATAATGGCATTTGACAATGCCAGAAGCATCTGGAGAGACCAGGCTCAGAGGCAGAAGCAACTCAAAAGATGACAGGGAAGGGTGAATGAATCATCAGTGCAGACAGTTACCGATGCCTAGAACACCAGGAGACGCCTTGCTGCTATAGGAGCCGTGACCAAGCACGTTTCCTTCACACTGTATTGTCAACAACTTGCAGATAAGGACTGGGTTCTTTCATATCCAGCCCACAAATGTTTGTTAAACTAGGTGATGAATACACTCAATCAAGTTTGTTAAATTGGGTAGTGAATACAGCCACTGATTTAAAAGGCACGTATTCATAGGAGAATAAGCACAGAGGATTCAGCATCAGGAGATCTAGAATGCTGGTCCCTGGGCTCTGCCACCAGCTGTGTTAGTTCAGGCAAGGCCCATGCTTGATCTGCATCTTCAATTAACCACCAAGTCATCAATAAAGAGGGTAAAAGAAATCAGTTATAAAAGACCTTCCAACTCTGACATCCTAAAACCCCATAAAAAATTCTCTAGGCATGTTTTTTGACACTGGCTAATGTTAATTATTTCAGAAATACCATTGTATTTGCAGGTCTTAAGAAAATTGCTCTCTACCACAGAGATGACCAAGGTCCTTCCAAATAGCTAACATGCCAAAGCACAGTTAGAGGCCATTTATCCACAGGTCCGTTTCCCAGAAACCTGACTCATTTAGAACCTTTTGATCCTGAGCTCATCAAAAGAGTCCCTTGAGTACCCACATTAGCTGTTGAAAGTCCTAGCATTAATGACTATGTGCATTGTTGCTCATGCCCTTTTGCAAAGCCTTATGAAATCTAGATTCTTGTTTTCCATCAATTACTTAAGAATGCTGTTTCTTCCGCTGGAAATTGTATTCCTGTTTGTTCTTCCAGGTGAACTCCTGCATATTTTCAGAGTTTATCTCAAATTTCCTTGGTCCCTGAGCTACAACTACATCTTCCTACTGCCTACAGAGTTTGTTGCTCCGTCTTCTAGGTTGTACCTTCCATATGGCCTTTGCCATCCTGTATTGTGGCTATGCTGTTGAGAGTTTAAGCTTGTTGATGCCTGTGTCATGCTTTATTTACACTATTTCCTGGCATCAAATTGATGTGCAGGGAGTGTTTTCTGGAAACTTCTAGTGATTTGGTTTCCTGGACCTTAGCAAAAGAAACACAGTAGGAAAAGAATGGTTGAAGAAGGCATTCAGGAGAGACAGTTATGTGAGTCCTAAGAAAAATCACAGTTGACATTGCAAGATACTGAGGGAGGAGACAAAGGACTTAAAACCAGATACAGATCTGCATTACTGCTCAGGATGCTAATGGGTGTTTAGAATGACATCTCTGAGTGGTTTTGAAATTACGTAGTTATGTATGGCAGATGGGAATTCAGAATTTCTGGAAATGTCAAATACATTTCAGAAAGATGTCTATTAAAAAGAGCTTACTATACTTGTTTGGTGTTTGACAAGCTCAACTTCAGTTATCTGGAAAAGCCCAAGGTGCCAGATGAATGAGACATTACCTCAAATTATAAACTGACAAGATTTGATTAAATGCTATCATACGCCCAGCACTGTGTAACATGTACTGTGACAAATGAAAGGCTGGACTTTCAAGGGAGTGAAGAGGCAAAGCTGGCACAGCAAAAATGATCAGAGTACAAGTTAGCACCCAATGGACTGGCACAGAGCAGTGAGTGACAGGCCATTAGCAGAGGGAGGAGAGATCAAGCTAGGCTAAAAGAGATAGGGGAGGGAGGCTTCCTGCAAGAGGTGGTACCTGGGTGAACTCTTGCAGACTAGGAAGGTCAAGATTAGTAAAGGTAAGGGAAGAGAAGATTCTCCAACTGCTGGGGGCCACTCAAGCAAAGGCTGTGAGGTGAGACTGGCAAGAGTAAGTGATATCAGCAGTTCAGTAGAGTACCAAGTAGGATAACATATTGCATAGTATGTTGGATTTGGGGACTATTGACAGTTAGGCAGAAGTACCTGGATCTAGATGTAGAAGGCAAGAAAGAGAAATAAATGAGCTAAGAAGTGAGTAGGGCAATTATCTAGTCTAGTTTCCACTAGATGATCATGTCACAAGTAGCCTGGTTGCATGGAATCCATCTACATCTCTTTGTCCCATCAACCAACCACAACCTGAGACTCAGGCAGCAGAGTGTACAGACTGCACGGCACAGATTAACAGGCTCTGGTTTTCCTCTGTAGGATCTTGCTTTGACTATTTCATCTCAGAAAGGTTCAACTAATTTATTTCACAGATGGAGAAACTAAGTGTTAGAGAAGCAAAGTGATGTAGCACTAGTGATGGAGCTGAGACTAGAATCCAGATCTCAATACCCTGACTCCAAGTCCAGGATTATCATTATCTTGTACATGACCTTTCTCCTCTGTATTTGCACATAATCTGTTCCATTAAATATTTCATTTGTAGCTTGTTTTATACCAGCAGGCTATAAAGGCAATAATTACATAAGTATAAGAAGGGTAAAGAGTTTCAGAAAGGGAAGATGGAGCATCCAAGGACCATCAAGATTGGAAAGTTGATACCATCTGTAGGCCTGAAAGCCTAAGAAAAGGAGTGGTTACCCCTGCAATCTGAGAGCTGTAGTGATAGGACAGGGATTGCCCTGGCCAAGAGTAGAGGAACACAGGCATTGTTAAACCTGCAGCCCAGAGGTGGTGAGGGTGGGGGTGGTGGGCGTGAGGCTGCTCATTAATATCCTGACAAACTCAACTGGAACTTGAGGGCAAGGAAGTAAAATAGTGGAGTCCATCCAGATCACTGCCCAGGGCACAGAGCAGGGACGAGAAGGGTACAGAGTCAAACTGGAGGAGCAAATGGAGGTGATTCTCAAAACGGTTCTGTGATGCTCTTGTCCACCATCCTTGCCACCCTCACTCCTTGTTCCTGAGACCATCACAGTCTTCCTTCCCTTTGTCTTCTGCTAGTGCATAAGGGTAGACACAGGAGATGAAAGGCAACTTTCAGAAAACTCATAAAGACTTGCTGACTAAGGGAAAAACCAGAGGGATACAAGTTCAGAATGAATTAATTTCTTCTAGGTCCAAGGACGCAGAAGCAGAGAAAGAATACACTAGACTTTCTTTTATTTAAACTTTTACTTTAAGTTCAGGGATATATGTGCAGGTTGGTTACATCAGTAAATTTGTGTCATGGGGGTTCGTTGTACAGATTATTTCATCACCCAGGTATTAAGCCTAGTACCCATTAGTACTTTTTCCTGATCTCTCCTCCCACCCTCCACCCTCCAATAGGCCCCATTGTGTGCTGTTCCTCTCTATGTGTCCATGCGTTCTCATTATTTAACTGTCACTTATAAGCAAGAACAGGTGGTATTTGGTTTTCTGTTCCTGCGTTAGTTTTCTAAGGATAATGGCCTCCAGTTCTGTCTACATCCCTGCAAAGGACATGATCTTGTTCTTTTTCATGGATGCGTAGTATTCTGTGGTATATATTACCACATTTTCTTTATCCAGTTTGTTATTGATGGGCATTTAGGTTGATTCCATGTGTTTGCTACTGTGATAGTGCTGCACTGAACATATGCGTGCATGTGTCTTTAT
This sequence comes from Chlorocebus sabaeus, assembly GCF_047675955.1. Lineage (NCBI taxonomy): Eukaryota > Metazoa > Chordata > Mammalia > Primates > Cercopithecidae > Chlorocebus > Chlorocebus sabaeus. Next base: position 16,270,982 of record NC_132917.1, read on the forward strand.
AATGAAATGATTTATATTCCGTTGTGTATATGCCCAATAATGAGGTTGCTAGGTCAAACGGTATTTCTGTCTTTAGGTCTTTGAGGAATCGCCACACTGTCTTCCACAATGGTTGAACTAATTTACACTCCCAACCAGTGTGTAAGCATTCTTTTTTCTCCATAACCTCTCCAGAATCAAGAATACACTAGACTTTCTGGATTAGGCCATGATATGTTAAAATGCCAGAAAAGGCCTGAATAAGGAAGCTACCTTCCTGGGTGAATAAACAAATAAATAATGCAAAAACAGTGATGACAATGATTCATGAGGACTCAATTCCCCTGAGCAGAACTCCAGGGGCCACTGCACTGGGACAGAAGGTTGATGTCCTCTTCTGCCGTCCCCACCTTCACAGTCCTCAGGACACCAAACTTCCCACTGCCTGTATTTCCAAAGTTGATCATGCCCACATTCAGCCCATACTGCGGGGAACAGTTTCTCCCTCCCCATTGGATGGAGGATCCTGGAGGAGTCCAGGATCTGCTCAGAAGACTAGGAGCTAAGTGAATGCTGATTAAATGGCTCCAGTACCCCTTGACTGATGATGTAATCTGGTTTGTAAAATTTCTGGTAGCTGCCTTCAATAACATTGCAAAACAGAAATGGGCCATTAAACGAGAGTTTGACCACCAGTTCACCTAGTTTGAATACAACACAAATTCCTTGAGCTCACAGGTTTTTATTCCTTTCTAAAAACCTCCTGGTGGCCCAGAAACCTCCCTCTGACCTGCAGAGTGCAAGGCAGGGATCTCCTCTCATACATTATAGAAAGCCTCTCACTGGGTCTTTGGGAGACAGTCACTCAAGTGACCTGAGTTTGAAGCTGGCAAAAGTATGCCACAAACAGCATGTACCCATGTGTTTTATACCAAAGACCATGGTCTGTTGATTGTTGTAGAGCCTTGAGTTCAAGTGTTGACCTCCTCTCTATGGCTAAGTTGTGTCTACCCACTGCTTGTCAGTAACAGTGTTAGTGACAGTCCCTTTTGCTTGTGTCAGCCAGCCTTAGGGAACTGGGTCTTTCATGCCCACACTGAGCCCTGTGCTTGGAGTACAACAGGGAGATGAGAAGTCCTTATTGAAGCAAACTGAAGGCCAAACAGAGGCACCCCTGCCCATGCAAAGTGCTCTACTCTTCTCAGCATTTTCCACAGAAAACACACTCTTGTTGAATGTCTCTTTGATTATCAGCTTTCACACAAGTGTGTCTCCAAATGCTGTGTTCTTCTAAGGCAAGAATTTTGAGCTCTCCAATTTCAACCTTGGAATTCTACTTTCTTTCATCTTCCTTTCTCTCCTACTATATTGGCAAATCTTGTCACTTGTATTTTTGAATCATGTATCCAAACCGATCATTCCTTACACCATCCTACCCCACTATCCTGTACTCATCTCCACTTCTCGCCTGAGTTTTTGCAACAATCCCCAAATTCCTGACTCTGCTTTCACCCCTGTCCTGGCTCCATGTGGAGTCAGGTGGTCCTTTTAGAATACCAGGCACACCCTGTTTCTCCTCCTTCTAGTGACTTCCCATCTTACTGGGAGCAAAATGCGTCCTTGTCAACACCTACAGGATTCACTATGATCTGGCTTTGGTCTCCTTCCATTCTCCTCCCTGCTTAGACTCCAGGGCCTTTGTCCTTGCTGCTTCTTCTGCCTGGAATTCTTTTCTCCAAAATACCTACATAATTTGTTTCTGTTTTTCTTTCTAATTGTGCTAAAATGTCACCTCATCAGACAGGGTTCCTCTGAGCATCCTATGCAAAATAAAACCTCCACGAAACTCTGCATGCCTCTCTTACTGATTCATTTTTCTTCCTGGCACTTATCACCAGCTAATACTTGATACATTTATTTATTTGTATGTCTGTTTACTGTCCTTCCTTTATTGACTCTCACCAGCTTCTAAAATATTGGTTTTTTAAGTGCCGAGGTTCTTATTTTATTGCCGTATTGCCAGTGCTGAAAACAGTGACTGGCTCACGAAAAACTCAACAAATATTTTTCAAATGAATGAATGAATTGTGAAGCTATAGAAAGTTTCAGAAGGCATATGAAATTATATCCTAAGTTGTGACACATTTTTCTAAATGATTTCTAAAATGATAAGCAGTTTTTTCAAAGGGTCCTTGACTGATAATTTTAAGGAACTGAAGAGGGCCTGAGTAAACATCAGGAGTCTTGTGATCACATCTTGGCTATGGAGCTTCACCTACGTGAGGTTCAGTTTCTCTCATCCACAAAGTGGGCATGCAATGGCTATTTCAGCTCTATTACATTTGCAAGGGCCAAAGTTGCTGAAGCCTCCCCTATGCATATGATTGTGGTCATGTAATGACCAAGATGTCCATCCTTCCAGTCTCAAGAAACTTACAGTTCAGTTAAACAATGTAAGGGAGGGTGGTGATAAATTTTACCAACTGTGAGATGCTAATGAGAGCCACTATAGATATTCTTGCTCAAGGCCACACAACTACAAAGAGAGTTTCCATAAAGGAATCTTCTTGCCCATTCCTATCTCACCCCTCCATATTCTAGTGCACATTTTCAGGGTACCAAATAGTGAGTAAGACTGCATTTGCCACTGTTGCCTGGCATTTAGCCGAACCTCTGTGAAGAGTGTTTATATGCTGAGAACACACATGACATCTTTCCTGCAACCTTATGGGGCTGCAATCGTAATTAAATGAGATAAAGCCTGTATAGCGCTTAGTATAGTACCAGAAATGCAATTATTGTTAGCACATACCTGCTAAACTTTTGCTAATGCTGAAGATAATGTTTAAGTGATAACAGAAAGAACTTGAAAGGATAGAAGAAAAGCAAAAGAGGAGGAGAATTGAAAATACATATTTTCATTGTTTCATCTATAATGCTATATCTTCTTTGTGTATTGTATCAATCAGGCATTCACCAAACACCTTTGGAAATCATAGAGATGATGTGTAAGACACAGATCCTGACCTTGAGCTCTGCCTTACGAAGAGTAATTCAGATGTTCGTATAAGATAGATGAGAACCATGGGTTGGGCTAAAGGCAGAAACTTGGCATGCATTGTCTGTAGTAGTTGAGGTGAGAAATTGGGATCAAAGGAGGACAATCACCGGAAGAATGGTGAAAGAAAAAACATAGGGATGTTTTGAAGAAAAAAACTATAGGGGTTTGGTGACAAATTTTCATTATTTAATAACTTCACTTATTTAGCTTCTTTTCCTGAGTGTTTTCCTCTAGGCTCTTCTATATCCACTGGAAATATAAGGATATAGGCACCATGAAAAGAAACATTTGTTTTGTTGCTCCCAGGAGCCAGCCAGAGTATTAGCAAGTCTATATATATCATTGTATTTAATATTCAGAAGACCCCTGTAATAAGTATTGTCATTCTCATCTCTAGTTATGGAGACTGGAGCTCAGAGGCAAAGGGTAAACAGCTTGCTCAAGCCACACAGCTAGGCTGAGCTGTGGCTAAAACTCCAAGTTTGTGGATTCTAAGCCTTTGCTCTTTCTACTGCATCAGGGATGACTAGGGCATGGTTTATATCACTGAGGGCGTTGGAGTCTAGTGAGCTGCAGGTGGGGACAGACTTCACGGAAGGTTGTAACACTCAGAGCACACTCAGAGTTTCTGGAAATGGAAGGAAGAGGAGAAGGAGGAGGAAAATCTCAAGGTGTTTAAAGAGTTGATTCTGAATAATTTTCTTGCTACCAACTCTGTGAAAAGGCATGGAGGCCATTTGGGAAGTGTTCTGAGGGTCTGGGTTTTCTCATCTGCCAGGATTATTGGACTAAGTGTTCCCCAAAGTCCTTTCCATCTTGAATCCAGAGGAAACACATGGGGAAAATGAATTCCAGTGGGCTGATTCACAATGAGAAATAAATAGGGAGAGATTCAGCTGGTCTTTTTGGCCTTTTTTTCTTTTTCTCATTAGGTGTTTCTTCCATTGCTTTCCTGTTCATCTCTAAAGTACAAGACACAGAATCAAAAGGTTGAAGTCCTAGAAGGATGTCTATGGGGAATTTCCGGGGAAACCAGATGGGAATTTGGAACAAGGCCTTCTTCTTTGGGTCGCATGACATCATTCACATTTCCCTAGAGCTTGAGGAATAGGATACCCCATTACTGAGACAGAGAGAGGCACCCTCATAGAAGACAGAATGCTCACGTGTGTAAGTCTATTTGTGCTGCTGTAACAAAATACCAGCCACTGGGTAATTTATAAACAACAAAAATTTATTTCTCACAGCTCTGGATTCTGGGAAGTCCAAATCAAGGCTCCAGCAGGTGTCTGGAGAAGGTTCGTTTCTCATAGATGGTGCCATCTAGGTGTCCTCACATGGTGGAAGGGATGGGAGATCAAAAAGTGCCTAAGAAAGCTCCCTCCATCCCTTTTATAAGGCATTCATTTTATTCAGGAGGGTAGAGCTCTCACGGCTTAATTACCTCCCAAAGGACATACCTGTTAATGCTACTACATTGAGGATTAGGTTTCAAGATAAATTTTGGAGGGGACACAAACATTCAGACCATGGCACCATGGACAAATGCTGGCAGCCTGGCCCTCTGCTCTCACACTGGGAATGAGAATGAACGAGCTAGGAGATGGCGTTGGGGGTGGAGTTGGGTGTGAAGAAGCACGCGCAGCTGACACTCTGTGCCTTTCAGCCAGCACTCAATGTTGGTGAATGGGGAAGCTGAGTGCCCCGCCATAGCCAGAGGCTGAGCTGTTATACACGTCTGGGCAAAAGCAAAATTGGGACATAGAATGGACTTCTGTGGAAGCATGATTTTCAAAGAGTTCAGTGCCTACACTGATGGTTTGTTTCTGTTGGCACAGATGAGGTCTGGTCAGTTGAAACTGAACATCTCCATCAACTCCCTTTCCTCCTATCTGCTTTCTTGGTCTCTCTTTTTCCTTATACTTTATTGAACAGTATCAAGAAATAGTACTGCTTTGACCCAGTTTCCAGTGAAAATAACATTAGACTCTTGGCAGTGGTGTGCTAACAGCCAGTTCCCAAGTTGATTGTTAATTTTTTAGAAATTTTCTGAGCTGGTTGTTAAACACAGCCATTACGAAAAATTGAATTATATAACTTATAATGCAATAATAGTGAAATCAACCATAACAAATACTCAAAATCACCACTTTCTAATTATTTTACAACTGTTTGCTATTATTCAATCATAAACTGCAGATGAAATTTAAAAGATAAATGCACACCATGATATAGTATTTTCACCATCCAGATACAGTGATATAAGTAACCTCATGTTCAGTGAAGTGACCTTGGTAGCTTTAACTTGTCATTGTTGGAAGTATTTACTCCATGAAAATAAGCAAACCTTACAAATCAGGGCTCAATTTATTGATTTGTTAGTTGTATATATGTAAAAGAGTGATGGATAAAATCTTAATAAAGGCACTTAAAAGTGTGTTACATCTTTATCAGTTACATTGTGAATAACATAAAACATTTTTGAGAAAATATTGTTTCTCTATTCTAAGACAATTCTCTGGGTCAGCAAAGGAGTTGCTCATGTAATTGAGGAACACATGAGAGTCAAACATATGTCTTCATTATTTCACTTTCATCTTAACTAAAATGAGAATGTCAACTAATATTCATGTGTAAACTGCATGCATTCTCAATAGCCATCACAGATTGGCAACAAATATAAGAGTTTGGCAAAAATCAATGAAAGCAATTGACTTCTATTAGAATAAATTGGTTATATGGAATTTAAAATGAAGAAAATTATTTTGTTTTTATTTTAAAATTATAGTATACCTACTTTACATTAGTAAACTCATACTCAATTTATATATCTATCTATATGCAAGTTATAAAAATATATGCATATATATTTTTCCTGGAAAGCTGGTGGTATATATTTAGCATACCACTGACTTTTGGGGTCACAATTTGCCTAATAGAAAATATGACTTATAATACAGTAATAGTGAAATCAAAAGCAATAAATTATGTACATGGAGGCATGTACATAATGTCACCGTTGGTGACATTGGGTCAAGACAGCTTTGGGCACAGGGTAGATTTGAAGACTGTGTGTCAAGATTCCAAAATGTTGTAAGGTTATTTTAAAGCACTCATTCTTTTCACCAATGCTGTTTTTTTAAAATCACTTCCTAACACACACTTCATTCCTTATCTCCAAACAAAAATTACTGACTACTGCCTTTGGCATTGAGGACTTTCACCTAGCAAGGCAGAAGCATGGCACAAGTTGGCAGTATTGTGCTTAAGCCATACGGTAGAGCTCAGAAAGGAGGGAGCAGGCTGACAGAAGTGCCCTGACTTTCTCACCTGAAAGTTTGGGTGTCTGAGGCATGAGACCTCAGGCCAGGACAAGCAGACAAGTGAACATTTTTAAAGGCTAGGATCCTGGCAGCCCACTTACACCAACCTATTTTACCTCTATGTGGTGCACGTTAAGCACTCCATAAATGCAGAGGCAAGAATGAGTCAAAGTTTAAGACCGATGGAGCAAAAGTTGCCTCTAAGTATTAAGAGCGTGCTCTATGCCTAACAGGGTGCTTGGGGCTTCATGTATATTAACTTTCACCTCAAGTCACCTGCAGGGAGCTTTAAATAGCTCTCTGCAGCCATTATTGTTTTCAACTTTATTTTACAGATAAGTAAACTGAGGGGCAAAGGTGTTAAGTGGCTTTTTTTGTTTTGTTTTTTGACCCAGAGTCTTGCTCTGTCTCCTAGACTGAAGTGCAGTGACCTCAGCTCACTGCAACCTCCGCCTCCTGAGTTCAAGCGATTCTCCTGTCTCAGCCACCTGAGTATCTCAGATTTCAAGTGCCCACCACCATGCCCAGTTAATTTTTTGTATGTTTCGTAGACAGGGGGGTTTTACCATGTAGGCCAGGCTGGTCTCGAACTCCTGATCTCAAGTGATTCCCCCCACCTCAGCCTCCCAAAGTGCTGGGTTACAGGCATGAGCCACCACACTGGGCCTTAAGTAACTTTTAATAACGAACATTTGTGAGGTCCAATTGTTAGCTGTTCTTAGGAACCTCTGTGATCCCGTCTTTTTGCTCCTGTAACACCGTGCAAGAGGTAGTACCTGAGAGCTGGTACCTGAAGAGTGGAGAAGGCATGTGTGCAACCAACGCCCGGAATCTGTATGTGCATTTAAAGGTGAAGACCAGAGTCAGCACAGCTAGAGGCTCTCCTCAAGCATCAGAATGACATAAAGAGCCTCCAGAAAGATGTATTTTCCAGCACGCCTCCCTGTCAGTACAGAAACAAAATGCATTAGCGAGAAGCTCACATGTCCTGAATTTGTTGAGATTGACAAAGGGTGGGGGTGTTCTGAGGCTGCCCAAACAATGTTCTGCAGTGCTGGCTGGAATTCTAGGTGGCTTCCCAGTTTATATATTCAGTGAATTCTTAAGGGACAAGAATAGCAATGAAAATAATAATAGCAAATATTTATGTAGTGTCAACACGTGGCAGGCACTGTTCTAAGTACTTTACAAATATTAAACTGTAATGTTGTCCTCAAAATAACCCTCTAACATAGGTCACTGTGACAAAGGCTGCTGCCTGGTTTTTGTAGTCCGTTGGCGTCTTCTTCCTGGGCTCACAGCCAAGGCTCCCTGTCCCAGCCTAGCCCTGGGTTGAGGGAGAGTGTCATGTGACTTGGTGCTGGCCAATGGAATGGGAGTGGAAGGTACAGGTGCCTCCCTGAAGTGGCAGGCCTTAGAGCTCCCATGAGCTCCCCTCCATACTCCTCTTCCTCAGGACCTCTTTAGAAATCAAGTGTTACAGCTGACAGAACAGCTGCCAGCCTGAGTCCCCTGAATTACGGGAACAGAATCCCCTGCTCATCTAAAACTACCCTGGCCCATTTTAAGACATAAACTTCTTTTATGTTGAGATAATCATGCTTGAATTTTCTTGTTACTACCACCTAGCCCACTCGAGCCAAATTTTATACTACTACTATTATCATCATCCTACAGATAAGCAAACTGAGGCACCGGTAACTTGCCCAAGGTCACACCTAGAACGTGGTGCAGCTGGAATTTATGCAGGCCGTCCCGCCCCAGAGTACATGTCCTTCACCATTACACTATTTCTCCTTATGGGATGGAAGAAAGTGGTTTTCCAGCCTGTCTGTAAGCACATAGGCTGTGGGAGTGGGCTGGAGGGTCACTGGTCTCCAGATGGCCTCATGCCCTTTATGTGTCTAGCTTGCATGGATGGGTAACCCAATAGTTAAGGAGAAAAGGCTTCTCCCAGACCCTTCTACCGGGTAGTCACATTGGTGGAACCAGGATCCATATTTCCTGATTCCCAAGTCTTTCTGCTGCATCACTTAGCAACTAAACATAATGTAGCAATACATATTACTACAAATCTCCCTCAAATCTAACAACATAGCCTTTTTTAACCTCCATTTTTACAGATAGGGGAATCCAGGCTTGGAGAATTGAATTAACCTGCCCAACATCACTTAGTTAGCAAGTGAGGTAGAGCAAAGGTTCACATCCAGTTTGGCTCCGAGCTTTCCTTTAATCAGCATCCAATCCTGTTTACCTGAGAGGAGCAATGTGGAGTGAGAGCTGGGAACACCCACCCTGTAGACTCAGTCTCAGAACAATGGTGAAAAAGTGCTTTAAAATCACTCGCCCTAACTTGTCGGAATAACAATTCTCACAGCAGCGGTGTGGTTCTCAGGGCATTTCCCCAAGCTTTCTTTATTCTCCCTGGAGTTTCTCCTCTCACCAGCCTCTCTATCTGGGCACGTGCCTCTGAAGCGCCTGTTTGGCTGGTCCACTGGGCCCCCTTCAGAGGAAAGGCTGCTCTCATTCTTCAGGGATGTCCCAGAGCCCAGCGCCGCTGCTGGGCACGAGCAGGAGCGCGGGAACCGTTTGCTAAGTGAGGAAGTCAACAAGGCGGGGCGGGCATCATCATGCCCACTTTGCAGGTGGGGAGACTGACGCTGTGGGCGGCGGAGGGACTCCTAGGCTCGCAACAGTTGTTGCTTCCCCCAGGCGCTGGGCTTGTCCCTGGCAGCCCAGAATCTCTAGGTCAATAATGCAAAAGGCGAAAGCCACAGGAACCTGGGTTAGCAAGCGACACGAAGGGACTTTCCAAGATCCCCCCACTGCGAGGCCTGGCACGAAGGAAGGCTCAACAACCCGGCTCCCAGAGCCCTGCAAGCCGGGAGCGCTCAGCCCACCTGCTCCCTGCAGCGGTGGCGGGCGGGGTGGGTGGTGGCGGACGGCCCGCACTCCCAGTCCCCCAGGCCCGCCCGCTCCCGCCCGGCCCGGGGGCTCCCTCGGCTGAGCAGCGAGGGTCTACATTGCAGGGGTCCCACGGGACCGCAGGGTAGCCCCCGCCCCCGCCGCTCCTTCCTTTGTCCCTGCCCCGCCGCTGCGGCGTCTGCGGCCGCCTGGGAGCGGGCATGGGCGGGCGGGGCGCGTGGCGGCGCTGCCCGGTGCACCAGCACCATCTAGGGGTGCTACGACAGCAGGAAGGGCGCTCTGCTGGCATCCGTGGGTCGCTGCCTGGCCCTGGGCAAATGTTTCCAAACTCTGGCCTTGGTTTCCAGGATTAGCGTGGAGGCGACAACCGGGTCCACTCCTGTCATGTGTACTCACTTGTACAGCCTTAATCCCTTAATGAAGGGGATTGATGGTCTCCACAGTCGCTAATAGGCAAGGAGGGAAACTGAGGCTCTGAGGGGGTTAAGTAACTTGTCCCAACGGATATAGTTCTGGGGACAGAACCAAGAATCAAAACCAGGTGCATCTGAGCTCCTAATCTGTGCATGTAACCCCTTGGCTGTGCGGCCTGGGAGAGGGCAATTTATCCTGATATGCCACACGCAGTGGGACAGCTTGTCCTGCTCCTTGTCCTCTGCTAGCTACTTTCTGTATGATCAAGTCATGGGACCGCTTTGAAACTCAGCTGTGTCACTCACTTCACCTTAGGGATCATCCCAAGGCCTGCCTTCCTCTGGGCTCTCAGGGAGGCAGGTCTCAACCATGAAAAGGTTTCAGAGGATGTGAGCCACAGTGAGGATCAAGAGCAAAGGGCCTCTGAAGACAGAGTTAGCTCCATAAACCTGTCCAATTATCACCCTTACAAGCGCAGAGCTCCAGAACCCCCAGGCAGAGGCAAATTTCCCTTAGACCCTGGCTTTGAGGCTTGCAGCCCATGTTATTATCTTCATTTTACAGCTGAGAAAATTGAGGCACAAAGAGACTTGGGCACTTTCTCAGAGTTGCAATCCTGGGTGAAATGTGCTCAGGGCTCCCTCTCCTGGGCTGGGGGGCTCCCTCAGGAGATCCCGGATGGTCTGAAGCACAAGGTTTACTGAGCTCCAGTGGAGGGTGTAGCCCTGAAGAAGAAGAAAGTGAGACGGTGTGTTCTGGAAAAGAGAAGACCTAGAGAAACTCAAAGGCTATCTCTAAATCACAGGGGCCTCACATGTGAATGAGTAGGCAGAAGTACAGGGCAAAGAAGGGATATGTGGGGAGAGGGTAGAGTGGTTGGGTTTTAGCAAAAGGAGCAACAGAAACAGATGGATGAAGAAGCCCTGCTGCCACATGGCATGATGGATAACCTCCTCCCCAAAGCTGCCCTGCGTCCGTCGTCTCCCGAAGGCTGCCCGGCTGCTCCTGGCATCCCTAGCATCCTTGTGTGCCTTTCTCTCAAAGATATCCTGATAGTCAACCTGTGGCTGCCAAGACCTGTGGGAACATTTTTGCATCCCTTTCTTGCAAAGCCAGGTGATTTTGATGAGCTGTGTAATTCAGGCCTCCTTGGGAAATGCTGGGCCAGTCATGGGTACACCTTTCTGTGACTCTCATCAGCTCTGAATAATCCCCGTCACTTCAGGTAAACAAAGGAACTTCATCTCTTACAATCCAACAGTAACTAACAGAGTCCGCATCCATTTGTTCATCCTAGAACTACTTCCTAGGGATTAGACTTGTTCCTCAGGCACTGTAAGCCTCTTGAGATCTCAGATAGTTCTGTCCACTCTCTGTATTGCAAACCCTACTCCTACCCCAACATACTCCTATCTCAACAAAGAGAGAGTTTCCTAGAAACACTTTTGAAGTGACAGCAGTGTTTCCATGGGGCATCAAGCCTTCCTTCCATCTATGTCACTTCAGGAGCTTAAGGCCACAAACATTGGCTGATGACACACTATGTGTCAGGTGTTCCGCCAGACCCAGATGATACACTGACAAACTGTCCCAACACATCTGTATAGGCAGATTGCAGGAATCCTATTATACATGGGACTGGTAGGGACTATTTCACCAGCTTGGGAATATGTGAAAACATGTCTAATATTTCCAGTTAATCATCCAAAGTCCATTTGCCCACTTAGAAGGAAGTTTTTTTCTTTCTCAAAATCAACCCCTGTCCTATGTCCAGTTGTCCAACAACCTCTCAAAAACCTTCAGGTCTTGCTGAGGACAAAGGGACTATTAGTTCTGCTTCCAAATGCCAGATGGAGAGAGAGCTGGAGTCTGGTCAGCACTATAGTGGATTTCCATGGAAAACTGGCCCTGGAGAGACTGACGAGTCCACTGCGTGGTGCTCTTATTGCCCTGGTCCTCTATGATCATAGTGCTCCCAAGCATATAGCTTTTGCAGTTTCTACTGATACATTCAGTCATTGAGCTAAATGCTGTCTCCTGGGCCACCAAGGCTGAGTCTGCTGGGGTGCAGTCCATCCATCTTCAGCCACAAGTGCTACAAGACCCCACCTTTCCCTCACAGTGCACCTGGCCTTCTGCCTGGACCACTAAGATCCTCTGCCCTCCTGATAGTAAGGGCTGTCTCATTTCCTCAGAGAGGATCTAGTAACAGTAAACCTCAGAATACGAGTGAGGAGCCTTTCCTTTAAGAAGGCTTTCTTATCAGAATCCTTTCTGGAAAGGCTCTTCAGTCCTCTTCTGAGGTTTACTATTACTGGAGTTAGGAACTTTTCTTTCCAGAAGGTTGTTTGGCCCTTGTGAAAATGTATCTACTATTTGTTCTTTTTTAAAAAATAATCAACTCCTCTGACCAAAGTGTCAGGAAGGGCCAGCTTTGATAGGCCAGAAAACAAAATCCCAAACTTCCTTCTTAGAGAGCAATCAATGACAACTTCCCTAGTGTTTTACCTAACCAAAGGAAGCCAGTTGGCCAACCTAGCAGAGAAGATCCCTGGGCCATCTAGACAGAGAAAACCTGTCATTCCTCTCACTAAAATAAATAAACAAAGAGTGAAGCTTGCTTTCCCAGATACTCTGTCACCATAGAGAGGGAAGCTGCCAGTGGCCAGGCTAAGAGCCTTACACAAGGTCATACAACCACCAGAAGGTGAAAGAACTGGGATTCCAGTCCAGCTCTGCCTCGCTCTAAAATCTGTTTTTCCCATTATTCTTCCTTTTGGTGGGGGTATTTCTCTGTTTCAAGCATGAGCCATACTTGCAACCTGTGGGAGATACGGCATTTTTACTTCCAGTACTACTTAAAGGACAGCTCCCTTCCCTGCCATATCACCATCTCCCCTCTCCTCTTCCCCCAACCCCAAATGCCCAAACTCTGGTAAAAGTGTGTTAGAGCCAATGGGTCTGTTTTTGTTCCCTGATCCCCAAGCTAAGTCTGTGGTCTCTGGTGGGCATGACATCACACTGCCTGGTTAGGTATACCCACATGGTGCCCTTTGTCAGACCTGAGCCAGTGCTACAGGTTCTCCAGTGAAGGCAATTAGGCCCTGGTCTTCTCTGCACTGACAGATTCAATGGGAAAACTTGTCTCATCTCTCATCTCTTCTTCGGAAGACAGCCACATCCCTGTGCGATGAATTGGCAAAATGTGCTGGGCCTTGCCAAAAAGCCAGGACCCAGGAGAGGCCAAGGGTCATCAATTTTCAGAGCTAGATGAACTCCAGAAGGCATTTAGATCACCCTTTCCATTATACAGTTGAAGAGAGGCCCAGGAAGAGAGGATTATTTTCCATGGCCAGCCAGAAATGTTGACGGAACTAGGGTTAGAAAAGAGATTATATGCATCACAGAGCCTCTTTGATTAAGTATTGCCTTCTCCAGATATTGTCTTTTAAACATGTTATCACCAAGAAGTAGGTAGACCACAAATTGACTTCACAAATTTGTAAATAAGGAGACTGGGGCCCAGGTAGTTGAAATGTCTTAGCCAGGGTCACTTGGTTGGGAGTGGAGCCAGTATTAGGGTACAGATCTCTTAACAGGGAGTTGTGTATTCCCAGTGATTTTTCTGGCCAGGAGTGAAGTGCTAAGATTTTCAACCTTGCATGTGAGGCTGCTTTCCAATTCTTTCTTTCTGGGAAAAAAACAATGACATCTGGGTACTACTTCAAAGGAGCTTAGACCTCTGGGCACTGGCTCAGCAAGAACCCAACTTGCCCCACACCTCAAACCCACTTGCTTTTTCATGATAAATTATGGCAAGGGAAAAAGGACTCACGTTTGGTGTCATAAAGACTTCAGTTAAAACCCTAACTCCAATTTACCACTCACATAGTCTTAGCCACAATTTTCAAACCACAGTGTTGTTTTCAGTTCACAGTAGGAAAATGTGTGGGTCCAAACTTAAGATGGTTCTCAGAAATAAAGGCTGTCACCTTGTCCTGGCTGCAGCTGTTGCCATTGACCTCTGAGGTCCTCTAGACTGTGAGCAACCTTCATGTGATGCCTAGGTGGAGTGGCGAATACCCACGAGATGCTCATCTGTCACTCAGAAACACCTTTTTTTAAAAAAAAAATAATAATAATAAATGCATTTTTCACACCTTCATTTATACAAGGATTCAATCTGTTCACGAAGAGGAAAGACCTTAGAGAGCTGCTTCAGCAGAGTTTTCAAGCTGGGCACAAGGTCAATGGAATTGCTTTTCTTTTGTCCCCAGGTTATTACTGACCAATGCAATTGCTTTAAATACTTCCTGCTATCTACATGTCATGGAAAAGATCCTCCCTATTCTTAATGCATCAATCTGTTCACCTGCTATGCAGTTGAAACAGGATGTCAGATCTAAGTATAGTCTTGGGGTTCAAATAGTAAAACCTCATCATCTGAGGAAATAATTCAGGAATAGAAAAACCAAACATCATATGTTCTCACACTCATAAGTGGGAGCTAAGCTACCAGGTCGCAAAGGCATAAGTATGATACAATGGACTTTGGCGGCTTGGGGGAAAGGGTGGGAGGGGGTGAGGGATAAGACTATGCATTAGGTATAGTGTAGACTGCTCAGGTGAGGAGTGCACCAAAGTATCAGAAATAATCTCTAAAGAACTCATGCATGTATCAGAACACCACCTGTCTTCCCAAAACCTATTGAAATAAAAAATAAAAATGAACAAAAATTTAAAAAAAGATGAGCTCAGACCTTCATCTTAAACCATGCACAAAACTTAACTCTAAATGTATCATAGAATTAAAGGTAAGAGCTAAAGCAATAAAAACTTTTAGAAGAAAACATAAAATAAAATGTTTGAGACCTTGAGTTCTACAGAGATTTCTTAGATACTATACCAAAAGCACAGTTCATAGAAGAAAAAAAAAACTGAAATTAACCCAGTCAAAATGAAACACTTTTGCACTTCAAAAAAACATACTAAGAAAGTGGAAAAAAAAAAGCAACATACTGGGAGAAAATTTTTGCAAAATATGTATCAAATAAAAGACTTATCCAGAATTTACAAAGAATTTTAATAATTTAATAATATAAGACAAATAATATAACTCAAAAAGTGCAAAAGACATGAATAGACATGTCATCAAAGAGGATATGATGAATGGTGAATAAACACAGGAAAATACACCCAGCATCATTCACCATTTGACAAATGCAGATTAAAACCATGATGAGACACCACTACACACTCATGAGAATGGATGTGGTAAATAACATAGGTGATAAGGAGGGCTAAATTAGAAGGAAGAACTATATTTTAGCTTGGAGAAGAAAACTAGGATGAGACAAACAAGTGATTGCAAACTAGTGATTAATAACAAAGGAACTACATTGTGCTTATTTTTTTAACCTTGCACTGTAAAGTATCTTCATAAATAAGAAGTTTTACAAAGTATTATGCCTAGCTAGTTAAAAATATCCCACTTTTTTGAAGGAAAGATTAGTATAAATTCTTTTATTCTGATTTAATCTCAAATTAAAGCATGAGCCTTGCAGTTTATAAGGCATATCAGCCAATTAAGGTTGGTGGCTGCTTTTCTGTATAGAGCTTGCAAAGATAAGCACCTAATTTAATTACAGAAATGCTTTTAATTTATTGAACACCTGAAAGTATGATTTTTAAAATAGGAATGGAAGGCAGACTGCACTGTATGTGGAATATACTAGGCAGGATCTGCCCTACGCTGAGTTACAGGAATCAGAGAAGAATAATTAGCAAAGTCATTTGTTGAGACTTTATTTATGTTCCTTTGGGAAGGGTCATCCTTTCTTCCTGATCCTAGGTGTCAGTACAAGAAAGTCTTGGCTGAGCCTTGGTCCTGCTTGAGCAAGGCAGGATGTGTGAACTTCAAACACACATGTGTCCTGTCATCTTAGTCCCTTCATTGATTGTCCAGAAGTGAGTTTAATGAAGACAGAATGTCTCCTGTAAACAAATCATTATCCCTGATCAAGGAAGTGTAAACAGAACCTGGCCTGGGAAACAGGCTCTTTGTCTCTCCCTACCACAGACACGTAAAATGCCTGAGCTCTGGGGATTTGCTGGAATCTGGAGTCAATAATGAAACTTCCTGGAGCAAAGGGGGCAAGCCCCAAAAACCAGAGATGCTGGGAGCACCAACAGTATCTTTGACATCAGATCTTATTCTAAAAATCATAAAGATGGAATTAAAACAGCAGTAGACAAGCTTTATTTTCTTAATATAATATATAATTGTATATTATAAATTTTATAAGATATATAAGATAAAATTGAAGGTTTATCTTAATTACATTACAAAACATTTTTTTAACAATATTTAAAATAACAGGACCTAGAGATTGCAGAGTAGGATTCAATTTACTTACCAAAAATGTTTAACATACTTTCCCTATTCCCTTAGACAAATCATCAGAACCACTTGATTCTTCATTTACAATATAGTCTCTACAGACTTTATAAGATTTATTTAGTTCTTTTTTTTGACAAAGATAAAACTTCTTAGACAATTATTAAAGTACCAGATAAATAGAAGAGGTTGTATTTACACAATTGACAATGTCTAGCACATACTAGGTCCCCAATAGGAGGTTGCTTTTGTAACTTATTATAATGATCATGAATGCCATCATTCTCACCATTTAATTACCTGTGTGTAAAGTGAAGGATGTAAGTATGTTCTAATCAATAATGCAATAACGGATCCCTCTTATTGGTTACAAACTATGTGCCAAGTCTCTTTCTAGGTGCTTCACATACAAATTAGCATGTTAGTTATCCCAAGAACATGGAGAGAACATTATTACCATCATTTTACTGGGGCTCAGATAAGTCAGGCATCTTGTACACAGTCCAGGGGATCTGTCTGGGAGAGCCTTCAAGCCCAGGCTTGTCTGACTGTGTATACCCTGATTTTTCTATTAGCCCATGCTGCCTGTTTTGGAGAGACGCACAACACATTTTAGAATTATTTCAAATTGTTTCCTCCACTCCAAATGTGTGTCAGTCATACCCAATGGTAAAACTACCTGAAATATTGGATGAGCCTCTTTGCTGAAAGATAATGTAAGCCCAGGGAAGCCTTTTAGGAAGCTCACAATCTTCCTTTCCATTTTGTCACCTTCATTGCCTTGCTCTTGGTCATTCTCACACACGTTGACTCCAGCAGTATATCCTGAACACTGATGGATCCCAGCCTCTCCTGAGCATTTTCCATAGTAAACTTGCCTTTCCACCCTAGACCGGCCCATCAGTCGCCTGAAAACAGCCTTGTGGATTCAGGCTCTCCCTGAAATAGTAAATAGCCAGGACCAGGGGCGGGATCTTGCAGTCAAGCTTTCTGTGTGCCCTACATTTCCCACCCAAACTCGGGGAGTGGCTGTATACAGTTCACATTCAGCAAATTGCCCTTTAGATACACTTGAACATCCCCAATAATGAGAAGCTCCCTACCTCCTAAGAAAGCCCATTCCATGACTGAAAAGCTGTGGTGATGGGGAAGCTGGACGTGAGCATTCCTATTTTTTAAAAATTAAGGGAACACAAATTGGTGAACAGTTTTTGAGGATCATTTGTCAATTTGCATCAGGAACTTCAAAATCGTTCATACATTTCAATCAGCTAATTCTGCTAATTCAATAAGCTAATTCTGTTCTTGGAAATTTATGCTATCAAGAGAATCCAAAACAGTGGGGGAAAATGTTATAATTTTGGATGTTAAAATTGCAATAGTATTTATAATAGCTTACATATTGCTGAATAAATGCGTAGTTAAATATTTTAGTTATCCTAATTCTTTTTTTTTTTCCATTAATTTTTTTTTCTTTTTTTTTTTTTTTTTTAAATTTATTTATTATTATTAAACTTCAAGTTGTAGGGTACATGTGCACAATGTGCAGGTTTGCTACATATGTATACTTGTGCCATGTTGGTGTGCTGCACCCATCAACTCGTCATTTACATCAGGTATAACTCCCAATGCAATCCCTCCCCCCTCCCCCCTCCCCATGATAGGCCCCGGTGTGTGATGTTCCCCTTCCCGAGTCCAAGTGATCTCATTGTTCAGTTCCCACCTATGAGTGAGAACATGCGGTGTTTGGTTTTCTGTTCTTGTGATAGTTTGCTAAGAATGATGGTTTCCAGCTGCATCCATGTCCCTACAAAGGACACAAACTCATCCTTTTTTATGGCTGCATAGTATTCCATGGTGTATATGTGCCACATTTTCTTAATCCAATCTGTCACTGATGGACATTTGGGTTGATTCCAAGTCTTTGCTATTGTGAATAGTGCTGCAATAAACATACGTGTGCATGTGTCTTTATAGCAGCATAATTTATAATCCTTTGGGTATATACCTAGTAATGGGATGGCTGGGTCATATGGTACATCTAGTTCTAGATCCTTGAGGAATCGCCATACTGTTTTCCATAATGGTTGAACTAGTTTACAATCCCACCAACAGTGTAAAAGTGTTCCTATTTCTCCACATCCTCTCCAGCACCTGTTGTTTCCTGACTTTTGAATGATCGCCATTCTAACTGGTGTGAGATGGTATCTCATTGTGGTTTTGATTTGCATTTCTCTGATGGCCAGTGATGATGAGCATTTTTTCATGTGTCTGTTGGCTGTATGAATGTCTTCTTTTGAGAAATGTCTGTTCATATCCTTTGCCCACTTTTTGATGGGGTTGTTTGTTTTTTTCTTGTAAATTTGTTTGAGTTCTTTGTAGGTTCTGGATATTAGCCCTTTGTCAGATGAGTAGATTGCAAAAATTTTCTCCCATTCTGTAGGTTGCCTGTTCACTCTGATGGTAGTTTCTTTTGCTGTGCAGAAGCTCTTTAGTTTAATGAGATCCCATTTGTCAATTTTGGCTTTTGCTGCCGTTGCTTTTGGTGTTTTAGACATGAAGTCTTTGCCCATGCCTATGTCCTGAATGGTACTACCTAGGTTTTCCTCTAGGATTTTTATGGTATTAGGTCTAACATTTAAGTCTCTAATCCATCTTGAATTAATTTTCGTATAAGGAGTAAGGAAAGGATCCAGTTTCAGCTTTCTACTTATGGCTAGCCAATTTTCCCAGCACCATTTATTAAATAGGGAATCCTTTCCCCATTTCTTGTTTCTCTCAGGTTTGTCAAAGATCAGATGGCTGTAGATGTGTGGTATTATTTCTGAGGACTCTGTTCTGTTCCATTGGTCTATATCTCTGTTTTGGTACCAGTACCATGCTGTTTTGGTTACTGTAGCCTTGTAGTATAGTTTGAAGTCAGGTAGCGTGATGCCTCCAGCTTTGTTCTTTTGACTTAGGATTGTCTTGGAGATGTGGGCTCTTTTTTGGTTCCATATGAACTTTAAAGCAGTTTTTTCCAATTCTGTGAAGAAGCTCATTGGTAGCTTGATGGGGATGGCATTGAATCTATAAATTACCTTGGGCAGTATGGCCATTTTCACGATATTGATTCTTCCTATCCATGAGCATGGTATGTTCTTCCATTTGTTTGTGTCCTCTTTGATTTCACTGAGCAGTGGTTTGTAGTTCTCCTTGAAGAGGTCCTTTACATCCCTTGTAAGTTGGATTCCTAGGTATTTTATTCTCTTTGAAGCAATTGTGAATGGAAGTTCATTCCTGATTTGGCTCTCTGTTTGACTGTCACTGGTGTATAAGAATGCTTGTGATTTTTGCACATTAATTTTGTATCCTGAGACTTTGCTGAAGTTGCTTATCAGCTTAAGGAGATTTTGGGCTGAGACAATGGGGTTTTCTAAATATACAATCATGTCGTCTGCAAACAGGGACAATTTGACTTCTTCTTTTCCTAACTGAATCCCCTTGATTTCTTTCTCTTGCCTGATTGCCCTAGCTAGTTATCCTAATTCTTGCATAGACAGCGTGTATAGACACTGGAAGAAGACTTTCTAACGTACTGTTATTTTCACCTTAACTCTCCACTAGAATGCCCTGGAGAAATTAAATGAAAAACTCAGGATAAAAGAGGTATCAGTATTTATTCAAGCTGCCCAGGTGATTCTGATGTGCAGCCAAGGTTAGGTGCCATTGTTCTAGAAGGAGTTTTGCAGTCATCAGAATGGCTCATTTAAATGGATCTGGCTCATATTCTCCAAAAAGGGAAGCAAGAGGACAAGCACTCTGGCTTCTTGCTATGGGACTGTCTGGAGGAATGACTGTTAGGCATTGCTACTCCCATGGCTAAGAGACTCAGTGCTTGGACCTACTCATGACATCCTGCTCACCCCAGCCCATCCAAATTCCTTCACACTGCTCACAGAGATAGTCTGCTGGCCCTGCTGGGAAGCCCAGACAGTTCTGAAGAGAGGAGGCTCAAATGTGACTCACAGACTGGGTCTCTTTAACTTGCTACGTGATTCTTCGTATGTCCCTTCCAAACTTGGGGCCTCTATTTTCTTTGTAAGATGAAGTAACTTGCCTCACTGGGGTGCTGCATGGTTTGAATTGGAGTGTGGATGGAACCACTTGTGCCCTGCACACAATAAATTGCCTCTGCACACTGGAAGTTGGCCAGGTGAGGAGACAGTGCTTGACATTGCATCAGAGTGTGGGAAGCTGAGAAGACCACCCTGAGGAGCCCAGGATGTGCAAGCTCATCTGAATGGTCTTTCTGAGACCAGACCCTTCATCCTCCTTAACCGTGAGAACTTGCATCTGGTCATTTCCTCCCAATAGTGTTCCTACCTCTGTTGGTTTCTGTCCCTATCAGCCAGCCTTCTTTGTCCCTCATTGTCACCCGCATTCCCTACAGGTATTGGCTTCTCTGTTAAATTACATTCAGGAGATCAAAATTCCCACTTTTATTCTCTCTGCTTATGTTTCTGGCACCAAGTGAGAAAAGCATCAAAAAATAAATTCAACCAGTTCTCTTTATATGTATATATATTTTTTCTGGCAACAGTTCTTCTTGTCCCACACCACAGTTGGAGGCATAATTCACAGTTTCTGTTCCTTCAGCTTCTGGGTCCTTCAAAGAGGCAGGATAAAGCCAAAGTGAGATATCTTGGAGTATGTCTCTGAGAACCAGCATCTAGATCATATTGGATCGGGTGTATCTGTTTGTTTGTTCACTTACTGAAAATAAAAGCATGTTATTGCCCTACTGTGTGGTTTCTAGTATAAAGCAGCATTCTTGGATGGGCATTTGTCTGGAGGCAGAGCACAGACAATTGGGAAATAGAAGGCAAAATTCATCCAGAATTCAGCCATTCCTCACCACTCCTGCCATGACCTCCCCAGTCCAAGTTGCCATCACTTCTTACCTGGATGACCATGGTAGCTTCCTAAGTGCTCTCCCCACTTTCCTTCTTTTCCCCTGCCCCACCTCACAGGCTAGTCTCATTTAAATAAGTCAGAATGTTCTTTTGAAAAGGTAATTTATACCACGTCATTCCTCTGTTCAAAACTACAGAGTCTCACCATTTCACTCAGGGCACTCAGAGTCCCAATCTAGTAAGGCACTGCCAGCTCTGCCATGGCCCAGACCCCACTCCTAGCTCTCCACTTTCCTGCCCTCTGCCCACCTTATTCCAGCCACACAGCCTCCTGATCCCAACACAACAGCTGGAGTACTCATGCCACGGAACTTTGGAGGTACCTCTGCTCTCCCTCCACTTCTCTCGTTGCTTGCGGTTCTAACACGAGGCACTTTATTTTGCAGCCCGTTTAAGAATGTTGAGTGAGCTGCAGTGTTAGTACAGGAGACAACAGGGAGGTCTGGAGGTTAGACATGTTAAGAAACACTAGTCTGTTCATTAAGGATTTCCTCGTCTGCTTCTACCTAAAGCCGAACATCTGGATGAAATATGCAAAAGCCAGCTTACATATTTGGGTGTTCTTCACATGGCAGTGTTTGCCAGAAGAATGCAGACCATCTGGTGACTGTTGAAGTTTTCACTTTTTATCCTTGGGTTAAGGTTCAGTTACTTTAAATTCAATAAACATTTGTTTACACCAACATTTTACTAGAGCCTGTGTTGGTGGCAGGGGATACAGAGATTAATGATTCTCACCGTGGAGGAACTTGAAAGCTAGAGGAATGAGTGGCAAGGTCACAGGTAATTCTACCCAAGGCAAAGAGTGCCAGGTGAAGGTTCTAGATCCAGGGGTTGGCTCACAGAGGGGTTCCCAACAGCTAGTCACAGGCAGCTAGTGATCTGGAGCTTGAGAAGTTGTAGTCTAGTAAGGCAATGGGAAAGAATCTAAAGCTCAGTTGATTAGTCTCCACTGTGGGGGAAACAATCTTGGGCTATCCAAAGCTAGGGTGGACAGTAAAAAGAAATTTGAGGTCCATGATATTGGGGCAATGCTATACTTATCTGTCAATGAGAATATGTGCATGTAAATTAAAAAAAAACCAGCTTAACCTTTGGGCTAATCAAATATAGGACTTTTACTTCTTCTGAAATGCTTTCTCTACTGGGTAGACATTTGCTGTCCACTCAAGACACAGCTTAACATCCCCCATTGTCCTAGAGAAGCTTTCTCTGACCATGAGTATATCAACCACTTTGATCCCTCTGCAGTGACCTCTCAGCAACCTGAACTCTGCCATAGTTTTCATCACCCCATGCTCTGATGGTCTACACACAGGACCTCACACAGACCAGAAGGAAGGGAATGCATGCTCTTTCCCCCACCTGGGCGCCTTAGAGCCCACCATCCTTCATACTCCCATATGGAGCTTTCTTTTGATGCTCTTTAGGGAGCAAGTTCTGAAGGGACAATTGAGAAAAGCACACACAAGGACCATAGATGGCTGGGGTGACAGTGAGGGGAGAAAGGGGCACTGCCTGGGGGACAAACAGTGCCAAGTCTTTTGGCTTTCTTTTAACAGAGGACATAAGGGACTCAAGAGAGATGTTTTCAGACATGCCACATTCTTCCATGGATATGTCATGAAGCTGGATTTCAGGATACCTAGAGGAGCCTTCTCTCTTGTTCCCCTTCTATTAAACCCACATTGTTCTCTGCTTTTCTTCTTTTGTCTCCACCTTCTTTATTCCTCATCACTTTAACCCTGCCTTTCTTTTTCTCTTCCTTTCTACCTACTCATTTGAATTCCTATGTCTTAAGAAGGCCTAGACTCTAGCAGCCAAAGAGTAATGGAGAAAGAGAGGGAATAGCATGACTGAGCTTACTACCACTCAGCATGGTGCTAAACAGTTTCCATACATGGTCTGATTTAATGTTCAGCACTGTTCAGTCAGGTAGATTTCTTGTTTATACTTTTCAAATGAGAACTCCAGGGCTGAAGAGATTAAAGGATGTTTCCAAAATCACACACCTAGTGTGGAGCAGTCATGTCATTCTTTGAGTGTCAACTGCATATTAGGTCCTGTGTAAGCCCAGGGGTACAAAGATAAACATGACATTTGCTGTCAAGGTCCACTAACCTAGCAGCAGCGGAGTCCCCTGTGATTCTGCTGAGACTCTACTGTACCTTGCTCCCTGGCACAATCAACTCACAATTCGGGGAGAATCATAGCAAGTGAAAGTCTGTGGAGAGTTATAGATGAAGCAAGAATGGGCAAATACTGGAAGGTGTTGAAATTGAGTGATGGATATCTGGAGGTTCACCATATTACTTTCCTTACCTAGCTAACATCTGGAAAACTTCATGTCACAGGCTTGTAATTGTGTCTTTTCCGAAACAGAGACACCCAAGTTCAAAACGGAGCACATCTTCTCAGTAATCAAGAGTCCTAAAAACAAAAAATTTCAAAACAGATGTGTCCTTATTGGGACTTGTTCTTGCTCTCTGGTTTACATAGGGTTTTACAGGCAAACATGGTCCCTCAGAAAGAAGACCATATGCAATGAGCAACCCACACGCCATCTGCCATTAGACACAGAAGACGGGAGAGCCACATGCAGTGAGAGACCTCTGTCCAACCGGGACATGATGAGATACTCAATCCTGTTTTTCAAGCCTTCTGTGCATAAATCACAGAAGACACTAGAGACAACTTACAGTACTCATAGGAAGCCATTCTCCCTGACATTGGATTCTCCACTTCTGAGAAGGAAATAGAATAATCAGTTTCCTACAAGCTTGCTTTGTTCTGGGAAAAGAGCTTGACTGAAAACTCAAACATGTTTCCACCTCACATCTGCTCTGAGCAAGCTTTTCTTCCTGGTCCTTTGAAATCTTTGGCCATGGTGGCTTGCTGGTAGCACGGATCCATCTCTGCATGGAAGATGGCAACAGGCAGGGTCCTTTGCTGATGCCAGATCTCTTCCCACTCAAAACATTGCCATGTGACAATCTCAGAAAACAGCTCCTCTGGTTCTGCCTGCACTGAGAATGTGGTTTTAGCTGCTGGCTGACACGGTGCTTTTGCTGCTGTACAATCTGGATGTTGAGTCTTGCCTAATCCAGCTCTCTTGGTGGGTCAGTTCTATCAGGCCACAGGGAATGGGGTGATAGTGCCAATCTATCATTCAGTGCTTTTCCCTGAGCATATCCTACATGCTGAGGCTTGTGCTCGGAGCCTGCAGGAATCAAAGAGGAGCATGATTTAGTCCATCCCCATGGCAGCTGAGGCAACAGAAATAACATAACTCAAGCTACATGTTCAAAAGCTTGATCTGCTCCTTTTGCCCACAGCTCACTCCTGTTTCAGTGCGTGACCCTCCACTCCACCCAGTCACTCATACCAGAGATGTGGGATTCATTCTGGATCTTTCCCTGACTTTTCTCCCCACATATCATCAATCACTAAGTCCTCCAGAGCTTTCTTCTGCACAATGTGGGTCTGCCCCCATTCAGCCCCTTCCTTCTCCCTCTCCCCTCCCTGGATGTCCCACACCATCTTTTCTTCATTTAAAGCTGGAGGATGGTTCACGGCACTTTACTTTTCAGTGTCTGTTAGTGACTCCCCATGACCCTTCTGATCAAGCCTGTCCAGTCACCTAAAACTCAGATGCCCTCCATGCTGCACGCTCATGAGGCATCTCCCATTTCACACCCTACTCCTCTCCTTCGGGAGTCAAACCAGGCTCTTGACTCCTTGCAGGATTCAACTCACATTTTCCTGATACCTCCTCTCTCTTCTTGACTTTTATTCTGTCTGGAATATATCTCACTTTGTCCAAATACTACTGCCTGTTCTTCATACCTCGCTCAGATGCCACTCCTGTATGAAGCCTTCCTTGACCTGCCAGTCTAAAGGCATCTTATTTTTCTTCAAATTCCTTTAAGACTTCTGTTTGGAAAAGCATTGAAGTTAGAGGAGAAGTTTTATATAAAACAAGTTTGGCCTTGAAATTTGATTAAGCCACTAAATAAGCAGGTACTCTTGAGTTAACATCTTGAGCCTCAGTTTTTAAATCTGTGAAAGGGAGAATGATCATACCACCTACTTTGTTGTAAAGATCAGAGCTGACGTATGCAAAGCAGTTCCACCGTACACACAGTAGGCGCTTGATAGAATAGGAATTGCTCTTGTTATTTATGCCAGTATACTGTACTGTCTGTGAGTTTGCTGGGTGTTGGGTGAGGCTCTTGCCCTCATCCATTTTCAGACTAATTCTGGTTCTGGTGATGTGCTGTTCCTAGTTTGTCACAGGGACACTAAGAGACGAGGCCCAGCTCTCTAAGCACCAGCACTTTTCCAGGAAAGGTCTGTGTCAGCTGCCTGTACTGATAGAACAGGGTGGCTGCCCAGGGCCTGCCCCTGGTCGGTGCTGGGGACAGCTGCATTTCCTGTACTGGGGGAAGAGCAAGGATCTGATCTGGGGCTGCTGAGGGCACAGAGCGGTCACAGAGAACAGCAGGCCCAAGACCCACATTATCAAAGCCTGAGGCCCTGCAAGGACTGGCATGTTTCATTCAAACAAAAGGAAGGGTTTCCTTGAAAATCCCACTCTTGCCTCCCCCACATTTCCCTCTCGGCTGCTTCTGTGGCCACACATGTTTCCGATGAATCCACATTCAAATGAATTTCGGCCGACAAATAACTCGATACAGCTCTTTGGTCGGAGAGAATTCCATCAGGATGAGGTCATGGTTTGGCTACAGTAAAATTAAAAATAACCTAGAGCCCCCCACTGCCCAGCCTGGCATCAGCCCAGGACAGTGCATTTGGGAACCATTATCGGGTTTATCGGGGTAACATATCACAGAAAACCTGCTTCTGTTTATAGACCATTTTATTATTCCGTTTTGACATTTCCCTTTTTTCTTCAACCCCTTTCCCCCTTAAGCAAATATCTATTAGACTGAGTTGAAATGTGATCCAACCAAACATACTCTTTTTCAACTTCAGGCTAAAGCAGGTCTGACTAGAAGCAGAAATGCTTAAGTGAAAAGTTATGATTTACTTTCTTTCTAAAGGGAAACAGTGTCAGAAGGAGAATTTTATGTGACAAGGGAACTTACAGCACACAGAGCAGGGGCTGACAGCTGACACAGACCTTTCCTGGAAAAATCCTGGTGCTTAGAGAGCTGGGCCTCGTCTCTTAGTGTCTCTCTGACAAACTAGGAACAGCACATCACCAGAACCAGAATTAGTCTGAAAATGATCATGTCTCCAGGGTGGATTGTAGGCGTGTGGATGGTTAGAATGGAAAGAGAATGTGGAGCTCGTGTCCATTCTCACCCCCATTATCTTACTGTTGGGTAAACTGAGGCCCACACGGCTGCAGTGACTTGCCCAAGGACACTGCTGGGACTTGAGTGTTGGAGGGCTTGAGGCTTAGAGTGTGGAAGATGTGAGTTTGAGAACTAGCTCTGCCACGAGCTGTGACACAGTGGCCATTATCTTGTTGCACCTTGAGTATATGGCCCATAAAATGGGATAGTAATTGCTGCCCTGACTATATCAGTGATTCCTGAAGGACTGACTGAAGAAACAGCTATTCTAGCAAACATTTATGGAGCACTTACTTTCCGAATGTTCTAATCCTTCGCGCAACCCATCCGCTCCTCACAGCAGTCCTGCTGCTTAGGTACAATAATGATTTCATTCTCAAGATGAGGGACATTCATGAGCGACATAATTTACATGAGCAAATTATGGAGTTGGAAGATAATAGAGGCTTGATTTGAACCTAAGTGTTTGATTCTGGAGCCTATGCTCTTAACCATGACATGATTCTGTCTCTGTGACCAATTAAATCAGAACCCAGATGCGAAGGTGAAAGGTGAGATCCAGGGTGAGCCAGAGCAGAGACCCAAGTCCTCTCACTCCTGCTTCCAGGTCCTTCTCCGGGACCGTGAGTTGCCCCAACTTCTACAGGGGAGGCCGTTGGCTGCTTTCCTGTGCTTTCTGTCTGACCTGGACAACAGATTAAATTATGAAAGAGAAAGATGGTTTGAATTCTCCTTGAATGCATCAAAGTCCAGACCTGAAAGGAATGTTGCTGGTGAGGGTTGGGGGCACAAGGGACAGGCCCTCCCCTGAAGGCTGACACACATAACGACATTTCACGCACCACTGGGAGGTTGTGAGGTCCCCGCTGTTGAATCAGGCTTCTGCTCTTCACTTGCTCCCCTCCTGTCTTCCTCCTTCCCCTCTACTTTTGATTGTTCCCAGGCATGGCTACCTCCAGGCTGGTCCCTACACCGGACCCTGGGTTACCTCCCCACCTTCCTCATTAGTTGCACGTTCTTCTCCCTTGAGCTGCATACTCCAGCTCCACTGCTTTGTGTGTGTGTGTGTTTGTGCGTGTGTGCATGTGTGTGTGTGTATGATTGTTGTTGATGTTGTGTTCTGATTCCTTCTTGAATGCACCAAGCTCTTGCCTCCCTTGGAACTGTTGCTTCTGCCCAGAACTCCCCATCTTTGCCCAGCTAACAATTCGCTCTTTAGATCTTGGTTCAAATGTCCTTTCTTACTCACAATTAATTACTCATTACTTCTCTCATAGAATTATTTCCTTTTGTTTGTGCCTTTCCTACATTTTGCACTAGTGTACGTATTTATTTCATTATCTATCTCTTTGTCTAGACCGACGATCAACAAACTATTAGTGCAATAAACTGCTTAGTTGGGACCAAGTTGCCAATGGTTAAGAATAGTTTTTACATCTTAAATAGTTATATTTCAAATATCTATATAAGCACCTATGTCATATCCTCAGTTTTGATTCTTTGCTTCATGAGCCCTAAAATATTAATATTCATGTTTATCTTTTTTTTTTTGAGACAGAGTCTCACTCTGTTGCCCAGACTGGAGTGCATCTCGGCTCAATGCAACCTCCGCCTCCCAAGTTCAAGTGATTTTCCTGCTCAGCCTCCCCAGTAGCTGGGATTACAGGTGAATGCCACCACACCTGGCTAATTTTTGTATTTTTTGTAAAAGACGGGGTTTGGCCATGTCTCAAGTTACTCCTGCCTTGTCTTAAACTCCTTACCTCAGGTGATCTGCCCGCCTATTTGAAGATAAAAGTTTGCTGATCCTGCTCCAGACTGTAAGCTCCAGGAGAGCACAGACCGTGTCTCTTTTATCTACTCTGCTTCTCAATACCTGACTTGGTGCCCGGCTTGGAGTGGGTGTTTAATACTTGTCTATGGAAAATCAACGTATTCTCTATTCCTTCTAGTCCCCCCAGTGGAAGGCAGTGAGTTCGGTAGAAAAATTCATGTTACATACAAAAGTCTCATTAGAACCCTGTGTTTACCAGCTGTGGGACTCTGAATTAGTAAACACCTTTGACCCTCAATTTCCCCATCCTTTAAATGAAGTTAATAATTGGAGGAATTAAATAAGGTAATAAAAAATGTACAGGTGATTTGATAAAATGTAGAACGTTTGTTACTATCATAATAATTCATGCTGTTGTGCAAATAGTGATTTATTGTTTTATAGTTTCACATCCACCTTTCATTGCTTGCTCTGTGATAATGGAGAGGGACCCTGTAAATGTGTCCGCCTTGCCACTTTGGGCAATATTTAGCTCCTTCAGTAGAGGGCGCTGCAGGAACATGTCAGGAGGAGGGCTTCTCTTCTGGATTCTGGATTCTGGTGTACACTTGGAACACGGCATTTAGGGGACAGCCACTGGTTCGCAGCCCCATCAAGTTTCAGTGGCATCCCTGTGGAGCGTATTCTATTAATCTTCAGTGGTACCCCTGTGGCAGATCCCCAGTGATTCTTATGGGCACTTAGGGCTAACTCCCCAGCCTTGCCTGCACCATGACGGGTTCCCAGTTTACCAGTCATAGTGTGGGTAACTGCCTGCCAACTGTGGCCCACATGCACCCCAGAGGTGCATTTCTTGCTTTCCAGTTCCTTCTGTGGGTCTCTGCTCACCTGTGTCAGTCTACCTGTATCTGAGGAGTGTTTTTTTTTTTCTGCCACGTTCAGCCATGGTTCCCTGCTCATCAGCCTCAGCCCGGTATCTGTGGACTAGTTCCAATGTGGGGTGACTTAAGGAACCTCCTGGCCACCCAGCAGAGTGCAAACCCCACCTTCCCAATGAAGGGAGTCCATCCTTGGGGAAGAGACCCTTCCTTCCATGTTTGTTTCTTTTTTAAATGTTCTCCATCAATCTTAGGGAATCCTTTCAAGTATTTTTTACACCTTTATAGGTTAACTGCAACTGTTACAGATAAGAATCCCTTATGTTAAACTTTCTCTGTTCAAATAACCCTCTGGTTTCTATTTTCTGACTGGACCCTGACTGATACAGAATTCCTGTTAGTAGTTGTCTAGGAAGATAGACACAAAGCTGGGATTTGGGGATTGGTTTGGTTGTGTTTTTAACCTTCAGTGTAGTGCTGTTTTTTATTTTTGCAATAGGAAGTGAGATGCTAATCCATGACATGCAATGGCATCATGAATGACAGAGCTGTCACCTGTGGCTGAATGTGATGAAATGCCCACTGAGGACATGCCTTGGGAGCTCTAGTGGCCACTGCACTTGATTGCTGTGGCAGTCACAAGGACTCTAGAGACCGTGGTGTGGGATGGATTCCTCTAAATGTGCTCAAGCAACCACAGAAAGAAAATGACAAGTTCTGGTCCTTTGACTATCAGCTGAAGTCACAGATTGGGAATCAAGGAGCTTTCAAAGTAGCCCTAAAATATGCTCTTACTTCTTATAGCGAAAGGGCTGATATTGCTAAAATCTGAAACAAAATTTGTTGTGCAAGTTGCTGAATTATAATGACAGTTGCGTTCAGAGTCTCTGCAAGTTTCTCATGTAAAAGGACACTTATTGGGAAAAGTTAGGATACTAAAACTTGAAATGAGAACATCTCGTTGGACCCTGATGAAACCAGTAACACTGAACTTCCAAATTTTTCTGAGTTTCCCTTGACATTGAGATTAGTTGGCCTTTCAGTGTCTTAGGAGACTAGCCTCCCTTTCCTTGATAAACCTTATTATAACCTTACCCAGTGTTAATGCCTTAATGGTGGGCAATCAATCTCTTTAAAATCCACCACAACTACCCTTTGTTGCCACTATACTCATAGCTGTAGCCATATCTCTCTATGTCCAGGTAGGAATAGCTTACACCAAAAAGGATTGAAATTGTGCAAATAAATATTGGCAGAAACCAGAGGGACAAGAAGTGGATTTTATGGGTGTTAGATTAAGGAGGATAGAATATAAGAATAGACAGGGTCAAGTTCTTTGATATTACTAGATATTCCAGATAACGTGCCTGCTCATGCATCTAGAGGGGGCTTTAAAAGCTTACTTGGTTGGTTGACTGAAACTTGGTCTCAATAGTGGCCTATATTAGGGGTTGATAAACTTCAGACTGTGGGCAAGCTCCCTGATTTCATAAATAAAGTTTTATTGGAACATGAACACAGACATACTTCATCATTTGAGTATTGTCTATGACTGCTTTCATGCTACAACAAGAGTTGAGTAATTGTGACAGAGACCATGTGGCCTGTAAGCCTGAGAGATTTACTCTGTGACCCTTCAGAAAAAGTTTGCTGACTCCTAGGCTACATTTAATGAGGATAAAATGACATAGTTTCCCTGCATGGTTGGGGAGATATTGTGACTGAACTCAATTATGTGTAATCTGCACACCATTTCCCAGCTATGTTCCATGAGGAGGCTGGGAGTATAATTCCTTCACTAAGACACTGACAAATGCATTACTAAGGGGAGCACCTTTACCCTTGAAAAGTTGTGGTTCCTGTCATTTACAGATCAGTCATGAATGTAGGGGATGCTACCATTATGATGTGTTTCCTTATTTGAATGAAGACGCAAGACTCGTGTAGAAAAAGAGGCCAAATGATTGCACTTACCTGCTAAGGACAAAGTGGGGGCCTCTATCATGAAGGGCACCAGGGAAGTATCAGGGCTTGGATTGATTTGGGCCACAGAGATCTTTCATATGACAAAGATCTAGTAGGACATCAACTATTGCTAAATGTGTAAGAGGAAAAATCCTACTATATCTGATTGAAAAAGAGAGAGAGAGAAAAAAAAAAAAAACACTTGACTTTCATCACCAAAGTGGGCACTCTAGGACTCTTTCCAGAGTTAAGTAAAATCATAACCCCAGAAACTATGCATTGAAATGAGACCAGGTCTCCTTGAGAAAAGACTATGAACCATTTCTTCAAGTACATACCATAAATATTCCTCCAAGTATTTCCAAAAGGGAATGTGGCCATTTACAGGAGTGAATGTTCATTTGTGAAGTAGAAATACTCAGACATTTTGCAATTATTAGGTGTTTGTTCTGAATTGATGTTAATTCCTGGGGACCCTAATAGACACTGTGTCCCACTAGTCAAAAATGGTACTTATGGTGGACAGGTGATAGATGGGGTCTTAGCCTAAGTCTAACTCTCAGTGGGCATAATTGGTCTAGGATGCACCCTGTAGATATTTACCTTTCTTGAATCTACAGTTGGAATAGACATATTTGGCAACTGGCAGAATCTTCACATTGACTCTCTAACCCAAGGAATGAGGATGTTAATGGTAGAGAGGGCTAAGTAGAAGTACCTGGAACTTCTCTTCCTACCAAGGTAGTAAACTAGAAGCTATACTGAATAATTGCAAAGATTAATGACAACATTAAAGACTTGAAAGAAGAAAAGTGGTGTTACCTACTACAATATTCATTTAACTCAACAATGTGGCTTCTGTTGAAATCAAATAGGTCTTAGAGAATAACTGGATCACGTAAACTTAATCAGATGTTAACTGCAATTTTAGCTGCTATGCCAAATGTAGCATTATTATTAGATTAAATCGATGCAGGTTTTGATACTTGGTATAATGTTATTAATATGCATAATTCATTTATCTCCACCTTAATTTGCAAGGACCATAACAGCCAATTGGTTTTTATCTGGCATGGCTAACAGTATGCCATCACAGTCTTGCCTTGACACTATGTTGATTCTTCTGTCCAGAGTCATTTGACATTCCACAAAGTATCACACATGTCCCCTATACTGATGACTTTGTATTGATTAGATCTTATGGGCAGAAAATGACAAGTATTTTTGATGCCTCAGTAAGACATGTAAACTAGTGGGTAGAGACAAACTCCACAAAAATTCATGGGCCCACCATCTTAGACTCAGTAAAGTTTCTTTAACTATTATGGAGCGTCTGGAAATAGTCCCTCCAGGGTAGAAAGAGAAGTTGATGGACCTCATACTACCTAGGATGACAAAACAGGTGCAAAATTTAAAAGTGCATTTTGGATTTTGGAGGCAGCACATATCACATTTGAGTGTGCCATGTTGACCTACTGTCAGAGTCACTTGTAAGACCACCACATTTGAGAGTAAGAAAACAGTAGAAAATTCACTGGCAAGTTCAGTTTGTAATGAGAGTTGCACTACCACTTATTCCTTATCATTCAACAGATCTGTGGATATTTGAAATGGCCTTGGAAAATAGGGGAACTGTATGGAGCATCTGGAAAGCATCTGTGGAAGAATTACAGCAAAGACTTCTACAATTCAAGTACAAATCTTTGTCTTCTTCTGCATGCAATTATTGTTCTTTTAAGAAATAGCTTCTGGCTTGCTACTGGGTTTCCTTCTACTTGATAGAATCTGAGTACCCAGCCATGACTATTAGGCAACTATGAGATCTGAGCTTCCCATATTCAACTAAGTATTCTCTGACTTATCTAGTGATAAAAGTGGTCTTGCACAACAGCAGTCTAACAAAAACAGCAAATTGTATTTCATAGAGAAAGCTTGGACAAGCCTAGAAGGTACAAGTAGGCTGCATGACCAGGTGCCTCAGACTCTCTCAAAATAGACTCCTGTTGTATCACCTTCTCTCTCTCAATCTGTGGCTATGGATTGAGAAAGAAACATCCCTGGGGTGTTTCTTGATCAGGTGACTCAGGAAGAGACAATTCAAGACTGGTTTACAGATGCCAGTACTACTCAAAAGTGGATGGCTGAAGCACCACTACCTTGCTCAGGGCAATTCTAAAGGACAGTGGTGAAGAAAATCCTTCCAGTGGGTAGAACGTAGAGCAGTACATGGTTTCCATGATGCCAGAAGTGAGAACTACACTGATTTGTAAACAATTGCTAGTGTTTCGCTGGAGAAAACAGGATTGAAAGAAACTGACAAGGAAGTCAGAGGAAACGCTATGTGAATGGACTTACCGGCATCAGCATGGACTGTAAAGTTGTTTATATCTAACATGAATGCCCATGAAAGAGGATGTATCCAGTGCAGATAGGGTTTTAAATAATTGAGTATAAAGGAACACAACACTTTAGCAAAAGAAATTTGGTTTCCAGGCTTCAAAGATCCCATTGGCAACCCAAGAGAGTCAAGAGCACCATGGGAAGCCCTAGAGAGGGTGGGCCAGTGACAGATTCAATTTGTTTTGCTTTCCTGTAGGCAAGGGCCTCCAGAGTTTCATGTCCCGGTTGGTGCATCTGCATTTTCAAGTCCTGTCTTGTACAGGGCCTCAGCCTGGAAACTATGAGCTGGCAGGAGATGTGGGGTTGGCACAGTGAGGAGACACAGAAAATTATAAGCCTCATTATCTCCATATCCTTAGAAGACTATAGCTCTGCTAGGGAGAAAGACACAGAGATCCATGTAAACAGTGAATAAAAAAAAAAAAATAATTCCTCAGGAAAGCAGTTGCCCTGAAACAGTGAGAAAGTAAGCAGCACAGACAGTCAGAACTGTGGTCCTCAGGTGAGAGAAACTCATAGGGGATGGAGGGGTGAAAGTGTTCCTTGGAAGACAAGGAAAGGGCTTTGGTTGGAGCTGAAGGAGTGCCAGTGTTTGAGGAGGTCAAAACAGTGGAGTGGGGGTGGGTGACAGAAGAGGCAGGCATTAGATCAAGAGTGAAAGCCAGGCTAGAGATCAGGATCATGAGATCAGTGGAGCTTGACACAAGCCCCACAGATGCCTAGGGCTGCTCCAGTTCCTGACAGGGCACTGACTACCAGCGTGTAAAGCACAACCTGATCGTCTTCAGCCTGGGCCCAGGGCTGCGATGTCTCCTTTCTGCTCCTAACATGTGATCAGCATCGTCTTTGCATTCTACTCCGAGGCACCCACATTTGCCTGTATCAGTGTCTAGATTTGAGAAAACTAAGCCTCAGAAGACTAAGAGTGACCACAGCTGGAAGTGAACCATCTTCTTGTAAATTCTAGTTTCTTGACAGAGGACCAGACCTCTTGTTTGAAGTGATTATAAATGGGAATGTCTGCCCCTTTCTTGAGAGATGACTCCTAATCTTAGGGATGTGACCAACGCTCACACCTATGGTTCAAACTCTTAGTGACAATATTTTGACCAAATACAATAGTATTTTGACCAGGAATTCTGGCCAAGCCTTTGGCTCAGCCCTTGGACAATCATTTCCCCTTGGGGAGCATGCTGTCCTGCCTGCTGGTGAAAGGCTGGCACTGGACAACCTGTAAGTGTCCTTCCAGCTCAGAGACTTTAGGATGCTAGTTCCATGTGCTTTAAAGTTCAGTGTGTACAAAGTGCCCTCTTGGAGGATCCGAAAATAGCAATCTAGGGAGTGTGGTGCCCCGTTTTCTTGGAAGAGATTACCCAGGTCAAATCAGCATGGGAAGAAAAACTGGGGGCTTTTTTCTTCCTTTTGGACTCTGACTTTCACAGCACCAGTCATATTTTAGGCTTCTGAGCATTGGTAGTAGTTGGTTGGTCACAAATACCATAAAAAGAACTGCAGCCCTTGCAGGGCAACGTGCTTGGGAAGAGGCGGATTATATTGTGTCTGCATCCCAGTTGGGGCACATTTGAATCTGATGCAGCCTGACTCTGGGACCATCCTCTGGAAGCCAAGCTGCTGTCCAGCTGGAGAGAAATTGGCGTTATGAGAGAGGGACTTCTCTGGACATACCAAGGATGAGGAGGCTAGCTGACCATCCACAAGGAGATTGTCCTTTCATTCTAGTCTCGGATGACCAGATTTATATTTTTGTTAATTGTAAAGGTATGTTGTTTTGGAGATAGCAGAAAACAGGCAGGGATCTGACCCTCCACAGTAAGTAGTTCATTGCCACATACTAAAGGAAAAAGACCAGGATAGTGATAGAGCTGGACAACATGCCATGTGAGGGACAATTGAAGATGCAGGAAAGAAAAGAAATGTAGACAGGGCTTAGTCACTGTCCTCAGACCTCTGGGAACAGAGGGTCGCCTTGCTTTGTTTGGCCCAGTTTATATCCATTCCAGTGCTTGGAATGTAATGGAGAGTAAATGAATGTTTGAATGAATTAATGAACGGATCCAAACAGCAGAGTCAGACAAGTGTAAGGTAAGAACAAGATGTATTTTGGCTGAATATAAACTCATTAAAAATCAAAGTCACACAGTTAATTAACAAGTGTTCTTTTAGAGGCATAGACACTCCAGCACTGAGAAACTCAGACATCAGCGTAATGACCCTCTCCCAGGAATGTCATAAAAGAGCATTTCTGACCAGCATAGAACCCAGGGAACACATGCCAAGCTGTCACTATCAGGATTAATGCTGATTAAGTTGTGAGAGATAAATGTGTGGTGGCCTTGTGGGGTGGCGTTACCCTACATATCAAAGCAGGGAAAGGACACTTCCTTTGTGGTTCCATCTCTGAATTTCATGGACATTACAGCTGTGCTTTATCAGTACCTCACGGTTTTTCCCTAAGTAAAGCACAGACTTGTGAAAGGGAGTAAGGGAAGACACAGAAAGCCGAGTGACCACTGCAAGGCTAAGTTAGACATGTCATGAATTATAAAATAAAGATGAAATATTCCTTATTATTTGCAAATTCTAACTAAATCTATTAGGACTATTTAATTATAGCTATAAAAGTTGTCATCAAAATGGCCTACACTAACATGAACATTAAGCGAAGACACATGAAATCTTCATTAGTTAATTAAAATTCTTAATTTAAGGAAGTAAATGTCATTCAGGTAGATTAAGTTAAGTAAATATGGTTTGCCCTGTAGGTTACAAATAAAATCCCCAAAAGAATAAAGGTTTAAACGAATAACATTCTTTCCTTTTTTTGTTCATTCATTCATTCATTCAGTGTCCTCACTGTAGTTTAAAATAAGAGGCATGCTATTGAATGTCAGAGCTGGCAGGATCCAGGACAAGGGATGGAACTCAATAAACATCCTTGCACACACTGATGATCATCTACTTCAGTGCTCAGCCATGGCTCAACCCAGGGGAAGAAACACTCTGTGCCAAATACACTTGCATTTTACTAAGGATAAAATACCTCATCTACAAGGGCATTGCCACAATAGTGGCGTTATAGACATTATCTGCCATATTTGGATGAGTTGCTCTGTGTAGCTGCTGATAACTCTGTGTTAAGTTGGGGAGTAAGAATGAGAATGATTTGATGTCTGTCTCCACCACTACTGTGTATTAATCATTCCTCACAGATTGTAAAATAAGTTTAGAAATATTAGTTCATGGTTGGGTGTGATGGCTCGTGTCTGTAATCCCAGCACTTGGGGAGACTGAGACAGGATGATTGCTTGAGCCTGGAAGTTTGAGACCACCCCAGGCAACATAGTCTCTACAAAAAAATTTTTTAGAAAAATTAGCTGGGAGTGGTGGCACATGCTTGTAGTCTAGCTACTCTGGAAGTGGAGGTAGGAGAATCTCTTGAGCATGGGAGATCGAGGCTGCAGTGAGCCATGGTTGCACCACTGCACTCTAGCCTGGGTGACAGAGGGAGATCCTGTTTCAAAAAGAAAAAAAAAAAGGAAAAGAAAAGAAACATTACTTCATTAACAGATAACAGTCCAAGCCCAGGACTTGCTGCAGGTGAATGCGATAACATTCGCTCCTGCAGGAAACTGAGCCAAACTTAGTAATCCAGCAAGAGGTATTATTCCGATCTAGGGTAGTGTATCCTCTAACCAGCCAGGATATCCAGATGCACTTGGTAAAGGATTCTCTTTTCTCCTCTCATGAAAAACTGTATTTTGATTGAGGTGATAGTTTGATACCTCTTCTCAGCTGAAATCTCACCTGGCTTCAATCTTCCAACATCAGGGACTGACTGAAGTCCCCATCTTCCAACATCAGGGACTGACTGAAGTTGCACATGCTGCGACCTCTATCAGAAACAGGCAGCTTCATCCTTCCCCCTTTGGATGTTTTAACCTCCAGTCTTCAAAGCTTAGCTCCGCTGCCACATCCTGGGTAGATTTCTTGACTTGCCCCCAACCTCACCCAGGTTAGGTTAGATTTCCCATGTTATTCCTATTCAATGACTTGTGTTTATCTCTATCACAATACTTATCCAATTGAATCATACTTTTATGCCCCGCCCCCTGACAACTAGCATGTGAATTGTATGACTTTCATAAATCATATTCTTGGCAATTAGCACCTGGTCTTACACTGAGTATAAGTAACTTAGTAACACTGCAATGAATGCCTAAGTGCCTGAGCTCAGGAGAAGAAATGAAGGCTGTTTCTACTGAGAGCTTCCTCTCTATCCCGTGTCAATGATATTCATGTACAACAACAGGAATTCAGGGAAGCTAAATTGACAATCCTCTGAAAAAAATGGTGCACAAAAAACTGTAATTCCACAGTTAGAGTCCTGCTAATTCAAGACTGCAAAATGACTTAATAACAGGTAGTTGAAGTCAACATGCCATGCATGGCTGCTTCTCAAACAACCCAACTCTGTCTAAAGCTAGAATGGGACATTTATTAAAAACACTAGCAAAGTCTGTCAATGTGAAACCTTTCCTATCCGTAATTCCTGCCATCTGTAACATCTTATGTTACATAAGATTCCCTATTACCAGTAGCAGTGTTAATCCATCATCTGTCTTAAATATTTTTAGATGTTCTTCATATACTCTACTTTGCTCCCCTTTCTGTTCTTCTAAGTGTATGCTCTTTACTTGTCATAATTAATTTTATATGAACTTTGTCATATTAAGAAACTGTCCAAAATTTTTTGGAATGACTTTTCAGTAGAATAGGATGTAGTAGTGACTTATATTGAAATCAAAGAAAAAAGAACAAGTCTGATAATTAGGAGAGGCAATCAAGTTTTCCCCTCTAATAATATAATATTACAAATGTGATTTTCTTACAGGGTTATCATTTTTGCCTAGATAAGAAGTTGCTCTGTCAGGTGAGTGTTACTATTTGTAATAACAGGAAAGAAGACAACACGTTTTCAGGAAATTATTAATGCTAATTATTTCAGAATGTATCTGTTCTATCTATTCTTAATTAATACCAAAGTGTTATTTACTCTTCAAGTTCCAGTTTTACATAAATAAACTTAGTCAAATAAATGAGAAAAAAATATTCATCGTTTGTTAAATAAGAAGATACAGAATTATACTCCTATTTCTCGTAACATGATTATGCTATTATATATACCAAAATATAATTATCTTCCTTGTGTTGTATTCAGCTTCCCCTCAGTGCAAGATTAGAAGCAAAGATTGGAAATTATGCCTCAAAAACATCCTTAAAAAAACAAAACATTATTATTGGCACACTTCAAAAATGCAAGTCACTTTATGTATAACCTGTCATCTAGGTCTCCATACTCCCTGAGGCAAACATGATGTCAGCTGCAGCTGTGGTCGACAGTTCATGTGCATTGTCAGTGGCCTGCTGCTGCAGACTGAATGCGCATGTCCTGTCCAAAAATCTCTACTGAAATCCTAACCCTCAATGTGATAGTGTTAGGAAGTGGAGCCTTTGGGAGGTGATTAAGCCATGACGGCAGAGTCCTGAGAAATGGGATTAGTGCCCTTATAAGAAAAGGACCAAGGGAGGTCCTTTGCCTCTTCCCCTTCCAGCACGTGATAATAGAGTGAGAAAGCATTGTCTATGAACCAGAAAGTGAGCCCCCGCCCAGACACCAAATCTGTTGGTGCCTGGCACCTTGATCCCAGACTTACCTGCTTCCAGAACTGTGAGAAATAAATTTTGGTTGTTTGTGAACTCATCTATGACATACAGTTATAGCAACCTTAACAGCCTATGACCTACCCAGACATTGAACTATCTGCCTCTGCTTTTCAGTTTCCCAGCTTTCTCTGAAGTCAAAGAGGCTTGAGGCTTGCTCTGTCCATGCACAGGCGCATCTCAGAAGGACGGGGCACAAATACTACCCTCACCCCAGGCAAAGTTCAGTTAATGGGGGCTAGGAAACAGTGGATAAATGCCGTAGCATCAATCCTTTGAAAAGACAATACTTAGGAGTTTCCGTGGTGGCTCCTCAGAGGGTTTTGAAAGGACTGAGCGCTAGTTTCCCATAGAAGCAACTTGCTCAACAGCGCATCTGTTGTCAGGTGCTCCTCTTTCCCTGTCTCACTCCCTCTGTCCTCTTGCCCCTGCTTCCTGGGTTTCTTTCCAAACAAATGATCTGGGCCTAAGTCCTGGTATCCAACTCTGTTTTCAGGGGAATTCACTATATTAGGCTACACAGAAAACCTTGGTGAATTCCAAAGTGGTAATGATAGTATAGATCACACATTCTGATCATCATGCAATAATACTAACATTAATGACAAAATTAGAATGCAAAGCCCAACAAAATCCTCAACTACTTGGATTTTTAAAATCACTCCTAAATAACACTTAAATGGATAAAAAAATATGCAGAGTACAAAACAGCCTGGTAAAAATAATTATGAAATGCAACTAAATATATTGCCATAGAAAAATGCATTTCCTGAAAGAGATTTCCCATAAACAGAGAAAAAAGCATGAAACAGTCCACAAAATAAGTTACAAAAATAAGAAATAAGAAAGTTAATAAGAGTAGAAAATTTAAGATGGTAGAAAATAAAGATAAAAGTTACTACAATAGATATATTAATAATTATAACTAATAATTATTGATTGGTTACTACCTACAAGGCCTTTATTACATTTTTATAATTAACAGCCCAACAGTCCACATTAACAGTCCCTTAAATTGAGGTACAAATAAAATTGCCCAAAAGTGTACATTTAATAAGTCATGAAACTTAAATAAAAACCTAGGATGTCTGCATTTAGAATATCCCTTTCTCTCTCAAACCATTTACTATTGTCCAATAGCTACTTATTACAACACACACACATACAACGAAGAATGCACAAATACATATACACAAATAGATAAATACTGTATTTGTCTAATCAAGGTAAATAAAACAAAAAACAAAAATTCAAAAAAAAAAAAATAGTTCCAAGGAACTGAATATAACTACAAGTAAAGAAAAAATAATTAAAAAGATTTTAAAAAGTGTAAAAGTTTTTACTAAATATTTTTAAATGTGGATAAAACGTATCATTTTCTATGAAAATACAAATCACTGAAAATCAAAAGAAATATGTAGACTACATGAACAAGGTTCACAAATGCAGATGAAATTGAGAATATCGACCGAGAATTTCTCCCCTAAAAAAATGGGGTTGAGAGGGTTTCTTGTTTCAGATTTTCAAACAACATATATTCTATAGTTTTTTTTTTTTTAATGCTAGAGTGGATAGAAAAAATAAATCTCTGATTCTTTTAAACTCTATAACAAAGACTGTGAACCTGCACATGTGCACACATATATAGTATGCTAGTATTAATATTAATACTGATAAAATTACTAAATAAAACTAAACCAAGGGGAACCTAGAAGTATACACTACTGTATTATAAAAAATTGTACAGTATGACTGTATAGAATTCATTTCAGGACATATGAATTGTATATATTAAGAAACTAGAAACTTGTATAATTTTGCTCTTGATTACATTTTATTTCATAGGGGAAAATGATCTTCCCATTAGATACTTAAGAGCGTTTGGTCAAAAAATTATTATTTTACTCAACTATGAAGTTTTCCAGCCTTACTATGGACTGGGTATTATTGGACAATGGTAATAAGGCAGTGAGCAACACAGAAAGGGACCCTGACTTCATGAAGTTTAAAGTCTGATAGGGAAAATTAATAATAATAAAGCACTTATAGATGGCTTATGCATTAATGAAAGAAAAAATATAGTGGATCATGGTAACACGTAACTAGGAAGGATGTAAAAAAAATCTAAGAATTCCAGATGAGATGTCCCAAGAAAGTGATACTTAAGCTAATGCAAAATGATTGAAGAGGTCAAGTTTAAGGAGTTTGAAGAAGGGTGACTGTTATTCAAATCTTCCAGAAAATTGAAGAGGATGAAAAATTTTCTAACTCAATTCTATGAGGTCAGCACTACTCTGATACCAAAACCAGACCGACATTACAAAGATAAGAAACTACAGACCAATATTCCTTATAAACAGATGCAAAAATTATTAACAAATTTTAAGAAAATCAAATATTAAAATGTATAAAAAAGATCATAAATTATAACTAAGTGGAGTTAACCTCAGTAATGCAAGCTTGGTTTAAAATTCAAAAGTCGATTAATATGATTCACCATATTAATTTTAAATAGATTTAAAAAGAAAAAATAATATGGCCATTTTCATAGATTCATAAAAACATCGGACACAATCCAGTACGCATTCCTGATAAGTACCTAGCAAAATAAAAAGGAAATTTCTCAAGTTGATAAAGTATGTCTACATAAAACCTACAATTAACGTCATTCTTAAGATGAAAGACTGAATGAATTCCCCTAAGATCAGGAACTAGATAGGAATGTCTACTCTTGCAACTTCTATTCAACATCGTGCTAAAGATTTAGTTAGCGTTCTAAGTTAAAAAGTAAATAAATAAAAGGGATTCCAACTGATGAAGAAAATGTATTCAAAGATTATCTATGTAGAACATCTTACAAAAATAAAGACCTAAACAAATGGAGAGATTTACTACTTTTTTTTAATGGATCGGAAAACTCAATATGGTTTATAGGCCTATTCTCCCCAAATTAATATATATATATTCTAAGGAGCCTCAATAAAAGTCTCAAGAGGATAATTTTTTTGGTAGGAATTGACAAGCTAATTCTAAAATTCATAAAGGAATTGAGAGCATCCAGAACAGCCAAAATTAATTTGAAAATGAACAAAATTGGAGAATTTCCATTATCTGAGTTCAAGATTTATTATCAAGCTACATTAATCAAGACAGTGCGGTATTTATGCTAAGTTATTAAGTTATACAAATAGATCAATGGAATTGAATGGGAACTGGAATTAGATCCACACATATACAGTCAATTTATATTTGACAAAGATACAAAGGCCATTCGGTGGAGAAAGGACAGTCTTTAGCAGTTACATAGGAACTACTGGAATCTGTATGCAAATAATGAAATTCAAACCATCCCTAACACCATAGACACAAATAGACAAACACCAACACAAATCGATTATGGACCAAAATGTAAAACATGAAATGTTAAATCTTTTAGAAGAAAACCTAGGAGATCATGTTTGTGATATTGGGTTAGACCGAATTTTTTAGATACAACTCCAAAAGTGCAATAGAAAAGAAAAAGAGTTGATAAATTGGACTTCATCGGAATCAACAAGTACTGCTTTTCTAAAGCTACTGTAAAGATAATGAAATGACAACCACAGACTATGAGAAAATATTTGAAAATCTTGTATCTGATAAAGGACTTGTATTCATTACACATAAATAAATCTGAAAACCCAACAATAAGAAAACAATGAAGATAATAACAAAAGCAGAAGATATGAAAAGACTCTTTACCAAACAAACAAGACATATGAATAGCAAATAAAGTACATGAATATACTCTAAACACCATTAGTCTTCAGTGAAATGCAAATTAAAACCACAATAAGATACTACCCTTACTTATTAGAATGACTAAATTTAAAAAGGCTGGTGGTACCAATTGTTGATGAGGCTTTGTTGGCAACTGAAACACTCATACACTGCTTGTGGGAATTTAAAATGATACAGTCATTTTGAAAAGCAATTTTATAGTTTCTCGAGAACTTTAAATATTTTTGCCATATGGTCCAGTCATAGTACTCCTAAGTAAATAAAGCATATATCCATATAAAACATACAAATGGATGTTTATAATATCTTAATTTGTGATAGCCAAATAATTTAAATGTATGAATGTGTGAACAAACTGTGTTACCTGCATGCCATAGAGTAATAGTCAACAGGCCGGGCGCGGTGGCTCACGCCTGTAATCCCAGCACTTTGGGGGGCTGAGGAGGGCGGATCACAAGGTCAGAAGATCGAGACCATCCTGGTGAACACGGTGAAACCCCGTCTCTACTAAAAACACAAAAAATTAGCCGGGTGTGGTAACGGACACCTGTAGTCCCAGCTACTCGGGAAGCTGAGGCAGGAGAATGGCATGGACCCAGGAGGTGGAGGCTGCAGTGAGCCGAGATCGTGCCACTGCACTCCAGCCTGGACGACAGAGCGAGACTCTGTCTCAAAAAAAAAAAAAAAAAAAGAATAATAGTCAACAATAAAAAGGAACAACCTATTGATACATGCAACAACTTGGATGAATTTAAAAGCCTTCATGGCCAGATGCAGTGGCTCATGCTGGTAATCCCAGCACTTTGGGAGGCCGAGGCGGGTGGATCACTTAAGGTCAGGAGTTTGAGACCAACCTGGACAACATGATGAAACCCCATCTCTACTAAAAATACAAAAATTAGCCGGGCGTTGTGGCAGGTGCCTGTAATCCCAGCTACTCAGGAGGCTCAGGCAGGAGAGTTGCTTGAACTCAGGAGGCGGAGGTTGCAGTGAGCTGAGATCATGCCACCGCACTCCAGCCTGGGCGATGAGAGCAAA
This sequence comes from Chlorocebus sabaeus, assembly GCF_047675955.1. Taxonomy (NCBI): domain Eukaryota; kingdom Metazoa; phylum Chordata; class Mammalia; order Primates; family Cercopithecidae; genus Chlorocebus; species Chlorocebus sabaeus. The sequence goes on from NC_132917.1 coordinate 16,314,934, forward strand.
ACTCTGTCTCAAAAAAAAAAAAAAAAAGTGTTTATGATGAGTGAACAAAATGAAACAGAAAAGAATAAGTATTGTACTATTCTACTTACAACAATTCTAGGAAATAAAAATGTACTTATAATGACAGCAAGCAGATCAGTGGTCATTTGAGAATGCAGGGGTTGGAATGGGAGAAGATTAAGAAGGGGCATGAGGAAACAGGATAATGAACATGTTTATTGTAATGTGGTTATGGTTTCACATTACATGTGAGTGTACATACATGTCAAAACTCACAAATGCATGCATTAAATAGGTTCAGTCTGCTGTTCGTCAATTGAGCCTCAATAAATCTGTTTAAAAAGTAAGTGAAAATAAATTGGATTAATTATATAAAAAAACAAATTTTATGTATGTGTATGTATGTGTGTGCTAGTGTATACACCTGCCCCACTCTCATATGCACACACTCACTGGCCTGTAAAGGTGTTCATTATATATTTTAAATTAAAAGTGAAGACACATAATTATATATAGTTTGAATCTATATGAAAATAAAAATTTTTTATTTCATGTAAACAATAATAATAATAATAAATAAACTATGCCAAAATATTTAAAGTTTTTAAATAATGGCATATTATGGGAAACTATTATTTGTTTTAAAGATATTTTTCTACACTTCACTTATATCAAGCCTGAAGCTTTTCACTGTAGGCCAGTGGATGGGATCAATCCTGAAAGTGGCTTTAGTTATCGCTCCCCTGGTCCAGTGGCTAATCCTCCATCATCTTACTCAGTGCCTAGGCATTCATCATTGTTGACCCAGGAACTTTGAAGATAACTGGGTTTCACAACTCAGCAAAGAGAGCTATTCTCTAAATAAGTTCACTTTCCATAGTGGAAGCCTACCACCTTATATGTATGTTTATACTTTTCCACCTTGTTGAGGACGATCTCTACCTTCTTAGGCCAACCAGCCGAAATGCTATGCCACCTAGTAATCTTGTCTCAAAATATGTCCATATTGTATGGTTGCATTGGACTACAACTTTGTGGTATATCCGGATCTGTGGTGATGTATCCATTCTGGTACCCCAAGAACCTTAGTGTGGCACAGGCAGCTTTCAGCATTAAATGTGGCTCACCCTTGCTGCTACCCTTAAATTTGACTATTACCATAGAGATCAGTGATGAACATTTGTGATTAGGTTTTGTTATTCTCCCTTGCCCACATGTGTCATTGAACAATAACCCATATCTGAGACCTGCTCTAGCATGAACATTTTGGGGAAATGTTCCTGTTGGAAAATCCTATCAGCATCTTATTGACATATCCTGGGAACATTTATTTAGGTGAGAGTAGCAGAGTACACTGGCAGTATCAAATACACTAATAGGAGTAACAGGGAACCAATAGTGTCTGGATAGCCTGGTGCATGGCTGTCATCATTCATGCTTGCTTTGTGAGAACACAAAAAGATGCTCCTTCTTCCAGGCTAGCACAGTCCATGCCACAATCATGGCTTGGAGAGTAGAGCAAGAACCAGACTATATCCATTACCATGACATCTATTTTGAATCCTACATAGCAGTTCTGGACCAGTGTCTTTGGCAAAGTGAAGCTCCCACAGAGGGAGATCAGCAGGCAGAACTGCGTTTGTGCAAAAGCACACAAGGTCATCTTGCTTTGAGTGGTGGGATGGCCTGGGCTTCAGCTCTAAGCGAGATGAGGGAATTCATTTAAATATACCCTTAGCAGACATTGAATGCTATGCATTCCATTAGATTATGTGAATAGAGAGGTTAAGAGAGAAGTTAGACATAGTCACTGCCTTTAAGGAATCCATTGTTCAGGGAGGAAAGCATAAGTAAACACATAAGTGAATAATATTATGATGAACATCCGTATATAACATGTTTTCATTTATGTTTGACTCTTTATGTGTTTATTTCTCCTATCTCACTCATCTTTAATATAATATTAAATACCATATTATATATAGATTATATATAAAACTTCATATATATTAAAGTATGTGTATTATGTATGTGTGTGTATATAGACAGATCAATAGAGAGAGATAGAGAGAGAGAGACAGAGAGAGCAGAGAGAGAAAGAGAGGAGGGGGATGAAAACCACAGAAAAGAGTCCAAACTTTTTGGGATAGCATACAGAAAGGTCCAAAGAAGAAGAAATATTTGAGCAGGGCCTTGAAGAATGAATAGAATTTTATAAGGCATATGAAAGGAAGTAGAATTTCAGGCAGAAAGGGAAGCATTATTAGCAACATATAATTATGAAAAATTTGATGGTATGTGAGAAAACTGTGACCACTTTTGTAGCATGGGAAAATGGGATACATGTTTGATAGAAGTGAGATAGGAGAATTAAGCAATTTATCTCATAGAAGGCTTTGTATCTCAAGCTATTGGGTTTGACTTAGTAATGTTTTTACAGAATGCCAATGTCCCTGAGAAATTACAGATGTTTTGTGAAATATACAAGAGTCTTTAGATAAATAAACTTGAGAATTGATATATATCATATGGCATACCCTTCCATGGAGATTGGTAATATATAAAAAAATCCAGTAGTAAAAACAATAATAAAATAATGCGTTTAATCTTGTTTCACAAATACTTGGAAATTGATATCTTCCTCTCACCTCAAACATTGAAAACCAATTAACAACTCTGAGAACATATTTCAGGAAACTTTCTAAAGACATTAGTATAGTCAGATACATGTCAGCAAAATGAGTGTTGGCTGCGTGGAGAAAAAAATGCAGCAGCAACAGAAAAGGCTGGGTGATCTAGGGAGGAGATGATGACGGTTTGAAAAAATAAAGCAAACCAACTAGGGAGAAGTTGCTATATTTTGAGAGCTCTTTTGAAAAAAAAATATGTATGACTAAGAGGTGTGGGGCTAAAGAAGAAGGAAGAGTCATGCCTATAAGTTTGACTTAAATCTGAAAACACCATAAATATGAACACTTAAGGTGATTCCTCGGCATTTCAACTTCTTTCTGCCCGTCTTGTATGATATTCAGAAGTTCCACAAAGAAGAAAGTGGGTTTCTAGCTACCTAGTAACTATTTTTAGAAGGAGCATATTGTCTTTGATAACCAGAGTTCTAGAGACAAAATTGAACCAACTAATAGGGCTTGTAGAATCCAGTACGAAGACTGCTCTTAGGGCACGACACCTTGGTTGCTCTCCAAGGTGCTGAATCAATTTGTATGGTTCTGTGAACCTCCCTGCTTCTGGTGCCTTTCTCCCTCTGAGTGTGTCAAACTCAGCTCTCTTATAAAGTAGCAGCCTTGTCCCAGACTGATGTCCCAAGACACAATTTAACTACTATTTTGGCTTCCTGCCCTTGCCAGGACTAGCTGACTGACTTTTGATCAAGACAACAGCCTGATTTCTCATCTGGACTCCTGGCAGAGCAGCCACAAGCTGCAGCCTGCATCCACAGAAGTTGAAAATATCCTGACAGGTAGGTAAATATTTCCTCTTGAAATAAAATTGGCCAGCCAAGGAAGCAGGTAATTTGTTATTGTGGATAGTTGGTGAGCTGTAGAAATTAATTCTCAAGGTTTGTTTTAGAGTATCAGGTCTTAGGAACCTGAAGTTTCCCCTTGGCAGGCAGCCTCTTGGCTACTGGCTTATATTGAGCTCAGCCTTCTAAGGGACACACTTAGGAAATCAAAATGTAGTAGAAAAAACAAATGCTTATTTCAAGTGCTATAAAGGAGCCTGTATTTAGTATCAAATAAGTTAAATGCATTAGGGACCCAGAAAAGGAAAGATTATCATGGGCTGACATAATTAGGGAAAGCTTCACAAAGGAGGTGAAGAATGACCTGGGCCTTGATGTACACAAGTAGACTTCATATAGACCAAAAAAAGAGGGTATGCATTAATCACAGCATCATAGGTGTGGAAATGCCCATGACACATCCTAGAGATAATAAATACTCACTTCGTTCAGCCCAGAGCTCCCTATCATCTCTATGCATAGTCTAGCTTATACTCCCCATTCACATCCACATGGAACCCCACTGCTACTGTACCTTTCCCCACAGTGATTTTATTATTTGTCTTATATAAAAGGAATATTTTTTCAAATATATTGACATTTGGAAGAAAATAATTTGATGGCCTCGCCCAAGTGCTTTTGATATTTTCTAGAGGCATGTTCTTCAAGGTGTAGGGAGCCTGTTAAAACTTCTGTTCCTCAAATCACAGCACTGACTTTACATCTTGGGTGACTTAAAAATGGTGAATAAAATATAGCTCCCATCTTGTAACAAAGCACATCATAGTGCAAACAAGAAACATTTAAAGATACACAGAAAATGCCGGCAGATAAAAGAAATAATCTGGAAGTGTGAGATTTGATGGGAGAAAGTGGAAGACTTCATAGAGAAAAGATTTTCTTCTCTTTTTCTTTTTCGCTTTTCCTTTTTTTTTTTTTTTTTTTTTTTTTTGATGGAGTTTCACTCTTGTCATCCAGTTTGGAGTGCAATGGCGCGATCTCAGCTCACTGCAATCTCTGCCCCCTGAATTCAAGCGATTCTTCTGCCTCAGCCTCCTGAGTAGCTGGGATTTCAGGTGCGCACAGCCATGCCCAGCTAATTTTTGCATTTTTAATAGAGATGGGGTTTCACTGTGTTGGCCAGACTGGTCTCAAACTCCTGACCTCATGTGATCCACCTATCTCAGCCTTCCAAAGTGCTGGGATTACAGGCAGGAGCCACCGCGCCCTGCCAAGAAAAGATTTTCTTAAGTTGATTTTCAAAAACTGTCTCCAAAGACACTTGTTTAAAATTAAATTATGAGATTTACCTAAAATTCTACATAGCAGAATTTCAAATGGCAATCTGATGGAGGTATTTTGCAGCACATATTTTCAGACTATCAATTTCCAACAGTTCCAGAATTTTCAGACATTTATGTAAGAGAAATAGGCAAGGAAAGCACTACAGCATCAAAGACACAACCTCAGGAACCTGATGGGACCAGCACAGAAAACCTCTCTTCTTTAGAGTTTGACTTCTGAGCAGAAGCAGACAGAATGGCCGAGAACTTTATTTATGATGTAAGAGGCACTATGAAGGTGAGGTCAGCACGGTATTGGGCCAGTCTGCACCAGGATTTAGGTACTGAATGGATTATTGTATTTAAAGAATACGAATACCTTAAATAAATTGATCAATACAATTCAGTATTATTTAATCAGTCACTTAAGTTGTGATGGTCAAATACAACATAGACCTTTCAAACAGAAAACACCTGGAAATTCTATCTACACATTGATAAGCCAAAAGGTGAAATCAGGTGTGAAGACAGACTGCACATATTCACCAGGTTTCACGAATCTGGCTAGCTGTGCTCCTCATCCCCATCCTTTCAAGAGAACCCTGAATAACAGTCAACTTTCTGGCTGGTATAAAGACTATTCTGAATTGCACATCCATCATCCATCAGTTCCTCACTATCTGTATTTCTGTGAACAGTTACAAATATTCTCTCTTCCTTATTTATTCATGTCTTTGACTCTCAACACTCATTTAATTAGGGACACACACATGCACACTCTTCAGGGCCCCTTTTCCTTCTCTTTTCTTCTAGCTTTTGACTCTTTAAATTTGTCCATTTGTCAATTTACAGAAAAATTCCCATTTCTATTTTTTTCACTTTGTGCCACAAATAATCCTAATAATTGTGCTTTTGTCTTTTGCACTGGGCATCATGGAAGGTCTCTCTTGGGAATTCTGAGCCACTGCGAGTACACACAATTAGGTCTCAGGTGATCAGCTTCAGAAGTGCAGGGATTAAAAGTAATGCTCTAGGAAAGCCTCAAAGTTGAACAGCTAAAAAAATTATTTCAGGGCTTACATTGTCTGAAAAATATACTCAATGTAAAACAGGTTATTTGCTGATTTTGCCAAACCCATAAAGTACTACTGCACTCAAAAGAAAGCATACAAGATCACTTATTAGTGTTTCTCAGCATCTCTGGACAAGCAGGGTTCATGCATCTCTAGATATCAATCATGTCTCTGTTCATTTTCTGCCCTTTTTAATAATTTTCTGTCTTTGGCTGTTATTCAGGGTTCTCTTGCCAAAATGAACAAAAGACAGCTGCTACCAAGAGTAGCACATTTTGGGTATTACTTTTTTTTTTGTTTTCTAAAAGAAATTCAGGTATAAAGAGGTGAAGGGCCGCTGGTGTGGTTTTCTCAGAGTACGTGTCTAGCAAATATCTATGTAGACTAATCATCATGTGCTTATCACCCACTCAACCCTCAGTATCATATAAAATAGAGGTGCATTTTTAAATATATGTACCAAACTTTAATTTTCATTTCACACTCAAAACTCCTGTACAAAAAGAGGCAAAGCAGGCAAAAAATTACAATGACTTCAGCAAACAACATATGAAAACTTCAAAACAACTTTGGGTCTGTAATGGCCCTTACAGATGTAGTGAGAAAACTGGGTTCCAAGGTTTTGAACTCTTTAAGACAAAATTCCAATGTTTATTCCTAACATTTAAAAAATATTTGTAGCTGTACAGGATACAAGATTAAATGAGAAATCTCTGAATTCTACTGCACAATTGGATCCCAAGATTGGGAGGCTTAATTTTTCTTTGGGGAAAACATGAAATTATTTTTACTTAAATGTGATGATGCATCAGTAACCTCAGTTTACCATTAATGTCTTAATTTAATGGTGGTAACTAGGAGCAAATGTTGATCAAGCATGATATTAACTAGTAGTTAAAAGGTAATATCCAAACCTTTCTTTCTGGTTGTTAATACTCCACCCCTAATGATTAGCACATTTGAAGACATCCATTTCCAGTTTTGTTTTTTTTTTTTCCACTACTAATTCCTAGTGGTGCCCAAAGAGTTTCTCAGAACAGAGTCATAACGCCAAAGTAGCAGTGCATCTGAGAAACATAATTTTTACCTTGTTGCTTTCCCAAAAATAAATATCGCAGTCATGGAAAACACTGTTTATTTGAAAACAATAAGACCTCAAATATGAAATATAGTTAACAATGACATTGACACTGTTGCTAGCACTTTCCCCTAAACCACCCATAAGTCTTGGACGCATGTGCATGCAGCACACACACATACACACAAAAAACCAAAAACAAAGCAAAAAACAAAACAAAACAAAACAAAACAACAAAAACCCAAACACAGCAATCCATGATTGTTCAATGACTCCTGATGCCGGGAGGACAGCCTGTTAGAATTTGTCTCCCACAATATCTCTGGAGTGGGCACAAAGCCCATCACCTGTTAGTGATCACAGACATTCAGTTAACCTGTCCTTCCAGTAATCAGAGACAATTCAGACCCTGGACTTCTCAGAATCCATGTACTGCTGAGTCTTGGCTTTGAGACAAGGTGGCCTGGCTACATTGAGGCAGGCCAGCAGCCCCTTCCATATGTTTGGTCCCATTTGTAGAAAGTCTAATTTAGAGTTATCAATGTGCTCATCTATTTACTCTGAGCTCAATCTAATTTGACAGGTAATTCCTCACATTTTCTCCTTTAGCCAGCTGAGAGTCAGCTGTGGTAGACACACACGACGTGGGTCCAAGTCCCTCATGAGCCCTGTGGTGGTTGGCATGTCCTTTCCTTTCCTCAAGCCTTAATCTCCTCACTCGATAGAGGGGGAGAAATTGACCCAATGATGATAAACATTGTGTGGTTCTGTATTTCTAGTCTAGACAATTGTTGTTCAAGTGTAACAAGTGTCTGCCAAGGAGAATATCTCTTAAGATGAATATCTCCTAACTTTCCTCAGCTGGTATGATCACATATTCTGGCTTCCTCTAGGGTTTAGAATCCATAGGTTCAAAAAGGTCTTGAAGACCATCTAGCATATTTCCATTCTGATGACAGACCCTCCATCCAAGCAGTTGTACTTCTTCAACTTGAAAATCTCCAAGTAAAAGAGCCTTTTCCTTCTCTGTGGACTGATGTTTAGATGCAGACCAGGGAATCTTTCCTGCCACTTGACTGAACTCCCTTGCTAAAACAACATAAGACAAGTGTTTTTTCCCTTTTCTTGGAGGATCCAAGGGTAGATCAGCTGGTCACTAAAGTCCAGAAAGCAATGGTGTCTTACAGCTCATTCCTGGGATGTTGCAAATAATGCCAAACTCTGATGTACTCAGACTCAACTTCTAGGATTATCATTCACTAAATGTCTGGGTGGCTCCTTCTACTGGAAACAGGCAAGTAACAGTATAGACCAGACTGAGGATTTACTTAGAAGGGTTGAATCCCATCCCATAGTATGTATTCACAGCCATATGGTATAAAAGGAAGAGCATGGAGTCAAGAGTGAAGCATCCTGGGTTCTAGGCCCGCATGGGAGCCATCCAGTATGACCATACCCTCTGGGTTTCATTTTCGTTAGGAGGTCAGAATCAAAGATTTTCATGGTTCCATTCGAACTAAGCTCTGATCTACAGACAGAATGACTGCAGGTTTTATAATATTGTTCATCAACAAGACAAGGTGGGACAATGCTTGCTGGATACTACTCCCTAAGGAAGAAGGGCAGAGTCAGTCATTTTATTGGCATTAACCTTACAGGCCTCTTGAAGATTGTTTTAATTGTCCATTTTAGAGACAAGGAGGTTAAGACTCAGAAAGCTTAAAAACGTTTCCCAAGATCACACTATGAATCATTAGTAAGGCCAGGAGTAAATTCAGGTGCACCAGAGCTTTCACATTGCAACAAGCTAGCAACGGGGTTGGGGAAGAGCTACTTTTTAAAAACCTGGGAAACAGAAAACATGGATTTTTTTTTTCCCCTCTAAATTCCCCTATACCATTCTGGTAGCTAATGGAGTACCCTAGACCTTTTTTCTTGTAGGGTCTTCAGAGAACAGGGCTCCTATGAGGGGGTGCTGTGCACCCAGCACTCTGCAGGTAACTGGAAGTTGCTAACCTCACAAATAACTTCAAAGCCAGAGCTCCATTTCCCTAATCCCTATAGGCAGAGGGCTGAAGCAGAGAGATGGCTGTCCTGTTGCCTAAGTGCACCTCTGTGGACCTGTCTCCCAGTTCCAAGACAGCCACCTTCATCAGTCCAGTGGCAACAGCACATCTATCTATTTCTGCTGCTCTCCTACTAACTGATTAAAATACAGGAGTTTTTTTTTCTTGTGAAATTAAAGGAGAACATTAAAGGAGAACATTAGAGGGATATAAATCCAAACAGAAAAGGAATATGCTGATTAATAAAACACGTGCAAACAGAAAAGTTGCACGTGTGGACTCCAGTCTGAGGACAGAGAAGGGGTGTGCTGAATTCGGAACACTTGGGTTTAATTCTCCACATGCATTTTTCTTGGATTCCCCTCTTCCTCTGTCAAGATAACAGTTGTGTTTCTTGTAGCTGAGCCGACACAGGAAATCAAATATTTTGTGTTTCTATAAACTATACGTCCCAGAGAGATAACACGTCTAGAATTAAAATACTACCACAAACAATTAGGAATTTTTTATCGTTACAGGTGTTGTTAAAGGACTCCAGTAGCAAAGATCAATGTCTCTGAATTTTGCCTTTGGAGAAGGGGGTTTCATTTCAGACATCAAAGGTAAGGCTCTCAAGTCAATTTATGCTCTGCTGGGTTGAGTCAGTTAGGATACAAATTAAGGTCCATATATTTCAGTGACAAGAAGGAAACGGTTATGTAAATACACAAGTATTAACATCAATCTGTATTAAATTATGTAAACATATACATCTTCTGAGGTCAGCACATAGATCCTCTTCTTTGAGCAGAGCTCTACTGAAGCATTGCTCGAATCTGTTTGGAAGTCGATTCATCATTCAAGTGCTTTGTAGTGAACCTGGATGGAGACAGAATGGTAGAGGTTAGCGGCAAACAGTGCTCTGTGTAAGCTCCAGCCCATCTTTACCTTGGGAAACACAATTGATATGTGGGCTTATTTCTTTAGACAAAAATCCACACTTCAATGCTCACAGTCATCTCAGACAGATTTAATATTTGATTCTTCCTTCCAAAGGAATTTTGTATTATGGTTATTAAACCAAGTAGATATTTTACATAATCAAATAATTACACAGAGGAGATATGAGCAGTCTCATTTACCAGGGAGGTGGATTTCACAGGATTGAGTGCAGAATCCTGACCATTGAGGCTGCCCCTGCTGACTCACACATTTCAGAATAGAGATTTGCATAGCAACATTGCCCAGAACCTGAATGTTTATGGTTCTCCACTTTCCTGGCAATGCTTAATTAACCTCATTGCCACCACAAGGGGGCACAAATCCAGGTAAGCAAACCCACAAAAATGGTGCAATCTGCAGCCTCCCAATAGCCGGGTGTAGAAATCATTTATGCAAAAGAAGAAAAAGAGAATTAACATGTAATAAAACTTTGGCCAGGTCGTAGGCACACCATGTAAAGTTTCGTTTTACAATAACTTTGTAAAGGTAAGGTTATTGCCTTCATTTTATAGAAAAGAAAACTAAGATTCAGAGAGGTTAAATGACCTATTCCAGATCACAAGGTTACTGATTTGAGATTTGTGATTTCTGATTCAAACCCATATTTTGCTATCTGGAGAGCCTGTTCTCCTCTGACATCATCACAGTGCCTCCAGGAGGCACAAATTCTAACAAATCAGATGGGACTCATGGCCTAGTACAGGGTTTTGCTTGATTGAATGAAGCTGGAAAGCTCAACACATTCAGAAGTTAAAGCTTTATTCCTGTGTATAAAAAGTCATCCTGGTGTGAAATGGACACCAGGAGAAAACCTTGATTTTTCCCATAGACTCTGGAAGGCTCTTATATTAATACTAAGTCTCTTCTAAAGGATAATGACTTAGTAACTCAGCAAAACAGCAACAACCTCAGGGTCTATTTTGTTCCTTTTATGTGTGTCTCAGTTTCTTCATTTATTAAGTGGGGGTAACAGATCAGCCTTACCTCTCTAACTTGTGATAATTAAATGAGACAATGTGATTAGAAGTGGAGTATAAAACATGAGTGTTGTGTACATAGGTAGAGCATTATTGATCCATCCCACTTAGACTTATTGAACACTTACTGCATGTACAACACTGAGAGGAACACAGGGGAATCAAAGATGAATAAGACAACAGGGACCATAAACCTTCTAGACTGCAATCTAGTATCAGAATGATTTACATAGCAGTGTGATTCAAGCAATTCTTGTAGATGTGTCAAAGCTAAAAAAGCATCCCCTCTCTGAAATGGATTAAGCACATGCATCCCTGGGAAGAAACCAGTTGCCTAGGCATCACTTGTTAGCAGTGAGAAGCTGAAACATGCCACAGCTGGCCAAATACTTAGGCATCTAGACAGTGGGTTCTCAATTCTGATAGCTGCACATGTGAACCACCTGGGGAGCTTTAGAATAAATAAAGAAACACAAAATGGATACCTGAGACCCTAGCCCAGAGATTCTAATTCATTTGGTCTGAGTCACATGCAGTCAGAATCACATGGAATGTTTTCAAAGGGTACCCACATAATCCTCAAGTGCAGCCAGGTTTGGAAACCACTGGTAAAGTGGAAAGTGAGCGCCTGGAAGCCTCTTGTTCTGAGGAGTCCCTATAAGCCCCAAAGCGGTGTGGCTGAGAATTAGGTCCATGACCCGTGGGGTCACCCAAACCTGGGTTTAGGTCCTAGCTTGGCCACTTACTGTGTGACTTTTGGCAAGTTATTTGACTTCCTTAAATCTCATTTTTTTCCATTTTTAAAAAGGGGAATGATAAAAATGGTGCCAACCTCAAAAGATTGTTAGGAAGATTCAATGTGTTAAAATATGCAAGGGTTAAGTTTGGTGCTATCCACACCAGTATTTAAATGTTCAATAGCCCTGAAATGTTGGCTGTTCCCTGTGAGCCTGACACAGGGTTGAAGCTCACCTGAGGGCATTTAGCAGCCCCTCCACACTGTCTGGGGCCTGCTCCTTCAAAACTTTTATGCAGCCTTTCATCTAGGAGGAGAAAGCACAATGTTTGTTAATATCTTAGTAATACTATCTATGCCAATATTTACCTACAATAACACATGCCCATAATGTCACATTATTTCTTCTCATAGAAATTCAACACAGAAATGACCAACGGGCTTTCCTACCCCCTCAGGCTGGTGAGCAGTTCCTCTGGGCTTCTAGAGGATTCTGTATGACTGTAATCATTATCAATTTTCATACCCTATTGTAATTGTACATTTCACTTGCCTGGCTTTAAGGACGAAGACTTGAGACTTTGATCTTGCCTTGTACTATGGAGGCAAATGCAGGGCCTTCCGTCCACTCAGTGCTCAGTTGAGATTTACTGAATAAAATTGGAATAATTTTATCCCATTCTTCTGCCCTGAATGTTTTCTGTCCTTAACCTGTTTGACTGGCAAACCCTTAACACTTATTTTATACCCAGTTGAAGACCAGCACCTCCTAGAATCCTATTCTGACCTCATTACCCTCATTAGATAGAAGCAACCAACACCTTTCCGTGCTCCCAAAACTGCTCTGTCATTTATCAGAGAAACTTGGAGAATTTGTGCCCATATTAACTTCTTTCCTTCACTAGACCAGGAGCTCCTGGAGGTCCAGGTCTATGTCTCAACCATCTTTGAGAGGACTGATGAAGGGCCACTGTTCAGAATGTGAACTTCACAGAGGCTAAATGCCTGAGTTTCCTTCATGCTTGTTTCTTTAGTATCTTCACAAACCTAGGCAAGTGTCTTAGCTTTTTGTGTCCGTATAATACAGTTGACCCATAATTTGGGAAGTGCATGGAAACTGAATTTATATAGATTACATTTCATCATGTATATCTTGGAGTATTTTTTGGCAAGGCAACAATCTTTCTGCAAAGCTATTCACACACTGTAATATATTGGATTTGGTTATACTAAGGGCCCCTTTTGTGACAGCCCTTAGAAACATTCTCCATCATTGTGCTTCTTGTATGTCAAAAGCTTTATCTTACAGGCCTGGTAGACCCTGATAGACTGATGGAAGCTACCAGAACACAGGGTTGGGAATCGTGAGGATCACTATAGGTTCATCAAAAAACTAAGTCATGGCAAACGAGAGATGTCTGTCATGCATACCGGATTGGGAGAAGCTACAAGCATGCCAGGTATGTGCCACCCCAGGCCTGAGATGGCATCAGGCCCAGAGATTCTGTCCCTCTCGCATAGTTGATTATCATAGTGCGGAAGTGTTCTTGTGAACCAGGCCTAAGAAGCAGTAAGGAAGGGGTGGAAGAGCAGGGAATATTGTTTGGGAATCTGGAGTTCCACTTAGGGTGATTAAAACTGTAGGTGTGAATAACAAGATGCTGTCAAGGATGCAGTTGGGGCCAGATGCAGTGTGAATTCAACAGCATGTTCAGGAGTTGGGGGCCTTTACCTGTGGAAAACATCCTTGATAGGTGTTAAATAATCTAGTGATGTGGTAATATGGAAAGGGACGAAAAGGAAGCAAGAACAGAGAGAGGAGGGGCAGTGAGAGCCCCTGAGGGTGTGAAGTGTGGAAGCAGCAGCGGGCATGGAGGAGCAGGGAGAGACAGGGACTAATCGGAGGTCAACTCCATAGGATTTGGTGACTGATGAGATATGCGGTGAAGAAGTCATTCCTCATTCTCAGGGACAATTCTAGGCTCCGGATTAGACTTGTTGGAGGGTGATGAAATACCTGAGACAGGAACCCAGCAGAAGGAACAGGTTTGCGGGGGAGGGGAATCTCTGGTTTGGGGATGGCCATATTTCAGGGGTCCATGGGAAATGGGGCCTGGAATTCTGGATAAAATCTGAGATGGGGACAGGGATTAAGTGGTGATTCCTTATTGGGCCATTTCAAAAGATTCCAAGGAAATCAGTTGAAAACACCACCTCACCCCAACCCTCCTTTCCTGGTGTCCACAATTAGCATCTCTTCTCTAAATGGCTTGTGCCGCCTTGGCGGCCACTTTGATGATTCCCCCTGCCTGGAGGACTCTGCTTTCCCTCTGTCCTCCTGGGAAAATCCTACATCTTCTTCAAGGTCTACCTCAAACATTACCCTCTGTCTCTGCTCTTCAGCAAAATGAGTTTCTCCCTCCCCTGGCATTCCAGAGCTCACTGCATGTTTATTCTGCACTCCAAAGCATGCCCTTTGTAAGTACACACACAGTGCCTCCCCCAGGCCCTCAGAAAGAGATCCCGGGGTTTTCACAGTTGATGCTGATGCCCTAATAATTTATAAGCCCAGTGCCTATAACTACTGGCTTAGAAACAGACTAGCATCTGAATGGAGACCCTATACGTCATTAAAAAAGAGGTCAGTCTCAAATGGTTTATTGTGCTTGGTAAACCTGAAACTTTCTTAGAGGTACATGCAAATGTCCGTATGAACAAACCTTATGTAGTGAGACCTCCATGGACAAAAGCAAACTTCATCAAGACTATGTGTGAAGACTTAACATGATATACTGTTTACAGCCTCGACTGAAAGACTCAGTAAATAACATATAAAGCCAAGCTTTTTAAAGATAAGGGCTACAAGGCATAATTTTACCCAGTGTATTTTTAATTGTTGACTCTGTGACAAGTTAACAAATGGCTATGGCAATGAGAATATCTTATGAGTCTCAGGTAATGAACTCAATCCACAGTCAAATAATATTTATAGAGTTATTTATACTCAATCTATAGTACGAAAATGTTAAAGCCTCACAAAGGATACAGTAAAAATATTTATTGGTATAAAAATGCCCATAATATACTTCTATGTAAATGAAATATGTTTCAAAATAGCACGTAAAGCAGGGTCCTAATTTGTTAAGGACATCCACACACACACACAAGCATCTACATTAAAAGAAGGTACACATGTATGCTGCTGTATGAATGGTGACCCTCCGCTTATGGTGAGGTTATTACAGATATATTTAATTTACTACGTCTTAATTTCCTAAGTGTCAAAATTTTTTAACATAAATACTTATTTTCTTGGTAAATAGAAATGATTACATTAAAAATAATAGAGTCTATTAAGAAACATGACTAACCATACTATGAACGCAGAAACTCAAAATAAGTAACCCAAGTTACATTTTTCATTGATACATTATCTTGCATTCTTCAGACTTATGGCCCTCCTGGGCATGTAGACTTTCTCTTGCATAGGGCCAGAGTGTCAGGACACTGTTCTCTGCAGATGAGTGAACACAGTGTGCCACCCAGTATTCTGGAGTAAGTAAGTTACTACCAAGAGGTGCTATTCTGCACTTTAAAGGCTTTAAATGAGTACATGGGAGACACTATTGCGTTGGTGCTGCAGGCAAGTGCTGGATGAAGAGGAGGTGTGCTTTATGCCACAATGAACAGAAAAGCAACTGTGCGCCAAAATCATGTGTTTTCAATTATCTTCATTCATTCATTCATTCATTCATCCATCAAAACCCCTACAGGGTGTCTGTTGAGTGCCACCCACTATGTGCCAGGTACTGTGTGAGGCAATAGAGCAGACATGAGGTGTATAGATTATGGTCTCTATCCTTGTCAAGAAATTGTCTGTGGGGGAGTCAGAAAATACAAAACAGTGAGTGCTCTAGGGGCCAGAGAAGCAGGAAGGCTCATCCCATGCAGAAAACGTGTTCTTAGATGAGGTGACGTTTGAAGCATGCCTGAAAGGAACTCACCCATCAGAGAGGAAGAGGAAGGGCTCTCTGGGCAGGAGAAAGGACTCACACATATCATGTATATCCAAATGATGAGGAAAGGCATGGGACTTGAGTGGAACAACAGGTAGGGAGTGGTGGGAGAGGAAGTGAAAGGGTAATCTGGGATTTGACCATGGTGTCTTGGAATGCAGTATCTCCCAACTCTTCACAATAGGACACATATAGAATAGAAACCATCTATTTGTACAGCACACTGGGTAAATGAAGGGGCTGCGTGCAGCTAAGTGACTGTCCAGCTGCTCAGCTCCATTAGAGCCTGAGGGGATCAGCATCGTAGCATTGCTACTATGCTTTTGAGGTTGAGTGTTTTGTCCTAAGCACATGAAAAAGCCTGGACATCTTGCTGTGAGGACAGCTGCCAGGATGGGCTATGCGTATTAGAAAGATCACTGTCAGTGGAGTGGTCTTGAGGAGCCTGAGGAAGAGAAACAAGGTCTGTTTGGCAACATTCATAGGCCCTTTATTTGAAAAGCACATTTCACTACTATTCTTACATCGATCTTGGACGTCTTGCAGAAAGCTCCCACAGGGTGGACATGGTCATAGAGGATGATGACTCCCACCATCACCCTCATGCAGAACATCAGGGTCTCTTCACTTGTAAACCTACTTCTGTACTCCCTGTAAGAGAAGAAACAGCAGCAGCATCACTTCCTTGTCAGAACATGTGCGTTCTTTGGCCCCACAACTGGATACTTTAGATGCCTCCAATCTTCTCTTGGGAACAATCGCAGACCTGCAACAACCAGTTAATATGTTCCTGAGTAAATCCATGATGATAATTCTCCTTGAATCTATTCAACCAGCAATTCAGTGTGAAAATAAGGTAAATTAAAGGGCAGTAAATTCCCGTCTCATCTGCCCTTCAGCAGGCTAGCTCATCATGTACATCACTCCTCCACCCATCAATCTTGAATATTTTATAGCAGGTCCCTCTGGCTGTCCAAGATTATAGAGAGTAATGGTTTCATTACAGAGAAAAAGAATCAGGCTCATTTCTACGGAGCAGCTATCATGTCTCCAGTCGGAGTAACTTCCTTTGTTAAAACACAGGCTGCGGATTGTATTGGATTGGCAAAAATACCTAAAAAAATTATGTACCATTCATTGAGCATCCGAGAGTATTTGTAGAGTTTGAATATTGTTCACTTACCTTGACAGGGTCACTGATGATTCAGATAATTCAGGCCAATTCTAGAGGCTTTTTTTCTAGAGGCTTTCTTACATCTATTTCATTATGAATTGGCTCTGCAATGAAGATGATTACTATTTCTGCCTTGGAATAAATCTTAACTTTGGTAAAAGTGAAATATTAGAAATTAATGTCATCTTACATTTGAACAGGCTATCAGATTTTATAAGGTACTTTTGATGCCTTTGGTCTTCCTAAAGACTCTGCAAAGTAGACGGCCTTATGGAAACTTCATTAGATGAGGAAACCAAGGCTCAGGGAGTCAGGCCAGTTATTTACAGGCATAGTAGGGGCTACAGACATAAGTGGCATTCAGAATTTCGAGCACAGATTACCATGCTGCTTCATCCCCAATAGTCTCAATAATTTTTAAATCTAACTAGTAGTAACTAGCTCAGGTACAAAAAAAACTTGGAGAGAGAGAGAGAAAGACCTCCATTCTCACTCTTGAAACAGTCTTATCATGTCAACTCTTGGTTTTACATCTTCTCTACAATATATTTATCATGATGCCCCATCATTTAACACACCCTCCATTTGGTTCTTACACATCTTCTACAGCATCTTTGATCTGAGCCTTGGTTCTGCCACCTAACAAGCTATGCAGTCAATGGGATGTCAGTCAACCACTTTGGGCCTCAGCTTCTTCAGCTATGCAATAGTGATAGTGACACCTAACACCCAGAGTTCTTAATGAAATTAAAGCAGATAATACACATGAAAACTTTAAGGTGTTGACCCAAATGGTACATGTCATTAACATCATCATCTTAACAGACACTGGCTGGGTGAAGTCTCAACCGCGAATACACCTCTGATTTAACTTACGGAGTTTCCAGCATGACTTTACAGACACTTGTCATTGTGCTGAGACAGTCTGTGGTGTTCTCTATTGGCAGGGTTTTGTTCTAAATAGGAGACACAAATGTACATTAGCTCTGCTTGCAGCTCTTGTATGGAATTAAGAAAAAAAGCACCTCGTTGCTCAACTTCACTTACTTCCGAGACAAAGTGCATCGTAGCATTGCTAAGCGTTTTCAGCATTGGTGTGGCTTCTGCATAGAAGAGGGACATTCGATTGGCCATTTCATTATTGACTTCATTCTCAATGTCTAGCTGATGAAAATAAGAAGAGAAGACGGATTTATAAAGAGAAAGTCAAACGCTCCAAATACTCTTCTCTGGAACTAAATTACAGACAAGGACATTGTCTTCTCTCTGTGCTCTGCCTGATGCAGAAATCAAAAGAGCCATGGAGAACGGTGCAAAGTTCAAGGTGACCCAGGGACTCACGTGCATGTTGTTGATGCGGTTGCGACTGATGGTTCTTCTGTAGTAGCTGAAGTCATTCTGAATAGCCGGGTTCCTCATCTGAAATTCAGAAGACAAGAGTGAAAGTCATCTCTCAGTATCAGATGGGGGATATGCATTAGGAGCCCAGACACTGGATTTTATAAATACTCCAGGACTTCTCTTTGTTACATAAGAGCCAAAGCAACTTTTGGTTAAAAATAAGGACCCACAACTTCATTATTTTAAAATATGCCCTGTGGGCTAGATTTCAGGGAAAGTATATTTGGTCTCAATGCGGAACAGATACTTGAAAAGGTTTTCTCTGATTTCATTTGGCAGATTTAAAATTTCCATATACAAATCATCATCTTAAATTACTTTCACCACATGGAATGCAAATTCTCACCACATTATATGTCTCTCTAGGGAAGGAATTACATCTTACTCATTTCTCTACCCACCCACCCCACAGCACTAACAGAGCAGCTGTAAACAGTAGGTACTCAGTACAAGTTCCTTAAATTTTCACAGCACATTTGGCCTAACCTTCAGCTCATCGAATCGAAGGGTAAAATGTAAAATTTCGGCAAACTCCTTTGCCAGGGCCTGCTCCCTTTCCAGGTGTTGGGTTGGTGTGTAGGGTGGACAAGTCAGAGATTCCAATAAACTCTGAAGAGCTTTTTCTGAAAATCAAAGGGATAAATAGATATATTGGAGGTGGCCCAATGAAGTCCAAATAACACAATTCCCAGACTCAGCTGACAATCTCAGAGATCACCTGCTTGGGTCTTTCCCGATAACTATGTGAGGTGTGCTGCATGTGGACCAGGAAGAGAAGGAAACCCACATGGCCAGGCAGGGGGTCTCCCCTGCGGAAACCCCCCATGGCCACAGTGTTTTGTAAATTTCTCTACGCTCAGCTGGACCTGGACATATTTAGTAATCTCAATTTCTGACACTGTTAGAAAACCACAAATATGTGTTTTTGGGTCATGTGCACGAGACAGCCATTCGTGATTCAGGATGAGGTGAGACAGTGCTCTAAACACATGGGTTAGATGACTGGTTTTGCAAAGAAAGACCTCTGCCCCTATTGAACTTTTCTCTGCATCTACACTAACTCAATCCCAGGAATATTCTTCTATGTACCCATTGCCCTATCTACTTCCATTATAGTTCTTGCAACAGTTTCACCACTCCCACTTGTCTGTTTCTAAACATTCCCTTATAGCTTGTTCCCCAATATATTTCTAATAGCACAGAGTCATTTAACCAATCCTCTAAAGCAGGGATTGGCAAGGTATGGCCCATCGGCCAAATCTGGCCCATTACTTGCGTTTTGTAAATAAACACAAGTTTTATTAAAACACAGACATGCTCATTCTGTTATGGAATGACTAGGGCTGCCTTTACGTGAGAGTGGCAGAGGCAAGTAGTTGCAAAAAAGACAGGACGGCCCACAACTCTAAAATATTTATGATTTGGCCCTTTACAGAAAAGTTTGCAGACATCTGGTCTATATAGTTCTTACATAACTTCTACAGCATTTCTACAGGGATGTCTCTGGCCTTTTTGAGATATTTCCATCTATAAGAATACACTCTGTTCTGAGGCAGCCAGTTCTACCTTGGCCTGCTCTCATAAGGAATTGTTTTCCTTCTGTAGAGCAAAAGTTTGGTTCCTCAGAATTTCCATTCACTGGGTCTACCATTTAAGGAAACGTAGAAAGAAGTCTATGTTCTCTTCTACTCTCTTCTATCTGAGAGTCGTCAGAAACCCTCTCTTCTTGGAAAACCAATTTGGTTCATTCAAGTACCTCCCTTGATCTTAGCTTCTAGTCCTCTCAATATCATGGTCATTACTCCCCCAATGTATTTCAAGTTCTCTGTTTTCCTCTTAATCTGTGGCACTCATTTTATGGCAAAAGCAGAGTAGAACGTGCCTTCCTCATTCAAGATATACTGTATTAACCAATGAAGCCTCCTCCCTGGGGAGTGATTCTGTCCTACTGCTGATCATATCGATCTTATTTCCAATCAGATTTGGCATTGCTCAATATCTACAAAGCCATCCTGTACTTCCTGTGCTTGCACAGTTTTTTAAAGCTTAAGGAAATAATGTTACATTTGTTTTTCTTATATTTTACTCTATTACTTTTATCATATGACTCCAGACAAGCAAGTTCTTTGTTGGGTGTGCAGGTAAACTGTTATCTTTCAACTTCTCTGTTATTCAGAAATGTGATCACCCTGCAGTAAAACTATTAAGAGTTGGACACAGATGAGAACAGGACCAAGAAGAAAAATCACTAGTGGAGACACACTAAATGTGCCAATAACTTCAGGGGAAGAAGCTTTGTGGTGGACTGAAAGAAATGAACATGACAAGAGTTGTTGTTCATACATGGCCTCTCATTTGACACAGTGGATGGATGTGGGGCATTTTCCAATATGCCAAGCTGTTCCCACTACCTACTCAAACACCCAAACAGAACTCCATATGTGGGGCATGAAAACTACAAACACATACTCACCTAGTCTAATGGAAAACTCGTAAAATCTCTTTAGCCTCACAACGAGAGGGCACACTGCATTCCAAGCTTTTTCTTGAAGCTGAATGTCATTGGGATTTTGAATTGCCTACAAAAACACAGTAGCACTGACTGTTTAAAAAGAAGCAGTAAGCTCCACATCAAAATGCCCTAAGGTTTAGTTTAAAATACAATCCCTGTTATACTTTGCTGATGTATACTACTTAAATCAACACCGCTTCGTTGGACTGTCCTCCAACATGCTCATTCTGAATGGAAATTTTAACACTGTATACTACTTAAATCAACACCGCTTTATTGGACAGTCTCCCAAGATGCTCATTCTGAATGGAAATTTTAACACTTGAACATACAGCAAGTGGTTCTACAATTACATCCTGTGTCGTCTTACTTGTTTCTGTTATTTTGAATACAAAGAATTCACATCTAAGTGGGAAGAAACTCAGCCCTCTCCATCACCATTTGACTCCTTAGCTAAAGTGGAATTAGTGCTCATTATAAAGTGCAAATTCTGTAGACATTTCCTTTCTCTTTAATAGGTATTGCATTCCTGCCAGTTTGTAATGTTACCTAAACTATCTAAATTAAATGGTGACCCCTAAGTAGAAAAATCACCTCTAACTAGACTGTTACTTTCTTAGAAACTCCGCCGTGTCTAAGTTTCAGCAACTTGAGCATTATAATGGTGGTGGTGGTGTGCTTTTCAGAAGCATGGGGGCAGGGGCAGTACTGTGTGCATGCGTGCATGTGTACGTGTGTGTGTGTATGTGTGTATTTGCATGCATATATGTATGTGTTGGTATTGCCACAAAACTAATGCTTTCAAATAAAAAGAGTGTGAAGTTTCTTGCTTTTAAGGTACTGGGAAGTTGCAAAAATCAAAGTGATGATTTTCTTTTTTGTTTTTGTTGTTGTTTTGTTTTCTGCTAATTTTAGAAAATCTCCTAAGACATTTGAGATGACAAACTGAAAGCAAGGTGATTTTGGCTCTTGTGTATCACACTGGTGGAAACTGCCTGAGTAATTATCAAATGCCGGAAAGTACATGTCCACCCAGACTTCATGGTCCATATTTCAACTGTTGTTCACAGACTTTACATTGTTTCCCTTAAATGAAATAATATATTGACACATTATTGTTTAAATGTGAGTCCTGCAATATCACTTGTGTGTTTAGGAAGAGAATGGGTAATGTTAATTTATGGCACTGTGTGTGCAGATTAATGCATTAGAATAAAAGGGGCCATTCATGTTTTTTTTTAACTTTTTTTTTTTTTTTTTTTGAGATAGAGTTTCACTCTTGTTGCCCAGGCTAGAGTACAATGGTGCGACATGCAACCTCAGCTCACTGCAACCTCCACCTCCCGGGTTCAAGTGATTCTCTTGCCTCAGCCTCCCGAAGTAGCTGGGATTACAGGCACCTGCCACCATGCCCAGCTAATTTTTTTTTGTAGTTTTAATTGAGATGGGGTTTCACCATGTTGGCCAGCCTGGTCTTGAACTCCTGACCTCAGGTGATCCACCCGCCTCGGCCTCCCAAGGTAGTGGGATTACAGGTGTGAGCCACTGCGCCCGGCCCATGCATTTTGTTTTTAAGGACACATTACCCTCCTTGTTCTTCCTGGCACTCTAGGAAATACTATAACTATTACTTAATCTTGCCGTGTATGTCTGTGTGCATGTGTGGTTTTCTCTCCGCTCCTCTGGTGTTGTCAGTTCAGTGTGATCATTAACATACGTCTCGGATCTCTGGGCCTGCGCCTTTGTAAGCCTGCAGGTCTGCAAGGATGCTCTCAGAATCCTGAAGGACGGCACTGATCTGGTTCCAGATTTCTCTCTCTCCTTCTGTAGGCTGAGCATCTAAGAAACAGGGAAACCAAGAGACACAGAGTGCTGGTGTTTACAAATAGCTTGGGAGGAGGATGGATATTCAGTTTTACCTGCTTGACAATCCTATCGTATTCCTGCTGCTCTGGTATTTGCTCTTTAACCTAATAAGCTGCTAGGAATGGAAAACTGACACAACTTTTGCCCATTACTCAGTTAAAATAGTCAATGATATTTTTATAGTCATAAAACAAGCATACAGGAATCATTATAGTCACTTATTTATGTGGAACAATTTTTTTGCACACCTCCTATGTAAAACAGTGTACTGGGTGATAGAAAGAATAAACATTGTGTTTTTGAGCCCACATTTTTTGGTCTTTTTATTATTTTATTATTTTTTCAATTACTATTTTTATTGTGGTTAAATACACAAAACATAAAATTTACCATCTTAGCCACTTTTAAGTGTACTGTTCGTTGATATTAAATACGTTCATAATGTTGTACAACCATCGCCACACTCCATCTCCATGACTCTTTTCATCTTGTAAAACGGAAACTCTGTATTGGTCTTCTTTTTAAAGGAGAAGCAACTGAATATTTCTGCTTTGATTGAAAATATATGAATCTGAGTGTAGACGGGAAAAACAGTCTGCCTTATATTTCCATATTTAAAAATATGCTTAAAAACTGGATAACTAAAATCCTTCAAATCACGACATACCATTCCTGAACACATGGGTGTGTAGAAAGCACTTCTCATTGAACCTGATCTCATGTTCAAGAGGTTTGGCAAAGACATGCAGGGAGTTCATTTTAAAGACAAATGTTCTGTTTATCTTTGGTCTTGACCATGGCTGTTACCCACAAAAATAAGTGATACACCGAAGCTTCCATAATGAAAACAATATTCTAACAGTCACAGAAGCACCCACTTGATTACGTTCCTGGAGCCAGTATGTATTGTTCCAGCGAGCATTTCATGGGAGCTGGTAGGTGCTGGTGGAGAGGTAGTAAAGATTGGGTTTTATTTATCTTGCAGTTCCTATGCAATAGGTTATCTCCCCGGCCTAGTAGGGAAGCTCATCTCTCCATCTAAAACAAAGGCACTGCTCATGGAGAGGTGACAGATGTTACTTATAAAACTCTGTTTTCAAATCTCCAGATCCTGAGGCACTGCATGCTTGCAGCAGACCTCACTAATAGAGTGTGAAGGCTGAGTTTACACCTGGCCTAATCCTCCCCAGATCAAATCTCAGTTTTAACTAATCCTTGTAGAAGTACAAAGGGCTGATCCTGCAAGAGGGTTTTTCACCAGTGTTTCTCTGGGGGTAAAAAAAAGACATGGCCGGGCACGGTGGCTCCCAGCACTTCCGGAGACCGAGGTAGGCAGATCATGAAGTCAGGAGATTGAAGCCATCCTGGCCAAAATGGTGAAACCCCATCTCTACTAAAAATATAAAAATTAGCTGGGCGTGGTGGTGCGTGCCTGTAGTCCCAGCTACTTGGGAGGCTGAGGCAGGAGAACTGCTTGAATCCTGGAGGCAGAGGTTTCAGTGAACAGAGATCACATCACTGCACTCCAGCCTGGCAACAGAGCGAGACTCCATCTCAAAAAAAAAAAAAAGATTCCACAAGGTAAGTGATTGCGAAGTGGGGCACTGGCTATGCTGACTTGGTGTTCAGAAATGCCGAGGTAAGAGGAGGAACTGAGGCAGGGTGGCTGCTCCTGCTTCAGTTACCTAAACTCTCCATGACTGGAGCCCATGGAGATTTTTAGACTAGTTGACTCACTGGGTCCTGCCTAAGACCTAAGAAACTGGTAGAGTTTCCTAAGAAATGAAGAGTGAAAATCATCAGTGCCATGGCAATTCTCTTTGAAGAAAAGATCATAGGTCCTCATAGGTTATTCAAAAACCTTGCAAACTATACATTCAAAGGATAAGACCATTTCAACTGGGAAGTATGGAGGTACTAGAATGTATGTGCATCAGGACTCAGAGAAAGAGAAGATGAATGTGGTCCGGGAAGAGTGGAAACAGTTACACGTAAGGGATAGGACTTGAGCTGGGGCAATGGAAGGTGAAACAGAGTATATTCATGAAGAGAGCACGGCTTGGAAAAAGGCGTGGCAGCTGGAGAGAGCGAGGCTGAGAAACAAACAAACAAACAAACAAGCAAATCTGCTAGGTTAGGAAACAGAATCTACTGGAGACAGTGAGGGAAAAAGACATTTATTACAGGTTGAGCTTCCTATATCCAAAAATCTGAACTGCTCCACCATCTGAAATGTTTTTAAATGCCCACGTGGTACACAAAGAAAAGTCTCACTGGAGTATTTTGCATTTCGGCTTTTTGGATTTGGGATGCTCAACTGATAAGTATAATGCAGTTTTGTTTCAAAATCAGAAACAAAAATCCCACATCTAAAACACTTCTGGTCCTAAGCATTTTTGGATAAGGGGTATTCAACCTGAACTTTTTTAGGTTTTTATGGCCTATCAGTGTTTCCCAGAAACATCTGGTAAGTTTTCTCAGATACGATGTTACTCACAATATTAATCACTTTGTATTTTACCATTTTCTGCTTTCTCAAACTTTTCTCAAAGTGAAGCAAGTGTTTGAAACAGAAACCAAAAACTCCGTAAGCTACGAAGCCCATAACTGGAAAAAGTGTTTTTGTAGAATAGAATTCCGGGGTAAGGCTGGCAGTTTCTGATAAGAAAAGTGTCAGGGAAGAAAACATAAGGAAAAATGCAAAGCAACGATCCTAGAAAACAAATAAAAATAAAACACGGACTATTCACATCCTTTCTCCTTTTGAAAAATCAAAAGCTAAACAAAGACAGTTTCCTAGAGATGGATTTATTCGGAGAAGAAGAAAAGCAAGATAGTCTGTGACCAAGATTCTCAGGGCTAAGACTATTTGAATGTAATTATAGAATGGTATGGGAAAGAAGAAGGCACTCTGAGGCCAGAACAGAAAGCCTTCTAATCTCAGCTGTCACCTGGCTCCACCCTAGCAAGTCACCACTTGATAAGTTTTAGACAAAACAGAATTAAAACTAAGTGCGCCAGAGAGGAGAGCTGGAAATTTTTTTTAAAAAAATCCTGTTGGTGATTACTTAAACAGAAAAAAAAAAGAAAGATTTCAAGTCAGTCTTTAAAAATAGAGGCCTTTCTTAACTGTTTCAAAAATAAGACTGTTTCTGATAGGGTGGCCTGAAAAAGGTACTGGCACTAGAGACAAACAAACTGCGCTCTCCATCCCAGGTGAAGGGGTCCTTTCAACAAATCAACATTGACATTTATATGACCACAGAGTTGCATGAGTAACCAGGGGGCTGGTACCACTTCTCTCCCAGAGGAGGCGGACTTCGGGGGCTGTGGTAAACAAATACCTTCCATCCTACAGTAATTCTCTCCTGGCAGCTGGGGTGATCTATAAGACAGGAACCTCAGTCCTCAGCCTCCCTCTCTAAGAAACTGTTTCTTTTGGCAGATTTCCTGGTCCCTATTAGAAATATTTCTCATGTGGTTTAGCAGTGGTGGGATGCGGTAGGAGAAAGCCACTCCATGATTTCCGTCTTTCATCCAGGCTTAGAAATATGTTGCCTCATTTTCATCCCAAATTTGTTGGTTTTATTGGATGCCCAATTTCTTCCTTCTTTCCTGTCATGAAACTGAAGTCACCTCTTCCAGCTAAAGACGGGCAGCACAGTTCTTGCCTTACGGGCCAGAGTGCTGTAAGATTCTCAGGGGATTCAAATCACAAGTGGTGTCAGCTTCCAAGGAAGAGAGTGACAACTGGGAGAAGCTCTAGTCTGTCTGTCTTTCTATCTGTCTGTCTCTCTTTTCAAATGGGAAAAGAACTGTGTGGTCCACAGTGACATGTGACATTGGTCTAAATCCCTACGGAAGTCCATGATTCATTCTATTTTCATCCCCCAGCTAAATGATCATACAGTCAGAACTAATTAATGAAAATCTTATCCATTAGGCTGTAGGACTCCGGTCATATTTGTTTCACTTGACATTACATTTCTAGGGTCTGGCACAGGGCCTAGCACATAGTAGATGCTCAAGAAAAATTTGCTGAACAGTTGAACAAATAATTTAAATATACTACTCACATTGTTTTGTGATTTTTTTTTCTGCTTGTCTTTGAATTCTGAGATCTTTTGAGAAGGCCATTGGAGACAGGCAATAAACGTGCGATGAATCAATGAATACATGAAGAAATTGGTAAGGTGGGATAGAATGCTGGGTACTTGAAAGCAGTGTAGTAAGTAAAGGTCCTATTACGTTTAGATCCTGTCCTCTGTCTCTACTACCAAAATGACTTTATTTTATTTTTTTAATGACAGGGTCTGGCTCTTTCACCCAGGCTGGAATGCAGTGGTATCATCATAGCTCACTGCAGTCAAATGGCTCTTGTACGGTTATATCTCTCCTGGTTACCATTAAGATGTAGGTATTTACCTACGGTCAAATTGGCCATCCACTCTTTCATTAACATCTATGTTCTCAAGTCATCCATTATTGATCTATGGCCTGAATGTCTCATCAGTGTGGTTAACACACTAATAGGGTATTTGTTGAGTCTGACACAGTGAAAAACTGCACTTATGTTTACGTTTTAAATCCGAAAACTGTTATCATTTTGCCATCTGGAGAATCCCTTTGAGAGGCTTTGGAGTCTGCACTTGGCCTTCTCCATATTCAGATTCAAGTGGTGAACACGTTTTTAAAATTTATTGTGTTTTCAGATGTCATGGGAAGACATCTTGAAAGGAACCCTGAAGAATTAGTGATTGAAAAGGTTACTAAATTTAAGCTATCAGCAACCCCTTAAAGCATCTGCTGAGTGAACAGGAACTCTGAACTGGGGGCTTGGCTTTTCTATTTTTAACACAAAGACTGACCTTTAGTCAAAGAAAGGTACAAACACTCCTCACCACACACACACCAACAATGTTATCGGTGAAAAGGGGTCCTTATTTCTAGTTGCAGCCAGTGTTTTCTTTGGTAATTTTCCTTCTAAGAACCATATTCTAAACTCCTAACCGTTGCCAATTATTTCACTGAAATTGAGGAGAATGGTTACATAAACCTGGCGTTACTCCTGTCTAACAATAAAGCTGTTAAAAATCTGTGATTTACACAGGCAATTTCAGAAACCAATACTTCTAGGAGCCCTGGAACAAGTGTATCCAGGACATTATCTGGGTGGGGGGGATGATTTAAAGTCCTGTACTGGACTCGCTACTGTGGAGAGTATTAAAATGTATCATGTACCCTGCGACCTTACACACATACACATTTGATGTCAAGAACTCACTAAATTCCAAGTGTCTAGAATTTGCAATAGCGTTAAGTACCTTAGACATTAAGATAGTTAAACAGGATTTGTCTTTTTGCAGGGGCTCAATTTGTTAATGATGGTGAATATTAGCTGTCAATACTTTGTTTTCACCTGAGGCAGAGTGGAAGATTTCATTGTAGAGAACAGTGATATTTATTTAAACCAATGCATGGCACTCCTTGATGCTAAGGGAGAAGAAGGTGGCTATGTGCTTTGTTTGTTGGGAAGGTCTTTGTTGAACCTGCCACAGGGCACAACAGCAGGGCTTGCACTGGAGAAGCGCTATTAAATCCATGTGTTCTAATTTTTATAAATCGGCCAAGGACTTACACTGTCTCCAAATGCACCAGGAACATATACACATTTTCCTAACAACCTATTTAGGACTGTATGGACAATTTGACAGAGAATCAAATAAACCTAAGATAATGTGAGTAGAAAACACCATTTACATAGAGATGTCTTTGGTTTAGAAAGATGCCCTGGCATTTCATCAATAGGATATACAGCTATCTCTGTGTCCCATGACTGTTGTATAAACACTAAAAAAGTACAGCAAAATGGATTCGCCAAAGCAGTAAATTAAATTCTGCCCTTCTTTCCCACCCACTTTCTCTCTCCTCCAATCTCTCTCCCCTTCAGGAGAAACTAAGAAGCATAAACAATTATCTGTTATTAATATTTCAGGATGTAAAATGAAGTGATTTATAGCAGAATACTAACTGTTTATGAAAACAGCATAAAATTGCAAAGGCCTGCCGGAAAATATAAGTGTGACAGGGCTGACATATTTATTCTTAGAGGACATTAGTCATCTTACACCAGGGCCCAAAGCCCTTTCCTATGGAACAACCACAGTAGGACTGAAAAAGAGTACGAGGGTCAAAGTTCCTGCAGGCTGTCTATTTCCTTCATATACAGTGGGACACTGTGGTGGCAACAGTCCAAGGATGGTGTTTTTGAGACCAGGTTTCACTGCTACTCAATATTAGACCTCAGGGTAAGCCAAGTAATCTCTCTGGGCCCAGATTCATTCTTGCTAAAAGAGAGGGAAGCTAAGAATAGCCTGTTTCCTCCCTACCTGCAGGGTCATAATGAAGATGATGGAATAGATTTAAAGTACTTAAAAAGCAAAAGTGCCGGCCAGGCACAGTGGCTCATGCCTGTAATCCCAGCACTTTGGGAGGCTGAGACGGGTGGATCACGAGGTCAGGAGATCGAGACCATCTTGGCTCACATGGTGAAACCCCGTCTCTACTAAAAATACAAAAAATTAGCCAGGTGTGGTGGCAGATGCCTGTAGTCCCAGCTACTCGGGAGGCTGAGGCAGGAGAATGGTATGAACCTGGGAGGCGGAGCTTGCAGTGAGCCCAGATCACGCCACTGCACTCCAGCGTGGGCAACAGAGCGAGACTCCATCAAAAAAAAAAAAAAAAAAAAAAAAAAAAAGAAGCAAAAGTGCTAAAAATTGAAGATTTTTTTTTTGGTCACAGAATCTTTGTGATGCCATCAATAAACTGCTTCTCAGGTATGTTCTGTTTTTGTTTGTTTCCTTTTGTAAAATGAGGATACTAGACAAAAGACATCTGATATTTTCTGATATTTCCCCACTTCTAAGATTATCAAGCCTCCTCTGAACAGCTTAGCAGATGGGAGGGTAGCAGAGAAGAACTGATGAATGAAGAAATCAATAATGGCAGGGAGTGGTCTGAGTTAGCAACAGCAGCAACAATCCCAGATAATAGGTTGATTTGACTCAACACCCTTGTTTTAAAGAGTAGGAGTCTATATTCCGAATAGGTCAACATAGTCAGGGCATTTTTAAGAGTACAATGATTTGAAGACTTCAGAATTTCTTTCTTTACATCCCAGCCCCCACCATATCCATTACTGATCTTCGCATTCCTATTATGTTAATTAATGTGAGTTTGTCTTGCAAGAAAACCATTTTTTTCAGCCACTATCTTCTAAGAAACATTTCTTTAGTCCAATCTAGAACCCGTACTTCTGGCTAGCATATCCCTTGCTCTCTGCTCTGTTACAGACTTCTTCCCTACTACCTGTACTACTGTCTCTTCCATATGCTTACATCTTATCGCTTTAACAAAATTATATGCTTCTTGAACAAGAGAGCATGCTCTTCTAATGTCCCTATATTTATGTGCTATATCTCATCCCTCCAGGCCCCCTGCCACACTAAAGTCCACACCCCACTGCTGCTGTTTCTGCCTGAGGAATGCAAGAGATGTTCTGCATAGAGTTTCTTCATTGGTAACTATCAATCAAAGTCATTGTTTCTCAGCTTACATTTCATGCTCAGCCCTAGGCTGGACACTGAATAAGACACAGAATAATATAAGCATAAAATGCCATCTAAATTCTCCCCTCAGGGATGTGTACACCAGTAAGGAGACAAACATACATTTGCAGAAGAAAACTACCCAGGCTTGATCCCTGACAGTGTCTCAGACAGTTGGTGATTAACCACTGGATGACTGATTCTTGGCACTAACAGATGACTTCTCCCTGCAATTAATTCTAACACATTGATCAAATATTCTATATTTCCAAAGTAGTACCCAGCCAAGGTATGAGAGAAAGATAAAATCCAGAATTGAAAACAGAGAGTAGAATATTATGAGATAATAGGAAAATCAATGAAGCATATTTATCGAGCACCTATGATATAGTCTGGCTGTGTTCCCACCCAAATCTCATCTTGATTTCCCACGTGTTGTGGGAGGGACCCAGTGGGAGGTAATTGAATCATGAGAGCAAGTCTTTCCCATGCTGTTCGTGTGATAATGAAGAAGTCTCATGAGATCTGATGGTTTTATAAAGAGGAGTTCCCCTGCACTAGCTCCCTCTCTTTGTCTGCTGCCATCCACATAAGAAGTGACTTGCTCCTCTTTGCCTTCTGCCATAATTGTGAGGCCTCTCTAGCCATGTGGAACTGTAAGTCCATTAAACCTCTTTCTTTTGTAAATTGTCCAACCTCAGGTATGTCTTTAGCAGTAGCTCGTGAAAATGGACTAATACGGTAAATCGGTACCAGTACAGTGGAGCACGGCTGAAAAGATACCTGAAAATGTGGAAGCAACTTTGGAACTGGATAACAGACAGAGGTTGGAACAGTTTGGGGGACTCAGAAGACAGGAAAATGTGGAAAAGTTTGGAACTCCCTAGAGACTTGTTGAATAGCTTTGACCAAAATGCTGATAATGATATGGACAATGAAATCCAGGCTGAGGTGGTCTCAGGTGGAGATGAAAAACTTGGGAACTGGAGTAAAGATGACTCTTGTTATGTTTTAGCAAAAAGGCTGGCAGCATTTTGCCCCTACCCTAGAGATTTGTGGAACTTTGAACTTGAGAGAGATGATTTAGGGTACCTGGTGGAAGAAATTTCTAAGCAGCAAAGCATTCAAGATGCAACTTGGGAGCTGTTAAAGACATTCAGTTTAAAATGGAAAACAGAGCATAAAAGTTTAGAAAATGTGCACCCTGACAACGTGATAGAAAAGAAAATCCCATTGTCTGAGGAGAAATTCAAGTGGGCTGCAGAAATATGTGTAAGTAACTAAGAGCCAAATGTTAATCGCCAAGACAACAATGGGGGAAAAGTCTCCAGGGCATGTCAGAGAACTTTCCCATCACAGGCCTAGAAGCCGAGGAGGAAAAAATGGTTTTGTGGGCCAGGCCCATGGTCCCTCTGCTGTGTGCAGTCTAGGGACTTGGTTTCTTGTATCCCAGCTTCTCTAGCTGTGACTAAAAGGGACCAAGGTACAGCTCAGACTGTGGCTTCAGAGGGTGCAAGTCCCAAGCCATGGTGGCTCACATGTGGTGCTAAGTCTGCAGGTACACAGAAATCAAAAACTGAGGTTTGGGAATCTCCACTTAGATTTCAGAGGATGTATGAAAATGCCTGGATATCCAGGCAGAAATTTGCTGCAGGGGTGGGGCACTCATGGAGAACCTCTGCTAGGGCAGTGCAGAAGGGAAATGTGGGATGGGCACCCCTACACAGGGTCCCCACTGGGGTGCTGACTAGTGAAGCTGTGAGAAGAGGGCCACCATCCTCCAGACCCCAGAATGGCAGATCCACCAAGAGCTTACACTGTGTGCCTGGAAAAGCCACAGACACTCAACAGCAGCCTGCGAAAGTAGCCAGGAAGGGTGCTATACTCTGCAAAGCCAAAGGCAGGCCATGGAAGTCCACCTCTTGCATCAGTGTGACCTGGATGTGAGACATGGAGCCAAAAGAGATCATGTTGTAGCCCCTCTGTTTTGGCCAATTTCTCCCATTTGGAATGGCTGTATTTACCCAATGCCTGTACCCCCATTGTGTCTAGGAAGTAACTAACTTGCTTTTAATTTTACAGGTTCATAGGTGGAAGCAACTTGCCTTGTCCAAGATGAGACTTTGGTCTTTGGACTTTTGAGTTAATGCTGAAATGAGTTAAGACTTTGGGGGACTGTTGGGAAGGCATGATTCGTTTTGAAATGTGAGGACATGAGATTTGGGAAGCACCAGAAGTAGAATGATATGATTTGGCTGTACCCCCACCCAAATCTCATCTTGAATTCCCACATGTTGTGGGAGGGACCTAGTGGGAGGTAATTAAATCATGGGGGTAAGTCTTTCCTAGGCTGTTCTTGTGATAGTGAATAAGTCTCACATGATCTGATGGTTTTATAAAGAGCAGTTCCCCTGCACAAGCTCTCTCTCTTTGCCTGCTGCCATCCATGTAAGAGACATGACTTGCTCCTCCTTGCCGTCTGTCATAATTGTGAGGCCTACCTAGCCAAACGGAACTGTAAGTCCATTAAACCTTTCTCTTTTGTAAATTGCCCAGTCTCAGGTATGACTTCATCAGCAGTGTGAAAATGGACTAATACAACTATTAGGTGCCAATGATGCCAGACACTTTTGGGAGATATAGATCCAACAATAAAGTTCCTGTCCTCAAGGACTTTAGGAGGGTGAGGACAGGATCATGAGATTCAGAAAGCATTTATTGGGTACTTGTTATATGCCTGCCACAGTGACAGGTGATGAGGGGGATGAAGTAATTGATAAAATAAGATT
The DNA here is from genome assembly GCF_047675955.1 of Chlorocebus sabaeus. Classification (NCBI taxonomy): domain Eukaryota; kingdom Metazoa; phylum Chordata; class Mammalia; order Primates; family Cercopithecidae; genus Chlorocebus; species Chlorocebus sabaeus. The sequence continues at coordinate 16,348,013 of NC_132917.1, forward strand.
GATGTCCTAAAGTGAAAGTACAAACTATCAGTAATAACTTAGTAAAACAGTATAATAAAAGTCATCACACAGTGAAAGCTAAAGGGCATTGAATGCAGAGACTTTTTTCAGGAACAACCTAAGTGGAAGTTAGAAAAGTCTCTCAGAAAGGAAGATGTAAAATATGGCATCACTGAAGCTATTATTTCACCCTTTCTTGGAAATCTTCCCAGACTTGTCGTTCTGCAACTGTCTCTTCTGTCTTATCTCAGATCAAATTAGTTATTCTCTCCTGTGAATCCTGGGACACAGGTCGTGTCCCTGCTACAGCGTCTACCAATATTGCATTATTGATGTTGGTCATCATGTCTGCCTCCTCCGGTAGAGTGTAAACTTGCAGCTGTTCACACCACAACTAGCAGAAGCTTAGCACATAGAATATCCCTTTATGATAATGTGAAAAATTGAACCAAAAGTATTGAGTTGTTTCCATTTAAAATAAACAGATAAAGGAAATGCAGAGTATACATACAATGGAATATTATTCAGTCTTAAAAAAGGAAGGAAATCTTGTCATATGCAACAACATGAATGAACCTTGAGGATATTATGCTAAGCAAAATAAACAAGTTAACAACAGAACACAAACTGCATGATTCCACTTACATGAGGTATTTCAAGGAGTCAAATTCATAGAAACAGAGAGTGGAATGGTAGTTTCCTGGCCATGGGGAAGGGAAAATAAGAGTTGCTAATCAACGGGTATAAAGTTTCCATTATGCAAGATAAATAAGTTGTAGAGATCTATGCTACAACAATTTGCCTATAGTTAAAAATACTGTATTATACACTTAAAATCTGATCAGAGGGTAGATCTCATGGTAGGTCTTCTTACCATAATAAAAAAGAAAAGAAACATAATCCAATATATTGTGTGAATTCATTTCAGTTCTGATGAGAGTAAAAAAACCTATTAAATGCCATTTGAGAAAATCAGAGAAATATCTATACATACGATATATTAGATGATACAAAATAATGTTAATTTAGATATATATCTGTAACACATTTAGATATAAATATGTAACACATTTTCACTTTTTTTTTTAAAAAAATGTAAAATTCACAAAGAATATTGCTCTCGCCCTAACAAGAGAACAAGTTAGATTCTCTACAAATCCTTGTTATTTTCAACTATAAGAAAGTTGAGGTTGCAAAAGTTCTTAATGAATTATAATCCATAAGATGACAAGACTTTCCTGGGAGATATGAGACCACAGGTGATTTCAAGTTTTACAGAGAAATGGTAAGAGGACAAAGCTGCCATAAATACAGGTAACAAGAAAATAGCTGACATTTTCATACACTATAAAAGGAAGAGTGTGAAGTGTCTGAAAGCTGAGAGTCCCTGGGAGCTCCAGGCAGAAGGACAGTCTGTATCAACCTGCAGAGTCTCTTCCATGAACCTTCACCAAGTGCTAACAAAAAAAGTTGAGAACGAGAAAGGAAAAAAGATTTTAAAAAAGAAACCCTCTGTGTTAGGGGAAGATACACAAGAGAAATGCTCCTGCCCTCTCAGTCTTACCTAAGGGTGAAGCGTGACCACGGGAGGGGAGGAGCATTGGGAAGGTGCCCTCTAGGGCCCAGCATGCCAGGCCTGCTGTGGTAGACAGAGCAGAAAAATGAAGAGAAAGCCACCAGGCAGTCCCCAGTCAGTAAAGAACAACTGTCTGCCTGGTGAGGCCGAGGAGGTTGAGAAAAGCCCTCCTGAGAAGCAGGTGCACTAGAGGGCCTTCCGAAGCCTGAAGATGCGACAGGAAAACTGAGACAAACTCTTCAGATCCCCAGCTCTGGTAAAGGGCTTGCTTTGATCCTTCCCTCCAATATCTGAAATTTACAGTGAACCAGGTATAACAAGCAATAGTGTAGCCCAGATCCAGATCGGATGGACTCAGCCACACTAGTGGACTGACAGAAGAAAAGGCATGTTATTTTCTGAGTGCACATATTATTCACATCAGTCATCACTGTTCTGCTGCTTGACATTCGTTAAAAAAAAGCAAAGGAAAAAATTACCAAACACAAAGCAAGAAAATACCACCAAAAAAGTAACGATTCAATAATACAGTCTAGAGATAGCCCAGAGGTTGAAATGTATAGATTAGGATCCTAAAATAACTATAAAAATACGTTAAAGAATCTATAAAGTTGAATAGTGTATGTGTAAAAATGGAAAATTTCAGAAAATCCATTGAAAGTATTTATTAGGTGGTGCAAAAGTAATTGCTGTTTTTGCCATTGAAAACAGAAATGCTAAAAATGAAAAATTCCACATTAGATGGTTTCTACTAATGATAAGCTCCTTGATAAGTTTATCATTAGTAGAAAGTATCAGTAAACTTGAAGACAGACCAATAAAAATTATACAAACTGTATACAAAGAAAAAAAGAATTTAAAAAATAGAACAGAGTATCTGAGATCTCTGAAGCAATGTCAAATCACCTTACTTATATAATTGGTATCCCAGAAGAAAAAGAAAACAACAGAAAAAGACATTTGAAAAGATAATAAGCAAGAATGTTCAAAATTAATGACAGGTATTAATTCATAGATCCAGGAAACTAAAGAACCATAAACAGGATAATAACAAAGAAAACATATACAGGCACATCAAAGTCAAACTACTACAAAACAAAAATAAAGATAAATGATTAACAGCAGCCAGAGAAAAGCATATTACATTTAGGGGAGCAATGATAAAAATGGCTTCTCATCAGAAACAATGAAAGTCAGAAGACAATGGAATCATTTTTTTTCAAGTGTTTTAAGAAAAACAAAGCAAACAATAACTGCAACTCCAAAATCCCCCAAACCTGTGGATCTAGAACTCTACGTAAGTATCATTTAAAAATGAAAATTAAATGGCAATATATTTAGACACATAAAAACTCAAAGAATTTGTTTCCAATAGACTTGAACTAAAAGAAACATTAAAATAAGTTTTTTAGACTTGGGAAAATGACACCAGAGAGACCTTGTTATGTGAGAAGGAATGAAGAATACCAGAACAAGTAAATAAATATGCAAGTAAATATGAAGGCCTTATTAAAATGACATGCATGCACGTGCACACACACACACATACACTCTTAAATGATAATTGACAGTTCAAAATAAAAAAAAAACCACATTGCAATGAGAAGTTTATGGCATATATAGAAGCAACATATATAACAAAAGCACAAAGTGAAAAGGTATTAATTTGCAATCTGCCAGCCTCAGCCTCCCAAAGGTATGGTGGTATGAGCCACTGTGCTCAGCCTAAAGGCAGATATTATCAGCCTGGATGAAAAAGCTAGGATCAGCTATATGTTGTTTACAAGAAACACACTCTAATGATAAAGACATAAACAGGATGAAAGCAAAATAATGGGAAAATATATGCCATGTTAAACACTAACCATAAAAAGGCTGGTATAGTCAAAATATAAAATGCTTAGGGGTGTATTTGACAAAAGATGTGCAGCACTTCTATATTAAAAACTTTAAAATATTAGTGAGTAAAATTAAATGATATATAAATAAAAGGAAAGATGTGCTATATTCATAGATAGGAAAAATCAATATTATGCAGATGGCAATTCTCCCCTAATTGTTCCATAGATTTGATGCAATTATAATCAATATCCCAGTAGAATTTTTTATTGTAGAAACTGATGACTAATTAGAAAACTTATTTAGAAAAGTAAAGGAGTTAGAATAGCCAAAACAATCTTGCAAAAGAGTTAAAAGACTCACTCTTTATTGACTCTAAGACCTACTATTTGTTATATTTGGTATTAATTGGTGAGAAGGTAGATCAATCAGAGAAAACAGAGAGTCCTGAAGTAGCCTGTATCACACATATTACAATCAGCACGTTTATGAAATAGACATTAAAGCAATCCACCTGTGCTACTACAATATTATAGACTATGAAAAAATAATAAACCTAATACCTTTTTCACAACATATACAAAAATTGGTTCAAGATCAGTCACTGATCTAAATGTAAAGCTTAAAACAATACAGCTTTCAGAAGAAGACAAAGTAAAATATCTTTGTGACCTTGGTATACGTCATAATTTCTTAGAATACAGAAAGTGCTTAGCATAAAATTTAAAAATTATAAACTGTACTTCATCAAAACTTGAAACTTCCATTCATGAAAAGATATCATTAAGAAAATAAGTAGGTAAGCCTACTAGGTAAAAATATTTGCAAGATATATCTCACAAAACACATGTATCCAAACTACAATAAAGAACTCCTACAATTTACCAATACGAAGACAAACAACCTAACTAAAACTAAGCAAAAGACATGACAAGATATTTTCTTAAACAGATAAGCAACTATACAATAAGCACAAGAAAAAGAGCTCAACACTGTCAGTAATTATGGAAATGCAAATTAAAAACACCATGAAATACTACCCCACCACTGCTAGAACAGCTAACAGGAAAAAGACTGACAATACCAAATGCTGGAGAAGATGTGGAACACTTAGAGTTGCTTAGTTGTTGGTAGGAATGTAAAATAGCACATTTCATTTGAAAAGCTGTTTCACAGTTGTTTTTTTTTGTATGTATAAGCATGTTTATTATTTTAATTTTTATGTTTATTTTAGATCCAGTGCATCTTAGTGTATGTAAATTATATCCTAATGAAAATAAAATTTTAAAAGTGGAGTTATCAGGAAAAGAAGAAATAATATATTCTGTGAAGATGGAATAATGTCAGCATTAACCAGAAGAAAAGAATTGGATCTTCCAAAGGAATCCTTTTTTAAAAACAATTTTACAACTTTGTTGAGATTTAATTCATGTGCCATATGATTCACCCATTTAAAGTGCATAAACGGTTTAAAATATATTCTTAGTGTTGTTCAACCATCATTACAATCAGTTTTAGAACATTGTCATTAACACCCCAAAAAGATGTTGTACCCATTAGCAGCCACTCCTCATTTCTCTCCAATCCTCTCCTCACCTCCAGGCCTAGACAACTAACCTTTCTGTCTTGACAAATTTGCCTATTCTAGACATTTCATACAGATGAAATCAACAGTGTGTGGTCTTTGTAACTAGCATCTTTCACTTAGCACAATGATTTCAAGGTTCATCCATGTCATATCACCTATCAGTACTTCATTTTTTAAATTGATCAATAATATTGCAGTGAATTGACACAACATTTTATTTGCCCTTTCATCGTTGACGGGCATTTGGGCTGTTCTCACTTTTCAGCTATTATAAATAATCCTGCTATGAACATTAATGTGTGATTTCTTGTGTGGACATATATTTTCATTTTTCTTGCATATATATCTAGGAGTGGAATAGCTGGGTCATATGGTAGCTTTATGTTTAACCTTTTGAAGAATTTTCAGACTGTTTTCCAAAGCAGATGTACAATTTTACATTCCTACCAGTGGTGTATGATAATCCTGTTTTTTTTCCCATCCCCACTAACACTTATTATCTCTCTTTTTGATTAGAACAATCCTAGTGGGTGTGAAACTCGATCTCATTGTCATTTTAATTTGCATTTCCTTCATGACTAATGATAGTGAACATCTTTTCATGTGCTTATTGGCCATTTGTTTATTTTCTCTGGAGAAATGTCCACTCAGATCCCAAAGAAATCTTTGATAGATCAAGTTATTTGCTGATTGAAAATAAAATAGTATATGTGAAGTGAGAATGCATAGATTTTAATTTACTTGAACCTCTACCTAACTTGGAGATCTTCCACTCCAAGCTTTGGATCTTGGAGCTCCAAAAGTTGCATGGGTTAGCTCCCCTGTTGTAAACACTAACTACGTATCCTCACCTGGATGCATGAATTAAAGGTGGTTCACAAAGCAGCTTATCATCAGAAGCACCTGGAAATGTGGGAAAAATGGATTCTTGGGACTAAACAACTGAATCTGAATTTTTTGGTGAGTCTCAGGTAACCATATAAAAAGAAGGTTCACCAGATGTTTCTAATGATCATTTCAGCCTTAGAATTACTGAAACTACTTCATTGAATGGTTAATGCCTGCTGCCCATGTTGGGTGCCATAATGGTGGATCCGATTGCACAATCTTGAGTAGAACTTCAGACATACTTATTACTGTAAACTGAAGCCATCACTCATGAAAGATTAGTTTGCTGCATTAATCTTTAATTCCTCCCTGTCTCCCAGACTTCAAAGACTTGGACATGGAGACACGGCAAGGAAGTAGAGAGAGAACAAAAACAAGTAGAGGGATGAAAAACAGCAGTGAAGAAGATGTTAAGTGGTTGTAGAGAAATGTGAATACCAAGTTTATAGAATGCATTGTAAAGGTCAGATGAGAATTTAAATCAGAACTATGCAACAGGAAAACCCAAGGACAGATGTGTCTAATTTTGTATTGTGTTTTGACCCAGCTTAATTATATCTATTTGACCCAGTTCAATTATATTCTATCACTAACTTCAAAAAGAATATTTAACACTCAAAGTAGAGGTGCCAAATTCATTCAAGTTGTTACTACATGCTATTCAGCCTTCCTCCTTCCTGCCACCTCTTCCTCCTTAACCCTTTACAATCCAGCCTCTATATTCAAAGCAACAAATTCGAAATCTGCTCCCCTAGTGGCCACTAGTGACTAGACAGCTCACTGCCTAATTCATCAGTCCCTTTTCAAACTTCATTCTTCTTGACAACTCTGCAGCATTGAATCCATGTACACTCCCTCCTTCTTGATCACCTGTGCTCTCGTGACTACCTAGATAGAGCCCACTTCACTCTGTTCCCTCATGGGATCAGCATCTGTTATTGAGGTTCATTCATGGGTTAAGGGCTGAGTCACAAAACTGAAGTGGGCCCAGACCCTGCCTCCAGGAATTTCAGTTTAGTAAGATGTCCTCCTGCTTCTACAGTCTGACCTCTCTCATAGATTCTCTTGAGCTTGAGTTAAAGCTCAAGCCCCCTTTAACATAAGCACACCTAATGTTCCCATCTTCTCAGCTCTCTGGTTTTCTCTCAGGGATGTCAGCTATTCTCTTTGGAGGTGAGCCCCAGTCCTGGACATCTAGCCCTAAGCTCCTAAGCTTGGCAGCCTTGCCTTGCATGGTCTAACCCAAGCCAGCCTTCCATTTCCTTCCCTGTTTCTCTCCAGCAAGCATTTGGTGTTTTGTCTAAATTGGACCTCTTGCTGTTCTTCAGACAGGCCTTTCCTATTCCAGTTTCCATGCCCTTAATCATACTGTTTCCATCTGCTAAAAAAACTCTCCCTATCTGTGCCTATAGAAAAATCACTCATTCTTTAAAGCCCATTCCAAATGTCACCTCTTGCAAGAAGATTTCTCCAATTCCTTCCATGGCCTTCTGTTTCCCGAAACTAAATGTATGCTCTTTTTCCTTCCTTACTCTCATGCCACTCCGTGCTTTTGTAAGTCCTTTATTTATTTCATCTTAATCTGAGTGACTATATTGTCCTCCACTCTAACCTGAGACTTCATTGGGCAATGACTGCTCTTGTTTAATTCTGTGTCCCTAACACTGAGTGACTTACAAGTACACTCACAACCATACTCAACATGCCCTTAGTGGACTGAATTGAAATCCAGAGACTGAAGGAGAAATCATGATAGCAGCCCACCTCCCCTACCCCTCTGGCCCATCATCGTTTCTTGAAAATTCTTTAGGAAATAGGATTTTCAAGATAATTTTTTTTTCCATGAAATGTCTTAGTTTGCAGACAACTAAGATATCCCTCTCTGGTCAGGGACAGAACGATTGCTGTAGCTCTTCTAGGCAGCTACTGGTGGTGAGCACTTAGGGGAAGTAAAACCAGGGGAGGAGGAGAGCCGAAGAGATCCGTGTTCCCATCTTGATTTCCTAGTCATTTCCTGTGTGACTTCACCCTAGTTATTTATCTTCTCAGAGTCTCAGTGGAATAAAGTTAATCTTCTCCATAGGACTGATGAGAAAATAAGCAGGATTTTATATATGTTTATAAATTTATAGTTCTATATCTTCCTTAAATACTATAGCTCTAGTCCCAGTAATAAGCCACCAGACATGGGAATCCAGTTCACACTTCTTCCTTTTGAGGAAATTACATCGACAAATGGAGTTTTAGTACCATAAACTATCATCAAAATTTGAGACTTATAAATGCTCTGTTTAGCCACCATGATCTTTCTTTACATAAAACATTAACAAAATATTCAAAGTACCAAACTGGGCAAAGCAGAGTACTCTGGTAGTAGTGGGTGGGGGCACACAGAAGCCCCTCTCAATGCCTCCCTACATGCTATGGTGGTGGGGGACAGAGTTTTCAAACACAGACTCAGAAATCTGATGCTCAGGAGAATACCAGTTGAAAACCAGTTTTAAATACCTGCAAATTCTACTTGGATCACTTTAAAGGCTTTTGAGATTAGACTCGACCAAGAATTCAACACTGGTCTTTCTGGAAGCATGGAAAGCTGAGACTCTAAGAACAGCTAAACAGGCAAGTGGGGCCACCGAATTCTGGGAGGTACACATGAGCATGCACAGATACATATGGAATTTAGGGTTTCCAAAACATAACAAGTACATTAGTCTCCTACTCCCAGGCCTTTATACACCTCCACAGTTGTGAATAAATGGGATATGTTACCACTATTTTGGCCTTTGTACACACTGAATGCAACAATGTAAAATGCATCTGATAAGAAATGGATGGGAACAATTAAACATGTAAATAGTAAAAGAAGGGTGGTGAGATTATAGATAATTTGTTTTGTAATTTTTTAAAAAATTAATAAACCATTTTTTTAACAACATATATGTGTGTATGTACATGTGTGTGTACTTTTTTTAGAGGAATACCAAAAGGTAAACCAGTAAAAAAGCCCATTTGTTTGATACATCAACTCACTCTGCCTCTAGTTAAACCCCTTGCCAAACCAAACCAAGCCAAACAATAACAACAACAGAGCACGCTGAGTTAAATCAGAAGCAAGGCATCTTTCACTGACTATAAACTAGATTAAATGTGTTTTCAAAACATACAAGCTTTGGGGACACTTTTCCTTTTCAAGTAGCTATTTAAAACCTGCCAAAGACATTAAAAAAAAATACACATACGGAGCTTACACTTTTGGTTTAGTGTACCTTTGAAGAGTCCTATAGCAATTCCTTAGCAAACTTCTGCCAGAAGGTTTAATCTATATGGAAGGAAGTTCCAATTATTATTTTTAATGGAGATAAAATACTGGAAAAATTAAAGTTCAGGCCGGGCATGGTGGCTCACCCCTGTAATCCCAGCACTTTCAGAGGCCGAGGTGGGCGGATCATGAGGTCAGAAGATGGAGACCATCCTGGCTAATACGGTGAAATCCCATCTCTACTAAAAATACAAAAAATTGGTGGCGGGCGTCTGTAGTCCCAGCTACTTGGGAGGCTGAGGCAGGAGAATGGCATGAACCTGGGAGGCAGAGCTTGCAGTGAGCTGAGATCCCACCACTGCACTCCAGCCTGGGTGACAGAGCAAGATTCCATCTCAAAAAAAAAAGAAAAATTAAAGTTTAAAGCACATTAGAGTTTGCAACAGATGGTGATCACTGGGTAAAAAAGACATTCAACTGTGCTTGCTATTGTGAAACTGGAATTTCGAAAAGGGGTGAACATGAGAGTTAGGGAAGAAACACGAGCTTAGTTTGAGCAGACATAAATGTTCCTCATTCATGTACTCATTCTCGTTTGTCAATATATTCAATCAAAAAATAAGAAAAAGTCTCTGTCTTTTTTCAGTCAAGATTCTTAAGCCATTTCACCTGAGAAAAAATTAAAGTTTTTGATAAGAGAAGCATAACCTTTAGGATAAAAGAGATATATGTCAAAATCCTGAAATGGTTTGTACAATCAAATAATACATACAGAAAAAAGGAAATGACTAAAAATATTCTGTAAGCCTTATTTCTGGTATTGATCATGATTTTCTTTCACATTTAGCAATATTTGTTTTATATGAATCTTTGTAAATTACTGTCCTTAGTATTTTCTTTGGAACGTGATACAGTAATTCATAAACATTTTAAGGAAAAATACGTGATGTTTTCTTCACATCTTTTTTCTTTTGTATGCACTTAATAATTGTGGGCTTACGACCTTCAAAAGGAAAGCAAAGACTAAAATGTCCTCTATTTATGCTAGAGCTACAAAAGTTGATTACTTCTAAAATCAAAGAAAACCATGGGTATATTAAACACATTTTCCATTGGGTTTCTTAAAAATTAGGGAAAAAAAGCAGGAAAATGACATTAGAAATGATTTCAGAAAAAAATGCATAATGACTGATATGATTTGGCTGTGTCCCCACACAAATCTCATCTTGAATTGTAGCTCCCATAATTCCCACGTGTTGTGGGAGGGACCCGATGGGAGGTAACTGAATCATGGAGATGGGTCTTTCCCATACTGTTCTCATGACAGTGAATAGGAGTTTCACACTGATGGTTTTATGAAGGGGAGTTCCCCTACACAAGCTCTCTCTTGCCTGCCGCCATGTAAGACGTCCCCTGCTCTTCCACTATGATTGTGAGGCCTCCTGAGCCATGTGGAATTGTGAGTCAATTAAACCTCTTTCCTTTATAAATTATCCAGTCTCAGGCATGTCTTTATTAGCAGCATGAGAACAGACTAATACAGTGACCTTTGGATTTGATTCAACTATGATATAAAATCTTTATGTTATAACTTCCTTATCAACAAACTATAAGGAATGTAAAAAAGTTTCCATTATTATAATTTTTGGAACTTACTTTCAAAATCCAGGAAAAAGTGTGGATAGTTTTCAATTTCCCTGGTAAGGACTTTGAGCAGGTTTCCCATCCCAGCAAACCTAGGAAAGGCAACACAAAACCAAATACCATTAGCAACATAAAAAAAAAATAGACTTGCATGAATATCCCTGGGCCCCCCATAGCTACCTTTGAATACCAGAAGCATCTCCAACCCAGGGGCTGAGCAATAATGTAGCAACTCATTTCTGAATTGGTGACAGATAAATATCTCTGAGGTGCTGGGTCTCTAAAACTTAGGTACATGTGACCTAAGTCATACAAAGTATGACAATGATAGAAGTGTTACAAGCTCTCTCTTGAGAATACACATGCAGTCCATATCTCGTTCACCATATAAAAAAAACCATAAATAATAGTCTATGAAAAGAATCAGGTATTTTCGTTATAGGAGACAAAGTTTAGGAATATTCTCCAAAGTGCCTCCCTTACACTTTTCCTAATCCCCTGGATCCTTACAACAAATGTTTCAGCTTTGCTTTGCTTCCTTTAGATAGATGTGGAACATGTCACATCAGTGGACAAGACAACAAAGGGGGCATTTTAAAAATAACTGTCCAAAAAAGTAAGTTCCTGAAAGCTCATGAGGAATAGAGTTTAGAAAACACAGATTTACATTGCCAGGAACTCCTCTTAACATGTATAAGAGGCCAGATTTCTCAGAGGAGTGGCCCCTGGCAACTTAGAGGATCTTGTGATCTGATATTTCAATGGTAATGACATTGGATACTTCTGGAAGCTTAACAATGAAAAGGCATAATGCCCAAAAAGTTACTCTCCATAAAATTGCGGCCTAAGATATTTGCAAAGGTAAGTCAAATCAACAGAAAAATACAAACCTATTACATATCAGCAGCCTAACAAAAAGAATAGCTAACATGTAGGGTTTTTTTTAATAAACAGAAAATTTCTACTGCTCTCAGTTCTAGACATTAAACTATCTTCTTAGGGAAGTCACCAATCCACACATTCATTCAACACATATTTACGGATAAGCAATTAGATGCTGGGCATTGTGCTCTTGGGAAGACATTCCTCTAACTCTCTGTAAGTGAACTCTTGTGCGTCAGATATCTCAGTTTGTGAAGGATCAATTTGAAAAATTACTTAACTGGTGCAAGGAAACTGCTGGGCTTCAATTTTCTATGGCTATAGTTTCTAACAATATTTATATTGACACAAGGAATTTTAAAAAACACACCACTCTAAGCAAGATGTGGCGAGAGAAGAATGCACTAAAAGGATGACTCTGTGCATGAGAATATGTAGTAAGTGGTGGAATCTGGTCTCCGTAATCCTCCACTGGGAAAACACACATTTGCAGACATACTCCCCGATATAAATCACTAACATGAAACCAGAAGACAGACTGTTTAAGTAGTCTATCCTTTGTTATACGGCCGGTGTCTAATCCCAGCTGTTTTCTACTACCTCCGTTATCCAGGCCAAGAGATTTCATCTCTGTAACCCTCAGTTTCCTCATCTGTAAAATAAACTTTTGAAAAGGATCTATTTCATCGAGTTGTGAGAATTAATGAGATAAAAGTATAAAATGCTTAGCACAGCACTTACAGGAAGTGCTCAAGAAAAATTACATACTTTTACTATTGATGATGATAGTTACCATCATCATCGTCATCTACATGATTATCCTAATAGCCTTCAAATGCTTGTGTAGGATTAGGCTATGAAAGACGGATTATAATAGGCTGTATGTTGTGCTAGGAAAGAGAAGACAAACAGAGAAATGATGAGAAAAATATTCTAACCATTATAGTTGTCTGAATATTAAGTAACTTGCCTAGTGAGACAGTGAGTTTTCTCTCGCTGGTGATAGTTACATAGAAAAATGCTATATCAGCCCTTAACATCATTGGAAAAATGAATTATGTGTGGGGTAGAAGGCTGGACTGGACCCATCCTAGACACCTCCCACCTTGAGGTGTAGGAATATATTCGGGCATGCGCGCACATGCACACACATACACAAACACTGGAAAGCAAACATCCTATTTCTCTCTTCTCAAAAATTATTCTTTATCTTTTCTGTCATTCTTCCATTCCTTCCCTGCCTTTATGCACATTTCCTTTTAAGATATTTTTGAGCAAAACCTTGTGTGAGGTAGGTTCTGACAAATTAAAGGTCGGGCTGGTAGAGTCCATCCCTGCCACTGGGCAGCACTCACTACCCCTCCTGGGTCTCCAGGAAATGATCTGTTTCCAGATTAATGAACAATTTCAGATTAGGCCTGGAGTCACTTCTTGTAAGAAGATGATTTTACTGTTTTTAGGAGTACTGATTTTCATACAAAGTGCTTTAATGGAAGTTAAATATTCTTAATTTTCCTAGTTTTGTGCTATGAATGTGTCAAAGGAGACTTGCATGGATTGGGCTTCCCCCTAAAATTCTGTCCTGTATGTGATTTTACTGTCAGAGTACCTGAGTAGAAGATATGCCAAGCCTTTGAAACTCATAACAGATAGAAACAAACACATCTAAAAGTATGTCCAAATATTAGCTGTGGAATTTTATCTCTTCAAAAGGTTATCTCAATGGATTGACTGATATCATCAGATATTTTTGAGCATCATTCTAACATGAACCAAAGTTAATCACTTGAAAATCCTAGGATTCTAGATGTGTCACCTCTCGAGCAGGGACCTCTAGAACAATGACTGTGGACACTGTGTAGAAATAGAGTACAAGTCTAGTCCCATGGAACCTAGAAAACAAGTGTTTCATCTCATTATGGCCTAATGATGTGATGCTTACTGCCCCACTCCAAGGTTGATAAGAATTCATGTGAGTGTCTTCTGGTTTAGGGGGACCTGCAAAGTGAATTGGTCCATCATCACACAGATGGTCACCTAATAGACACCACAGTTATTTTTAATTGGACCCAGAGTTTCACTTGGAATGGCCTCTCATTCATATTCTGAATGACAGATTACTCTCCAAGTTTTTCAAGCAGCTCGTCAGTGAATACAAAATATACACTGCTATTACCACAGTACTCGGGAAACAGCTTAATTAATTCATATACAGCTTATTTTTTATTTTATCTCATTCAATAAAATAACTAGTTATTATGCACTATTAGAGAATGCAAATAAACAATGGAAGTAGGGGGAGTAGGAGAGTAAAAGTGAAATAGTAACATAAAGGTAGAGGCAAGAAGTAGATTAATTATAAGCCATCCCATCCAGAACATTTGTTGGAGATGGCTTATCATTTGCTCTTGGATGGACAAAGCAAAGAAATGTCCCCTTCAATATTTGGTGTTCAGAAAATACAAACAGGTTATACTAGAGAAGTATAGCCTTTTTTTTTTTTTTTTTTTTTTTTTTTTTTTTTTTTTTTTTTTTTGATTGACTGATAAAAAAGAAAGAGAGTCATGGCTAACAGAGAGTCAAGACAATGAGAAATCTCCTCTCCTTGGGTTTCTAAAGGAGAATCTGTTTCACAGAGGAAGTCATATTTGAGGATGAGATGAGTCTCAGGGCTCCCATGGGCAGAGCTGTGGTTACACATCCAAATGGGTGGCAGAGTAGCTTGGTTGGGGTGTACTCTGAAGGGCCGGGAACTCTGGTTTCTACATTCTATTTTGGTGATTCCATGGATACCCTCCTAATGTGACCTGCTGTTGGGTCTATCCCAAGGGACGTCAGTTTACCACCTTTCCCTATGGTGTGGGAGCTTATATCAGAGGGAATACGGCAATCCAGTGGGCACTCTGAGCTCCCTAGGATGACTTTAATCTGAGTATCTGAGTTTATTACTTAAATAAAGTATGTTGTGTATACTGTAAAGTTTAGGCTTACTTTAGACACACATATACAAATATGTACACACACACACACACACACAAAATGACTCCCTTGGCATGTTCAGAAATCATTTCTAAGTTGAAGCCCTATTGTGACATAATGTAGCTACACTGGTGCACATGGAAGTTTTCAGACCTAAATTCATTCCTGTGGGGAGGGTCTGGTAGGGGTGGAGCAAGGACAGAGAGTACAGGTGGAGTATTCCCCAATTCCAAAAACCTGAAATCTGAAATGCTCCAAAATCTAAAACATTTTGAGCACTCACATGATACTCAAAGGAAATACTCACTGGACTCCCGATTTTTGTATCTGGAAGGTTCAACCAAGAGGTATGATATAAACATTCCAAAATAAAAAAAAAAATCTGAAATTCAAAACACTTCTGGCCCCAAGCATTTTAGATAAAGGATACTCAACCTATACAAGGTCTTGGCTGTCAGATTAAGAGACAGGAGAGGATATACCAGTTGGATAAGGACTCGTGAAGGGATGGGGTCCTGAAAATCAATATCCTTTATTTGGATGTTTCCTGCTTTGGAGAGTGGTATTGGAAGGTGGTCCTCCTTTCATCCATGTCCTCTCTGGGAGGCCTTTTACTCTTAGAGGTGTCAGTCTTCCCTGCTTAGATTTTCCAGGTCTCTGCTCTTTCTCTACTGAAGTGAAGGTGTGTGGGCATCTGGGTCCCCAGGTCCCTGGCACTGGCTGGGTCTATTTTCCCATGCATTGCAAGCTGGGACTAACTTATAGAGATTAAGACACAGTCTTGAGAATCTGAAGTACAGAGTAGGCCAAAGTAACAATACGATGTGTTGACTCAGCTCATTCTCAAACATGACTTCTGTGAAACAGCCTCTTCTCTTAGAAACCAGAGGAGGTTTCTCTTTGTCTTGACTCTCTCTTAGCCATGACTCTTTTTCCTTGTTTTTCATTTAAAAAGCTGTACTTTTCTAGTTTAACCTGTTTGTATTTTCTGAACACCAAATCTTACCCCAAAAGGTGCGTACTGTAAGTAATACATGAATAGCATCATAGAAAAGAGTGCTTGAAAGAGCCTCAAGAATATAAGGCACCATCTAACTGCCTGTTACTCTAGAGCAAGTCATTGTAGCTGTGAGTCTTGGGTTCCTCATTTGCACAACAGTATGATAATAGTATCTCCTGCATGGAACTCTTATCAGGACTAAATGAACTGGGTGTGAAAGCACCATGTATACCATAAAGGACTGGGCAAATATTACCTATAATTGTTCAACATTACAACTCCTCTTATAGTTTAAGATATTCACGGAATCTGACAAATGGATTAATGTCCCCAGCATTGTATGATTCCATATGATTTCCATTTTTCTTTATTTTTCAATATTGGTGTACTAAGATCCATGGTCCTTTATGTATACCTTTTCCACATTAAACTATAACCAGGTAAATGCTTAGCAGCATTAATAGCTGAAAGAGACTTTTCTACATGCAAGACACTGTATTTTAGATACATTTTCTTATTTCATATTCAAAATGTACTTGGGGGAAGATATATATTATTAGAGATTGGAAAACTAAGAATTATTAAAATTAAGTATAGAAGCTGATTAAAAAACATAAATTCTTACAAAAGACAGCTAAATTTTCAAAAATACAATTTTTATATAAGTTTGTGATAGAGGCTTCAGGTAATTCTACAAAAATTAAAACCCATTTTCAATGCAAAATTCCCAAACATAAACAAATGCTTTTAAGAATATGAACAGTGAGGTCACTCTCTTAGTAATACTAGGATTATCATCACAAATTTTACTTTTTTTTTTTTTTTTTTTTGAGACAGAGTCTCACTCTGTTGCCCAGGCTGGAGTGCAGTAGCGCAAACTTGGCTCACTGCAACCTCCGCCTCCCAGGTCCAAGTGATTCTCCTGCCTTAGCTTCCTGAGTAGCTGGGATTACAGGCACCTGCCACCATGCCCAGCTAATTTTTGTATTTTTAGTAGACACAAGGGTTCATCATGTTGGCCAGGATGGTCTTGAACTCCTGACCTCAGGTGATCGACCTGCCTTGGCCTCTCAAAGTGCTGGGATTACAGGCGTGAGCCACCGCGCCTGGCCAGATTTTACTTTTTAACCAAACAATTGTGTCTATGTGTACCCCATGTCATATAGCACAAAGTATAAGGAAAATAAATGTCTAATAAATAAAACCCAACCAAAGTGGCTCATAAATATTTCTACTGAAAAGAAATGAAATGCCAAAGAACAAAGAGTTAACACGTAGATTTTCTAGCAATCTGAAGTGGGGGACTTGGGGTGGCTGCCCGCTCTGGTCCTAGGAGATCTGGTTTATCTTCCACAACACTGACTCTCCTGGTGAGAGCAACCTACCTAAATAAAAGGAAAAAACAATGCCTATCCCATGAAAAGGTAATCTGATGATAGTCTGGATGGCAAGTTTCTTCTTCCTCCTTTGGTTCTCTAATGAACACGCTACCTTTAACAATTACTCTGAGAGAATGACTCAATCCCCAGGGCAGTTACAGGTGGTGTATGCACTGAGAGAAAACATGGCTTCAGCATTCAGGTGACGCACATTCTATTTAGGGAAACAGCACGAGTTTAATTAAACAATTTAATCTATCTAAAAGCACATATCACATTCCTGATAAATTGTAAGTACTCAAAGATATTAATTGAATATGAAAATAACCTTATGTCCCCAGTACATATTAAGTAACAGAGTAATTATAGTTATTAATTCTATGATTTATGAGAGAAACAGGAACATCAGCATTCTATTGAGTGCCCACTGTGTGTGTGGCACTATACTTGAAGCCTTCACACATTTTATTTCATGCAAACCTTACATCAAACAACAGGTAACTATAATTATCTTCACATTGATTGGGGGGATGAAAAGGAGGCTCAAATATCTAAACAATTTTCCAAATACTACAAGAAAATACAAGAGTCACATTTGACATTGAAAATCTGTGACTCTGAAGTCTGTGCTCTTTTCTGCACAGTAGAAGTCCTGGGGCTCCACACCCCTGCTTGGGGACTTCAGAGAGTGTGGTCAGCTGAAGGTGTGTGTAGGGTGTTGTACTGTTGAATGAACATGCTCATTTTTCTGGGGAGAGAGCCCATAGCTTCCGTTAGATTCCCAAGGGGCTGGCTCTACACTAGTGTTACGCAATAGCACGTACAGGAAGGGAGGTGTTTCTTTAGGAAATGAAGGAAAAGAGAAAACTATGTGAGGTGAAGTCTTCTGGAAGAGTCTGCTCCATAGAAGCAAGCTGCCACCCAGATGCGAAGAATACTGGGAATCTGGGTTGACTGAGAGAAGCCCTCCAGCTAGGGGACAGATTCTGAGTGTGAAGGGAACACAGAATACACATTGGGTGACTCCTCAATCCTCCAAAAACAGAAGATTTCTTCCTCAAGATTCATTTTCTGCACTAGTATTTTGAAATAGGTTCTTCAATTTTTTCCCCCAAATAGTCTAGAGGAAGGGTGTTTCTCTAGTGACTTTAGGAGCGGCAGCAGTGCCTCTAAAGCCTGCCTGCAGGCTCTTGCCAAGGGAGGCACTCATCTTTAGGGGGTGACAATTTTGGATGTACTCATGGTATTTTCTATGACCGCTTTCTTGGCTGTCAGTTCAAAGTCACTTCTATGAGAGTTGGCTTTAAGGTTACTCAGTGGAAAACCATGACTCTCTTTAAGAAATAATTCTCTAGTCACATTTCCAGTTTCAAAAAAGAGAAGAGAATTCATAGACACAGACACTGTTTTTCGCTATTTGGAACCCTATTATTTTTTAGAAGAAAAAAATAAGTTGATAGCATTAGCTGCACTCCCAGAGTATAAAACCAAATGAAATCAAGCAGGGTTTATTTTAAAAATAGGTGACTATGGTTTATGGAGAAATTCGTTTGTTTTCTACAAATAAGACATATCAAAGGAAGCAGGCCCAGGGAATGGGGTAGTGTGAATGATGACCTCTGCCTGTGTATACCAAAATTTCAATGCTCAACCTTCATGATTAGATCACAAGCTCCTAGGAGATTTCTTTTTTTTGGTTATGACTATTTGAAAGGAGAATTCCTAAGCCAATGCTACTTTTTATCAATAATGAACAGAAGGTGAGAAAATAAATCAATACCACAGCAGCCCTACCAGGATTTATTTTCTAACCTTTTTTGAAAGTCCAAGACAAGAATAGTCATCTCTAACAGAGAATAAGACCTCTATCAGAAGGGGTAGATTTTCTTATCATTTTGAATGACCCAATACCTTCCAGAATCTATAATCTTTAGCATCTCTGGTGCAAAGACTTTAAGAAATCAAAGACTCAATTACCTATAACTCAACACTTTGGGAATATGGAAGTCCTGATTCATCCAATTTTTTTGGCAACATAGCATTTAAACTACAGACTGACCATGAATACAGCAATGCCATGTATTTATATAATTTCACATATTTGTCAAAGATGTGTCTGACTGCATTTATCTTCAGTACGAGCATGTGTCAAAGGCAGAAAAGTTATCACTGGACCCATTTTACAGGCATAAGAACTCCATGACCAGGTATAGTAAGTGTCCTTCCCAAGGTCCTCCAGATGGGTCCTGGCCTTCATAATATACAGGCCCCCTACATCCCCAAATTTAATCTGAGTACACTCCACATTAGAACTGGGGTCATCTTTTTAAAGCTCTCATTTTACAAAAAAAAGGATGGGCCCAAGAATCCACAGCACATTAGGGTCAAAGAAGGGACTAGAAGAGAGATGTTGTGGCTCTCAATCTCACGCTCTGTCCATTAGTACAAAGAGTAAGTGGGACATCAAGTTCACTTTCTAAGACATGATGAACTCAGAATGCTCTCTGCTCCCTAATAAGGACACCCTCGCTGGTGGTCCAGAAAAAATTTGCACACTTCCCTTCCTTCTAAACTTGATTTTCCTGATTCATACCCTTGGCAGAGCTTGCCAGTATCCTGGAAATAGCCTCCAACTTGATCTTCCTGACACGAGTCTTGTCTCCCTTCTACTCATTTCCATGCTGCTGGCAGAGCCATTTTCCTAATCACAAATCTGAGATGTTACTTCCTAGCTTAATATGCTTCTGTGGCTTCCCAGTGCCTGCTGGATACAATGCATTCAAATGCATGCACTGGGCACAGAAAGCCTGGACCCTGCCCCCTCTACTCCAGCCTTGCCCTGCACATCCTGTCCCTAGAGTGGCTCTGCTCTTGACTGCCTCAAGGCCCTTGCACACGCTGCTCTGTCTGCTTCACATTCTTAATGATCTGCAGGCCAGAGTGAGGAGGGTGCTTTATGTATTACCATATTTTAATTTTTACGACAACCATATGAAATAGTGACTGCTATTATCCCAATATCAGAGATAAAGAAAGAATCTTAAAGACTTAGAAACTTACTGCATTTCACCAGTGACAGATCAGGGTCACTGGAATTCCCTTCTATCTGACATCTAAGCACCAGCTCTTGGCAAGTGCTTCCCCTACACCCCCTTTCAAGTGGGAGGGTGAAAATCAGGACCCTTGGAAGGACCCCCTGAGCCCTCCCTCCCCTTCTATTCTACATCAGCAAAACTAAAAGCCATTCTCGTGAATGAGCTCCTCCTCTCTGCTTACCTAACATGCCTTGTGTGCCATGCGACAGTGCCTATCACAGCAAACCATAATTACATACACTTTCTCCTGTATCTCCCTGTTTCCTGGGGCAGGGCCGCTTTTACACCTCCTTGTATTCCCAGTACTTAAGGACAGGCCTGGCATGCAGTAAACATTGAAAAATAAATCCTTGGGATTGTTGTGACTGGTGGTTCCCAAGTCCTCCAAGGCAAAATGAGAAAAATAAAGCCTACGTCATGAGCCTTTCAGAAAGTTATTCAGACATTTCTATGTTACAAGGTTTTTATTTATCTTGGAAAACTATGTTGTAATTATATCCTAAATTTGCCAGGTTTATTTGGAAATGTTACTGGTTTTTCAAATCCTGAAGTCTAGGAACACGCACCCGGGCTCTGCCTTGTGCGGGACTGGGAGCAGAACTACAAGCGTGACCTGGTCTCTCACGTCGTCGGGCCAGCACCTTCACCTGCACCTGCTACCTCGCTTCGTTTTACCGAAAGTCTGACCTTCTAACTACAATGGGGCCCCAAGATATCCCCAGCAGGGTAGAAGAAAACAGAGTAGAGGAAAACAGTACAGTTTTGGATTTAGGAATGTTTCTGGAGACTGGATGTGGTTTTAGGAGGGCGATTAAGACAATCTACCTTTCACGTTGATCAGCAAGGTTCAGAGTTAGAGAAATCCTGATGGGCAGCCAGGTGGCCACTGCCGTCAGTGACGTCAAAGGCTTGCAGATGTCCCACAGTGCTCTGCAAAGCCAGCAGCACTTCTGGCTTCTCCCAACCATTGGCTGGTATCCAGTGGGTGTCCCAGGAGGAAGGGGCCCAGCCCTGACATGTCTAGTATTCAGATGACTCAGACACGCTTTCTCCTGGTCACCACAGAACCTCGTATACAACATGTACACCACTTGACTGTTTTGAATTACAAACTACCCACTTCCATTTAATCATAAGCTTACAATATGTCAGATACAAAATAGTTGGTGTTAAAAAATACTTCTCATCGAAAGGTACATTTCTTAAATGATAGAAGCAGCTGCTTTTCTGGGGAAGAATATGCACCAGTGGAATGAAGTAGCTCAGTTGATACACTCTGGGAGCCTGTATTTGCTAAATCAGGTTAGCGATTTTAGATGGCAGGGCTGGGCTGCACATCGCTGCTCCATCTGCCGTTTCTTGCAATGAAGTCATGAGGTTTTCCGTTCCGTTGCCGAATGTATTGCCAAGAATCCAACAGATGATTTCATTCCAAGATGAAGGAAGAAAACTGAAGTGGAGTGAGTCTATTAAGCACTTTCATCTGACAATAAAAATGAGTTAATGGCTAAAATGTGTTTTCAAAACGTTTTAACACTACAAGTAATGGCACTCAAATGAGAAAATGCCTTGAATATTCTCATCGATCATTAATACTATGGTGTCCCTCAAAAGGGCTTGGCATTCCCCATGGAATACAAGCTGCTAGAGTCCAGTTGTAAGGCAATTCGTGGGAATTCTAAAAAAAATACCATGAAACCATTATGGAATTGAACAATTAAGTGCAGGTTTAAAATAGCTCTTTCAATATCTGAGTTCAGTTTTCTAAAATAGACTATTACCTCATTATAGCTAATTTTTCCATAAACATCAATAGTACAGCAGCAAAAAGTACCTAAGAAATGAGGGCAAAATCAGCTTCTTTTTTAGGGAATGAAAGTCAATGTGTCCCCCAATTTCAAACATTAGTGACATGGGAGCAATCAAACTGGGCTCAGCTCTGGCCCAGGCCACCACTGGGAAGTCACTAGTGAATCTGTCCCCTTTCTCTTGGGAAATCAAGAACATGCTTATGAGGAAACTTCTTGAGACATCTGCTTCTTACCTAGGCAGGCTGACACTCAGCCCACCCAGGCCTGTTCTGCCTAATTTCAACGGGAAAGGGACACCGTGCAGGGTAAGGGGCCCCAGAGACCCAAGCGCTCATCTTGGAGACACCATTCACTTAGTGTCATGTTGAGCAAGTTGCGTTTCCTCTCTTGGTTGGCTGCAACTCCAGTCTAGAAAGTAAAAGGGAACACCTAGAAGTTACCTCAAATTTGGGCTATTCTGACAGTGAATTCACTTAAACAGGCTGTCAGTTCTCTGGATTACAAACCTCCTTTCTCCAGAATTCATTCTCAAGTATTTAAATAAACAACAGCCAAGACCCTCTAACCTTCTGAGAGCAGAGCTATAGGTGAAGGCTTGTCATGGGCATCGCTGATCAATTCCTCCTTGCTGAGATGCTTGGGACCCATCCCCTTCCTCATCTCTCACCTCTCTGGAAGTTCTTCCTCAAGTTTCTACTCTCTCTATCTGGCCTTTAAGTCTTTGTCTCCATGTTCTTTCTTCAGCCTTTTCTCATACTCCCTGGTGAGACACTTCTGACTCAAATTTCCACCCATAGGTGGATGACTCTCAACCTTTGGCTCTATATTGGACTTCCGTTCCCAGCTCCAGGCCCATCAATCCAAGTGAACGTCCCACAAGCATAGCCATTCAGGGAAGGCCATAGAAACCTCACTTTCCACCCTTTCCAAAATCTCCTCCTCTTCCCTCATCCAACAAAAGGCATTAATATCCTTCCAATGACATAACCAGAGCCCTGGGCACCACCTGAGATTTCTCTACCTGCTGTACCCCTTGATTCACTCTCCTTCACGTCTCCCTTAGATCCATTCCTCTTCCCTATGCCGTTCTCTTTGGTGTCCTCATCCCCTCTCTCTCTCCAGTCTCTCTCTTTCCTCTCCCCACTCCTATATTGGATACTTGAGACCCATGGGATCATTCACCAGTCTCTGAACATACTACACAGAATGTAACATATACAATGAATTCTGGGGAATTAAATCTCTTCCATTTCTGTTGTCTTACAATATAACTAAAAAACAAAACAAAATGAAAAAGAGGCCTTCTCCTTTTCCCTGCTCAGCTTTCATTCCACGGGCAACTGCATCATCCATAGTTCTCAGGCAGGTGATAAAATATAACCTATCATGTCAAGGGACCAGGAGGTGAGTCCTGATGAAAACGGTCCTTCTGGCAAGCAAAAGGCCTTGCAGAATTCAATGGCCCCAGGACCATGGGATGACTTGACAACTAAGAAGGTTTTTAGATGTTGAGTTTTCTTAAACTGGAGCTCATCTGGGTACCAAAGGAGGCTTTGGATTTGACATGTCAAAGCAAAGGAACAAAGGAAATTTGCTCCTAGGTCAAATTTATTTTGAAAAGTGCAGGGGGATATAACAAATTATTTTAGTACCGAAACAAAAAAACAATCTAATAAAAGCCATCACATACAAAAAACCTGAAGAATTTGAGGCCAAGAAAGATTAGCATGCTCTGTGAAATCTCAAGCATCAAGAATGTCCAGAGTGTCAAAACCTCACTTGACATCTCAGAGACAGGTGCGGCTCTGCCTTTGTTTCCAGCTTCTGAAAGGAGCAATTGCCCTTGTTTCAACGTACTCAACACTGCAAACAAAACTAACAGGTTAAAATAAAAGCCCTGGCTTGGTATCCGAGCAAGCTGTGTAGACGGTCAACCTAAGGCTGGGACAGGAAAGCTGGATGAGGTGAGAGTCTGTAGAGTGGTGGGAGGTAGGCCTGTCAGGCAGGGAGGGGTGGGTGGGGGCTGCTACTTCCTGAGACAGAATCCAGGGATCAAATAGAACAGAGTTAGCCGGGTCGACGAAGTTAGCCATGGTTAGCATAAACGCTTGCTAAGCTGGCTGTCAAATAAAGGTGGGTAAATTTTTTACTCGGTATGCAAGGCTATACACCTGGCTTAGAGCTCTCTTTCAAGATTCTGCCCCTCTGCTGAAGCTCCTCTGATCACTCTGTACGTAAGCCACACCAGAATATGACAGTGGAAGGGCTCCTGCCTCCTTGCCTCTGTCTTTTTTTTTTTTTTTTTTTTTTTTTTGAGATGGAATCTGCTCTGTCATCCAGGAGAGACTGCAATGGCACTATCTCGGTTCACTGCAACCTCTGCCTCCCGGGTTCAAGCATTCTCCTGCCTTAGCCTTCCAAGCAGCTGGGATTACAGGTGCATGCCACCACACCTGGCTAATTTTCGTATTTTTAGTAGAGACAGGGTTTCACCATCTTGTTCAGGCAGGTCTTGAACTCTTAGCCTCAAGTAATCCACCTGCCTAGGCCTCCCAAAGTTCTGGGATTACAGGTGTGAGCCACAGCTCAGTCCTTGACTCTGTTTTTTTGCTCATGCTGTTCCTTTTGCCTTGAACACCTAAAGACGGCCTATAGTTTCTCCCAGTAACCTCCTCCCCAAATCCCAGGTATAAGTAAGCACCTTTGCTGTTGTGGATTCTTGCAGGGGCTATCTCTGAGTGGCTGTCAGTCTTTTAGCCATTGCAACCACTCCTCCTCACTCCTCCCTGCCCAACCATCAGGCAGGGTCCCACACATCACATTATTCATTTATGGCCACTGAACGGAAAGGGCTGGATAAGTAATCACTATCCAGCAACAACAACAAAGATGTCAACCACACAGACTGAGCAGAGAAAACAGTCATTGGTGAGAGAAACAGGTCAGAGAAAAATAAGCATTTCCCCAAATATAAACACTTTTGGGTGATTGGCCCTTTTGTTTTAGGACCACAGACTACTTTGAAAGTCTAAAGAAAACTGGCTTTCTCAGAAAAATGCAAACATGCAGACTGATATATTTTCAGGAGGTAAAATAAATACACGGAAGCCCAGAAACGAGGGAATCCCTCATCTATTTTAAGATCGCAAATTTCAGTTTATAGATGGCCAAGTGGAATGAGGACGGCGTTTTGCAGTGTGTGGACCATGGGCTAAGCTACTCTAAAAAGGAAAGGGAATCATTTCATGGAAACAGCATGAGCTTTGGAGACGTTGGGAGAGTCATTGGACTCTTTTGAATCTGAGTTTCCCTTGTTAGTAAAATGCAATCAAAATATTTCCTTTTTAGTATTGTTACTAAGTAAGTGAGATAATGCAGGTAGAAGTTCTTAGTGTAGTATCTGGCATGCAGTAGGTCCTGACAACAAATAAGTATCTGCGCCCCCTGCCTTGCATTTTAAAAATTGCAACCACAGTGCAAACAAGTCATTGCCCTTTTAGCAATAAATCCTGCACTGTTGCTTTGGAGCTGGAGAAGAAAGCCTACTCAGACCACCACGTCAGTGAAGAGGTGAAGCTGGGTTCTGAACTGCTGCTGCGACGGGATCATTCACATGGCTATTAATCATACAAGAGCCCATTTATGACAAACGCAGGTCACTCCCTTTGCATGACAAGGCACATGGGTCCACAGAGCCCCATTATCCAAAAAAAACACAGAGCATTGTGGGCGATGCAGGCGAAAGCGAGTGCACACACACAAGCGGACATTGTAAGGCTGTTTGCACAACCCCGCCGTGCTCCTCGCGGATTTCCTGCCAAGGAGACATTTAGATCTCACAGAGGCGGCTGCAGACATTTGCTCATTCAACATGGCTTCAGGCAGTGGCTGCGGAAACCCGGTGCACGGTACCCTCTGCTGGTCATCTCTGGAACTGCAGACCAGGAATACAGAGGATAAAGCACACAAGGGGAACACCTGGGGCCCCAGGCTCTTCTCTCCCTTCCCTGTCTAAAGAGTACAGTGCAATAGGCATGAGCTTTGCTGTCTGAAAAGCCTGACTTTAAATATCAACATCTCAGTTGTAACATGGATTCACTACAAGACCCTGGGCATGTCATCTCACCCCTCCTCAGACCTCAGCTTCTAACTGGAGACCACATGTTTCTACCACAGGACCCTTGTACTTGCTAGTCCTTCTGCCTGGAACGCTTTTCCACAGTCTGCAGAGATTTTCTTTATATCTTCATTCGGGATTTATTTTTCAGTGGAGTTCAACCTAACTATTCTGTCCAAAATACTACTTTACCCCCACTCCCCAGTAACTCTGCTTTTCTTTTTAGTATATATCATAATTTATTTATGTACCCTCAACTCCTAGAATAGGGCCTGACACATAGAAGGAATGCCATACATATGAGTGAAATAAATAAAGACATCGTCCATGACTCCCCTGTCGCGTCTCCTCCTAAAACAAAACGTAAGCTTCTTCCTCCATATCACAGGGGAAAAGAGGTTCTCACATCATCCTGATATCTTATTCACACATTCTCACTGGTCAGAGAATTTACTACCATGTAGTATCCAGAACTGTTTCCAGGCCTCTGAGTATGGTCTGACCAGAAGGACTCCATCTCGCTTCCATCTGGACACTAAACCTCTACTGATGTAACCCAAGATGGTACTGAGGAATTTTGGCAGACAGAGCATATTGCCAATATGTACTGATTTACAGCCAACAAAAAATGTAATTGAGTACTTACTGCTTACTTAGTAAGATGAATAATAATGATGACTTCCACAGAGTGTGCATATATTCTGTGCTAAGTATTGTGCTAAATACATATAGTGTCATCTTTAATGCCAAAAGCAAACTCAAGATTCTGTGCTACTACCATCTCCCTTTTAGAAATGAGAACACTGAAGCAAGTAAATAACTTGCCTAAGGTAACTCAGTTAATCACCAGCAGAACTGGAATTTAAACACAACCCATCATACCGGAAAACTCACACTCTAAGCCACTATGTTATTTTGTCGAATACTCCTGCGCTATAATTAGATGTTTTTGGGAAACAGAAAATGGCTTAAGATATGGCCTGTGGCCTCTGGTCAGGGCAAGAGGGCTGTGGAAACGCATAGCAAATTGTGTCTTCTTCCTAATTAACTTATTAGCACACGGTTTGGCATTAGGTTGCCTGAATACATTTTTGCGAATTGTTGACATTCTCGTTGTATAAAACCCTAGAATGCTGGAACAGGGAGGAGTGTCCCTGATCCAGCCCAGTGGCCCAGTCCTGTTGAGTTACAGACGATAAAGATGAGACTAAAAATCCCAAGTCCTCGGCAGCCTATGTACACTGCACCATGGAGTTGGAACACATGATGAACTTTTGTGAAGTTTCTAGAAATTATAAGCATAACCAAAATTTCTGAATAGTTGGCAAAACTGTATTGGCTTTGCTTAGTTATCTAACTACCCACATTTCACTTGCCATTTTATTCAATTCTGTTGATCCTCCCTCAATCTAACACCCCTCATCATCCTTGACACTTGCCCCAAAGGTAGGATTTGCTTCTTTTAGTCCATATACATATACATATATACACACACACACACACACACACACAGTATATCTTGCATATATTTCTATCAAAAATATAATATTTACACCTATCTGTTGAACTCCTTAAGGACAGGTGTTAATCATCAATCCATCCTCTGTACCTAGCACAGTTCTTAATACAGTGTTGAAATCTGGTGATCAAGCTGAGGGCCGTGGCTCACGCCTGTAATCCCAGCACTTTGGGAGGCTGAGGCGGGCAGGTCACAAGGTCAAGAGATTGAGAACATCCTGGCCAACATGGTAAAACCATGTCTCTACTAAAAATACAAAAAGTTAGCTGGGTGTGGTGGCATGTACCTGTAGTCCCAGCTACTTGGGAAGCTGAGGCAGGAGAATCACTTGAACCCAGAAGCTGGAGGTTGCAGTGAGCCGAGATTGCACCACTGCACTCCAGCCGGGTAACAGAGAGAGACTCCATCTCAAAAAAAAAAAAAAAAAAAAAAAAAAAATTCTGGTGACTAGTCAAAGAAATAAATACATGAGCATTGCTCTT
Organism: Chlorocebus sabaeus; assembly: GCF_047675955.1. Taxonomy (NCBI): domain Eukaryota; kingdom Metazoa; phylum Chordata; class Mammalia; order Primates; family Cercopithecidae; genus Chlorocebus; species Chlorocebus sabaeus. Next base: position 16,376,074 of record NC_132917.1, read on the forward strand.
TTTAGAGACTAGAGCTAAATAAAATGTGGCTCCCGCAGTAAGGACCAGTAAGGACAAGAATCTGTGTTCAAAGATAACTGTAATAGGGAGGAAGACTCCAGTGAGGACTGTGATCTGGGTAAAGGCAATGTGTTTGGGGAAAGGAGTCTAAAAGAAGAGGTGCCTCAACTGGACTAGAATATTCTGGAAGGGTTTCCTGCAGATAGGGGCTATAGCTCGAGGTGGAGGAGAGTGAACATCCCACTGCCAAGAAGCCTGTGAGCTGTGAAGAAGGGAGCCCAGTGTCCTTCACTTTGGGATCTGCTGAGATCACACGTACTAGGGGATGGGTAGCGGTTGGACATGAGGGGTCTCTGGAGTGGCAGCTGTGACAGGGATGGCTTTAAGATCTGTGAAAGTAAAGCTACTGACGGCTCCCAGTCTTCTAGCTATGTTGAAGCAGTGGGACCCGTTTTCCCGTGTGGCTCTTAAGTCTGCTCTTAAAGTAGCTTCCTGCCAGGCCACGATGCCTGTCCCAGTCCTGTAGGGGGAACTCCTTGCCCTCTGCACCTTGTGCCACAGCCCCCTGTATCCTCTCTTCCACCACATTTCCACATTCCTGGTCACTCCCGCTTGCCTGCCTGTCTTTCCTCCTAGGATGGGAAGACCCCTTGGATGGGAACTGGAACTTACTTGTGATTGAATCCACAGCAAGCCACCCAGGAAACGTGTGTGACTGAATACATGAAAGAATGAGTGAAGAAAGATGGTCTGAAGGCCATAATCAGAATTCAACTGCCTCCAGCCTGAGGTCCTTCCAGGTAACTACTTAGAAAGAGAGAAAGAGGGAAGGAAGGGAGGGTATGTGGATTGGTGGTAGGGGAAAGGGTGAGAGGATAGGAAGAAGGAAGGAAGGAAACAAGGAGGAAAGAGAAAAGGAGGAAAAAAGAGGGTGGGATGAAGGGAGGGGAGGAATAAAAATTGTTCCACCATGGTGACACTCAGTTTAATAAAGATATAGCTAAAGATCTCATGCTACGCTTGCAAGTTAAAAGAAAGGCAATTTGAGTTGACAGAAAAGTGAAATATGTCTTCAATGATGCACAAATTAACTTATAAAAAAGACAGCAGGATTTGAGAAGAGCCTGCCTCCCACTGCTAGGATGCGATGGCCAGAGACTTACTTTCACAATGAGAAGCCTGCAGAACCATCTCCGCTCTGGCCTCTGAAGCAGCCAATCAGCTGCAGGAGGCTGAGCTGCGTGAGAAGTCCAACTTCAAGGACAGACGTTGCAAAATAGCAATGTCTCCCCACCAAGGAGGTGTATGCTCATTTTATGGATGCTCCTTGATATGGTTTGACGGTGTCCCAAAATCTCATCTGGAATTGTAGGTCCCATAATCCCGACATGTCGTGGGAGGGACCTGTATGGGAGGTAATTGAATCATGGTGGCAGTTCCCCCATACTGTTCTCATGGTAGTGCATATGTCTCATGAGATCTGATGGTTTTATAAATGGGAGTTCCCCTGCACAAGCTTTCTTGCTTGCTGCCATGTAAGACATGACTTTGCTCCTCATTCACCTTCCTCCTTGATTGTGAGGCCTCCCCAGCCATGTGGAACTGTGAGTCAATTAAACCTCTTTCCCTTATAAATTACCCAGTCTTGGGTATGTCTTTATAAGCAGCATGAGAATGAACTAATACACTCCTTTAAGTCAAAATTCCAGCTGAAGGAATTTCGAAGAACACTGAAGGCTGGGAGACTTCCATGCATTTTCAGGAGTGCATTTTCAGGTATTTACTGCCTCCACCCCTGGGCAGGAGAGCCAGCAGGTAGTGCTGTCCCAGGAGAGGACATGATTCTCTTCAGTACCTTTTCGTAACGCATAGCAGAGCAGACACAGAGGACTCTGACACTGAAATCCCAAGGAGACTCATTCCCCTGCTTTCAAAAGGCCTTCATCTAAGTCAAATTCTCATGATCCAATAACTACACTAACAGCAGCCATCTGCTGAATGTCAGCCCTGCACTTGATACTACATTAAGTGCTACACGCAAATGCTCTCATTTAATTCTCACGATTACCCTCCAGTAGGTTAGTTTGAAGAGTTACTATATTGTATATTTCCGCTAAATTGGAGAGCTTTTCTTTGGGCAAATGCAAGAGCTTGCAGTTAAGTACTTTATCCACTAAGGGGCATTATCATCTCACATTAAAAATGCCAGACCTGGTCAGGTAGGTACTTAACACAAATGTAGAAATTTGTGAAAAAAGGACAAAGCAGAGGTATCAAGTTCAACATCCTGAATATTTTCTAAACGTGATTCCCCTCATTTGTAAAAAGTGTTTAAACTCACAGTTGTAGTAGCCAATACTTACTAATATAGTAACTCAATTCCCGCTTCAAGATCATTTCAAAAGCATCTGTTTTGACCACTTTGCCAGAAAATGGGGCTATGACATTTGAGAAGGAAACATGAATAGACTTAGCCATTTGGCTTAGTAATTATCCTCTCCAGCCCCTTCAACTAATTTCTTAAGTCACGTTTTCCACTGAGGAAAACATCTGTGTTGTGGCTGAATCAACTTCACTCCAGTTAAGGATAAAAAGAAAGGTTGGAATCCTACCACGAGCTTATCAGGATGAGTTTCTATAACTCATTTAAACAAAACCTCCACTTAAAATTGTATTTTAGGTCTGGAAAATACTCTGGAAATGGACATGCACATAGCTGAAGACCCTCAATTCATGATCTGTACCCCCGAGCCTGCTCTTCTGGAAAGACGGGAGATGGACAAAGGTACAAGTTGCTCCCATGGAGGATGTCCCTGCAGGAAATCTGCAATCCAAAAGAGAAGACAGCAAAGTCCTTGTGGAACTTCCCTGTTTAGATTGATAAGCCAAGACCACAATTAAACCAAACAAACAAATGCACAAAGTTTATCTCCGAATTTCTGTGTAAGCCCAGCCTGGCTCCTGATGACTCAGCCATGCTCTATCCTGATTTAAACTTTCCCCTGTCGTCGGGGTTCCCAGGCTGCAGTCTGTGGCCACAGAGCCCTCCACATTTGAACACTTTGCCTTTCACCCTCTGGAGAGCTTGCAAGCCTCCCAGACAGATCAAGCACTGTTTGGGCTATTTCTTCATTCCACTTGAAGACAGCAAATTGTGATTCCAACATGAGGTCTGAGTTGCTCCCCAGCTCATATCAGCTGACAACCCAACTCAACAACACAAAATAACCTCAGGTCCTCTGGTGCTCAGTGGAGGATGGAAAATACACTGAGCAGGGAGTGTGGTCACACCGGTCACCTGCCACGTAGCAGCTGTATGGCCTTGGCAAGGTGCCACATCCCTCTCCACGGCTGCCTTTTCTTGAATGCCTACTAGATGCCAAGCTCTTTGCTGGCTCTTACTCATCTTTAAAATCTCTCTGCAGAGTAGTGTTTTTAGATAAGGAACCTGCGGCACAGCAAGATTCTGGAACTCATGAAGACCGTTCCCTTCTGTGTGACTCCATTAGATGGACCGAATCCGGTTCCACACAGGAGCCAGTAGTTCTTGTCCATAAATGAGCTCTGGCAATGAATTCTGCACAAATTGTTTCTAACCATGAAATACAAAAGGCATTATTTTTTTTTTTCTTTGAGTGTTCTAGGCTCTTACTGCTCTCAGCATGGTCTGGAGACTGGCACCCACCTGGGAGCTTGTTACAAATGCAGTCTCCCAAGCCCCACCTCAGAACTGCTGAACACAAGTCTACGTTTTAATCGAATCCTCAGTGGCCTCGAGTTTGAGAACCACTGCACTTGACTGAAGATCTGAAGTCCCAGTGTCATATCCCCTTTTTTTCTGCATCCCCCAAGTACCCAGTGGTTGTTTTAGGATTGGTCCCTAAACCGGGAGTTCCTCTCCTACCGGTTTAGTATGCATTTGGTTTTACAAATGGGCCCCTTTATTTGTCCCACTTGGCCCAAATGAAAGTTTACGTTGTAACCAGGGATAGGAGTTACTGAGACCCCACTGCAGGCTGGGCTTTGTACTAAGTGCTTTACATACAATATTGCAGTCCTTGAGCTGGACTAGATGGCTATGAAGTCTTCACTCTTTCCACAACCAACACTACCTCCACTCTCGCAGCCTGCTTCTTCACCTGCAAATGGGATCGCACAGAGATAGACCCAATGATCCCTCAGATCCCTCCAAAAATAAGCCTTATGAAATTTCCAACGTTCAACTCTCCACAGAAATCTCTGTTATAATAGAAAATCTACCTCGCTAAATGCAATGCAAAAGCAGAGAACAGTCAGCCTACTTATTGCCGCTATTACTGAATGTTACTGTAACATTTGGTGGCTCAGTGACCAGACAGCTGGTCTTTCTGAACCGAGACCAGCAGCTCTACCACTGGGATGTCCCTGGTGCAAACTGGGGAGTGCAGACAGGACACAGGGCAGGCGCCCTCTGCAGGTCCAGGGTTGGCATGGTGACGCCTGGGACCATCTTCACTCAATTCTTCGCTTCCGTTTCACTCGATTGACACTGTGTGTCCCCAGAAGGACAGAGCAATCCTGAGGGCGAGGCCTGATGTCAGGGGAGAACAAGCCAGTCTTTGTCAGGTCCCTCAAGGGGACGAGGCCAGCCTGGCTCAGGCTGCACACAGAGGAGGCCTGTGCTCACTCGGCTGTAGAGTGGTGGCCTGCTCCATCCTTCATGGTAGGAACCCGCCACTTGAACATTCTACATCCCCCTCCTCCTGACTCCAGGGCTGGGCAAAGTGGAGGGATCTGCTCCCGGGGCCTGCAGGAATTTGCACTGAAAAGGCTTCAAGCAGAACTTACTTCTCACACTAGCACCAAAAACTCTTTGTTGAACAATTCGTCTCCCTTTGGCTGGTTTCCCACTGTCCCATTCACAATGGCATCCTTTCCTACGTCACCCTTTGTCAACTCTCCAGCCTTCCCTGGCTCCCTCGGGCTCCTGCTTCCACACTGACTCTGGGCCTCTCACTCCCTCTGAGAGGACTCCTCGCTCAGAGGACCATCCTGCCTCTGGTCTCCTAAGGCCTTTCGTTGGTTGTCTGAAGGGCACAGATAGTGTCACACACTAGGGATGTCTGCTGGGTGTTCATCCTGATAATTGTCAGGATGTTGGCCTCGGCTTTGCAACTCAATCATCCAGGAGATGCTTCACAAATGGTCAGCAAGTGTTTGAACCTACCTTGTACTGCAGACGCTTGCTTCTAACAGAAAATTCAACTGAGGCTTTAAGTCAAAATAAAAATCGGTCATAATCTGAGTCCTTACAATGCTCCAGGCACCTTTCTAAATGCTTACCTGTATCAACTCATGTACAGATCACAGAACCCTTACAAAGTTGGTGCTATTAGTCTTCTCATTTTAGAGATGAGGAAACTGTCCTATGAAGAGGTTTGATAACTTGCCCAAGAGCATCAGCCGGTAGGGGGCTGAAGAGGATTCCAATCTAGGCAGTCTAGCTCCAGAGCCTGGACTCTTAACCGCAGCATTACAAAGGATTATATCAAGACCACAATTAAAGTAAATCTTACCTGAAGCCCACTAACATGTACAATATTTGTTATATGGGGGTCCTGAGACTAGGTACGTGTGCCTCTGCAAATGTCATCAAGTTTCTAGGCTCCTTGTATTACACGTTATAGCAACTGAAGACAATTGATAGATGGCTGTTCCCCTATTCCTTGATGTGCAGCATAGTAAAGCCTTCAGGTCTGGAGACAGGAAAGAACTGAGGTACGAGAAAGAAGGTCCTAAGAGGGGCACTGATGACCAAGTGGGGACCTTAGAGGAAACACTGGCCAACTTGGTTTCAGCAGTCACAATTCTTCATAACTCCTCTGCTAGTGTGCACCTGGTTCCAACCCCCGGACTCTACCTACTTCTGGGTCAGTGCAGTGTCCATCCTGGCGCCAGTGTGCTGCCAGCTTACAGCTCCAAACAGAGAAAGGCAGGCTTGCCATCAGGCCTAGGCTAAAACCCTCTGCCAAGCTGGTTCTCCTGGATTCTAACCCAAAGAAGGAATAAAGACAGGGTTGGAAGAAGGAGACAGAACTGAAACCAAGGAACTGAACATTGTAGCTGTGCCAGAGCTCTCAGCATAGGGCTGGTAGCTGCCTCATTCGGGCCTGCAGCCGGGAGGGTGGGGTACAAGCTAGCCCCACTTCCCTTTGTGAGCCAGATCAGCTGTTGTCTGTTGACGGCTGACAGAGGCCTTGCCTGCCATGAAGAGGTGAGGGGTAACTTATCTCCCTCCAGCGGGGCTTCCTGTTGGTGGTGGTTTCAGTGCAAACCCCACATCAGGGTCCTGCCAGGCCATGTGGGATTCAACAGGACTCAAGGACTCTTTTGGGAGTTGGGCGTCTTAAAGACAAGTTCAGAGATAGAAGAAGCTGCATGATCAAGCCCAATTCCCTCATAGTTATGACGAAGGGAGGAGGGCTGACCAAGGTTAATTGGTGAGTCAGTGGCAGTCTGGACTAGAATCCACGTTAACCCCAGATAGCATGGTCACTTTTTGTTTTTCTTCCGCTCTCCCTTTTTGTTTATTTTTAAATCTGTATCCCTGTTGTATCAAGAAAGTGCTACAGAGAGGCAGCACTGTGGGGTTTTGAAGGAGAAAGGAAGTCTTTTCAGCTGGGCTATCAAGTCAGGCTTCTTTGGGGAGGTGGCCTTTGGTGAGGATTCTGAGGACATGGAGGACTACAGAGCCCAGGCCAGGATGAGAGTGTGCTCGAACCTGCCTCGGTGCAGGAGCAGGGGCAGGAGGATGCTGCCTCTGAAAAGAACACTGCCCCTTTCTCCCCTCACTCCCTTTTCCCAGCATCTGCTCTTTCTGCTTTTAAACTATCCTTTTGAACTTCACTTGATGTAAAAGGAATGCTCACTCCTCCTGGCTGCAGCCAGGGTTTTGGAGAGAATGGGGTCAGAGAAAACACGTGTTGAGGTCTACTTCTCCTTAGAGGAAGAAGAGAAGAAACCCAGGTCATAGGTCTTGCCTCCAGCCCAGTCCATTAGGAAGAACAAATAGGGCCCCTAAGAACAAGAAACCAGACAGCCCTGGCTGTAAGGGGGGCAAATGGTTCTAAATGCAGTTTGGTAAAGGGCATGTCATAGAGCTGCCCTTGTCTCCAAAAGATTCCATCAGAGCAAAGCACTCACCCCAAAGCCCCTCGCTGTTGAGATGTTTATGCCAACTAGGACTGAGGCATGGTTAGGTTTAGAGATGATTCTGTAAGGAGGGATGACTGCCCAGTCTCTAGAACTAGAACCAGCTTCCTTGTAAGGTGGTGAGTTCCCCATTCCTGGAAGCATGTGAGCGGACACCGAAGGGAAAGATGTAGCTTTCAGAGGGCTTCTAGACATATGCTGCTCTGACCTCACTGCTTGCCCAGTCCTGCATTTTGGAGTCTAGGTGAGACTCAAGTCCAAACACAACGCTTAGTTTCATAGTTTCCTCCTTGGTCTGTCTGAAGCCCCATCTGCTTGTGGAGAGGATGATACACAGCATGAACAGTGCAAGAGGGGACAATTAGACAAAAGTTTTGATCCTGATGTCCTCATAGCTGTGGGCTTTGGTCAAGCCATTTCCTCCCTGAGTTTCAGTCTCATCTTCTGTACTTGGTCCCAGGCTACCTCCTGGAGCTTGTGAACATCCAATACCATGAAGTGCAGAGATCTTGGCACATCCGGGGAAGTGTGCAAGTGAAAGATTAAGTCTAGCGCATCCATTCATCTTCCAGCCAGCAGGGGTGATGGGAAGTCAACTGCACCATGCTCTGAGCTAGGTTCTAGAATAAATTCTACATAATATACACATATATACATACACACATATATACTCATATATACACACACGTACATGCATATGTACATACACACATACATAAAACCCTCTGTGTGTGTATGTATGTGTGTATATACACACATACACACACACACACATACATATTCCACCCCAAGAGTTCCAAAAAGAAGGCAGCAGGGGAAATACAGTTTTCACTTAGAAGAAGCAGACTCGGGTCTCTGTAAAGCTGCATTTTACCACCAGAGAGCTATGGTGCAATCCATGCTGTTAAATCAGTGTTTCTGGATGATGAAGACGAATTCCTCCTCCTCTTCTTTCTACTTCTTTTCTTGGTCCTCTTACCCTATTCTGCTCACTAACACCTCCATAGGGTCAGAAAAAAGATCAATTCAAATTAGTCAATTTGCTTCTTTTTAGTCACTGTTGGGAACAAAGTGGGAGGATGAGGAGGTGGCTACTAATGGATTTTTGAAAAGCAGAGTTGAGGCATTATCTGAGCATGAGGAGCAGGCTGGCTATTTCCTCCTCACCCATGACAGAGAAATCAATGTTGGCCCTTATTTATAGAGTGCAATTCTGTACCTGAGTATCTCTCTTTCAGCTCCCAACTCCTACTCATCCTTCAATGCCCAAATCATATGGCTCCTTTTGGAGGCTTCTCTGACTGTCCTGGGCAGAGAACACATTCCATCCTCTGCATCCACATCGCTTTGTTCATGTCTGGGTTCTTATCTGCCATGTGCTCCTCTGACTGTTGGCTGCCTTTGTCTTCGTCACGTGATTAGAAACTCCTTGAGGTGCTGACCATGTCTCATTTGTCCTGATGTTCATGGCCCAACACAGGGTGTGGCCCTTGGTAGATACTCAGATAATACCTGTTTAATGAGTGTGTAATTTCTAAAAGAACACTCTGATTTTAGTATTCAGTGGAGAGACGGTTAAGGAACGGATATTACTCATTCATTTTCTGATGGGAAGAAAATGTAACAAGACCTAAATCCCATCATTTCTACTAGAATAGTTAAGTTTTTTGCCAGCCAATTCTATAAGAAACAAAACTTATGTTCTAACCATTTCACAGCTATTTGTGTACTAAGACTGGGCATGAAATGATGATGTTTAACATTCACTATAGCACCAATGGTGGGAAGGGTCATTGTCTGCATCTACAACCCATGGCCATCTCATTCAGTTGATCTGTGTGAACTTATTTTACAGCCAAGGAAAATATAATCTTATAATAATTTATGAAAGAGGTATAAAATAAGCCTTAAGGAACCAGGGTTTCAAATAAAATTAGGCTCTTTGCTTCTTAAAACTCCAATCTTATCAACTCATCCATTTTTGCTTAAAACTGCGAGCAGCTCTGAGCTGTCCTCAAAATAGACTCAAACCACTTGGCTTGGTCTGGAAAATCCCTCATTCATACCCTCGCTTCCCTCCCTAAGTGAGTCCCTTGGTCTCTCAGACTCACCTCTCCAAATTCCACAGTCTCAGGAAGGAGGTGAAGGTGCACAGTGTTCCCCAAGGCACAGCTCTTGCCTATGTATCTCCATCTCCCAGCCTGGAAATTCCTAACACCCTTCCCTGAAGCATCTTGACCTCTTTGCTTGATACCTGCCTGGCTACATCTCATCTCCAGGACTGAGTGCAGACAACCTACTCCTAGGAAGCTTCCGTGGTTGCACCCCTCTATCTGGGTCAGGGGACTCCTTCTCTGAGCTCCCCAAACACCCACTCCTACTGCAACACTGATGAAAGTGTGTTGTCTACCCATTAGTGTGTCTCCTCGTAAAACCAGAAGCAACTCAACCGCAGGGGCTGACCTAGTCCTCATTTATCCCCAGTGCCTGATGCAGCACTCACATAGAAGAGGCACTCACATATCTGCTGAATGAATGATCTTCCTTCTACCCTGAAGGCAAGAAGCAGACTCAGGTCTCTGTAAAGCTAGACCAATTGTCTAGATAGACCAATTGTCTACCATGTAAGTAAATTCCAAGAGAACAGGTAAAAGTCACCTGTGGGAGGTTCCAGTGGAAAATTCCTACTCTAACAAATTGGCTCTATGATGATCAAATTAAGACAACTGTTTACTTCAACTTACTTTATCGATGCAACTTCCTCAAGAAGCTTTGATAGCACCAGGCCATGGAGTCCTAAGAAAGGGACCAAGACTCATTAATCTGCAGTCTCAGTAGCTAGGGCCCAGTAAAGATTTTCGAATGAATGACTAACACAACATTGGGTAAGAGCTCTGGGGAAGAGAAAGGAGGGGTAGAAGAATCTCCAGAAAAGCCAGTCAGAACATAAACGCCCAAGTCCTTTATGCCCTCGCTTCATTTCACAGGCTCCTCATTCCTTCTGCTCCAATCTTACTGGTCACTCAAGGTTGGGTAAAGCCCAAGCACATTCCCTGCTCAGAGCTTTAGTTTTGGCTCTTCTTTCTAGCCTTGCTCCCTCACTTTCTCCAGATCCTGCCCAAATAATGCCTTATCCAGAGGTGTTCCCTGGCACTGTATATAAAACACTAATGCCCATTTCCCTCAACTCTCTAGCTCTCTGACTTAGCTTTATTTTTTTCATAGCATCTAATACTGCCTGATGTAATACATGCATATGTGTTACTTGTTGATGATCCCTTGACCCTACTTGAATGCAAGCTCCTTGAGAACAAGAACTTGGTTTTGTTCTGTCCCGTATCCCTAGCACCAAGATCAGCGCAAGCCATCCACTGCATGGTTCATGTTCCATGAACATCTATTGACTGAATGAATGACTGGATGAACGACTGCCTTAGAAAAGGTAACAGGCAAGGAAGAAAGCCCTGAATGAGCATATGCTTGGACCCTGACTGTCTTGCTGAGTGCCAGGCCAGGACACCTGCCCCAAATCAACTGACCCTTACTCTTGGTCTCGGATGTAGGCTAGTCTGTAGGGAAAAAGCCACCAGGAGGGAGTTAGTTTTCAGCTAATACCTCATGGGACAAAGAGGTAGGAAAGTAGTGGTTCTAATTTTGGGTATGGAAGAGAAAACCTTCCAATGGTCAGGTTGGAGAGGCAATCTGGCTAAAGTCCAGGTGAGAAAAGGCTTCTATGGATGAAGAGCTCTGAAATAAAAAAGGCTGTTAACAGTTTCTCTCCTTTTTAAATTGTTGGGACTTAACAGTATTTGTGGACAAGGCCTGTCCTAGATTTTAGGCACAAGGCTCAAATGAAATCCAGATATGGGATCAAAGCTATATTTAAGTAGCTCTTAAAAAGGGTGGGTAGGGAAAGGAGCTGGTATTTGCTGAGGTCTCCTATAAGCAAGAAACCATGCTCATGCATGATCTCACTTAATCCTCAACACCAGCTTATAACATGGAGTGTACTATCCCTACCTTACAGGTGGGGAAACAGAAGCTTGGGGATTTAAAATGGTAATTTAAGCAAAATCACTGAGCCAACACATAGCACAGCTGAGATCTGAAGTCAGGTGTGTCTAAGTTGCAAAGCTTTTCTCCTTCCTCTGAATTATGCCATAGCTCAGAAACCACTCTAGAGAAAGAAACCACAAGAGGAAGAAAGGAAGCAGGCATGAGATAAACATGTTCCCCAAGAATAAGAGTCTGGCATAAGAAACAAGTCTGGGTTAAGACAATCGTGGGAATGCAAAACGAACTTTAGATATCACCTGGTCTTACCTTCTGTTCTATGCTTAGCTTTATGAAACGCTTTTGCTTCTAGTTTTCAAGAAAAGTCAAGGTATCTAGCTGAAAAAGAAGAGCTTCAAGACAGAGGATAGCAGAAGGTAACACCAAAAACTAGTGCAAGAGTGAAGATGTGTGGCCATCTCAGTGTGTTGGCTTTTTTTTTTTTTTTATGATTCCTAACTGCGAGTCCTTACGCTGGGCCTGCTTAAGGGAGATGTGTTAATATACCACAGTCCAGGCAGCTGAACCCTAGACCCAACTTTAGTCATCTGGGAGGGATGTCAGCCTACATCAGGTGCAGTTCCAGTGAAGACATTCTAACAGATGTGGCCACATTCTTCACACATAAGAAGGAAAGGATCCATAAGTGATTGGGAGGAGAGGAGAGAGAAGAGCAATATGCAGACAGAGCCATTGTGTTGGCGGTCAGGGAAGCGGGTGATGAGAGTGGTTAGCTGCAGCCTGTCTGCTGCAAGTGCTCTTGGATGAAACTTCATGAACTGAATTTATTTCTAAAGATGTTGTAGCAGGTGGGATGCAAGTCAGTCCTCTGACATGGGATCTAAATTCCATCTCAGATTGGCTACCAAAGGACCTCTCCTCCTACTGTCTAAATCTAGTTGGGCAGAAAGCAACACTAAATGGTTCTGCAAGGAAAAAGGAACCTAGATCTACAGCTCGAACCTGTTCTTCCCCTGCATGTAATTCTCAGCTACCTTCTTTCATTCCTTAACCCTCAAAGACTCAAGATAGCACAGATCCCATTCAGAATACAGCTATAGAACCCAGAGCCTTGAACGCCTTCCTTGATACTTTCATATCTTTTATAATATAAGCATGCATATGACATATTGCCTGCAGTACAATGATGGTTATCACTGTGCTACACGCTATAACCAAAGTCAATTGTTTCTTACCTGGAAATATCTCCTGTGATTCAGTTTCACCAATCCAGGCTGATGGGATGAATCAGCTTAGCTGCTGTCTGGCCAAAGGAAGCTGGGCTTCCCAAATCAGGACGGTGGCCTCCTAAAGTCCTGTAGCTTTTCTGTCCTTAAGATGGTGGTACCCTGCTAAAAAGGGAATGCAAGTCATGTTACTGTGAGAAGCAATTTCCTATTCTCTACTAGTCACAATATATTTTTTAAGGAGAGTAGAGAGTCACAAGATCATAGATTATCAGGCCTGAAGGACATCTAAGAGATAATCTTGTCTAATTCTTTCATTTTATAATTAGGAGGTTGAGGCTCAGAGAAGCAGCAGCCTCACTCGGGGACTCAGCAGTTTGGGAGTCAAATACACATTGGAACATATCTCTGACTCTCTGGCCTTTGACATATTTTTTAAATCCAGCCACATGGTCAGGTTGACTTCTCCAACACGTGGTCATTGACCTTGAATGGGAAGTCTTTTTATTTTTTGTTGAACAGATTTTGAAAAAGGGAGGTGGCACTTTTTCCAGATTGCTGTTTTTGTAGTTTCACCCCTGGGAGCTAAATTAGTAAAACAGTCCACCTCAGGCACGTGATTGGGATGGTTCTCCCTCTTTCTCACTAGAAAAATATTGTTATAAAATACCATGACCCGTGAACACAGTGACACAGTGGGGAGTGAGTGCTGCTCTTCAGTGAGAAGCATATGCGGCCCCAGGTGTCTCTCTCTCCCCCTCTCTCTCCATGTTTCAGAGAAACACAGTAACAGACATGGACTCTTTTTCCATGAGTATCATTTATTGCAGGGTTTTCTTCCTGGCTCCTGTGCATTTGAATGGCCACTCCTTTGTGCAGAAAATTACAGAAAACAGAGGGGAGCTCTCACTTATTAAGCAAATATCTGTCAGGCATACCATGAGAATTGTATAGATATACTTTCTTATTAATTTGTCCTTAAAAAATCCCAGTGAGATACCGTTAATTCCATTTGTCCAAAGAGGTAGGAAACCAGTCTTTCAAGAGCTAGGATGATCTGCAGAGTAAAAAAGACATACAGTGCAGAACCAGAAATAAAACCATGCCTCCTAAATCTACTTTTTGCTATCTAAACTGAACTATAGTTTGTTTCTAGGGCAAAACACTAGAGTTGCCTGTTTTTTCCAGTGTTTCAGCTCAAATGCATGAGACAGTTCTTTGGAAGCTGAAATTGTTATAAGGGCATGAAAAATTACTCTTATTAGATTCTCTTTCTGATAGGGGTGGGGGATGGTGGTGGGGCTTGTGGGGGAAGGAGGGGGTCTACAATCCAAGACTTCCTGCCAGGCTCCCAGGCCCCTAGAGACTGGGCTGGTTCTGGCTCTCGGCAGCAGGGCCAGCAGCAAGAGGGCACCTCAGGAAGTCATAATTATCAATGCTCCCTGGCTCAAGGCTTTGTTTCTGTTCTCAGACAACAAGGGACATGCCAGGAGAGATGGGGTGGGGGTGGAGAAAGAGGAAGAAAAAACAGGAAGTGAAGTGGGGGAGGAGGGAAGGAAATGATAGAGAAAACATAGCAACTCTGAAATGTCCTTGGCTTGATGAGAAAGTGATTTCTGAGTGGACTTTAGTGGAACTGGGCCCTGCATTTTGGGAAACCGGATTGTGATGGTAATGGGGCGGGGCAAAGACGTTTATTTCCTCCAAACTCAGGGTTGGGGTCCACAAATTCCATTTCCCACCACCGAGCACAGCCTGGTACAGGGCTGTTTTCCACACACTCAGGTGTAGACATGGAAGGTGGTGAATTTCCAAAGAAGGAATCTGGGGTAAGGCCATGTTCCTCACCTCCTGACTGTGGCTGAGGGGACAGGCATGTCGCAAAAGGATCTGGAAAGTGATCAGGTATCAGGGAGAGCTATCCCATCCTCACTGCTTTTTTTTTTTCTTTTTTCTCAAATGTCCTCAAAATTGAACCCATTTTCAGAGTGCACGACTGGGACGGATTCACTCAGCTGGGTTCAGCACGAATGCTGCTATCTTCCACCACAAAACCAAGAGGGTCAGTCAGGCGGAACACTGGGTTTCCTCCTGATCATGATTCTAAGGCACCTCCTGCTTGTTTTCCTATCCATTTTTTTCACTCCATTTACTTACTGAGGCTTACAGAAATTCCCCAACTCCAAATGCACATCATAAAGAATGACAGTCACCTGGTAACTTGAACAACCACACACCACATACAGAGATGACCCTAATAATAACTTAATAATCAAATACCACTTCTACTCATGCTAATACTATTCATAGACCCCTGATGGGCACCAGGGGGTAGAGAATGCAGAGCACCCTTATGGGTAAGCCATCACATACCGGTCCCCCCTACTCCAGCAGGTCCCCCATACTGGCTATGCATCTAAGAAGCTAACAAAAAATACAGACACAATCCAGAGTAGCGATCAGGAAACTTGTATGGTTAAAAATCTTCTCTGAGGGTTTTAGTGTCACCAACCTGGCTCCGATCCATGGACTAGCATTCAGTTAACATGGACCCCAACTCAGCTCTCACCCTCACCCCACCTTCTCCCAGCTTACAGATGCAACCACAAAGGCTCTCCAAGGGAAGGGGCTCACTCCAGGTCCCACAGCTAATGGCCTCCCAGGGATCTGCCCCACTCCTCTAAACCAAACATAGAACAAAAAGTCAGTATATGTTTGAGAGGACTCCACGCCTTCTGAAGCAATTGCTGATGGTTTACTGTGTGAGTCACCCCAGGGCCAAGTGTCCATTAGGGAGAACAGAGAGCAAGGAGGGGGGAAAGAAACAGAAAACTCTCATCTCTCGTCTCCACAGACTGCACAACCTCACATATCACCAGGAACACCAGCAGGCATTTGCTGCCATCCAAGCAGCCACGCTCGGCCCAGGCTACTTCCACAGTGCTATGCCCCGTGCCTGGCCTGGTGGGGATGCACACAACCCAACACAACCAGGAGTTTGCCCTTCTGTAGCACCTGGCAGCCAGGAAAACGCTTTCCCATATCTTTTCATCTTTGCTCATTTTGAGAGAGGTACAAAGCTGAGGGGTAATCACCCCAGTTTATAAATGGAGAAGCCGAAATCAGAGACAGGAGGTGCCTTATCCAGAGTCTCAAAACAGAACTAGGGCCTGAAATAGGCATCTCCTGTCTTCCAGTCTAGTGACCTTTCCCTGTGTCCTGTCCCTCCCCACCCCATTCAGGGGAGGGCTAGAGAACAGCATCAAATGGCTGCTGCCTTCCCCTTCTGAATGGTTCTGGAAATTGAAAAGCAAGGCAGAGCAACAGAAGGGAAGGCAATATACACTATGAGAGGCCAAAAGGGCCCCAAAGACCATATCCTCACCCTCCGGGGTGGGCAGTCAAGAGACCCAAAGCCCAGGGTGGGGCATGCTTGTGCCCACAGTTTACCAGCAGCAGAGCTTAGACTGAGTCCCTCAATGCTAGCAGCACAGACCAACACTGAGAAACCAGAAGGGGTAGGTGTTTAGATAATAAAAATAGCTAACACTGATCAAGTACTTACTGTGTATTGGGCTTTGTTTAGCACCGTACATATAGTGACTCCCTGAAACCTCATGGCAACCAAACTACGTAGGCATTATTATTGTCCCCTTTTACAGATGAGGTAACTGAGGCACAGAATGATTAAGTCACTTGTCCATGGGATTTAGCTTTTGAGTGATAGAGTCAAGGTGTGAATGTAGGCAGTCTGGCTCAAATTCTGCAAAGCCAAATAGTGGAAAGAAAGAGAATAAAGCAAATACACTAGGAACAGACGACACCTTCCTTCAAAAGGAGAGAAGGAAGATAGGAGACTCTCCAGGCAGGAAAGACTGAGAGATGTTGTGCAGGCAGAATTAGGAATTTAGTCCCTAGTCCCCTCTGGGTAGCAGCTGACCAATGTCAGCCAACACCAGTAAATGACATCCTGGTCTTCGTGTTTATACAGCAACACTGTGGGAGGAGCGAGTGGCTGGGCCAGGGAGGGGACAAAGGGAGGGCCTGAGATGGGAGAGTCACCAGGATGGGTGGAGGGGATGATGCTTTGGGAATCCAATTCCTATGTCCCAGAGGGATGGAGCAGCTGGGCAGGCTGGCAGGCAATTCCCTTTGTGCATCCCCAGCACCAGCAGGGCACACATGCCCGGGACACCAGGCTTCGGGGATGCCACTGGGTTTCAGCCTCATGAAGCCTGGGAAGCCAGGAAAGACAAGGGTCATCTCTCACCATTTCCCCCATGAAGAGACTAAAGCCAAAAACCGTCACTGCCCTAGAACAATAACAACAACAATAACAACAGTCACCAGTTGTTGGCAGGTTATGATTTGTCAGTAAATATGCTAGATGCTGTATATAGATTATGTAAAAACAATAACAACTCTGAGAGGTCCATGTGATTATTCTTAATTTACAGTTGAGAAAAGCTAAGTAATTCTGCAAAGGTCAAAGCTAGCAGGCTATGAGAAAGGATCTGAACCACCATTTATCGGACTGTGAGGCCCCTGATCTCACCTCAAAGCTGTGTGTGCTGTGAAATGGTTAAGTGACTTTCCCACAACCGTGCAGCCGTGCTAACCCACAGCCAGCTTCTGGGCTGTCAGAGCACATGGGCACAGGCTTTTACATCCACATACTCCCCACACTACACATCCACACTAAGTGCTGCTAACCACTTTTATATACACAGACAAACAATTGGGGTGACTTAATGGTTTATCATCCAAACCAGGATACCTCTGAGAGTGAAAGGGGGCCCTTTTAATAATATTGCTGGGACAACAGGCAGACACCAGGACTGTCCTAGGCATGTAAGAACAAGCGGTCACCTGAATACAATCCACACTCCCACAGGCTGGTTACTTTTATATCCAGTTGTGTTGGTAGAGGACTCTCCTGGACAATGCCTTGCTTCCCAATCCACACAAATACTTCTTTGCAATAATTCATTCTCCCTGTGTTCACCTGCCTGTCTTCGGAATTCATGGAGCTTGTTGGCCTTATAGAAAAACAGACTGATGCCACTTGGTTATAAAGCAGACATGCTATGGTTTGAGAAGGGAGGGTGTCACTAATTGAAACAGTGTATTTTAAGAGACTGGTGGGTTCCTTGTGCCCTGGCAGCCCGGAACCCGAATACCCAGCTGTTCTGATAAGCAGCCAGTCAAGTCCCTTAAGCGTGAGGGCTCTGTGGCTCTCCCGTTGAGGACTGCCTGAGGCAAGCAGACGGGAAACCAGCACAGGAGTACAGCTGCCACCAGTACTGGGCCTGCTGGAGAAACCGCAGTCTACTGGGAGGACACAGACCTGGGGTCCTCGGGGGACAGGCACATCTCTGAGACAAGGCCTGGCCTTTTTCTGCTGCCAGCAGGCACCCATCATGCCTGGGGGTGAGCAGCTCTAGCCTGGTGAGAGATCTTCCCCTTTCCCCCTGACTGGGCCTCGTGGGGAAGGAGGTGGCATTTAAAGCTCGTTTTTGTTTTGCTCTTTCCCTAAGAATCTGCCTTCTTAGGAATCTCTGACCAAGAGGAAGGAAGAATCTGCTGTTCTTTTGAAGCCAGGAAATCAGTCTTAACAAACTCTCCCATCAATACAGGTAAAGTGCAGTGCTAATGAGAAAGCAGAGGGAATTTGTCTGTTCTCTGAAGAGACCATTTCTGGCATATGTTTAATCGTGGAGCATCACAGGGCCTCGAGGCCAGGGATTTCCCAGCAGCCCTAGAAACTGGCAGGGCTCTTGGAGGCACTGATGGGCAGGGCTCTGGGCCCTCATCCTGTGATAACAGGAATAGAGATACTTTTTACCTGTTTTGTGTAGAGGCTTCTACAAGTGATGATTTTTTTGGGTACACAGATCCTTTTGCCAAATTAGGCCATGTGCACAGGTTGTGGGAGTTAGGGAATGCACTTACCTTCTTATGGGTTACCATTCACCACACAACAGCTGTGATTATGACTATATGTTATAATGTTATTCTGGGGGATACTTAAGACCTAGAGAAGGAAAGCATCTGTCTGATGCCACCCAGCACACAGCCTTCCCACGGTGGGAAGCCCAGCATGGAAGGAGCCCAGAGACCAGATAGTGACTAACTGGGAGTGGCCATGGCTCAGGCAGTCCTAAACATCAGAGGCCAACAAGCCAGTGATGATGGTGATGGGGCAGGAGATACCAACCTTATTCACTGAGCACTGACTGTGTGCCAGGCATGGTCTAGACAACACCTGGATGTTCCATCCAGCCCTTGCCCCACTCTTGCTGGAAAAGGCAGTGCCCCTATTATCCACATCTTACAGATAAGGAGCTGGACAGTCACTCAGAGAGGCTGGGTGACGAACTCTGGGTTAACGGCAAGTAGATAACGAAGCGCGCATTTGGACTCACATCTGAGGGAGCCCTGCCCAGGCCCTGACCACTGTACTCTACAGCAAAGGAGAGGACCCAGGCCACCCTCAGAGGTGGCGTACATCAGTCATGGGGTGGGGAAGGCAGTTGCAAGTGGCAAATGGTATCAGAACCAGAACAAGAGCCCAGATCTCTACTCCTGGGCTCACATTAGTTCCATTTCCCACGGCTGTGGTTTAATATCTCTCTGTGGTCTTTGTAACACCTGAATAGCCATTAAGGTGAGTGTACCCATGTTCAGGGCAGGAGAACACCTGCCAAACTGGTTGCAGCATTCAGGAAACTCCACCAAGCTTTTAGATGAGTTCACATCGCACTGCCTGAACACAACCGCTGGGGTGGGTTCCTTCTCCTTGAGACTGCATTTCAGAATGTCAGTTATACCAGGTCTCCTCTGAGTGGGGAAGTGGGAGACACATTAGAAACCCAAGGAGACCAGCTTCCTCTTCTCTGACAGCCCCAAGCAACAACACAATTGGATGCTAGATAAAGGGGCATTTTTACCTCTCCTCTTCCCATCCAGGGCTCCAACTATGGGAGCATCACCATTCGGGAGGGGTAAGGGGCACACCTTAAGCAGGTTGGAGATGTCAGCAGCTGACAGCCTGCCTTGTCTCCACCAGGAAGGCAGCAATAAGACAAAAACCAGCAGTCTGGGCTGTGGAGTCTGAGCCTGACCACCCCCAGGTGATGCAAGCCAGGAGAATGCCTTGACTTAGTCTTGACCTGGGTCTGCCCCTAACATGGCCTTGGCTGGGCTGTGTGACCTTTAGTCAGTCACTATCGTCAGATCCTCAGATACAACACCCATTAAATGCAGATCATATGGAGATATATACCAGCAAGCCTCTTTGGACTACTTTGAAAACCAAATGAGCTATTACATTTTTGTTCATGTTTTATCTCCACCATTGGGTGGAAAGTTACTTAACAGGAGAGGTCATGTCTCATTCATCTTTACAAACGATTGTAACTAGCCCAGAGCCCTGCACAAATGAGGAGTTGATGGTTGAATTTGTAAAATTCAGCTTCTCTGAGGGCAGTGAACAGCCCAGTGTAGCTGGGGATGAAGGAAAGAGGTGGCAGAGATACAGTGAGTGGAAAAAGAGGCTGTTGTCAGGCTATGGAGGACTTTACACATACTGATGCTTCTAAATTTCATCTGCAGCTGGATGGTAAGCTGATATCCCAAATGCTTTAGTAAGCATTAGTGGAGGATGGTGCTGTGGAAAGAGCCTGGGGTCTCAAGCCCAGCAATCATGAACCTCAGTCTCCGGGGTTTGGAGCTGAGCCTGAGTTGCCTTATCTGCAAAATGAGAATAACAGGTTTATTCCAGGGTCATTAGGGGTACCTAGCATTTAAAGTGACCAGTGCGGTATTTGGCATCTATTTGAATTTCAGCAAATACTACTGCCCTAAATGAGTGAGGTCAAGCTGACCTTGACTATCAGATGTAAAGGCATGTTACAGAGGTTCTAGGCCAGTGCTGCCTTGGAGTGAGAAACTAAGCAATGGTACCATGGCCATACTGCAGTGAGGACAATCTAGAGTCTAGAGTCAGTCTGACTAGAGTCATGTGCTCTCCAAGTTTCCAACAATCCTGGTATGCTCCGGCATATCCTGTGAACACCTACAGCCCTCATGCACCCAAAGGCCACATGGTGTCACATGGCAAACACCCCCTGAGTCCCATAGACCACTTCAAAGCTTCCCAGTGCCCCAGCCTACAGCACTATCTACAAGGGACACTGTCAGGTGGCTTCTGTTGGGTGTTCTGTAGAGATCACTTATGCCATAAGGCCGGCTAGGAGGCACAGCTCTCTGGGCTGAGAAGCAGGAGATCTGGGTTCCAGTTCTACATGGCAAGTGACTTGCCCTGTGCACAGTGGCTGAACAGTCTTGGGACTCTCAATGTGTGGTAGTGCCCTTCAGTGGAGTGTTTCTGTAAGAGCTTAACCTAAGATATACACTGCCATTCGAGAAAGTCATGTTCTTATCAGGCAAACCTCTGCTAAAACTACCCTGACAATGAAGCCCCTTCTGTAGAATGCTCCTGTTCAAACCCAACAGGAATATGCTGAAGTTCAGAGGGTCCCTGGTTTCTAGTTTCCGCCTGACCAATTCCTGTCTGTGCCACCTCCTGTGAGTCATTATATACTGATGAGCCTCAGTCTCCTCATGTGAACCTCAGAGGCAACAATATATCGCTCATACTATTTTCTAGCAAACTGTTTCTTAACACTTCACAGAAAATACAAATCTCATTTTATTTGGATAATCTGAGGTCGGTCATCCTTCATTTTTGTGGGCAGAGCCAGACACACTTTCACAAAGCAGGCACGGGGGGAAATGAAAAACTTCCATCATTCTTGGGAAGCAGGAGAGAGTCAGAATCCATAGGATGAGGAATGATTGAGAATGTACTCATGACAGCTGGGAGCCGGCTTATCTATGATGCTGGCAAGGGTCACCCCTGGCCTCAGCAGACAAACACTGGCAATTGCGCTCCAGACAATAGCACAGCTGCTCTTGTTCCTGGGCTCCCTGCTGTGAGGCAAAGCAGGGGTCATATGATCAGTATTCAGCATTGCATTCGTCCCCAAGATGCAAAGGGATTCTGCCTTCCCCAATAGCACAGGGCTACAGGAGGGGGGTGCACAGACCCCATCCCAATCGGGGGAGCAGTGGATAGAAGAATGGATAAGGATAAGATCCCCACAGAAATTGACTACAGGAAAATGCAGTTTCCATGTGAGAACCACCACCTCTAACAAAATCCATATTCCTTAGCTGAGGGTAGAAGTTCTTCCATAAACGACTGCATACTAATTAGAGCCATCCTTTATGTAAACTCCCAGCTTAAGCCCAAATGTGATTTTCTGCAGCTTTGTACTCTCTTGCCCTGCCCTGCAGCCTAGACTTTCACCACCTACCCTGTCTACCATCCTTCAAGGCCAGCAGCAGAGTCTTACTTCCTCCATGAAGTGTTCTCTGATACCCACCTAAGACCACAATCCATACTGACCTCTCCCTGTTCTGAACTCTCATAGAACTTTCTGTCTGTGCCACTCAGCATTTAGTGCCTATGAGTTTTCTCATGACTTTTATTTATTTATTTATTCATTTTTGAGACAGGGTCTCGTTCTGTCAACGAGGCTGGAATTCAGGGGCATGATCTTGGCTCACTGCAACCTCCACCTTGAATAGTTGGGATTACAGATGGAGGTCACCATCCCTGACTTTTTTCTTTTTTTTTTTGTGGTATTTTTTTTGTAGAGAGGGGTTTCGCCATGTTGCCAAGGGCTGGTCTCGAACTATCTGCCAGCCTCAGCCTCCTACGGTGCTGAGATTACAGGCGTGGGTCACCGCACCCAGCTACCTCATCACTTTCTGACGGGACTGTTACACCAATCCCCTAACTGGTTTGATCCTGCTTGGGCTGTGGCCCCGTCCTCTGCAGAAACAACTTTTCAAAACACACATTTGATGATGTGTCATCCCTGCTTAAAACCCTTCAAGTATTTCCTACCACCTTCATGATAAAGTCCAAATGCCCTACCATGCTCCTACCCTTCTCCTGGGAGTATCCACATTCCAGTCACACCAAAGTGTTTCCCAAGGTTATGTAATGAGGTGACATCAAAGGCAGGAACAGAACCTGGATCGCCTGATAACTAGCTGAGGGTTCTTCCCTCAGTCCCTGGTGCTTCCCAGGCTAACACTGGACCACAGACAGGATGACTAGGAGCACATGACACTGAGTCATGGTCAAGGTGAGAAAGTCAAGACCTACTAAGTCTTTAGGCTTGATGAGCTTACACTGTTGATAGCCAGCCGATCCACCAAGCAACCAAGTGGGCAGTAGGCGTCTGAGACTCAGGCAGAGGTTCATCTGCTCTTTCACTAACAGTGGGAAGGGGATCACTATTTCTCCTTTTGTAGGTGTGGAAAATGAGACTCGCAGTGGTCATAGCTGCTATCGGGACTAAAACACCAGCCACACCCCTTCTCTTATATTCCAGAATGGTAAAATCCAACATCCCCCCACTGTCACCACTTTGATGCCTCCCAAGCATCTTACAGTAGACACATCTGATGGCGAGTAACAGCACCTAGTCCCTACCCAAGAGACCATTCTGTCCAAGACCCCCTTCCGGGGAACTTCATTTCTGCTCGAAGACCAGAGCTATCCCATGACTTTTCCAACTTCTTCAATGGAAAGACTGTGAAAAGAAACTTTCATTTAACAGAAGAGAGGGAAAACTCCACTCTAACTGCTTTATGTTTATCCAGAGAAGTTATCAAAAACTCTTACCAGGCGACTGCTTTCCCCCCAGGACATCACGGTGATAAGTGCATGTGTCTGGGGGTGGCAGAACAAGGTCCAGAGGAGAGCAAGACTAACATGTGATGAGCAGCACACATGGACCCAGGGGCATGCTGAGCCGGCTGGCACCAGCTCACCAGAGCCAACTGTACAGATCCCTTCCCAACTTCACATTCAGTGAGGCCATGGAAGTAGCTTGAAACCAGCCATGGTGGAAGTATTTACACCATGGAAATTGTCCCATGCTCCCAGCAAGTTTGTTTGGCTTTTGTTTATCCCAGAGAATTTGTTATTAAACATTTAGGAGCACACCACTGAATGGATCCATAAGATGGACACTGGGTTGGGAAGACAAGACTTAAATTGTAGCTAAAGCTCTACCGCTAACTCACTGTTTGACTTGGGCAAGTTTCTTCCTGGCACCTAAGTTTCCTTAACTGTAAAGGACATAAACAGCACTTTGGTAAATGTAAAACAGGGAGGAGACATTTGGCAATGCCTGCAGACATTTTTGGTTCTCACAACTGAGGTAGTTGTGGTGCTACTGGACAGAGATGCTGCTAAGCATCCGACCACACACAGGAACACCCTCCTCCTCCCTTAACAGAGACCTACTTTGCTCCAGACTCTCTTACTAGTGCCAAGGTTGAGAGATCCTGATGGGGAGATAGTCTCACAGTAGCCCATTGAAATACCTTGAACCCATCAGCATGCAGAAGGAAAATAAAATGAACTGGAGTCAGCTTGCAGGAACCCTGGGAGGGCAGTCGTGCAAAACATTGCCATGGATGCTACAGGTTTACAATGCAAGGATGAGGTAGATCTCTTGCCCTAACATGGCGCCGGGCACACCATAGGTGCTCAGTAATCATCTGCGGAAAAAGCAAATGTGTCTAGTTGAAATAACAAGGCAGTCTCTCTTTAGCAAGCCTGTACTCCAGTGTGTGCATCCCCTACAGTGACACCAGGCAGAAGAATCTGACAAGTGTCTATTCACCTCCTCTCACCTCCTCCTGGAGGGTAGTGAAAAGACACGGTGTGAAGTTCCAGCCCTGGGGACTCAGGTTAGACAAATAATCACTAGCCTGGCATCCAGAGCAGCGACGGTCAGAAGAGCAATTTTATTTAAGTCATTTTCTAATAGGAGTTGAAGCATCTTGAAAAGTGAGGTTTTCAAAGGCTCCTCCGGGGAAGCAATTGTCAAAAACACACAGCAGGCAACCTTGCTTTCGACACATTCAAAGCCACTTTTTAAAGACAATCCTTTTATTCTCTGTACCGCTTGGGATTGAGAATGCATTTAGCACAAACCACCAGAAGCGGAAACAGAGTTGGGTAAGAAACGCGACCGACGTTGTGGCAAGCACAGGGAACTGCAACAGAATCTGATCAGGCTGGCACCACTCAGACACACACAAGGAAAGAGGCAATGCCAGGCAGCATATCTACTGTCCCCCAGCCTCTGGGGCCTGGAGTCAGCGAAAGTCAGGGGTGAGTCGTAACCACAAGCTGTTCCTGGAAGTCCCTTGCAAGACTCTGGATTCTGAGTTCTCACACTGAGAGAGGTAGCTGATTTCTAAACAAGTGATGACAGAACAGAGGACCTCCCTCTGTGTCTCCCTGAAGATGTGAATCTGACCATAAACCATCTGACTCACAAAGCCCTTTAATTAAAAGCCCAAGGGCCTAGAGCTAATTCGAGATGTGGCAAGACCCAGTAGTTTCTCAAGCACCAGAACTGTGAGCAGATTAATGGGGATAATTTCACCCTTCCTGGTCTATAAATGACAACTCACTCAACTGTAAATTAGATGCACTGAATGCCAGAGCTGGAAGCCACCTAGGCAACTCTCTGCCCAGCCCCTTGCTTTGTGTATGAGAAGCCCATGGTCCAGGATAGGAGGCTGACTGCCCCAGACCTGGTCCCGAGCTTCTTACTGATTTTCAGCAAAATGCAGCTTTCTTGGTGTCCAGTGCTGAGTCACCTATCTATTCGGAGAAAATGTTTTTGTTGAGGTCTCTATACTCCCTCTGCAAGGCTTACTCAGAACTCAGGACAAGCTGGTTACAATCCCTCTGGGACCTAGGGTCACAGGTTGGAAGTAGGACAACTTCAGGGAAAGAAATTAACCCTGCCTGGGTAACATAGTAAGATCGTATCTCTCCCCTAAACCCTCGCCAAAAAAAAAAAAAAAAAAAAAAAAAAAAAGAAATACAAAACATCAGCTGGGCATGGTGGCATGTGCCTGTAGTCCTAGTTACGAGGAAGGCTGAGGTGGTAGAATCACCTGAGCCTGGGAAGGTGAGGCTGTGATGAGCCATGATCATGCCTCTGTACTCCAGCCTGGGTGACAGAGCAAGACCCCATTTCAAACAACAAAAAATAGAAAAGAAATTTCCAAAACCCCCACATACCAGGAGCTGGCTCCTTCCATCACTCCTCTGTCATTCATTCCTCACATCCACATCCCAGGACAGTGGGTCTTCTGATGCCCAGGCTAAGTGAGATAAAGAAATCTGCTTGGCCAAACAACCAATGGATTTCTTTGATGCAATGCTCATCAAACTCTTTTCTTTTTAACTTAAAAGTTGTAACATCTAAAGCAGCAACAAGATGACTTCTAGGAACTGAGTGTTTGTATCCCCCTAAATTCATATGTTGGAGCCTAAATTCCCAATGTAATGGTATTTGGAGGTGAGGGAAGATTCTTTGGGAAGAATCAGGTCATGAGGATGGCGCTTTGTGAATGAGATTAGTGGCCTTCTCCAAAGAGACACAACAGCGATGATGTTTTTCTCTCTTCACCATATGAGGATGCAATGAGGAAACAGCCATCTGCAAGCCAGGAAGCCAGCCCTCACCAGACACTGGATCTGCCCACACCTTGATCTTGGACTTCACAGCCTCCAGAACTTGGACTTTACAGCCTCCAGAACTGTGAGAAATGTATTTCTGTTATTTAAGTACTCTAGTCTGTGTAATCTGTTACAGTATCCTGAACTGACTAAGCCAATGACTTCTTCAGTAATGACAAAATAATTTTACCACATATTATTAATAAACCCCTAATATATTGGATTGCAAACTTGAATTTTTTCATGCTAATAATGGCTAATACTTATGCATATGATTTATGTACTTTTCATTATACAAAATAATCTCTCATTAACAAAATAGCTTCAAGTAGCATCTACCATTCTCATTTTACTGATGCAGAGACAAAGGTCCAGAGTGCTCAGGTGAAATTTCTGAGATCACACAGCCAGTCAATGGCAGAAGGGTGTCTGATCCTGAACTCTGTGTCCTTCACCAGGGACTGTGTCCACTTAGGGACCAATCAGATGCCACAGACCCTGGAAATCAGTATCTTTCATTAACATGTCTGCTGAGCGTGGTGCTGAGGGCCTGGGTAATAGAGGGTGATCGGTGGGGTGGCAGTAGTGATCTCATCTTGGGGTTTGGAAGGAGTCACACACCTGAATGGCACACAGTTCCCGAAGCCTACCTGTTAGTAAGCCTTTGATGTGCATTCAGACAGAGGGGCAGTAAGAAGGAGAAGGAATATCACTGGAGCCCTCCCTGCAGGCTGTCACGGGCTTCCTGGATTTCTTCCACCCCTGGGGATGAAGATTCAGAGAACAAGGTATGGTACCTCCATCTTGTTTGCTAACAGCCCATAAGCTTCCAGGAAATATAAACACAGGAAATGACGATTAAGTACAGTGTGGCAGTTGCACGGGCTGGTGTGGAAGTATCCGTGGTGGGCACCAGACTCCACCTGTGTGACGGGATCTGGCCGGGAAAAGTTTCCTGGAGGGGCTGGGGCCTAATCAGAGTGCGAATTCCATACACCACTAAGGGAGGCAGTGAGGATGTGAAGTGGGAATAGGGTGTTCAGGCAGAGAGCATGGGCCTTGAAAATGAACAAGTGACAAAGCTCCTCATGTGAGGAACTCTGTGTGAAGGGGTGTGACTGAAGCATAAGAAATTGATGGGATGGAGTGGGAGGGAGGCTTGCACCGTGTGTGAGGCAGGGGCTGGGAGGACCACAGGGCCCAGCAAATCCTTGTAAAGGATTTTGAATGTAGGGGTTTACCTTTTATTATTTCGCGGAGACAGGGTGCTGTTGTCAGGTTGGTATTTTATATCGTGTGAGTGTGTGGTGTTGTGTGTGTAGATCTAGATCTAGATCTACGTAATATCACTCCTCTGGCAGTAGCGCCCTTGGTCAAGTGACTTCACCCCTCCTTCAATTATTTTCTCTCTCAAATGGGAAAAACATGATGGGCCCTCCATATCTCAAAAGTGTTGTAAGAATAAAGTGAGGCAACTAATAAATAATTATTAAAGATTAAGAAATCAACAAACTTATATAAATAATTATACCTGGATTCTCTCAAGGCCACATACAGTAAAGTTCAGAACTTTAAAATATCCACTTGAAAAGAATAAATTGGGAGGGAGAGTGTGAAGCACGGAGCAGAGAAGGCCACTTCCTGCAGCTGTCGCTGTCACTGTCTGGAAGGCCCTGCCCAGCAATGCACTCTGGCAATCGCTCGTCCTCTGCTCCCGTGTTCTGGGCTAACTTTCTGATCCATCCAATAGTGGTAAGGAAGCAAAAATACCAAGACCCTCAAACCCACCTTTCTTATTTAGCCAATGAATGTATAGTTCCAATTTTAGATAAAAGAATGACTTTCACAAAGCTCTTCCTGAATCTTACAGAACAATAAATAGATAGGCAAAGCATATCTGATATTCAAATGAAATGGCAAGGTCTTTGTCTTACACGATGGGCACAGAAATGCCCAGTTGATTCCAGTTTCGCTCTTTCAATCTGTCCTCACCCTGGATGTATTTGACTCCAGCTAAAAGAAGGCAAGACCAGTGGAAGCAGCCTGCTGCCTAAGTACCTGCAGTGTGGGGCAGTCTGTGGAGGATAAAAGCCTCTTTCAGGAAGGAATAGTTTCCAACCACTGCACAATTACCTTTATTAGCATAACGTCTCATTGTGCATTTTGCAAAACACTTTCCCATTCCATCTCAGGAAGACTGCAGTGACAGAAATTGTTGCCACTGGGGGGAAGAGCATGTCTGTAAAATTTAAACCATTGGGCATTTGTTCAAGACTCCTGGGAAATGATGTCCCTTGATATATAATTCATAATAGCCTTAAAGCTTGCCCTACTTCTGACACATAGATGATATATTTTGGAGAAGTCAAAGAGGGAGGAGGAAGAAAAATTACTTTCAAATGGCTCTGCTGTTCTTTGCCTTTTGAGTAAAGCCTGACAATATTTTGGACCACTCTTTTCTACCATAAGGGCTCCCCTTTAAGAGCTTTTTATTTTATTTTTTCTCTTTTAAATTGAAGAGGCAGCATATCATCCAGTTTCAGTTTTATCTTCTGTAACACCGGATAAAAGATGAGGCTGAATCCATCTGTTAGCACATACAGGCTGCAAACTGTGTGAACGCAAGCACACCCAAACGCGTGCGCCTGCATGCACACACACACATATCCTTGCAAAAAGGGGGAAAAATCCACACTTTTAAAAAATTTATCATCAGCAATCCTACCAATGCCGACCAGATAGCAGCACTTTTATCCTTTTATGGGCAGATTCAGGAGGAAGCCAGCCTCGCCCCCACAGAGGCTCTTCTCCCTGCACTGCCATAGGAATTGGGATGCTGGGACTGGCAGCAGGCCAGCCCTTCCCCCACAGTGCTAGGGTTCTAGCCTCCTGAAATCAGTGATGATACCACTGGGGGCCATAGCCTGCCAGCCCCAGCTGGGGGCTGGGAGAACCGCAGGGCATTGAGAGGGCTTCCATTCTCTGGCACAATTGGCCAAACGACTAGGCTGTTTTTCTAGGGAAAATGGGCAAGTAGCCTGCCTAGTTTTATGGAGGCACAGTGGAGAGCCCCATCTGGTTGCTTGACCTTTCCTATGGTGCTGCTGGTCGGGTGGCACTGTGTATCACCCTCTCTAGGCCTCCAGAGCTGCTTTTGCTCAACAATGACTGGCAATGCTGCATGCAATGGATCAGATCAGGTGCAACAGAAGATCAGAGATTGGAGGCCAGAGATGACCGGGATGCACCAGCTCTCCACCTTTTTAGGTGGACACGGTGCAGGTAGAGTCCTGAAAAATGCACAGGGTTCTTTTGTTTCCTAAACACAGCAACTGTGTTAATCACAGAGTTCCAAAAATAAGCAGCTTCATTTCATTAACGAGGTGAAGCTTGAGCACACATGGGCTTGGAAGAGGATGGGGTGGGGGTGGGGATGACAAGCACGAGGGACAGCCGAGGCCACTGACCTCAAAAGGCTGATGAGTTTCTCAGGGAGGGCCCAGGGCCCCAGATCCAGACCATGTGCCCATCCCTCTGGAGTGCTGAGCCCGTGAACTCTGCTCCTGCAGTGCCTCACATCCGCCCCCTCCTCTGCCCCCACTTCTGCTGCCCTAATTTAGGCCCTTATTATCTTTCTCCTGGACAGTTCTGCACATACAGCCAGATGACTCTTCCCAAAGCAGCACGGCTATTATTGCATCACTCTATGGCTCAAAAACCTTTAATGATTCCTCCATTGACTAAGAAATAAAGCCCAGCCTCTATTTTCTAAGGCCCTCTTCATCGGGTCCCCGGCCCAAATCCTAGCCTCATTCTCCACTCCTCCTTCTCCTCCCTATGCCATACCTTCAGTCTAGGGTCCCCTTTCCAGCCTTCCCACCTGCTTGCCCTTACTCCTATACGCCCCTTTTTCTAAAATATTCTTTTCTCCTCCATTTCTTTAATTCTAAATCCTATCCAGCACTCAAGGCCAAATTTAAAGGCCACTTCAGCCATGGACTCAACCTTGACTCCCAGAGAAAATTTCTTTGTCCTCTGAACTCTCATAATTTTATTATCCTTCAATCTCTTTCTTCTGTAACAGATTCTAGACACCTTGCTTTTCTCCTTAGTAAGACATCTGAGGGTAGAAGAATACCAAGTTCAACTCTGCATACTCATTCCATCTAGCACAGTTGCTGATACATGGGAGGTGCTCACCAATGTTGCATAAGCACACAAGTGAGCGTGACTGCAGGATGGCAGACAGAAAAATGTTTTGCAGGAGATGCAGCTACATAAGCAGATCATGCCATGATGGCATGCAAAGGAGGCGGGCTGGGTGGGCTGGGGGTGAGAGCAGAGGACACAATGATCTCCACGATGCTGAAGCCAATGGTCAGCTCTGTCTTCATCGTTATTAAACCCATTAGTAATCATCAATATAATTGAGTTATCATCCCTTTTAGAAAGTCTCTATTTACTTGACCACTAGGATGTCGAGGTCTCTTAATTTTCCTCCTAGTCAATGTCTGCTCCTTCTCAGTCTTTTTGGTTGCTTCTTTCTCTTTTTCTAAATTCTTGACATTGGCACTTCCCAGGACTTGGCCCTTCAGCCTCTCTACTCTATCAGGACTCACTCCTTTAGTGATCTTGCCTAAGTTTCACACCTTTAAATATCATCTCTATTTTGACAAATACCATATTTATATTTCCAGCTTTGACCTCTCCCTTGCCAGCAATAACCAGCAGTCTACTCAGAAGCTATACTCCGATGCCTAACTCAAACTCAGCGTGGCCCAAAACAGAACTCCTCCTCTTTCCTCCCAATCCTGCTCTACCCACGTTATTTCTCATGCCAGCTAATGACAATTCCATCCTTCCAGTTGCTAGGACAAAAATACTGAGTCATCTGAGCCTCCTCTTTATTTCACGCCCCAAATTCAATCTTTCAGAAAATTCTTTTGCCTTTACCTTGAAAATATATCCGGCATCCCTGCATACCTTCCATACTAGTCTATCAAGAACATGCTGCCACCAGGGTCCCCTGATTCCATCCCTGATACCCTGTGGTTTACTTGCCATAGAGCAGCCAGAGTGATGCCACTAAAATGTGAGTCCCACCGGGACCCTCTGCTAGTACATGCTCTCCAGGAGCGCCCTTCATCAGACTCAGGGTGGAAGGCCTCGCCTCCCCAGGACCTTGCTGACCTCATCCACAGCTACTCTTCTTCCTTTGTTCTATCAGGCCCACCACATTGACCTCGTAGCTTGTCCTCAAATTTATCAGCCCCACTGCTCTTTCTCTTTGCCTAGAACACATTTATCCCAGATATATGTGCGCTCACTCCTTCACCTTTTAATAGTTTTTGTTCAAATGTCATTTTCTCAATGAGAACCATCCTGACTTCCCTTTTCAACTACAATGGCCTTTCCTGCAGTAGCCATAATCTCCTTGGTTCGGCTCCATTTTTCCCACTGACTTTTTGACCTACTAATATACTAGAAGGCAATAAATATTCCTTTATTACCTTACCTTAAAGTTATTATTATTATTTATAATAGTATACTATATATAAAATGTAATTGTTACTTAAATAAGATAAATACATTACTTTAGTACTTTTTTCTTAATGTTATTATTACCATAATAAAATACTATTATTATTACTTTAACATTATTAAAGTTATTATTTATTACTTACTTTTTTTCCTTAACTGGTATGTCACATCCTTACTGCCTAGAGCTATGCCTGGCATGAAGTAGGCATTCAATAAATATCTGTCAAATGCCGGAATGAATCACTTTAGTCGTTCATCCTTGAACTGTAGCTTAAACAATGAATGGCATTGAGCCACAGAGAAAGGCAGCTGAAAGGCTCCTGCAGGCTGGCGGAGCTTGAGGAGCCAGGGCTTGGAGATACAGTCTTCTTCAATATTTCAAGATGGGACAGTGTTACACAAGCCTGCCTAAATTAAAGGACACCACTAGAGAAGCACTGCTGAGCCCAAACCCGCCATGGACAGTTTCGAGAGACTTCGATATGCAGCAATGCTTTTCAAAAAAACTTTTAAGACATATAGTCATTATGTAAATGAAACACACTAAAGTTAGTCAATAATTGTGTACACGTTCCCTCTACAATTTTGTTTGCATTACACATATATTCACACCTTTAAAAATGATTACAAAGACTGTATCCCCAGTTCTATCTGTATTCGCCCACAATTAGACACCCTGCAGGCTTCCAGGGCCAGGCTCACATCAGTGTTGCCCTCTGTTATGTTCCGAGGGCCCACCTAGACATACTGTTTTAAAGCCTTTGTTCAATGAATGAAGAGATGAATGAATGCCGTCTGAGCATCCCCTGCTAGGAGAAGTTCCATGATGCAAGAATATATTCTGAGAAACAGCACTCCACTAGACTTCACCTATGGGCAGAAAATGCATTAACCATCATTAGCCCCAGT
Source organism: Chlorocebus sabaeus (assembly GCF_047675955.1). Lineage (NCBI taxonomy): Eukaryota > Metazoa > Chordata > Mammalia > Primates > Cercopithecidae > Chlorocebus > Chlorocebus sabaeus. The sequence continues at coordinate 16,408,585 of NC_132917.1, forward strand.
GCCAAGAACAGTGCCTGCAGACATTCCTTAAGTATCTGATGACTGAAGATCAAGCTCATCTACCTGCAGGCCTGGGCATAATAAAGGCGACTCCTCAACTCTCTGTGCCAGCATCTCAGGGCTCTCTACCCTGCTGCCAAACCAGAGGTTTGACTTCAAGTCAGTCTGGAACTAGGTACCTCCCCTCTTTGAGCATCAGTTTCCTTATATAATAAAACGAAGCTGATATGCACCTTATATAGCTGCTGTGGAGTTTAAACGAGCTCCTATGATGATACAGCTAGTGCAGTATTTGATATATAATAGACATTTTAAAATGCAGAGTTAAAATTGAATGCCTGGTTTGACCCCAGGTAGAGAGCCGATGTGAGTGAAGTCACACATCCCATTTAGTGAATGTGTCTGTCCCTCCACACAGGGAGGTTAGGACTGAAACTCTTAAGATCAGTCCCTTTGGTGGATGGGCTGAGTCATGAAAACTTCAGTGTTTAGTCATACTGGAAGACTGCCCTTGTTACGTTCCAGTCTCAGGTGACCATTTTTCCTCTGGACAGTCCTTGCCATGTCCAACCATGAGCTGGAGCCTATCACACTGCTCAACTGGCATCCGTCACACTGTTGTTGGGGCTTAACTACTGTTGTCTGTCAAAGCTTCCTGTAAGCTTGTTTTCTTCCCAGATGTTTGCAAAGACACTTGTCATTACCAAATTCAGAAGCATGACTGGGGCTTCCGGGCTCTGATTAAGTCAGAAATTAACTGGCTCTAGAAGTAACTTCCTTGGAGGCCACACTTAGATAACCACATGGAAGACGATTCCAGCATCACTGCATATGCCTTCTTCTACTTTTGCGGGAGTCTTTAATGTGCAAGCAGGTCAATTGTTGCTACAGGAAATCAGAAGAAAATAGAGCAGAAAAATACAGACAGCCCTGACCCACCAACCCCCCACACACAGAGTCACAACCACTCAGTCTTGTAGCAGACAGCAGCTGATTGAATTTACCTCTTAAAGACAAGACTTATTAAGGAAACCAATTATCATCAAAATGAAAAAGTATAAACTTCAGCTTTGATGTTTGTAGAAATCAGGAAAGAAAGCCTTGGGAAAGTGATAGCATTCTTTCATCTGAAAGTCATATTTCAATTGAACTTGCAGATGTTTCAGGGACAATCTGTAGGCGAGCAGAACTGATCCATGAGAATTGACGTTCTTTTCATTTTTTACAGTATAAAGGTATTTTCACAACGATTTCCAAAAGCCACAAATGACATATGTTCAGCATTTGTTAGCCTTCAAATGAATTAACTCACCTATTCTTGGCTTGCATATTTATTCCACATACATTTGCTAAGGTAAGCAGGCAAGTATCCTGGGCTAAAACAAGGGTATGGCATTTGGAACCAGAGGTTTGGCTTCAACTTAGTCTGGAACTAGGTACCTCCCCTCTTTGAACATCAGTTTCCTTATATAATAAAAACGAAGCTGATATGTACCTTATATAGCTGCTGTGGAGTTTAAATGAGCTCCTGCAATGACACAGCTAGTGCAGTATCTGATATGTAATAGACGTTTTAAAATGCGGAGTTAGAATTGAATGCCTGTGAAGTAAACATCACTGTCTTACACGAGCCACACATATTCTACCTTCAAGGTGGTCACGTCATTGGAAAAGAAGACGGGATATTTCTACCTATGACTCTAATATAAGGTGGAAAGTGGTAAAAGCTCTATGATGTCACACAGAAAATGCTTTGGAAGGTGAGGCAAACCAGAGATCATTGACAGCTAGGTATCAGCAAATACTTTCTGGAAGAAAAGACATTTGAAGTAGGAGGATGCTATAGTTTATTTTAAAGGCTAATGGTGGATGATTATTCATTTATACTTTAATACATAGAAAAGTACAATCTGATATGCCTGGTAATTTGTAGGGTGTAAGAAAAGAAAGAGAACACGACAAAGACCCTGTCCCCAGATGATTTATTATCTAATTGGGAAAAGATCATATGTGCTTATACACGCACGCACCCACTCACCCACACAAGTCAGCTGTCCCTGACAGTCTGTGACAAACGCCCAATGAATAATTCAGAAATGAGGAGGCAGAAAAGGATCAGGCAGGCAACGCAGTATGACCAGAACTGCGCAGGCAGGTCCCAGGAGAAAGCCAAGTGACTCTACTCTGCTCTTTCCCTCTCTGGGCCTCAGTATTCCCACCTATAAGATGGATGGCTTGATTTAAATCAGATTTTTCCAACCATGTAGCAAAGGTACACTTGTGGTCTAGGGGGACAGTTGGTAGAATCAGGTGTCTAGAATTCTTCCTCCCCCACCAGGCCACTCCCCTGTGGCTATAAGCAGCTTCATCCATTTCTTCTGTGTGCTGTACAAAGAGGACCATTTTCCATGCAGTCATGACATAGCACATTTTGAAAATCCCTAATCAAGATTATCTTAAAGAATGCTGCCTGTTTAGTTGACCTACGAGGCAGAGCTTTTGAAAATGGAGATGACTTGTATAGGCAAAAAAAAGTCTCAGGAATCTAGAGAAGCGACAAGGAAAAATGGGGCTCTGGAACAGGCAAGCTCAGGCCTCCCTGCAAGACCAGAGAAGCCATGTGCAGTGTGGGAGTCTCCTTGTTGCAACTTGACATTTTCTTTAATTGCACTTACATTCATAAAAAATGGTCTTTGTGATGGTTAATTTTATGTATCAACTTGACTGGAGCACAGGGTACCCAGATATTTGGGTAAACATTATTCTGTTTGTTGCTGTGACAGTATCTCTGGAAGAAATTAACATTTAAATCAGTAGAAAGAGTAAAGCGGGTGGCACTCTTTAATATGGATGGGCCTCAACAGATCCCTTAAAGGCCTGACTAGAACAAAAGGTGAATTATGGGGGGGGGGGGGGTGTGTGGATTTTCTCTCCTTGCCTCTGTCTTTAAGCTAGAAGATGAATCTTCTCCTGCATTTGGATTCAGACTTGAACCAGACTTACACCATTAGCTCTCCTTGTTCTCAGCCTTTCTGACTTAGGCTGGAATTATATGACCCGCTCTCCAGCCTGCCAGATGCAGATCTTGGGACATCTGAGCCCCCATAACCACGTTAGTTAATTACTTAAATAAATCTCTTTATATCTGTAGCCACATCCGTATCTGTGTCTATCTCCTACTGGTTCTGTTTCTCTGAAGAACCCCGGTTAATGCATACCAGGTAACAGGGGATGTGTTAATTTGCTCAGGCAATGAAACCACACCTGGTACAATCTTCCTTCCAAAAAGATTTTTTACAGTCATTAATTGTGTTCATGCAAATAGGGAGTTGAAATTTAGCTTTCCTGCATCATCTCAGTTGACTTGAAGCAAAGAAATGAACAAGTATATTCAAATACTAGATAATTAACAAATGTCTAAATTTGAAGCAGGTCTGGAGTATGCTCTGAAATCCAAAAGACCTTGTCTAAATTCTGGTTTTGCCATATGTGAGCCACCTGATTGATTACATGCAAGAATGTAAGCTCCTCTTTCTCATCTGTACCAGTTGCTCTTGCAGAATTATTAAAAAGATTAGACCCAGCCCAGAGCTTACCATACGACGTGTCCTCAGTAAGTGCTAGTTTCCTTTCTCCTTGATCAAAACCCGTACTACAAGGCCCTGCAGGCCCAGTCTCCCTCTTGACCCTATCACTGCTGTCTTCATTTACTCCTTGCCATATATACTGACCGCTTGCTTTTCTTTGAATTAGTAAAGCACACTCTCATCTTGGGCTCTCCCTACTTTCTTTCTCCTCTGCCTTGTACAATCCACATTTTTCCTTCAGATTCTGGCATGGTTCACCCAGCCCCCACAACCCTGCAGTTCAAACACTTCTTCCAGGTGTCTGCTCATCAGACTGCCTTCCCTGACCCACTCATACCAGGTGAATGACAATGTCCCTGTGAATGGCCTTTGTGCTTCCAATGAGCACTACTTTGAGAGGTTCCTGTTGGAACCACCACTACATAGTTTGAGGCCCACGATCCTGTCCAACCAGGATGCTCATCTCATCCCCCTGACCTCCCGGGCTCTAAACACTTTACATGTATCACCTCATTAAATCCTCCCAGCACCCCTAAGAGAAAATGCTACTATTATTATCTTCATTCCATTAATCTGACTAATGACACACAGAAAGGTTAAGTAATTTGCCTAAAGTCACACAGCTAGTGAATGGAGAAGTATCCCAGCTGGTCTTATCTATCTGGGAGAAACTCAGCCAGCGGGGATGGAGTCTCTGCCACACCCACTGCATAGCCTGGCCCTGCCCTCACATGTTGTGGCCTTGGTTCTGTTGTTTCTAAATTTAAGAGGTTACCATTGCTCCCAGGAAGACAGGGTAGGAACAACAACGACAACAGCAACAAAAAGAATGTAATGAACAGTAAGCATTTGGGACGGCCCCAAAGAAAGACACAACAATGGTCAAAAGCACTATGTCAATACTCTCCCTGTCAAGGTTACTGCCCAACAACAACGCTGGGGACCTTGAGTTAAGTCTGTGCCACTAGAGTTACTTGATGTGATGACATGAGTTTCATCAAAAGGGGAATTTCAGCAAAAGGCTTTGTGGATGTGATTACACTTGAATTTAAGAAATAAATTGATAAACCTGTTTATCTCTCTAGCATGCAGTTGAAAATTTGGCTTTGCTGTTTTCTAATCTTAAATAGACTTCAGAAACTTGAATTCTATTTTACTGTTTTGGGTTCTCAGAGTATTGAGCAGCTGTGATCTCATGAATTTACTCAGAACAACTAGTATGTACTGAATACCTACTATACGCCAAGAAGAGAGTCTAGGCCTTGCTTTTAAAATGTAGGGGTGGGTGACACAAAATTTCCTCCATCATAGACCACTACATTCTAGCGTGATACTTCCCAATAAAGATTGATACCAGACATAAGCTCCATTCTTAGTATCCAATCAAATATTATTTTACTAAGAACATAATGTTCACACCATGTTTACTAAGCTTACAATGTACTTGTTACACTGCATTATTTCCTAAATTGTAAAAGGTTTTATAGTCAGCCTTTCATATTCACAGTTCCACATCCTTGGAATTCAACCAACCAAGGTTGGAAAATACTCAGAAAAAAAAAATAACAACAATAAAGCATAATAAAAATTTTAAAAACAACATAGTACAGCAACTATTTACTTAGCATTTACATTGTATTAGCTATTGTAACCTAGAGATTATTGAAAGTATATAGGAGGAGATACATAGGTTATATGCAAATACTATACTATGTCATTTTATATAAGGGACTTGATCATCTGCAGATTTCAGTATCTTGGGAGAGGGGTGGTCTCTCTCCCAGGGATGATTGTAGTACAGGGGAAGGATGTACAGCACAGGGGACAGTTGTACAGTATAGGGGATGGTTGTACACTACAGAGGACAGTTATACAGCACAGGGGATGGTTGTACAGTACAGGGCATGGTTACACAATATGGGAGACAGTTAGTTGTCTAGTACAGGACATGGTTATACAGTACAGGGGACAGTTGTACAGTACAGGGCATGGTTGTACCGTGCAGAGGACAGTTAGTTGTGCAATACAGGGCATATTTATACAGTACAGTGGACAGTTGTACAGTACAGGGCATGGTTACACAATATGGGAGACAGTTAGTTGTCTAGTACAGGACATGGTTATACAGTACAGGGGACAGCTGTACAGTACAGGACATGCTTATATAGTACAGGGGACAGTTGTACAGTACAGGACATGGTTATATAGTACAGGGGACAGTTGTACAGTACAGGACATGGTTATACAGTACAGGGGACAGTTGTACAGTACAGGACATGGTTATACAGTACAGGGGACAGTTGTACAGTACAGGGCATGGTTGTACCGTGCAGAGGACAGTTAGTTGTGCAATACAGGGCATGTTTATACAGTACAGTGGACAGCTGTACAGTACAGGGCATGGTTGCACAGTATAGGAGACGGTTGTACAGTACAGGAGACAGTTGTACAGTACGGGGCATGGGTAGTATAGCACAGGGGAGAGTTGTACAGTACAGGGCATGGTCGTACAGTGCAGGGCATGGTTATGTAGTAGAAGGGACAGTTGTACAGTACAGGGCACGGTTGTACAGTATAGTCTTGCTGGTTGCCAGATAACTTGAATAACTTGGGAGGAGGTTACAATTGGCATAGGACTTGGAAATTTGCCTTGTTTACCAAATGGAGTGAGAATAGAATAAAGAAAGCCACATCCCAGTAGAAGTTTCAAGAAGAGTCTCAAGTTTCTGCCACCTTGCTCTATCGCTCTGTCATGAGCATGACACATTCCAAGAAGCAGACACCCCCCTCAAACCAGGTTCCAGAATGAGTAGAAACGTACACTAGTGCCACAGAAACCAACCTGCAGCCCCTGACTCGGGGCACAACAAGACAGTCGTCGCCATCCACTAAGATTTGGGGGTTATTTCTGACTACAGCAAAAGTGATATACTCCACATTTTTTCCAGATTAAATAATTTTATGTTCACAGGTATTATGTTGGGGTCTGAAGAAGAAATTAGGTCCATTTTATGGATGAGATCCCTAAGGCATAAGAGTAGTTAAGCAATGACCCAGAAATCAACCAAAAAGAGGAGCAAAGCTATCTACATACTCAGCTGAATGAGTACATAGTATAAAACAAGACTGACTCACTTTAATGTAAAAATCTCTGCAAACTGCAGATTGATGAAAACACTAGCAAATCATAAAGGTTTCATTGGTCTCTGGGCCCGTTCCTGATATCAGGGATGATGCAACAACGGACCAAGAGGCCTACATTAGAATAAATGCAGAATCTTCTCCGTTAAGCTTCATGGGCTGGCAGCCCCAGCTCTCGCACCCAGAGGCTCCACAAAGCAACGCTAAACCTCTCAGAGACTGGATGCTCCTCTCTGGCCATGGAAAGGCCTTCTGGGCTCAACAGATAAGCTCTGTAGTGGCTCTGTGACAAACATCCCAGAATGCCCATTACATGCCTGCAACTGGCACTGGGAATGGCAACAATCAGAGGGTGTGTTATCTCACCAGGAAATTCAAACAGAAAGACCGTGACCTTCAGGCAAGTCAAGGAGGAAGGTAGCAATTCAGGACAGAGGCTCACAGGATTTGACATGAGTGACTAATTCAATTTTTTGCTCGTATTGTTTTAAATTCAAACCTTATTGTTCTTTTTCTTTGCTTTATTATCTTCTTTCTCTCTGACTTTCACTTTAAAAAAACATTCCATTCAACGGGGGCGAGTGAGTCACCATAATCATTTATTTAGACACATTTCAGGCTCGCTCTATGCTATCCAGCCCCACTTGCTGACATATACGGAAGGCGTTCTGCAGCAGCTGATCTTTTCACCAGAAAGCCCAATTTTCAACAGCTATTTCTGGGGGGTCCGGGAGGGTTGGCACCTTTCATGTGGCTTTTCATGACAATTCACACCCTTGGTTTCCTACCCTGACCCAAGCTAGGCTGACTTCTGGCACCTCCCACTCCTGTATACCCACAGATGCTGTTTTCAAGCCTCCTCAGACCTGGAGCAACAATCCTGGCCTTTGCCTTCTTATACTGTCATATCAACTACATTAAATTATCATCCTAGAGCAATTAGGTAAACATATACGTGTGCATGTTTGTAAAGCACTGCATTGCAGTGCAGAAGTCAAATATTAGTATAAAATCAGGAAAAGTATTTCTGACAGCTGCAAAACATCCCCAAACAGTTGCAGACAAACCTGGAGAAGTAAAGCTGATAAAAATTGATCTGTGAACAGACTCTATCCTTCATCCAAAACCTCTCACCAGGTAGCACCTTGTGAACATGGGTCTCTCACAAGGATGTGAGTCACACCCTGCAATTTGTACAGAGCTTTCGATTTGTTTTCAAAGCTTGTTATCTTCAAATATTCCTGAGAGGGAAACAGGAAGGAAGATTAGCTCCACTGGAGGATGAGGAGATGAAGACCCAGGGAGGCTGTCCACCCACTTTGAGCAGGTCATTGGCAGACCAAGAATTAACGTTTTATTATTTTAATATTAGGTGCCATGATGTTTTTTTAATTTCCCCATTTAAAAAACTTGTAATATGCGGTTGAATGCAGCAAATTCCCGTCATCTTATCTCAAGTACCTTCCAGTAAGGTTCTTCAAGGAGGCCGCTTGGAATGGGTTCCATGAGGGCAGGGTTTATCTGTTGGAACAACCCCAGCACCTAAGCACGCTCAGTTCTCAAAAAACAGCTGTGGAATAAGGAAAATGCAAGTCTTTGCTTTTTCCCTTTTTAATATTTTTAAGCAAACCTACTACCTGATCCAGCAGCTGAAAGCAATCTTCCCTCCCCAGCTCTCGTTAATGGACACTCCACAACTTTGTAACTATGGGGTCCATCATTTGACACCCACAGATACCTCTGGTTGGAAATCCATCTCCATCGCTCCTTTGTGAAAATTCCCTAACAGCTTCCCACATCTTCAGGATGTCCTCTAGCTTCAGTTTTCAGTGAGCTCTACCCACCCCCCTCACACTCTAACCCTATTGAGCTACATGTTCCACCTGCTCTAAGTTGGTACAAGTTGTTGTAAGCCACTTTTTGTCCTGAGGAGCAGGATTCAGATGGGGAGAGGATATGAGGTGGGAGGTGGCAGCCTCCAGAGGTCCCCAAGCCTCACTGGGGCCAAATGCTTTCCTTAGCCCTCCTCTCTCCCCTTGCTTTAGCCCCATTACATTTGCTAGGATTTTTCCCTGCATTTGAAGAAACTCAAACTTCTCAGAGACTGGCATTTTGCTCTGTGAAGGGAAAGGCCCTGCCAAGGGAGGTGCTTTTCCTTCTGGAAAGGTCTCCAGCGACAAAGTCTTCCAGGTCCCACAGGCTCCCCCTGCTACCCCCTGCGCCAGCAAAGTGGGGAGTGGAAAGTCTTGGCTGAAATCCTGACACACTTTGAGGGTTTCTCGAGAGCCTCCCTGTTCCAGTCTTTGGTCAGTTTTTATAAACACCAGTCCCCAGCAGAGACTGGACGAGCAGTTAATCCCCGGGGATTCTGAAGAGAAGCCCTCTTCCTCTGGACTCCAATTAACGCTCTCCTCTCCACAGCTTTCACTTCCAGCTTTCTCCTGGCACCTTCTCCTTTCCTTAGCAATCCTGCCCATCTGATGGTGGTCCAGCTGATTAATGGGGATTTAGAGCCAGTGTTTCTTCAAAGTTCCAATGTTTATTTAAAAAAAAATCACAAATAATATTTAACTAGGACTCTTGGACTTAAAAAAAATAAACAGGAGCAGAGGTCTTCATAAAAGCTGGGCTCTCTTTCTATCCCAGATCCTGTGCTATGTGCTGGGGATGTGAAGATTGAAGACAAGCCTAGGCCTGCCCTGCATGGTGCACAGGCCAGCGTGAGAACAGGCCAATGAACTGGAGACAGCAAAAACGTTCTGGGTCAGAGGGAGCGCCAGGAGGGCCTTGAAATCACAGGCTGGCCTGTGATGTCTCCATGACCCCATGGCCTGCCACCGGTCACTTGTCTACTCAGCTCCGGCCCTGGCCTCCCTGCAGTTTCTTCACCAGGCTAGGCACACTCTACTCTGGTTTGGCCCTCGCTGAGGCTCAGACTGGAACAGTTTCCCCCGATTAGCCACATGGATTATTCTCTTACATCCTTCAGGCCTTCACTCAATCCTCACCTTCTCTGACAACCCTATTTAAAATGGCAAGTCTTTCCCCAAACTTCGCATCCACCACCCATCCTTCTGTATACCCATCCCTGCTTCGTTTTTCTTCATGGAACTTATCACCATCTCACATGATATACATTTTACTCGTTTATGTGTTTATGGTCCATCTTTCCCCAACAAAATATAAGCTCCATGGGTTAGGGAGTTTTGTGTGTTTGGTTTACTGCTAAATCCCCAGAAAGAAACAGACCCAGAGAAGTGTGCAACACATTGTAGGTGCTCAATAAATATCTGTTGAATAAGTGGATGGATGAATGGATGGATGAATTTGATGGGGACCAGGGGAAGGTTTCGGCGAATGTTATACCAGAAGCGAATCTCAAAGGGTCTGTCCAAGCAAAGAAAGGGCATTTTGAAAACAGGATGTAGCTCATGTGTGATTCTGGGTAAATCACATTACCATTTTCTCTTCTGTAATATGAAGCTAACGCATAGTATTTGCAAGTCTGTGATGAGCCATGAAACTGAAAAAGGACTTTGGGTGAGCTAAACTGAGCCAATAGTGGGGCAGGCTGAAACAACATGGGAAGAGACAAAAGGAAGTTGCCTTTCTCCACAGCCAGCAGATTGAGTTATGACCAGCGGACAGATACTGGGGAAGCTTGGCCCTGTGAGGTGGGAGCTGGTGGGTCAGCTTGATCTCCTGGTTCAACAAGGAGTGTTTCTGTTCCAGGGCAAGGCAAAGCCCGAAGCACTCTATAAAGCTGCAGCCTGTGAATCATTGATTCACCAAGCAAAGCCACAATGTTTGCATCTCTCCGAGCCTTGGTTTTGCTCTCTATATAATAAAGAGCACAACTTCTTCTTCCATTGAATGACACATCTGGAAGTATCCAGAAAACTGTCTGGCACTTTGGGAACACATGGTCAAAGTTTGTTAAGCAGAAACACCATATACTATTTGCATGAAATTTACATTAAGGTAGGGAGTGCCATGGTATTCCTTCTGGAAAAAGGATAAGAAATCAAGCTACGATCATATTTTCTGAGGCTTAAGAGACTCCAGTCATGGCAGGAAAAAGAATTTTATTTTCTTAAAAAATAAAATAAAATTGTGGCCTGGAAGCAGTGTGAGCTGTGTGGTATGGAAACATGTAGAAGTTTTAGAGCCAGGCAGACTTCAACCAAATCCTGGTGCCCCATTTTCAGCCCTTTTCAGTCCTATGTCTTAAAGCAAATTTTAAAAAACCTTCTTAGCTTCATTGTCTTTATCTTTAAAAGAGAAATGAAAATATCACCTTAGAAGGTGCCTGTGGGACGAAAAAATGTATACAAAAATACTATCCAAATAGTTAGAATGAATAGGTGCTAAATGTATCCTGAATAGCATAATTCACTGTTGTTAACATAATTAAAAATTTGGGACTACTATGAAAAATTAAGGGTCATGTCTGGACTGGGCAACCTATAAGTAACTGGTTAGAAAAAAAAACTCACATTCATATACCACAAATAACGATCACACTGTAGCTATTTTAGTTTCTATGAGCTACTCGATCTATTTCCTGAATCTGAGGTTTCACAGATAAATTTACACAACCAGGACCTTACTAGCAGGTTACTGGACACACAGTGTGAAAGCGAGAAAGAGGGACGAGGCCTTGACACACAGATGTTTTAAAGGGAGAAAAAATAGGAGATATGCACTTAGCATTTCATCCACACCCGCACAAGCTCACTCACTCGCCCCGAGTGATGAAAAGAGGAAACCCCAATTCAGACCCATGGGGAAGAGGGCTCTTGGTTTCAGTAATTGCAAGCCAGAGCTGAACAATCTCCTGTCCATCTCAAGAATGCCTCTGGGCCTGGAGTGTGGGGCCTAGTGTGTGGGCTTGCCTCACCAACCCAGGAATGGCTTTAAACTTCATCTAGTCAAACACACTTGTTAAAAATGGAGGAACTGAGGCTCAGGGAGGGGAGGAGGCTTACAACAAGTTAGGCAGAGGGTCAGTGGCAGAGCTAGGCTTATACCCAGGGGAGTCCTTGGACAGTGCTCGCTCCACTGCCCACATGGTCTTCTGGATCCTCCACAGTTTGGTAAGCAAAACTGCAACAGTCTTTCACATCCTCTTCTGTTCCTTCTCCCTCACATCCAGTGTCTCAACTCTGCTAAGCCCTGCTTGGGTTTAACCCTGAAGAACTTGAACCTGAAGGAGTTGTAAATGAAGAAGTTGTAAATGTGCGGCAGCTGGAGCACGGCCTGGTCACACAGGGGCTCAGACAGCTGCAGCACAGCTTCTCCCTCAGTGCTTCTCCTGCCCCCTCCCTTTCTTTTCTCTTTCATAATCTTTTTCCTACTTTCTCCAACTGACTATTACATAAAATTGAATGCGTTCTTGGTCCTTTTTTTTTTAAACCTGTATTGGGTTTTTCTTTCACTTATTTTTATTTCTAAAGTCACATGTGCAAATGATTTGGGTGTTTTTAAAATGTGTAGCATAGGATTTACAGGGTTCTATGTTTCTGAAGCAGTAGAATTGGATATTTCTCCCTAAGAAATGTAATTCAGTTGCTTTCTGCCAGTTAATGTCAGAATTGCCTTTCTTGTTGGTCACTGGTCCTTGAAAGACAAAAGGTCCCTTGGCTTGCAGGGGCATCTGAGTAGTCAGTTCCACCTGTGAGCTACACAAAGGCCAGGGCAAAGCCTTGTCCAGAGAGCGCCTGGTAGATTCCTGCCCTCTGCATCACTTCCATGGAACTAAAAGGATTCCCCCAATGCACATGTACGCACTTACACATACACCTGTACACATCCACATATTCACCCCCACACACCCACTCACAAACCACACACACACACCCATAGTCACACCACCCACACTCACACATACCTATATACACACAGCTATAAACATCCACATATCCACACCCACCCACCCACTCACAAGCCACACATAAACACACATACATTCAAACCACACACATCATACTTACACATTCACAAGTCCAGGCCTCTCTAGTTTCTAAGGGCCAGCCATCCCCAGAGGCACCCTCTTCTCCATGTGCCCTGATGTGAACCATATTTACAGCTCCCTAGTGGTTCCAATAGTCTATGCAAACCAAAGGCCTTCAGGATCCTGCCTGTTAAAGTCACTCCTCCACGGTGGAAGCCACATGGCTATCACTGGTTATGAGTGGGTGAGACCCTCCTCCAGAAGGGCAGAGTGGGTCCTCAGAGAGGAGGAGCTGCTGATTTTTAAGCATCATCAGATTCTGAAAGAAATGTTAAGCTTTTGATCTAGGAAATGTCAGAATTATGATACATTAATAATAAACTCAAAAGACAAAGATATAAAGAAAGAGAAAACAGGAGAGAAATGCAGAGTAATCACTGGAATGGCCATTGCCATGAAGGCCACGGCCAACAGCCTTGCTTGGTCAAGCAGCCAACAAGACCTCATGAGCATCAGTGGTGTGAATGGCAGTAGAGGCACCAGGGCCAAAATACATCTGATGCAAACCAGCCAAAGGGCAGAAACACTAGAGCTGTGGAAGAAGTAAAGGAAGACCCAGGAGGGAACCCAGTAGAGCACAGGGCAACTTTCTACATCCCTCCAGAGGTCAGCCTGGGGCTGGCAGAAGTTACCAGTACAGCCAGCCAGAGAGCTCAGTGCTTCCCACTCTCCTCCTCTTTTGATGTCCTAGCCTCCATGTCTTAATTCTCAGAGAGACAAAGGAAGAAGTAATTTACTTAGACACTCAGTTCCTAGGGGCCAAGGAAGGGAAGTGACAAGCTCAGGCTCACTTAACAACCCAAAAGCAGACCCAAAACAAGAACCAATACGTTCTCACGCTCAGCTGAGGCTTTTCACTTCCCCATGTTCACTCTTCTAGCCCTGGCTCTTCCTCACATGGGTAAAATGATGAGTAAGATTTAAAAATTCCCTCTACCATGCCCCCACAAGGCCAAAACCGAAACTTAATTATAAGCCACACTCAATAAAAAATTCCCAGCTTATTTTTACTTCTCAGGAAATTTTCTTTTTTTAAATGACTTTGTTCCAGTGAAATTTGAAAGCCCATGTTTTTTAATGCTTTTTTTTTTTTTTTGGGGCTATTGTTTTGTTTTTGTGCCAAGCACGGTCATTTAATTCAGTTAATTGACAAAATATAAAAATGGCCACTAATGCTTTTGATAAGCATGAGATGGGCCATGTCACCATACCCTCTGATATCCAAAGGTAGGATATTCACTTGTGTCATCTGGATTTTGCCGACACAGTCAGTTCTTTTAGGCCTTTTGCAAGATCCACAAACCCTTCTTTGAGACTCTTTACTCAGATGTGCTTCCAAATTCAGAAACGTCTTTTAGAAAGGTGAAGAGTGCATAAGCCATATATTACGTACGTGCCCAGCAGGGTCTGGGACACTTATCTTTGTGCTGAAAGCCTCATTCATCTTGAGTGTAATACATAAAAGTTATAGAGTCTCTGGGCCAGCTTTTGCTTTCAAATGCATGATGAAATAAACTTCCCATTTTCAGAGCTTTTTGGATTTTGGATTTAAAAATAAGCGAATGTGTATGTGTCAAAAAAATAGCTTATGACCCCATTTATCACTTCTGAAGGTATACAAGGACCTGGATTTAAAACTGCAAGATTACAGAAAAAAATACACTTTTAAAAAATAAGAAAAAGACTCAGGATAAGGAGATTGATCATATAGTTCACGTACAGTGCTTGGTACTGATGAGAATCATTACCCTTGTTACAATCTAGGAAATAATGTGGCTAGCTTCACTTCAGGCATAAATTGAAAGCTCAAAAGCTAGAAACAGAAGTCTAGATGGGTTGACTAAGTGGGGCTTTTTCAGGGACAATTCAGGAATGTGTTGTCAGAGAAAGGAGAAGTTTCATGTCATTTCCCACCCAGAAAAACAAATAAAGAGGAACCTAGAGGACATAGCAAAAACTTTACAGACAAATTTTATTCAAAGGTCAGGCAAAAAGGAAGATGGATGTATATTTAATTCACATATTCCTCATAATATTCCTGAGACACAAACATTATTAACTTGAGTTCACAAACTGGAAAACTTAGCAAGCTCAAGGAATTTGTCCAAGGAAAGGGCCAAGATTCCATCCAACCCAGGTCTGTTTGCTTCCAAACACTCGCTCCAGAACTTCAAGGAGCAGATGTCACTTGTCTGGATTTCAAAGAGTTGTGGTAGCTGAGTTCTTGTCTCAGCCTTGGAAAAGTCACTGGTCTCAGTTTCTCTTTCTTCCTCTTTTCCTGTCTTTCCCTTTCTTTCCTTTCCTTTTTTTCTTTTCCTTCCTCCCTTCCTTTTCTCTTCATTCCACCCATCTACCTACCTATCTAATCCCTCAGTTTCTGTGGAATAGAGGAGAAAGAGCAGGGGTATTCATCAGCGTGCATGCCTGTCACTCTGTAAGCTGAGAACATAGTTATCTTGTGTTCCTTCTCAGGACTGCAAGCTGTCCCAAGGAAGGGCCTAAGAAGTAAGTTGGATACCACCTGCCTCGACTGGGAGCCATCCACAGCTCAGCAAGGCCATAAGCTACACTCACTGTAGGCTCAGCTCATTACTTCTGGGTGGCATCCTCCGTGGAGGTGGGCTGAGCAAAGGACACCCTGAAGGACGTCAGCCAAACACAGACACACCAGTCACAGGGAAGCACTTGAAACGCAAGCTATATTTCATTCAGTTTTAAGGCATGGAGGCTCCTCTACCTAGCAGAAACTTACCACCTCTTTGAGATGAGTGTTCTACCCAAGGCACACGCTAATTAACTCCACGCTCCTCACATATGGATAGCTCTTATTTATAGTGTGGGCGGTACAGAGAGATCAGGCTTTGAAGGCACACAGATGTGGTTTCAGATACCAGCTATGCCACCTTTCTAATGAGGTGACATTCTGCAAATTCCTTAACACCTCTGGACTTCCATTTCCCCATCCATAGAATGGGGATAATATCTGTTTCAAAAGTTCTTCAGAAGATTGCTAAAAGTGGGTACAAAATGTTTATCGTTGTCCTGCTGACAATACCCTACATGGCTCAGTAGGAACACAAGACTCAGGAGATCAGACAGCTTGTCAAAGCCCAGGCTGCTTGTGAGCTGGCAGCATGACTACAAGACCCCGGGTCTCCCTGGACTCTCCACTTGCTCTTGCCCCGACCACAGCACGAAGCTTCTCACATGAGGTGACTGGGAGCCAGCCTCATCACTGTGGCTGGAAAGGCCTGCATCTGGTTGCCAATGCGAAGGAGAGAACTTGAAAAGTGTTGGGATAAATGTGTGTCACTCATTGTTCCTCATGATCAAAAAATAATTGTGCATTTAATTTTGAAACTCAGGAATCATCAAACTTAAATAATGATTTTAAAAAAACAACATTAACTTAAAACAGAAGAGCACATTGCAGTAACCAAGGCATCTGTGAGGTCAACCTTCTTCTGCATTCACTGTGGTGAAGGCTCTGGAATACGGGAGTAAGCTGGTGCCTCTGTGCCACTCCTGTGTCTCTGCTTGTCTCTTCCCACTGTCATCAGCCTTTTACCGGGATGCTCAGCCAGAAAGTGGTTTCCTTTCTGGGAAGGAAAACAGGGCTTCTCACCTCCTTAAGAGGATTCCTTGAAAACACACTTGGTTCTCTGTATCCCAGCTCTCTCTTGGCAACCCTGCTAACTAAAACAGCTAGATTTTGCCTCTTCACCTGTCGGTAGAGGAAATGAGCCCATGAGCTTATTAGAATCATCAGGCTAGATGTGGAAAGACACTTTCAAGTCATCAAATCCAGCCTTCCGATTTCACCAGCAGTGAAACTGAAGCACAGAGACCTGCTCCTCCCTTACGAGGAAGTCAGGACTGCAGCTGACAGCTGAGCTTAGGTGGGCAGCCTTCTAGGACACGCGTGTTTCTGTTTCGTACTCCCTCTCCGTGCAACATCAGGTGTAATTCAGGTGCTCCACGGAGAGCGCCTATGTGGAGGGAAATGGACTCTATTACAGTAAGAGTCAAAACAATGCTTCCCTCTTCCCCCAGCACACTACACTCTGTATAACACTGACCACGCTCCACTTGGCCATGTGTTTCCTCCCCTGATTCTCCCGTGGAGGGAGAGCTACCTGAGGGCAGGGGTAATGTCATGTTGATCACTGCATCCTAGCACAGCACAGGGCAGGAATCCACCCTGTACATATTTGTCAAATGAATAATCTCATTTACGCTTGATCCATCATAAAACTGCAATTAAACTCTTTGGGGCACTCCATTTCCCCAGTTTCATTTAAAAAATCTAATTATCTATGCCATACAGAATTTTTATTAGAAAGTGAAGTCATTAAATAAGCAGACACCAGACTCAGGCCCTGAGATAATTGCAAATAGAAACGCATCTGTCTGCAGTGCTCAGCTGGACCTGGTAAACACACTGCTGGGAAACATGGCACCCATTTTCAGCACTTGGATTCATGGGGGAAATGGGGTTCTTAAGCCAGGGAAATTAGGCTTCTAAATTACCCAAGAAAGGCTAATGAGCAATTCTGTAACTGCTTTTCAATCCCTCCAACTTCCTAGGTGATAGCTGTACTGACAGACTGAATCCCAGCAATCTGGGAGGCCAAAGTGGAAGGACTACTTGAGCCCAGGAGTTCAAGACCAGCCTGGGCAACATGGCAAAACCCCACCTCTATAATAAATGAAAAGATCTTGGTGGTGCACACCTGTGGTTCCAGCCACTCAGGAGGCTGGGGTGGGAGAATCACTTGAGCTGAGGAGGTCGAGGCTGCAGTAAGCCACGATGGCACCCCTGCACTCTAGCCTGAGTGACAGAGCGAGACCCTGTCTCAAAAAAAGAAAAAAGAAATAAACTGAATCCAAATCACCTTTGTATTTGAAGAGCCATCCACCCATATGTTCTGACCTTGTTTCTCCTGTCTCTGTATCCCTGGAAAGCAACTGTTATACTTTCCCTTCATAAGTTCAATCATAAAATCTTGGCCTGCTTAAAGGTTCAGTTTATTTCAGTGACAAATCAGCAATCCATTCTCGTGCAACGGAAGCTACTTCTAGCATCATCAAACATTTTCCCTTAACTCAGATGTGTCAAACTCCTCTTCTATTCATCACTTATAGAAATAAAATCTCAGCCAACTGCAGAAGCAATTCTTAAGGCTGTGGTGAGAGCAAATAAACTCTAAATATTTACTAAGAGACTGAGTTACAACACTGACCAGTTCCACCCCTGTTAAAATCTGCCTGCATTCTCCAAACACAATTATTTTAGGTCACTGACACGCCAGCCAAGGAAACGACAAGGCTGTGTACTACAGCACAAAGAGCAAGTAGAACCTAGCTTTAAATTCTGGTCCTGCCACTTCCTAGCTTCTAGACATGAGGCAAGGGACTTTACCTTTCCCCATTTTCTTAACTGTAAAATGGGGACAATAATACTAATGTCACAGAATTGTAGTGATAATTGAGAAAAGTGTATATTAACGTTTACAGTAACTTAAAAAAAAGAAGTTCAAAGTGCTCACAGTAAAAACTATGAGGCATTCATTTTAAAGTATTCTCACAGAATGTGTTTCTAAAACTCAGGGTGTTTGTTGCCACTTCAAATTTGTTCTCCTTTGAAAAAAAAGGGTTGGTGATTCGTGCATTGTTGTGGTATTACAGAACACAGCTTATCTAGTGAGAGATAACTTGAAAATTAACCAGCAATGCTAGGAGCCTGAGAATGGGCAATTTTCAACCTTCTCAGATAATGAATGGATCTCCAAAGGCTAGAATTCATCCAAAGAGCTTTGTACCATGGTTTTAAGGGGACCCAGAGGTCCAGTAACTGAGAACGCTTTTCTAATCAATATAACTAAATAACAGCAAGTCTACTGTGAGGCTGGCACCATGCCAGACCCTTTAAATATGTAAGATCATTTAAATCTTAAAAGGCAAGTATAATTATTGCAATTTCTCAGATGTAAGAATTGAGATCCAGAGAGGTTAGATGTACCTTCAACCACAGTTAAGACAAAGCAGTAGTGGGGTTTGAACTCATGCCTGACTCTTAAGACCACTTTCTTTCCAATCACCATGATGCCTTGTCAGGTAATTCATGCAGCTCCTGAGACAAGATCTGAACCATGATGAAGTGGGAACCGGAGGCTTCTATATGACAGGATGAGTCAAAACTCAGTGAGAAAGGCAGCCCTGGCTCCCTGCCATGCTTCAATCCCCTACCCTGCTCACATGGGCTGATGTGTGGCTCTCCAACCATCACATTGCTCCTCAAGTGAGCAGTGGAAGGACAAATGTATTTCAGCCCCAAAGCACAAATCACCTGATTTAACCCTCATGGGTGACCTAGTCAAGTGGCCATATCTGGGCCCTACATCAGCCTGACTTTCCTTTTATCATACCACCTCTCTAACTGTATTACAAGGATCTTTTTCCATGACTAAATTGTTTTTTGAAAACAGAAATACTGTTCATTTTTCGAATCCCTAGTTCCCAAAACCATATTTGGTACACAGCAGATACTCAATAAATGTAAGGTACATAAATAAATGAAAGGATTCAACATCAAGGCTGGGCAAAATGCCTCTAGAGGATGCCTCTAACCCTGAGATTTTACAGCTTAATTATTCCTAAATTGGTTTTCAATCTCTGGACAGTGGTCCAGGGCTCTCTTTAAGATTGAGATCTCCCAATAGAACTAGGACATTATGGGTCCTTAAGCCTTTCAAAGTGTTCAAAGCACTCCCTGTAGGCTATTCTATGCCATCCTAAAAGAACAAGAAAATGTGGCCAATAGGATAGATACTGTCAACCCCATTTTAAAGACAGAGAAACTGAGGCTATATGAGAGAACTGACTTTCTCGGGCCAACATTTGACACTGAAGCTGCTGATTCTCTGGTTTTTTCGTGCTACCATAATACATGCTCAGCTTATTTTTAACAAACCTAAAGCATGGCAATGTGAAGGGAGTGGCAGGGAATGGGAAAGAAGAGAGTGTACTGAAGAGAAAAACACCAGGGAAGGGAAGGAACAGCCTCACTGGAGAGTGTCACTGACAGCTGACGGTGGGTGCCCTTACGGCCCTGGGGAGCTATGAACTCCTTGCCCAGGGCTGGCTTGGAAGGGTCTACTTGACTCTGGATCCCTGACTTATCCAGTTGCATCTAGGCCTGGGAGTAAACGCAAACTGAATTCTTCTTGGTGCTGAGTAAAAACAGGAAGTCACAAGTGGCTTTGCTCTGCTCTCAGCTGGGGTCCTCAACAGTTCAGGTCAAGGGTACACTTGGGACACTCCAGACAGCTTCCTGGCAGCTCCCTCCACAGTAGTCCAGCAGGGACAGGAAAAGTGGAGACACCTTCCAAAGAGCCTCCTGTAGTGTGGGTTTAGGCAGCTGAACTAACGAAGTCCCTGTGATCCCACTGGGACAGGACCAGGGAGTCCAACAGAGATGCGTGTATGTCAGCTTCATCACTTTTCCATTCATTCAGCCAAAACTGAGGGCTGACTGTGTGCTCAAATCAGTGTCACCTTAGGGAAATAACTCACTTGCTCTGAGCTTAGTTTCCTCATCTGCAAAGTAGAAAGAGCCCCTGCCCCACGGGGCTATTGTGAAGGTGAAAGGAAATAACACCAGTGAGGTCCTTCGCCACATTTGGTATCTATTTTTAGCACCAAGGCAGTATGCGCCCACTATGTGCCCAAACCCGTGATGCTGCTGCTGCCTTCTTCCCAGAGTCAGAGCCCAGAGGCAGGAGGGAATGTGGGCAGGTCTGTTTCCACCTCGCTTTCCCACTCTCCCCTCACAGGAACCCAGGGCCAGCAGGAGGTGAAGTTCTGCCAGCCCCCAGCCTGGGCCCAGCGCCCATGTTTATGACTGTTTATTTCAGAGCAAGTAGAAAAGAGAAATTAGAGCCATGAAAGACAGGACAACGGACCAATAAAAACCAGCTCCCAGAAGAGTCAGAAGGAGGAAGACAGGCAAAATTGTCACCATAGCAACACAAGACAGTCAGAAGCATGCAGGGAAAACAGCCCCTGCTCTGCCTCCTGTCTCCACTGCAAAGCAAGCCCTCGAACCCCAACCGGAGATCAGTGAAAGCTGACAAGGATCCACCCAAAGAACCCTGGTACCCAAGACCAGACCTGGCTAGCAGCCACTCTAACCCTACTGCCCCAGGACAAGTCCCAGCCTTCCAGGGTCCCAGATCAGCATTCTGTGCCCTGGGGACTCGACACTGTGCAGATGGCCAAGGTCCCATCCAGAGGAGATAGTGACTGGTGACAGAGAGGAAAGTTTCTAACAGGGAGAAAAGGAGGGTCACAGAGCTTCAGGGGAGATCAGGGCCCTAACCTCCAGCCCCATGACCCTGTCTTGGGTTCCCTGGGGAGCAGGCTGGTAAACAAGGGTGTGGGAGAGGATCTCAGGCCCTGTACCTAGAAAGACTGCTCCATCAGTTCTGGACCTGGCACCCCCAAAACAGTGGCTGGGGGAATTCTGGGGATGGGTGGGGAAATAGCTTTGGAGGCCTTAAATGACAAAGATCTTGGCCCTGGTCTCTGAGGACATTGGCTAGAGAGTAGGAGCAGCTTGGAGGAGGACCCACGGACGGGCTGGTACATTTTGACAGAGAATGTCTCCTGGCAGACAAGACAGGTGTCTCCACCAAAAAGCATGGCTGGCCTGGGACCAGCATTTTGGGAAGTGGGTCAAATTGTTCCCAAAGCTCAGTATTGGAAAAGCGCCTTTTGCCAAACTGGGGTTCTGGGTTCTGGGGGAGGAGAAAGGGTGACGGCAAGGAGTGCTGGGTCCTAGGCACAGCAGCATTCTGGCTGGCTAAGAACGTCTGTGGCAGGTGGCAGCAGAAGGATCCAGGTGTGCAGGGGCTGGGGAGGGGGTCATCCTCCCTTTGGGGCTGTAGAGTACACAGCGGCCCGGGGCCTCAGCTGGTGGGAAGGGGAGGCTTAGGGGTCCCCTGCAAGAATGGAGCTTACTCTCCACCTGGGGTGGGGAGTAAGTGAGTGAGGGACGAGGGAGGGTGGTCTGGGAAAGGAACACAATCAGGAACACGCAGAAAGAGGGCAACGGGGCACAAAGCCGGACCTCTGGCCGGCGACCGCTGGAGAAGGGCTCCTGGACGGTATCCTCTGCTCTCCCTCCCTCCCGAAGGCTGCAGGGGCGTCCGGGAGGAGGAGGATAGCCAGGAGGCGCCCGCCCCGCCCCGCGGTGCCCCGCAGTGCCCTGCGCAGGCTGAGCCCCGCGCCCGCAGACCCCCGCTCGCGCCCCTGCCGCGCCCCCAGCCGCGCCGCGCTCACCGAGTCGCCGCCGCCCTGCTCGGCCGCCCGCTCCGCCGCCGCCGCCGTGGACGCCTCTCCCGCGGCCGCCGCAGCCTGCGAGACGGCCCCGGAGCCCCGCCCCGCCCCGCCCCGCCCCGCCCCCAGTCCGGCTCGCGGCAGCCGCCCCGCCCCGGCCCCGGGGGATCCCCACCCGCGCTGTCACCGACCGCGTCCTCACCCTCGCCTGGACAACCCCATCTCCTTGCCTGGCTCTGCCCTCTGCTCCTAGGAGCTGGTGCGGACCCGCCCCAGCAGGGTCGCTCCTGCCCCTTCTCAGCCTTGGCCTCTTGGCCTTGCCTTCCCAGAGGAAGCCTGAACCAGACCTTTCTGTTTCTGCACACCGAATTCCTCCACACCCAGGGTTGCCCTCCAAGAAAAAGGAGAAATCCCCGCAATCTCTAGACGCATATTCACCTTCAAATTAATGCCCAGCCAAATCGTCCCAGTCCCTAGGCACACTCCCAAATTACTTGAGATTCTGAACCCAGCCTCGCTCCCAGTCGCTTTCTGCCCATCCTATTAACAGATATCCAGCCTTGGGGCCAGCAGTTATCTGATGGGACCACCGTAAAGTCTTCCCAAAGGCTCAATCAAAAAAAAAAATGTAATTAACCTTAAAGAGTAAGTCTGCAAAAACACTTACAAAATTCTATGATGCAAAAAGAAAGTAGTGGGTTACAGCATCATTGACGTGATCATTGTTCTAAAACATCTGCCGTGGAGGCTTTTTGCATTAGAGAGAGGGAGATTCAGGAAACCAGAGAGGACTCAGCAGTGCCAAACAGGTTGTGAGTCAGAGCTCCTGTTGAGGGGAGGGAGAGCTCCTGGGGACCCCGGCTTCGGCTGCTTCCTTTCCCAGTCCATCAGCCAGAACATCATGAAACACATGTTAAATCCCCATAGTGTGCCAAAGTATGTGCCCGAAGCTGCATGGGTTGGGGCCCTGTGTGGGTTGGGAT
The DNA here is from genome assembly GCF_047675955.1 of Chlorocebus sabaeus. Classification (NCBI taxonomy): domain Eukaryota; kingdom Metazoa; phylum Chordata; class Mammalia; order Primates; family Cercopithecidae; genus Chlorocebus; species Chlorocebus sabaeus. The sequence goes on from NC_132917.1 coordinate 16,431,648, forward strand.
CACAGGAGGTGGGAAGCATCAGGAGAACCTGGTCAGGCCCCTCTCCTTTCTGAGATCCAGGGTGTTTCCCCTGGGAGGACTTGCTGCCCAAGCTTCCTTTGCGCTCTGAAAGGCTCTCCTGAACTGCCCACAGAGGCTCTTGGTCTGTTTTTTGGCAAAAATTCAGAGGGCAGGAAGGCACTGTCTAGTGAGAGTGAAATAATTTCTCACTTGGAAGGGATCCTTAGGACCAGAAGAAACACTTTCCCGTTATCTTTTTGACTTTTCCCCATGCCCTAGACCAGCCTCTGTTGTCAATTCCTGCAAAGGTGTTTTTTTGTTTTTGTTATTTGAGAAGTCTCACTCTGTCGCCCAGGCTGGAGTGCAGTGACGTGATCTCGGCTTACTGCAACCTCCATCCCCCAGGGTTCAAGCAATTCTCCTGCCTCAGCCTCCTAAGTAGCTGGGATTACAGGCACTTGCCACTGCACCTGCCTAATTTTTGTATTTTGTATTTTTAGTAGAGATGGGGTTTCACCATCTTGGTCAGGCTGGTCTTGAACTCGACCTCGTGATCCACCTGCCTTGGCCTCCCAAAGTCCTGGGATTACAGGCGTGAGCCACTGTGTCTGGCTGGCAAAGGCATTTTATCTGTGAGTAGCTCTATGAGAAAAGCCTTCTTGCCATGAGGTAAACCATATCTGCTGCTGCTGCTACTACTACTACTACTACTACTACTACTACTACTACTACTACACACACACACACCCCTAATATTTTCTGGCTTAATCTGTCCACCTTGAGCTTGGCCAGGTTTTGAGAAGAGTGAGGACTAATCAGCCACAAACACCATTCATCCCCATAAAACACTATCATTTCAGACCATGAGAGGACTTTTCACTTTACACCCGTCTGTCTGTAATAATACAGCCTAAGTTTGTGAGTAGACGATTTGATGTGTGAGATTTCACTTCCACACACTTAGAGATGGCTTCTGTTTCAATAATTGAGGGATACCTTCATGGTATTGCCCAGCCTATTATGAAATAATAGGGTTTTCTAATGATCAGTGTGGAATTTAATAATTGAATGTTTCCTAAGACACAATTACCAGATGAAAGTCTTTTAACTTTATCAGTAATACTAATAACAAGTTTAAAGGTTATTATAATAAAGATTATAGTGAAATTAAACTGCCATTTAGGAAGCAGGTAAGTTGAGATTGAATTTTAGATGGTTGTCACTCACAATATGTTTGCTAAAACGAACCTTAATATATTAATTAAATTAAATGTAAACTGAGCTGTTCTAGTTTCAAGGACATGTTTTTCATGTATTTATTTTTAAAAAGAGAGTGATGAAGCATGGACAAAGTGCCAGGCACTGTGCTAAGTTATGAAATAAGGACAGAGTTCCCTGGTCTTGAGGACACAGGCAGGTTGCCTGTGGAAAAAGGCTAACATAGAGATATTTGCTGTGCGGACCCAGGAAAAGAAAGGATTCTTTGTGATTGGAGGAAACTGAGAGCAGATTCTTGAAAAGGGCAGTTTTAAGCTAAAATTTGAGGTGGGAGGTTAGACTTCAATAGGCAGGAAATGGGGACAAAGACTCTCAAGTAGAGAGACAAAGTGGAGGCCTGTGTGAAAAGTGGTCTGGGGTGGCCAACGTACCAGGCAGATCCCGCAACATGGGACAGAGAGTGGAGAGCTAGAACATCAGCCTGAGAATCTGCACCTGATCCTGGGAGCACCTGGGGACTGAGTGGCCTTAACCAGAGCCCCAAATAAGGAGACTGATGATAGGTTAAGGTCCTTAGCAACAACGAATGAAGAAGGAAGACGAGGCAGCCATGAAAATGGTAAACCCCGCACAGCTGATTCTATCCAGGGCGCCTCTCCACCCACTGAGACCTATCTAAGGGGATATGAAACATTCCCTCTAAATCCCTCAACAACTTAGATTTCCCTTTACCACCTGACTCCCTTGTCTCTTGAAAGGATCCTTTCTGCTTCTGGACTTTTGCTGACATACCTACCTCTGCCATCTCAGCTGCGAAAAATTGTTTCTTCCAATGCTAGTGTGCTAGTGATGCACCTTGGGGACAGTGTGATACTTTGGGCAAAAACTTCTGTCCTCTGAATATTTCTATAAAACTGACAGTCTGAGCCACTTACTCCTCTGACACATCATGTGTGACAGCTCTTTCTCAGGAGTGGCACGCAGGGCTTTTCACATACACAACTTTCTCAAGGACAGGGATTTTTTTTTTTTTTTTTTTCTGAGACACAGATGAAATCGTAGATTTGAAGTCAAAGCTGTACGTAAATCCTAATTCTGCCATTCACTGGATACTTCATCATTTGGTGCTTTTGTTTCCTCTTCCATAAAATTGGAGTAATAAAATCTACCTGTGAAGGTTGATGTGAAGGCTGTTATAAACCACTTTGTAGCTGTGAAAGAAAAAATACGTGAAGCGGTGTGTGTGTGTGTGTGTGTGTGTGTGTGTGTGTGTAGCCTTGTGGTGCCTTGAATTGGACTGAGCATGTAGGAAGTGCTCATTACAAACTGTGAAAGTGCTTATTAACCCACTAGCCAGTGCGTTAATAAGCACAGGAAAGAACCCACTGGCTAGTGGGTTAATTCATAGATAAGGACGTGGCAGGGAGACGGAGGGATCCTGTGTCGTGAGGCCCTGTAGCACTCTCTGCTTACTACTCTGCGAGGAATGAATCTTTATTTTTGCCCTCTAAGCCCACTAACCTCCAGCAGAAATTATATAATGTTTTCCCCCTGGCATTACTATAATGGCTTACAAAGGTGGTGGGTTTTCTTGCCAATTGCTGGCCGGGGTCCCTTTATGTAACTAGGGGTTTCTACGGAAACATGGACTAGGCTTCAGAGGGAGCATAATAGACTTGATTATGAACATTGAGCCAATTTTCACAGCTGACATGCTGCACACTTCCTTACTGCAAAAATCACAGCTCAAACTGTGTAGAGAAACTTTGTAATGGCTGGAAATCCTTGCCTGTGGCTGAGTTGGAGCACACGACTTAAGAGCTCTGACTTTACTTGCTTTTTAGTCACTGAACGTGTCAAGCTCTTTCAGACCTTCCTTCCTTCGCACATAATTCGCCACTGTCTTGAATGACCTTTCAACCTGGTCCATTCTTTGAGTTTCTACTCATTATTTTGAAACCCGATTCAAAAGCAACCCCTCTGTAATGACTCCTTCAACTCTCCAAGACCAAGTCAACTGTTCTTTCTTATGTGCTTCCATAGAATAGCACTCACACCTCTACAGGAGCACTCACCAAGCTATGATGATTGGATAAATTTCTAAACAGTCGATTCATTTAATGTGCAGTAGCTATATTCTATAAAATCATCTTAAACACTGAAAAAATGCTGAGTGATAGCTTCCAGGGGAAATGTAGGGTTAAGTTCCTGCAAGCCTTTGGTCACATAATTGTCAACTAATCAACACATAACCTTGCTTTATGTGTGTTTACGTTTAAACACACTTTATTTAGGCTGGGGGTGGTGGCTTACATCTGTAATCCCAGCACTTTGGGAGGTTGAGGTGGGCGGATCACGAGGTCAGGAGATCGAGACCATCCTGGCTAACATGGTAAAACCCCGTCTCTACTAAAAATATAAAAAATTAGCTGGGTGTGATGGCAGGCACCTGTAGTCCCAGCTACTCAGGAGGCTGAGGCAGGAGAATGACGTGAACTTGGGAGGCGGAGCTGGCAGTGAGCCGAGATCGCACCACTGCACTCCAGCCTGGGCGACAGAGCTAGACTCCGTCTCAAAAAAACAAAACAAAACAAAAATAAAAATACTTTATTTAATATACAATATTGATTCATTAATATTGAACTCATGGTCAACAGCACTATAACTCATGCCTGAACGAAGTTTATTTAACACATGTATTTTCTCTGCAAGGAACCTCACAGTCTTCTTGTGCTTAGAAACACTAGATGACACTTCAGCACTGTGCTCAGAGGTCTTTTCTTTGAGATGGAGTCTCACTCTGTTGCCAGGATGGAGTGCAGTGGTGTAATCTCGACTCACTGCAACCTCTGCCTCTCAGGTTCAAGCGATTCTACTGCCTCAGTCTCCCGAGTAGCTGGGACTACAGGCGTGTACCACCACGCCCAGCTGACTTTTTTCTATTTTTGGTAGAGATGGGGTTTCACCATGTTGGCCAGGATGGTCTCGATCTCTTGACCTTGTAATCTGCCTGCCTCGGCCTCCCAAAGTTCTGGAATTACAGGTGTGCGCCACCACGCGGGGCCCCCAGAGGTCATTTTAAACAGTGAAATCACTGTCAACAAGTACAAAAACGTGAAAGAAGTGTAGCCCCAAATAGATCACAAAAAGCACACTGTATGAAAGCTGAAACAAGAAGGTAGAATACGGTCTTGTTGGACCTCAGCTCAGAACATGCATGTCTGGGTGCCTCAAGTGTTTCTTGCTTGGTGCATGTCTATATATAGATCACAAAAGCAATGACAGTATTGATTTGTGGTTACGAATACATTTTCACAAGTAGGCAATATCACAAATATAGAATCTCCTGAGTGAACAGCAACTCTATGTGCCTCCCAAATAGACTATGAGCTCTTTGAGGCCAGAATTTATGCTTTATTATTGGTCTTTGTATCTCCTCAACACCTGGAAGAGCACCTGATACGTTAAAAAAAATTAATATTTAACAAATGCAATTGACTGAGTGAATCATTTCATCTGGCCTTGCATTTCTTTAGGTTTTTACCAATAATTTATAAACTTACATTAATAAAGCAGAAAAAATGTTGTGGGTTCTTTTCCCATATGAATATCAAAGACCTGACTTCGTTCCTGCCAGTTGTTTGACAAGAGCCCACAATTCTGGATGTAAAGAGCATTCTATTTAGAGTAGATTTCTCATATGTAACAAATCTGGATAATACGTATGTTGACTTCCAAGGTGAGGAAGAGTATAAACAGCACCATCCACCTTTCTCCCCCAAAAAGAGAAGTGGGGGATGAACTCTCAGGATCTGGAAAAATAGAGTCAAATGATAGCCAACAATGAAGAAAAATTACATAGCCCAGGAACTGCAAGGGTCACTGGTGACACAGTGATAATAGGGAAGGAAAGTGGAGGCAGGGAAGTTAGAAGAACCATGTAGGAACTTTGCACTGTGGTCCAGATGTAACTCTGGACCCCTCCTCACACCTAACAGCAGTATGACTTTGAGCAGGTTATTTAATTGCCCTCAGTCTTGTTTCTCATTTTCATAAATAAAATGTTGTAACAGGACTTGCCACAAGGAGTTGTTTATGCAGCTAATGTTTATTGAGGGCCTACTGTGTGCTAGACAGAAATGTTAATAAGATCATGAATGTGCAGACAATTAATGAGTAGCTAGCCCAGTGCCTGATGTAACCCAGTGTATTAGTTTGTTTTCACATTGCTACAAACAAATACCTGAGACTGGGTAATTTATAAAGAAAAGAGATTTAACTGGCTCACAGTTCTGCAGGCTGTACAGGAAGCATGATGTTGGCCATCCGCCCAGCTTCTGCGGAGGCCTCAGCAAACTTACAACCATGGCTGAAGGTGAAGGGGAGGCAGTCATGTCTTACATGGCCAGAGAAAAAGTAAGAGAGAAAGTGAAGGAGGTATTACCCGCTTTTAAAACATCCAGATCTCCTGAGAAGTTATGCACTCCCTATCATGGGAACAGCACAGAAGGAGTGGTGCTAAACCATTCATAGAGCCCACCCCCCATGAACTAATCACCTCTCACCAGGCCTCACCTCCAACACTGGAGATTACAATTCGACATGAGATTTGGTGGAGACACAGATTCAAACCACATCACCCAGCTACCAAGTTTAAAAAGTGATTATAGTTATTTTCACCCACAAACTTTTTTTAAAAAAATTTATTTCTGTCTCTTTTTTCTATCTCTCTGATTTGCAAACTCTCAACATGTTTCTTCCAAGTCCAAATCTTCTGATACTTTTTTATAGGTCAGTTGACCTCATTCTTTGGCTGGCCAGGTAAACCCAGAAATTGCTGATTGCATCTATTGTTGGCACCTTTGACAAAATGAGTCTGCCCCTTTAGGGGACTCAAACTCACCACCTTCAAAGCTCATAGTCTCCAAAATCACTACCAACGAAGTAATGACACCTATATGGTAGCCTTTGAGCAGAGGCTTAGAGCATTTAACAAGCATATCCTAGTCATCCATTCAGCTACACAAACAGGTAAGTAGGGGTCACTTATGACTATACCTATTTATAGCCTGGAAATTAAGGCTTGATGTAACTTGTTCAAGTCATCAACTGAGTTACAGCCACAGCCAAGAAATTAAAACACGAGTGTCATGACTCATAGTTTAGGGCCAACTCTTGAATTATTTGGACAACCAAATCTTCTTCTTTTTCTTTGCAAATACTTTCTTTGCTTTTCAGAAAATACATTAGTGAGCAAGTGGGCAGGTTTGATTCAGTCATAGGCCAGGATTCTCTCTTACTATCCACTGTGTCTCTATTTCTCTTTCTGTCTTATTTGAAAAGTTTCAACAAATGACTTCTGTTTCAAGTCCAGATCCAGTGATACTTTTTCAAAGGTCAGTTGATCCTAATCTTTGGCAGCTGAAAAATGCAATTTCAGTACTAACACAGTGTTAAAATTATCATCAAACAGAATGGTTGACTCTGTAGAGCTTCTTCGTAAGCTATGCTAACATTTTATTAATATTTTATGTTTAAATGCTCATTACTACATGCAACAGCTACATAAATGGCTATATTCATGGTTTTCAGCCTATTGTGTTTGCCTTTTAACCCTGTAACTACTTGAGAAATATCTTAGAATAGTGATACTTGGAGAAAACTTGCTATCTTTCGAAGTCATATTTATTATATCTTCTTTATTATCCCCCCTTTAGTCACTGGCGAGATCAACCCCTTATCAATTTTCACCACAGTTATTTCAACAGGTTTCTGCTTGGTCTCCCCTGCTTCATATTTAGCCTATCTAATTCACTGTCCACCCTGCAGCCCAAGTGACCTTTCTAAAAGACAACTATGATCATGGAATCCCTTTATTGAAACTCTTCAGTGGCTCCCCATTACAGTAGACCAGAGTCTTACATTCTCTGCAGAACTCATATGGCCAAATTATAATCTGCTTTTACTTGTTCTTTCTCTCTTACTGCATTTCTCTCCACTCTTTAACTCGAAATATTATATCACTTCTATCTGTTTTTATTCCTATTATTTCCTCTTCCTAGAATGTATTTCACAGTGTTTTAATTCTGCCCATTGCTGCCTGGGCTCCTGAAAATTGGAAATTATACATACACACAGAAACACACGATGTTCGTGTTCTCAATGTTTGACATCTAAATATCTAATATAAACTTAACATAACTTAAACTTAATATTGACATCTACCATAAACTTATTTCATATCCACTGAATTGATCTGAATTACACTGAATCCTCAGGATCCAGAGATTAGAAAAGTTGCCCTTTCAAATTACTTCTGGAAAAGTACAATCAAGCCTGGAAGGGCAATGTAATAACTTTTTCATAAAGAGAGCTGTTTGACTGCTTTTGTGTGCATATAAATAAAGTAAAACTCCACACTGTTGTATGATCTTAAAATAAAATCCACATTAGTGATTATTAATCAAATCTAACAAATAGTTCTTGGTTTCTGATGTCGAAACACTTCCTTTTCTCACATGCCAACACCTCTACATTTTCTTTGTTTTAATTATACTAAGCGTCCTTTTGTTCTTCTTGGGACATTTGCCTGGAGGCTGGGGCAAGCTCTAAATAATAGTCATCATCGTTATAAAAAATAGTATTCACACAGTCTATTTTTAGAGCAGAAGACAAACCTCCAGGCATGCCCAATATGACCCTGGCAGAGCTGCAGTAGTTTCTTGAAGACAGTCTTGGACTCTTGAATATTTCACCTGTCTCATTAGTGTCACTCATGTAGGATGGCAGCTGCTTCCTCTGATAAACTCCATCAAACTGCTTCCCATCTGTTAGTGGGAGAGAAAATGGAAAATTTTAGAAAATCTGCTGTCTTTTATGTTTATATATATAAATGCTGTTAATTTTCTGATTTCTATGTTTCATCTATACCTAGATTCCAGTGAATCCACTTAATGTGGGTTTTTTTGCTAGAAAGAAAAAAGGAATATTACCTTTTAGTATACATAGTTAATCATTTCCGGCTCTTAGAATCTCAGAGGAGAAGGAGCTTTAGACACAATCTAAACCTATTTATTCATTTGACAGACAGAGAAACTGAGGCCCAGAGAGGGAAGATGATTTCCCAAAGTCATAAGGCAAGTAAGTGGCAGAGGTGGGATTCAAAACCACAGCAATCATGTGCTGCTTCCAGACTGGTGTTTTTGGGTGTCCCTGATACTGAACATTCACCCCGCCTTCTGATATGAGCACTAAAGTTTGCAGAATGTTGCATATCTAGGATGTTCTTCTTCTGTTTGTAAATTATTGAGTTCCTCCATGATTTCTCATGGATTCCATTGGCTTCCATTAAGTCTTGTCTCCAAGAAGGATGAGTGTATATAGTGGAAGGCCCTGGCCTAATACATGGACAAGAATCAGCAACTGCCCTTCTAAACAGGCAGAGTGATCTAGTGGGAAGAGCTTGCAGTCTTCAGCCCCGGGTGGTGGGGACAGCTCTGCTTTGAATTCCGTGTATGATTTTAGGTGGGTCAGCAAACTTCTCTTGTCTTGATATCTTTATTTGTTCACTCTGTATAATAAATGCCTGCCCTGCCAACCTCATAAGAATGTTGAAAGAATCATATAAAGTGACAGAAGTGAAAGGACTGCGAAAAGCAAAACAAAAAATCATTATTTCACATAGTAGAAGAAGCACAGCAGAATATGTTGGTTTTGTTTATTGCCAAAGTGGCATGCATACTAATTTGATGCTCATTTCCTGCAGGTGGTCAAGGGTTTTTGTTTTTTTTCCTACCAAATGTCACTGATGTTTGGAATACATTTTATATTTTTACATATTTAGGCTGGGTAGAATTGACCCAGAGGGAAAAGGGGAGAAAGTTAGAAATAACAACAAATGTACCCAGATGAGAGTTTACTCAGGACATTATGAATACTTCAGTTTGACTGAAATGATGGGAGATTTAGAGAGTGGCCATTATAGATAAATTTTCTGACTTTCTAAGGAGATTCTACTAGTTGTTGAAAGTGATAGGGGAATGTGCCAGTAACTAAAGTGTGATTTCAGCATGCTTTCATTTCTTTTTTATTTTTTGTCTTGATCCAAGCACTGATAATCTAATTCACACTAAGGAATAATGATTGAGAGGTGCTTACCTCATTCTAAGGGATATATTGACAAACCTTAATATAACAAACATTTATGTTCTTGTCACCCAGAATATTAAGATTTTGTTATTTGCGCTTCAATTTTTCCTCTTAAGTAATAAGATTAATGTTCAACTGACAATTAAAAATCAGTGCCAAGTCACTTCTGGTTCTTCTCTTTTTAGGGGCACTGAGAGGACTACATTTCCTTGCCGCCTTTGCAGGGTCATGTGATCAGTTCTGACCACTGGTTTGTGGGCAGTCATAAATCACTGCTGGGTTGGAAGCCTTAATTGGCAATGTGAGCAACGTGAGATACTTCAACAACTTGTACCCCTCCTGTAGTATGTTGGGGTTATTATAACCATACTTAACCCAGCTGACACATCTTCCAGCCCCATTGCCATTCTTCTCCTTCCAGAGACAACAACTATCTTGAATTTGTTGGGAATCTTTCCATTTACACTATCTGCACCTATATACACTTAATATAGTGCATGGTTTTAAAGTTGATGTAAATGCTATCACAAAGTATTATGGTTCTTTTGTTTCTTCACTCAACAGTATGGGCTTTTAGAATGCTCCTTCATGATAACTATATGATTCTGCAGACTATATACATACTCAGTTTTACCAGATAGTGACAAATTCCTCTCTAAAATGGTTCTACCATTTCATTGCTCACAGTAACAATGCATCAGCATATTGATGTCTCCACATATTTCCCAATATTTCTGTTGTCAAATTTTCTGATATTTTTTGTGAGATGTAATTTTATTGTTTTCATTGACATTTTCTTAATTACTAATGAGAGACTGAAAACTGAGCATCTTTTCATATGTTTACTATTTTTTCCGGTTTTCTTTTCTGAAAAATATCTAAACCTATCCTTTATAATTATAGTTATTGTGTCTTTTATAATTTATAATTTTATAGTTTATTATTATTTATGAAAGTCAGATATTATTTTCTGAATATTAATTAATCACTTACTATATGTGTTGCTAATTTATCTAATCTGCGGCTTTCCTTTTCACTTTGTGGCATCTTTTATTATATAGAAGAGCTTAATTTTGTTGAAGACAAATTACAACCTTTTATACTTTCTGTTTTTTGTTTGTTTGTTTGTTTGTTTCTTCTTTAAGGAAGTTTTTCTGACCAAAAGTCAAAAATATATTTTTTCAATGTTTACATTTAATGTTAAAGTTTATTTTTCACTTTGACATGTATAAAATATGTTTGGGAAAATAGTATAAGAAAGGGATCTAATTATTTTCTTTTAGAAAAAGCCATTTGTGTCAACCCCATCTTTTCCGTTTTGTTTTCTAATACCTCTTCTAATATAGACCAAGTTCACATTTATCCCTGTTTGCATACTACATTGTTCTGATTAATCTATTTTTATAATACGTCTTCATCTGTGATATTTAATGTGCCCACTTTTTTCCTTGATTTTTATACTTGATCTCAGCCAAAAGGCTGAGAAGTGATTTTTTCCTGATTTTTATACAAATTTATTGGCTTTCTTTAAAATTTTCTCTTTGATATGGACTTTAGAATACATATATTATATATATATATATTCACACACAGATAGTCATACATATATATTAATGTGTGTGTATATATAGACACTTCACATGAATATATACTGGCTTTTTGATGAGAATTTTTTGGTATTTTTTCAATTAACATAGGGTGAACTGACATCGTTATGATATCTTATAGTTCCTTCTATGAACATAGTATTAATAAATATTCTCATTTATTGTTTTTCTTTTAAATAATAATTTTTAGTAATTTTGTTTGTAAATGTATTGTTTATAGTCTTTAGATTTATTTTAGGTACTTTATAATTTTTATTGCAATTGTGAATGGATCATTTTGATATTGTGAATAAGGGAGTTTTAGTTAGTTATTGCCAACATGTAAGAAGTTATTGATTTATATATTGTTACTTTATTTGCAGCAATCCTGATGACCTCTTTTATTTATTTTCAGTGTTTTTCTTTTTTTCTGTATAAATCAGAAGTTTGCAGATTATGACCTTTGGATCAAATGTAGCCCGTATGTTTTTATAAATAAGTTATATTGGAGCATAGCTAAATTAATTCACTTGTTTATGATCTATGACTGTTTTTATGCTTCAGTGGCAGAGCTGAGTAGTTGTGATAGAGAACATATGTCCTAAAAAGTCAAACATATTTACTTCTGGTTTTTCACAGATACAATTTTTCAACCCTTGATGTAGACAGTCACATCAATTGCAGTTAAGTGTAGTTGTTACTTTGTCTTTCAAATTCTTATTCCTCTTAATTTATTTTTCTTATCTTATCACACAGGCTAAGACCTTCGGTACAGTGTTGAACAATGGTGCATACATCAATCACCCTTGTCTCATTTCTGAGTTTACTCAGAATATCTTTAGAATTTTACCTTTAGTTGTGGTAGTTCAATAAGTTTGTGGTAAACATTCTTTATAAAATTAAGCACATCTTCTTTTATTTTGAGTTTTCTAAGAGTCCTTATCACAGATGATGGCAAATTTTCTCTAACATTTTCTCTATATTTCCTATGGCTTTTCTCCTTTAATTTGTTTAATGTGGTAAAATATACTGGTAGCATTTCTGTTGCTGAATTATTCTTGAAATCCTAAGAGAAGCCCTAATGGAAGCTACTGATTTGAATTATTTTTACTTTTATTTAAGTTTTTGCAAGTATCTCCAGGATTATTTATTGTTTCTCTTAATTGTTCTTCTGTGTCATTCATTTTCTTTTAGGGTTTATAATTTTTTCTATGAGGATATTTTCTATTAGAAACCCATGTAGTTTGCTTTGGGTGACAGTTTCTCATTTGCATCTGCTGATGCTTTGTGAGTTTAAGAGTCCTGGACTAATGTTTACATTAACTTATTTCTTTGGTGTCCTGAACAACTCAAGTAGCTTAGATTTGGAGCCCTTCCTGTGTTTTGAGTTTTTGCAGGTGTGTTTATTTTTGTTCACTGACCTAGGTGGATAAGAAGCTTCATTACAGCTTTCTTGGGTTAGATGGGCAGTGATTTTCTATTTCTTTTCATTTTTTTTTCTTTTTGAGACAGAGTCCCACTCTGTCTGTTGTCCAGGCTGGAGTACAGTGGCGCAATCTTGACTCACTGCAACCTCTGTCTCCTTGGTTCAGCTAATTCTCTTGCCTCAGCCTCTCGAGTAGCTATGATTACAGGCATATGCCACCATACTCAGCTAATTTTTTTTTTTTTTTTTTTTTTTTTATAGAGACGAGGTTTCACCATGTTGGCCAGGCTGGTCTCTAACTCTTGGCCTCGAGTGATCCACTCACCTCAGCCTCCCAAAGTGCTGGGATTACAGGTGTGAGTCACTGCACCCGGCTGGTGGACAGTGATTTTCTTACAAATAACAATACCAGTGGCTGCAGAATCCATTCAAACCGCTCAGTTTCAGCTGCCCACACACAGGGCTGCTGGCTGAATTCCCCTGTCTGGGTGGCATTAATCCTTAGTGCCAGCTGTTAAGGCCTGTACCAGGTTCCAATTTCCCTATAACACTTTTCAGTTTTAAATCTCACTTACCATTTTGAGATCCCCTCTTATTTTTTTCTCAATGTGGAATTTTCCTTTCTTGGTCTCAAATTAGGCTATGAATTTACAATTCCTAGCTCATCCGTTTTTCCATTTTTAAGATGGCATGTCTACAGAGTTTTGAGTAAAAGGAGTATCTTCCACATCAGCTCAGTTTGCATTACTTTTCAGAGGACATAAAGACATGTATATTCTGAAAGGAACACATAAAACCTTAGCAGAAAGGAAGATTCTTCTGTAGGCAGGCCAGACACTTTGTAGGTAAGTGCACAGGAAACATGGGGGTGAAGCTGGCTTATTTTTGACTCTCAAATAATTCCACATATTTAGCAAAGTGCCAACCCTTCCTGGTTACACAACTAACCTTTCCACTCATTTTCTTTCCTTTCACTTCTGAAGTCACTAAAGGCTGTGACGAACTCTCCAGGATCAGCCCAGCTAATGCCTGCTCTGAGTGGTGCCCAGTTTGATTTAGGTACTGCCTCAGCCTGTAGTGTGTGCTTTGTGAAGTTCTCTGTCCATCCCTACAGGAAAACAGGATGCCTCCACTTTGAGCTGTGGCTACAATTATTGTCCCAAATGTTCATGGCTTTAGAACTGATGTCCTCTTTTTCTCAATCTAGGCCAGTGCTTGGACTTAATGACTTTAACTAGAATATATGATTGAAGTTAAAGACAGCTGAAGCTGTAAAAGACTGTTTTTCTGGCTTGAAATTTATAAACCTGAAAAAAATTATCACTCTACTTTGACAACTTCAGGCTTTTAAGGATATGGATTCCTTAGTCCACATTTTAAAAATTCGTTTAAAGAAAATTATTCATATCCTGAGGTTACTAAGTGATAAAAATAACATTATATGAGTTCATTAGTCTCTAATATGATTTTTCCTTTCATTTTATTACCCAATAAGGGAAGCTTTTTCAAATGATGTATTTGGGAGGCTGAAGAGAAGGAGTTATGATTGGTTTCTTCATGGCTATTATCAAACATAAGAGAAAAATTCAGTTAGCTTGCAATTTTCAAAGAAGTAGAGAGATTACTTTGTTAATGTCTATTCAGTTCATTTTCTATTTGAGGAATTGAAAATTTGAGTGTGGTTGCAGAGAAATGACTGAAGAAAGCTTAAATTGCAATATAGTGGCATTGCTCCATCTGCAGAGTTTCTTTGAAGTTGCTTTTAGTGAACGTGGGAATGTGGGTAGGAACAGTAGCCTTGCTTCCTGCAGTTGCACACTTATCGTAAATGAAGGCTTTCGGTAAAAATCACTATAATCATCAAAAAAGCATTTATAGTCTGTGCATAGTTCTTTACAAAGGGTTAAAAAAGGCTCAATTAGAGATTATGCATGAATTTGTTGATGTTATTTAAGATAGACAAGAGTGATCATATTAATCAGAGAACATACAGACACCTGAACAGGCAAGTAATTCACAGAAAGAACTTTTGTATTAAAATTCTATAGGTTAAAGGGATATATTGGGGGGAAAAAATCACCACTGGAATGGGAGTCAGGAGACCTGGGTTTCAGTCCTGCTTTGATAGCACTCAGCTGAAGGAACTTGGGACTCAGCCAACCTCCTTGGGCTTCACTTTCCTCATACAACATGAGACACAATTAGGAAATTAGAAGGCAGTTGCTGAAGAAAAACTCCAATGTGGTTTCTTTACATATGGGCAATAAAACAAACATGAGTTCCTGCCTTCCAGAAGCTCTATTTGAGAAAAACAAGCCCATGGAAATGGTAGAGAGACTTCTGGTCAACTTTGCTAAACTGCTGTAGAATTAAGTAGAAGTTGGAGAAGATAGGTTATCAGATATGGCTTCCAGAGGGAAGTACAGAAAAATGTATCTAGAAAGAAAGGCTGAATATGAACCAGTAGAAAAAGTAATCTGGGTTGGATGATGGCATGTATAAAAGCCTGGGAGGCACTAACCCTGAGGAAGAGAAGGTTCCAGAAACCCATGAGAGTAGTTGTGCAAAGTCCCCTGTGACCCCAGAGGACAGCAAAAGGCTAGAGGTGGACACTACGGGGGGCCAGAGCCTAGCTAGACCCAAGGGAGACTGTGCTCATGGTGTGCTCTTTGATTGGAAGGCAGTGTAGCTTTTTAAACCCTGAACTTGCCCTGACTTGTCTTTGTAGCTTTCTGCATCATGATAGATTTATATTCCAAGAACTTTACAAGGCCCTTTTTGGTTTTCTCTGATTTTGAGGAAAACTTTCTCTTAGAGCTACACAAATTGCTACACAATAGAGCTACAAAATAGAGCTACACAAATTTTGTTGGTGCTACACACTAACTACACAAATAGTGTGGCAGGGAGTCTGCTGTCACTGGACACACACAAGCAGGGTTGCTTCGCAGCCTTGCAATGCTGTAGAACGAGATAATTTCTACGCTGGGTCAGCTCCTTTCATGTTGAGGTTCTATGGTTTTTTAGTAAGTGGCAGAAAGAGTGGGCAGGTTGAGGAGGGCTGGCACAGAAAGGATCATCTTGAATGCAGGTCTGGAAATACACTGTTGGGAGCAGCACAAAGATCCAAGAGTCAAAGGTATCGGGAGAAGGCTGCAGCTGCCTGAGCTAGTAAAGATGAGGGAAGGCGGATCCTGGTGAGTCTAGGGTGGAAGAGCAGAGCCAACTGGCTGAGAATTCACTTATAGAGGGAAAATGAGAGGATGACGGAGCCATTCTGGGAAAGGGAGGAGAGGTTCATGTGGGCGAACACAACACAGGGAAGACGAACACTTCTGTCTTTGCCAAGTTCACTGGGCGGCGAGATGGAACTTCTGGTTTATGATTCAATTTCACACATCTTTGCAGAAGCTGTAAAAGCTGTTCAGGGCATCACTGTGAGAGCACAGACAAAACCCACCCAGTCCTGACACACAGTGCTCAGTCTTAGAAGGGGAGATGGCCCATATACTCTGAGCCAGAATACAAGGCAGTCAGGGTCCAGGCCCCATGATCCTAAAGCAGTCACCCAATCCAGGCCCGTACAGAAGGGAAAAGCAGGATATTTTGATGCAGCCAACTTGGTACAGTTCTTAGACCTGGAAGCGCCAAATTCAGTACCTTGATTCTGATGCCAACGCTCAAAGTTTCCCTAGAGGCTCAGTTTGTTCTGCCACTACTTGGTAAGGAAAACAACTTAAATTTTAATGGTTTTCAAAATAGCTGTTAAAGCAGCCACATTAATACTCTCCAAAATCTCAAGAAGTGCTTTGTAAACCTCAGGACAAAATACTACAGACCCAGTAAAGAAATGAACATGGTTCTATGGGGGCACAGAGGAGAAACAGGATTGGGAGTGGAAGGGTTTAAGCAGAGTGAGCATGCACAGTATTAGCTCATGTAGACTTGTTTTAATAATAATTCAGAAGAAGTGTCATGGAAACAGAGCACTGAGCTAGGAGTCTGCAGTACCACCGGCAGCATCCGTGCTATTGCTGGCTGATCCTGATCTGTGAATATAAATGCATCCCACTCCACTGGGCACTCTCACTGGCACAGGGGCCTTCTGACGAAACCTCCTTCTCCCTGACTCCCCTAGCACAGGGCCAGACACTCAGCAGGCTACAACCAATGGGGGTTTCTTGAGTCATTTTAATAATGAAACTGGCTTTATTATGAGATTTCATCTCCCCTTCACAGGCACCTGTTGCTGAGATCCCAGCCCATGCTGGCCTGAAGCTTGATACCTGGAAATAGAGAAAGCTGAGAAGCAAACAAGACCAGTGGCCATGGCTAGGATTCCCAAAAATGGCCCAGCCAGGCTACTTCCTCAACTCCCAGCAGTGCCTCTTCCACACAAAGGCCATTTTTGTGTCACTTGTAGAGAGCCCCTTCTCTTTGTGTCTGCTCCCTGGTTCTTATCTGATCCCATGCCTTTGGCAGGCTGGTGCTCCAGTTTCTCTTCATCTCCACTTTCAGCTCTTATTCTTTGTGCCCACTGAGGCTCAGCCCTGGATACCCAGAGTCTATGAACTCAGAACAAAGAGAGGAAGAAAACGATCTTCACAGAAGCATTGAGACAGGTGGGAGCAGGAGGAGGCCCCTGCCCCAAGCAGGAGAACAAGTTTCTAATTAGGAAACTGTAGCTCATTTTCAGAGAGACTCTGAATTTGGAAGAAATGATCCTTGGAAAGGGATTGGGTAGATTAAAGGAATAAATGAGAAATAATATTGACGGTAGGTCAGGATAGATCATAGAGTCAGTTAGATATCGGGTTAAGTCATTTCTTGGGATTGCATTCCAGTTTTCATCTCTTCCTGTTCATCTTTCTCCTCACTGCAATGGATTGGAAGGCTACACAGGAGGAAGGCACAAAGCCAACTCTCACAACAACTTGGATTTGCAGAGAAAATGGTAGTTGTTTTTAAAAATTTGTGTATAATCAAATGGCCTTCTCAAAAATCTCCCTACGCTAGTTAACCAGAAGGCAATAAAACATTCACTCACACACCAAACACACACACACACACACACACACACACACACCCAAATAAAAGAAAAACTACTAAAATCTCAATTATTTCAGTCTGATATAGAGTTTAGTCTCAAATTAAAACTGAAGACCGCTCTCAAGGCATTATTCAATCTCAGAATTGATAGAAAGCATTTCATTGACTGCGCACTGTGGCGCATGCCTGTAGTCCCAGCTACTCGGGATGCTGGGGTGGGAGGATTGCTTGAGTCCAGGAAGCTGAGCCTGCAGTGAGCCGTGTTTGTGCCACTGCACTCCCACCTGGGCAACAGAGCGAAACGCTGTCTCAAAAAAACCCAGTTATTTCATTGTTTGGGGGGATCCCCCTCCCCCACAATCCCACTCCTTTGCCTAAGATAGAGCCTGAATATATGGGAAGGGAAGTTAAAACGGCCTCCTGGCCTTGGAAAGGCAGAGACCCCTGTGGTTCTTCGGGTCCTCAGAATTGCACCAGGTTGCACATTTTGGTATCAGAACCACGCCTGTTGTTTACGTGGCTATGTGGCTGCCAGGAACTCAGGTGATCATCACGTTGTAGCTATTACTGATGGACTGTCCATACCTTTGGCTTCAGCAATGCTCCCTAGGGGAAAATGGTCACTCCTCTCTGCAGAATTAGCTTCCCTCAGCTCTCACAGGTAGCAGACCCATGCATCTCCACCTTCCTCTGTCAAGGCCCCATTCCGTTGCCCCCTCTCCCCAAGTTCTTTCTGAGATTTATTTTTTTCTATAATAAGTGCTGGAATCTGAAGCCATTTCCCCAGAATGGAGAACAGCCTGGAAAAGTTACATTGGGTTGAGCATTTCTTCTCCCTGTGTGTCACAGGCTCCTTATTTCTGACTGCAGTAAATCTTAGGGGTAGAGAAGACTGTTTTCCTCTGCACTTTGGGAAAGATCTAAGAATATAGTTATCCAAATTTGCTTCTAAATATGCCAGCGTGAAAAAAAAAATGCACTCAGTAAATTTCTCTGAAAACAATAGTCTGGCTTGGGGATAGTCTTGCTTCATAATTCTCTTTCTTTCTTTCTTTCTGTATGTCAAAACCCTGTTCTTCAACCTGGCCACACAAACACACACACCACACAAATCTCTGGAGCATATTAAAGGTCTAGTGCTTGGAAAGGCCCAAGAAAAAGCACATGAGTAACGTCCAAAATCTCACTTTTTCCAATTCCTTGTACCTGGCACCATATTAAACTGGTCTCGAGTCTCATCGCATCCCTGTAATATGCAAGAAAGATATTATGTCCATCTTGCTGGGCTGAAAGGGCTAGGGTAACACCAGAAGCACAGAGATGGTGGAGTTCAGTAATTCAGCCCATGTGCAGAGACAGAGGACAAGCCTGGGGTCCAAGAGGCCAGGGCGGAGCCTGCGGCAATAACCGAGGCCCCTTACACCTCTCAGGCAGACCTAGGCTCAGGCAGACCTAGGGCTGGGAGAGGAGATGTTGCTGGAGTTAGGGGTGGGAAGGGAACTTAACTGAGGCACATGTACTGAGCCTTCATGACTGGTGTGTTTGGGAGGACAGGGAAAAAGAAAAGAATGGAAGTAGGAGAGGGAAAGGAGGTGCTAAAGATGAACCCAGGGCCTTGAGTCTGTGTGACTGAGAGATTGTAGAAGGGATAGTTGAAGAGGGAGCAGGTTCTGGGGAAGGGGAGGAGTTTTGTTTCTGCATGAGTTCTGTTTAGGATGCAGGGAAAAAACATCATAGTTCTTTGAGGAGACAACATATAAACAAGTGAGACTTTAACAGCAATGCAACAAAGAAGTAGCATTCAGTGATGGTACAATGGGACACAAAGCAGTGTATCATTAATAATTAGGCAAGTGTTATTCACAATGGGCAGTCATAAGAAAGGTAATAGGAACAATACTCAGCAGCTTTTGGCATTTCTGCAGCACAAGCTGGTTTCTCTTTCTGGAATTCCTCCTCTCTTGGTCTTTACTACTTTATTAAAATTCAGATTTGGAACTCATCTGTCCTGGGAATCTCTCCTATCTCCTCCTCCAATTCCCATGGGCTAAGTGAAGGATGTCTGCCCTGTGAAGTCAGCCCCCTGCTTGCCTCAACCTCTCTCATCATAAATTCCATGGGTTGGTCTCCCGTGTTAGACCATGAACTCTGAGAATAACAGTGCTGGCCTTCCTCAGACTCCTAGTTCCTGGGATATCATGGATGTACAGTAAATGATGCATCTGAAGCACATGAATAAATGAATACAGTATATCAGAGTTTCCACATCCCTAGCACAAAATTCCTTATGTACACTTCTCACTTTTGAGAAGTAGACTTTTAACATTCCCATTTAACCAAGGCGGGGAACTGGAGAGGCATCAGTCAATGCACATGGCCTCCAGAGGCTTCATATGTAATGATATGCTTATATTGAAAGGATGATACATTTTTGATGCAAAGTTACAGTATTTTTAAAATAACTCTTCTGTTATTTAAAATGAGATGTTTCCATTTTTAATAATATTCTGGGTGAAGGAATCCAGATCAAGAGAACAGCAAAGGGACAGCTGAGCTTGCCCTCCTTACTCAGGCACCCAGACACAGCCAGTAGGCACTCACTGCCTGGCTCTCCTGGTCACTGCCCCTGGAGGTCCAGACATCACACTCACTGAGAGAGCTTCATGGTCCAGACCAGCCACCAGCCTACCAAAGAGGGGCAAAGTACCATGTGCACAGGGCACAACCGATAACAAGCCAAGTACTTATGAGCACAAGAGGAGGAGACTGTTTAAGGCACCTTGAAGTGCATTGAGAACTCTGCTTTAGCTTGAGTTCAGTGTCACATAAGACAATGGATGGTATTTAATGCTTGCAGGCTATTTATGATGTGAAATGTATCACAGAGTAATATGTAATGCATATTTTCTTCCCATTCAATTGCTCATTTACTCAATAATCCATCATTGGTTACAGAATTATTTTATTTATTCACTATTTTAGTTATTTAATAATATTAAACAACTACTTTATTTGTTGGACTATTTATTAATACTAAATTATGGAGATACAGAGTAGACCTCCATCCTCACTGAGACCCTGCCTCAGGGACTTAGGAAGAACCTCCTAAAAGTAGAACTTAAGCTACTTTGGGGATGAATGATTGCCTGTCACCAGGCAAATAGACAAGTAGAAGAAAGATATTAGAGGAAAAGGGTGTAGGAATCCTGAGGCAGAAAGGAATGGGAGCGTGTAAGGTGTCCCAGGATATTCATAAAAGGAAATAGTTCTGGAAAGGTGGGTAGAGGCAAGATCACAGCAGGCGTTGTATGGCAGATACAACTAGTTTGGATAAAATTGGGTGATGTGCCGCCTCAGGTCACGGGGAAGGGAAACAGACCACAGTCAAGTGTTTCTTAACTGGGGTGCTACTGGCATTTAGGGCAAGACAGGTTTTCATTGTGTGAATTGATCCATGAATTGTAGGAACAGTACATTTCAATAGCTGAGTACCCCTCAGTTACTGTGACAACTAAAACAGGACATGCGTATATTTTCAAATGTCTTCTCCTCCTACTTCAGAAGGGGATGGAGTATGGTCTTAGAATAAGAGGCAAATATCTAGATGGAGGAGCTCGCTCCTTGAGGAGAAAGTAAAGGAGTTGGATGGATGTAATATTTAGCTTTAGGGCCACTGGTGGGCCTGGGGGCGATTCCCGTAGGCTTCCATATTCGTGTTTAAGAGGCAGTGGGAGTCAGCTGTGAAGTCCAATCTAAGCAGGACAAAACGGAAATCTTAAGTGAAGGAGCTGGCAGGATCCAGGCAGGATCAGGTCCCGGTCTCGGAGTCTAGGGCTCAGAAAAGAGCTGTCCCAGCCTTTGAACTGGAGTGTTAGGTATGAATGAACTAATGCTCAGAGTTTGCGGAAAGAGACAAGTTTTGTTTAAACCCCAGCTCGACTGTGACTACGTAGCTCAGAGCAAGTCACTTCATCTTATGAGCCATGGTTTCCTAATTTTAAACAAGAGAAGTAATATCTACCTAAGAAGGATGTGTCTTTGACCTAGTTTGAATCAATATAAGGAAACTAATAGCTTTCTCCAACTTAACAATGGACTGTCATTTGCTTGGTAGAAAGGGTTGCAAGGGCCTGGCCAGGCGCGGTGGTTCAAACCTGTAATTCAAGCACTCTAGGAGGCCGAGGCAGATGGATCACGAGGTCAGGAGATCAAGACCATCCTGGCTAACATGGTGAAACCCCGTTTCTACTAAAAATGCAAAAAAAAAAAAAACAAAAAAAACAAAAAACAAAAAAAACTAGCCAGGTGTGGTGGTGGGCACCTGTAGTCCCAGCTACTCAGGAGGCTGAGGCAGGAGAATGGAGTGAACCTGGGAGGCGGAGCTTGCAGTGAGCCAAGATCACGCCACTGCACTACAGCCTGGGCAACAGAGCCAGACTCTGTCTCAAAAACAAAACAAAACAAAACAAAACAAAGGTTGCAAGGGCCTTGACTGTATGACATTAGTTACAAAATGTTCAATTTTCTCTTCTGAGATCTTCCGTTTATTATACTGTCATCGTTTACTTAGCTTTCATACCCAAATATTTCCCATCCTCAGAGCCCAAGAGTAAGAAGCAGGGATTTATTTCTTACTTGAAAAAAGCTTGCTGTCTGTAGCTTTCCACTGCTGCATGACAATTACCACAAGTTTAACAGCTTACCTATTTATTATCTCACAGTTCTATGGATTAGAAGTCTGGGTAGGCATGACTGGGTTCTCTTCTTAGGGCCTTACAGTAGGGTCAAAATTAAAGTATTGACCAGTTGGGTTCTTATCAGGAGGCTCTGGAAAAAATCCACTTCCGACAACTTTCAGGTTTTTGACAAAATCCAGTTTCTTGGGGTTATAGGTCTAAAGTAGCTATTTTTTCCCTCACTGTTGGCCTGGATTGCCTTCAGCTCCTCTAGGCTCTCATATCCCTTATTCCATATTCTCTGAATACGGCCTCCTCCATTTCAAAGCAGTAACGATATATTGAGTCTTCTATACTTCCAGCGTTTTTCTAAGTTCCCCTTCTGCTTCAGAGAAAGCACACTGTTGTCAAGAACTCATGAGATTGGGCCAGGCCCAGCTAGATAATTTTCACATCTTAAGGTCAACTGTACCATAGAACGTAACAAAATCATGGCAGGAATGCCTAAACATACTGACAGGTTCTGGGAATTAGGATGGGATATCTTTGAAGGGCCATTCTGCCTACCACACTTTCTAAGTTTCAACTTCCTACCTAGCAACCTGCCCCCTCCCTCGGTAATTAACAGCAGGAATATCTTGAGAACAGACAGATTACATCTTACTCTTCAGAAGAAAGTAAGTGGTTTGAGACAGAGTTCTCAAACCTTAAGACCCAAAAAGTGCTACTTGGGATTAATTTAAATAGATAGATAAATAAACAAATATTTACATCTAGATATGTGCTAATAAAAGCTCAGAATAAAATAAAAGAAATTCTTCTAAGTTTGTAGAAAAAGAAAAGAAGAAAGCAGTAAAGATTAGATTATCATCTAACTTCTTTTTGGCAATGTTGGATGCTAAGAATAATGGAGGAAGTTTTTTCAGAGTTATGAGATAAAATTATGTTGAAAGAAGAGTTCTAGAATTGACGCACACACTACCACTGAGATGAGAGGGAAACGTAAAGATGTTCTTGGTAATGCAAGTGCTCTTATAACTCACAGCCCAGAGAGTCTTCCAAAAGACTTGTTTGAGCACAGATTATATCAAAATAAATAATAAATTCAAGAAAGGGAAGATATATACGTTTTTTTTAAAATAGCGTTGCAAAAGACTCAAAACCATAGCATAGAAAGCCACATCACCAAACTCCAGCAACCAATAGAACTTATAGTTGAAATAATTATTTTTGCATACTTTAAAAATATTTTAACATCAATCTGTACCTTAGTATACAAGGAGGCTAGGGTTAGAGAGATGGGGGAAATGAAATTTTCCTAAAGATTATATCTCATTGAAATAAAAGATACAGATACTGGCTGGCTCTAGAGATGATATGTAATCCAATGACTTAAGAGTTTTCACCAGCAAAATTTATATAGGATGTATAAACATGAAAATACTAGAGGAATAACATGAACAAGGAAAACTCAATCACCTAAAACAAAAATAGGACAGAGAAATAAAAATAAACCCTGAAAAAACTCTTTAAGTCGAAAATATGAGTGCAAAAATAAGTCCAAAGGAAGTAATTGCAATGAATCTGAAGGAAAGAGATTCTTAGATTGGGTAATGGCTCTGTACTATTTACAAGTGGCACACCTAAAAGAGAATGAAACGTAAAAGGCAGAATGTATGTTTCATTCTGTTTTAGGTGTACCACTTGTAAGTAACATGAATCGACTCTTTTATTGGTACCAGGTATGCTGTTATAGTACAAACCCCAAAATAGCAATATTAATTTTAGACAAGAGTGAATTTAAAGTGAGGATTTCTAAGTAAGACAATGGAGAGAGAAAATATTGATAAATAATGTAATCCTTAAAAATCATGGAATCCATATGAATCATAGATTTTTAGATCTCTAACAATCTTGATTCGAAATTTGTAAAGAAAAAACTAAAGAAAAAACTAACAAATTAAAAGGGAAACAGACAAATCCACATTCATGTAGCTCATTTTAATGCACAGTTTTTTGAAATCAGCAGATTAAGTAAACAATAACAAAGGCTTGAGAGCTGAGCTTCCCAACCGTTCCCACAGCGGTGGGCCGCAGATGGGTCACTGAAGTGCTGAGATATTGATCCATGTGGCCATGGGGTGGCCTGGTGGGACCTGAGGCAGCCACAGCCTAAAACCAATTACCTCAGGCTTCAAGCAGCTTTGTTCAATTTCTGAGTGTGCCATACAAATAAATTTCTTTGAAAGCTGTGCCCTGACCTGAACAAATTTTAGAAAAACTAAGGATAATTAAATATCATTAGATACATTACACAATGAAAATGTGTGAATGATATCATCATATGTATTTATATATCTATTTTCTATGAAAATTTGCACCAACAAATAGAAATAATATATTTTTTAAAAAACATGAGTATTCAAAACAGGCACTGTATTAGATCTTAAAGAAAATTTTAATAAAATACGAAAAAATACATTGAATTATTGCTGTAATGTAATAAAATGAGAAAATACATCAAAGGATGACTTACACCAAAAATTATTCATTTCATACTAAAAATATTTTTGAAACACACACTCTTGTTACTTCTTGTGCACTTTTCTGTATGTACGTTAGACTTTAATAAAAATGGCCACATAAAAGATTTTAAATAAATTTTGAATTAAAGAGAAAATTAGAATGTCTATTTAGAAATAAACTACAATGAATGCACTTCATTTTGAAAGCTGTAAACTGTTGACTTAGCAGTCCTCATAGATAGTCTTACTTTCATATAAGAGAAAAAAGGAAAATTGAGAATAAAAGAAGTAAGTATACAATTAAAGAAGGTAAGAAAATAAATCAAAATAAATCCCCTCAGGAAAGAAGACTGCTTTGATAAAGCTAAAAGCAAAAAATATGGAAATTTTAAAAGGTTATAAAAAATCCTAAATAATAAAATGAAGAAAGGGGGGTTATTTTGGAAAAAATGGATAAGATAGGAAATCCATGACAAATTAACCCAAATTAAAAAAACAGAAAAATGAAAAAGAAAAAATATGGAGATTAGAAAAGGATAAACATTATTTAAATGGATAGAGGAATAAAACATTCATTTTCAGGGCAAAAGTTGAAAAACTAAAAAATGTCAATGATTCTTCTGGTAACATATCATTTAGTAAAATCAAATCAATAAAAGGTAGCACACTGATTTAATAACGTGGGAAAAATTTTAAAAAGTAGTCAAGATCTAGCCCTATAAAAACAGATTCCTGCTCAGTTTGCTTTTCAAAAATAAGGTAATTCTCGTGTTGTATTGACTGATCTGGAGCACAGAAAAAATAACACTTCACAGCCAATTTAATGCTATTTGGATACTAAACCCTAAAAAAGGCTAATATACATGCACACACACACACACACACACACACACACCCCCCACACATGATTTTGGCCAGCCTCACAAACATATATGCAAAACTCAGACACAGGACACTTATACAATACTATGTTGCATTGAATTAAAAACGTAACGCATTATGAATATTTAAGGTTTCTCCCTTTCTATTATAGTTATTGCCATACAATAACAGTCTCTCATCAGGAAAACAATTAATGAAATTCACTATGAACATTTCAAAGGATAAGGGCCATGAGATCATCTTAACTGATGTCAGAAGATATTCCTGATTGGCCACATGTACACATACACACACTCCTCAGTCAGCTGGTATAACAAAATAGCCACACTCTGATAATGTGAATTGACGTAGTCGCATAAAATCCATGAAATTCATTAAATAAAATTAAAAGAAGCCTAAATATTAGTAAAGAAAAAATGATATTTGCAGATCCTTTAATTATTTAGACAATAAAAACAAATAAGCATAAAGAACTTTGTAAGATTGTTGGACTAAAGACCCACAAAAAAGTTCAATAAATTCCAATATATAGTGATGATTACATGGAAATTGTAAGACAAAAAAGTGGAAATCATAAGGGAAATTATAATGGAAAAGCACTTCTTATTGCTATACAAATGAATTAAAAATACCTAGGGACAATCTTAACAAAAATATGCATAGCCTATGTGAAGTAAATTAGAAAACTGGCAGAGGATATAAAAAGAACACTCGACTAGAAAACACCTAGTATTATAAAAATGTAACTTCACCACAGATCAATGTATAAATTAAATGCAGTTCTACTCAAAATCTTAACAGGATTTTTTTTTTTTTTAGTTACTTGACAAACTGATTCAAATGTTCATATGGAACTGAAAATAAATGTAACCAGTACAATTAGCTATGCAAGACTGACGACATAATAAAAACTCCAGTCCCTCTCAACATCTTAGAGGAGATAATTTTCCTTTGGTCTTGGATGAAAACTCCAACAGACACATAGTTTTTCTCCTTACTCTTAAATAACAGTATAAAATTTAAGTGTCAAACAATCTCAATCCAAAAATTAGAATGTGAAGTCCAAGATATTAAGTAGAACTCCAAAGTTGATTTAGGATTAAATCTTCTCCCCTCCCAGAATGAGTATGTCTCAGGCAGGAAGCCTTCCATAGCCACTATTTTTTATTTTTCCACGGATGCTATCCCTTCTCCTGCACTCCTCCTCCCTTACACTGGCTTGGTAAGTAGTTTCTAACCCATCAAGTTTGGAAATTGGGAGTGAGGAGTGTTAAAGAGATAAGAAAGCTCTTCCTTTAACTGGTTCCTTGGCAGCTGGCTTCACGCTCTGGGGCTGGGAAACATTCACTGCACATCCCTTGAATGCTATCTTGCTGGATTCTCATGGTCTAAGGACCTCACCTGCGGTTCCCAAGTCAATGACACTTAGGAGAACATTCTAACTCTAATTTGAAAAGATGTTTTTGTTTTATTTAGAAATGGATATTAATTTTACCAAATGCCTGCATACTGTCTATAGAGGTTATCTCACAGTTTTTCTTTATCTTGTGAATATATTAAATTACCTTGAGTTCCTAAAGGTGAGTTACCTTTGCATAACTAAAATGAGCCCTACTTGTTCTATTTGCTGAGATGGTTCACTAACTGACATCCATTCTGCCTCAAGTAACCTTATAGAGAAGTCTTGTTTTTAAATCTTGAAATACAGGGGCTGTTTTGCTAATATGTTGTTTATCTATATAATATACACATATTTCAATATATGTTTTTATTCCTATCATTGTAACATTTTGGTATCAGCATTAAGCTATAAAAATAATTGATTTTTTTTTATCCCTTTGTGTGCTCTAAAAACATTAAATAGGATAGGAATCCCAGAGATCTATTTTATAAATAAATTTGTACTGGTGACATTTTATGGGACTCGTTTTAGTGACAGACTTTTTCAAAGTTATTGGTTCATTCAGATTTTGTTTTTCTTCATAATCCAGCTTTGGCAATTCACATTTTCATTAAAATGAAAGAGATTTTCAAATGTATTGACAGTCAATTATACACAAAATTCTCTTATAATTTGTAAATCCCCTTTGAAGGTGTACTTTTGGTTCCTTTGGAATTCCACTTCATCTCTTTTTCCCTGCTATAATTTACTAGAGAATTGTCACTGCTTTTTTTCTTTTTGTCAATTCTCCTTTTATAAAAATTTTTAAAAATGATTGTTGTTTTTTTTCTTATTTCAATAGCTTTTGGGGTACAAGTGGCTTTTTTGTTTGTTTGTTTGTTTCATGGATGAATTATATAGTGCTGAAATCTGAGATTTTAGTGCTTTCATCACCTGAGTAGTGTACATTGTACCAAACAGGTAGTTCTTTTAATCCCTCATCCCCTTCCACCCTCTCACGTATGAGTCTCCAAGGTTCATTATACTACTCTGTATACCTTTGTATACTCTTTGTTCATTATACCACTCTGTATGCCTTTGTATACCCATGGCTTATATATTCTTATAGGTAAGAACATATGGTATTTGGTGTCTTATTCCTGAGCTACTTCACTTAGAATAATGGCCTCTAGTTCCATGCCAGTTGCAGCAAAATACATTATTTTGTTCTTTATGGCCGAGTAGTATTCTATGTTGTATATATACCACACTTTCTATTTACCCAATCATCGGTTTATTTGCACTTAGGTTGGTTCCACATCTTTGCAATTGTGAATTGTGCTGTGATAAACATACACATGTAGATTTTTTTTGATATAATGACTTCTTTTCCTTCAGGTAGATAGCCAGTAGTGGGATTGTTGGATGAAATGGTATATCTACTTTCAGTTCTTTGAGAAATCCCCATTTGTTTTCCACAGAGGTTGTACTAATTTACATTTCCATCAGCAGTGTATAAGCATTCACTTTCACCACATCCATGCCAACATCTATTGTTTTCTGAATTTTTAATAATTGTCATTGTGGCTGGCGTAAGGTGGTATCTCAGTGTGGTTTTAAATTGCATTTCCCTGATGATTAATGATGTTGAGGATTTTTTCATATGCTTATTGGCCATCTGTATATCTTCTTTTGAGAAGTGTCAGCTCATGTCATTTGCTCACTTTTTTATGGGTTTATTTGTTCTTTCTTATACTGTTTTGGGTTCCCTGTAGATTCTGGATATTAGTCCTTTGTCAGATGCATAGCTTGTAAACATTTTTTCCCATTCTGTGAGTTGTCTGATTACTCTGATGATTATTTCTTTTGCATTGGGGAAGATTTTTAGTTTAATTAGGTTCCATTATTTTTTTGTTTTTGTTGCTTTTGCTTTTAGGTTCTGATATGGTTTGGCTGTATCCCCACCAAAATCTCAACTTGAACTGAACTGAGGGGGAGGAAATTGAATTATGGGGGCTAGTCTCCCATGCTATTCTCGTGATAGTGAATAAGCCTCAATAGACTTGATGGCCTTATCAGTGGTTTCCACTTTTACTTCTTTTTCATTATCTCTTGCCACGGCCATGTAAGAAGTGCCTTTCACCTCCTACCATGATTATGAGGCCTCCTCAGCCATATGGAACTGTAAGTCCAATTAAACCTCTTTTTCTTCCCAGTCTCGAGTAGGTCTTTATCAGCAGTGTGAAACAGACTAATACAGGGTCTTAGTTATAAATTATTTGCCTATTCCAATGTCCAGAAGAGTTTTTCCTAGGTTTTCTTCTAGAATATTTATGGTTTCAGTTCTTAGATTTAAGTCTTTAATCCATCTTGAGTTGATTTTTGTATGTTGTGAAAAGTAGAGATCTAGTTTCATTCTTCTACATGTGGGTATTCAGTTTTACCAACACCATTTATTGAATAAATGGTATCCTTTACTCCAATTTATGTTTTTGTATGCTTTGTCAAAGATCAGTTGGTTGGGCTTTATTTTTAGATACTCTATTTTTAGATTCTCTATTTCTAGATTAGAATAGATTATTTCTAGATTTGTTATTTCTAGATTCTCTGTTTCATTCCATTGATCTATATATCTACTTTTATACCAGTACTGATATGGTTTGCCTGTGTCCCCACCCAAATCCCACCTTGAATTGTAATAATCCCCAGATGTCAAGGGTGGGGGCAGGTGGAAATAATTGAATCATGGGTGTGGTTCCCCCATACTCTTCTCATGGTAGTGAGTAAGTCTCATGAGGTCCGACGGTTTTATAAATGGGAGTTCCCCTGTACTAGCTCTCTTGCATGCCACCATGTGAGACGTGACTTTGCTCTTCCTTCCCCTTCTGCCATGATTGCGAGGACTCCCCAGCCGTGTGGAACTGTGAGTTCATTAAATTTCTTCTTTTATAAATTACCCAGTCTTGGATATGTCTTTATTAGCATCATGAAAACAGTAATACAAGTACCATGCTGTTTTGGTTACTATAGTCTTGTAGCATAATTTGAAGTTGAGTAATGTGATGCCTCTAGATTTAACTTTTTTGCTTAGGATTGCTTTGACTATTTGGACTCTTTTTTGGTTCCATATGAAATTTAGACTTTTTTTCTGTGTGAAAAATGATGTTGGTATTTTGATAGGAATTGCATTGAATCTATAGATTGCTTTGGGGAGTATGGTCATTTTCACAATATTGATTCTTCAAATTCATGAGTGTGGGATGTATTTCCATTTGTTTGTGTCATCTATGATTTCTTTCAGCAGTGTTTTGTAGTTCTTGTAGAGATCTTTCACCTCCTTCGTTAAGTATGTTCTGAGTTGCTTTCTTTTTTGCAGTCGTTTCAAAAGGGATTGAATTTTTGTTTTGTTTCTGAACTTGATCATTGTTGGTGTATAGCAGTGGTACTGATTTGAATACACTGATTTTGTAACCTGAGACTTTATTGAATTCTTGTAACAATTTAATAGTGTTTTGGAGGAGTCTTTAGGGTTTTCTAGGTGTACAATCATATCATCAGCAAACAGATAGTCTGACATTCTGTTTTCCAGTGTGTGTGCCCTTTATTTCTTTCTCTTTCCTGATTGATCTGGCTAGCACTTCCAGTACTGTGTTGAATACAAGTGATAAAAGTAAGCACCCTTGCCTTGTTCTAGTTCTTAGGAGGAATGCTTTAAACTTTTCTCCATTCACTATGATGTTGTTGGCTATGGGTTTGTCATATATGGCTTTTATCATTTTGAGGTATGTTTCTTCTATGCCTAGCCTGTTGAGGGTTTTTAACATAAAGGGATTTTACTGAATGCTTCTTCTGTGTCTACTGAGACAATCTTATGGTTTTTGTTTTTAATTCTGTTTATGTGGTGAATCACATTTATTGACTTGTATATGTTGAAACATCCTTGCATTCCTGGGGTGAAACTTGTCTGATAATGATGAATTACCTTTTTGATGTGCTGTTAGATTTGCTTTGCTTTCTAATTCATAATATATGATGGTTTTATCTTTATGAATCTATTATAAATTTTTGTTTTCCTTCAGTTAACTTCTTGAGCTTAATTATTATTTAATTTATCCTCAGTCTTTCTTATTTAGTAATGAAAAACCTTTAAGATTATGGAGTTCTCAAACAAATGAACAAGAAAAAAACAAATAATCCCATCAAAAAGTAGGCAAAAGACATAAATAGACATTTCTCAAAAGAAAATATACAAATGGCAAAATAACAGATGAAAAAATGCTCAGTATCACTAATCATCAGGGGAATGCAAATAAAAACCACAAAGGGATATCACCTTAGTCCTGCAAGAATTGCCATTATTCAAAAGTCAAAAAACAATAGATGCTGGCATGGATACGGGGAGAAAGGAACACCTATACACTGCTGGTAGGAATGTAAACTAGTACAACCTCTATGGAAAACAGTATGGGAATTCTTTAAAGAGCTAGAAGTAGTTCTGCCATTTGATACAGAAATTTCACTACTGGGTGTCTACCCAAAGAAAAAGAACTCATTATATGAAAAGGACACTTGCACATTTATGTTTATAGCAGCACAATTCACAATTGCAAAGATATGGAACAAACCTAAGTGCCCATCAAATAATGAGTAAAGAAAATGTGAGATATATATAATGGAATACTACTCATCCACAAAAAAGGAATAAAATAGTGTCTTTTGCAGCAACTTGGATAAAGTTAGAGGCCATTATTCCAAGTAAAGTAACACAGGAGTGGAAAATCAAAAACTGTATGTTTCCACTTACAAGTGAGAACTAAGCTATGAATATGCAAAGGGTTACAGGGTGGTATAATAAACTTTAAAGACTCAGAAGTAGGAGGGTGGGAGGAGGGTTAGGGATAAAAAAACTACCAATTAAGCACAATGTACATTACTTGGGTGATGAGTGCACTAAAATCTCAGATCTCACCACCATATAATTCATTCATGTAACAAAAAACCACTTGTACCCCAAAAGCTTTTGAAATAAAAATGTTTAAAAAACATTAAGGAGTTCCTTTAGATATGTAAATAACAGCTTTTTTTAATGTTGTGCCTTTGAGTTAATTCATTGATAATGTGTGATGTCAATTTTAATTTTCTCATTTAACAGAACAATGTTTTAATTTTTTTAAGTTTGCTAATTTTTTGCTAGTAATTTCCTGTTTTGTTACACCGTGATCAGCACAGCAACAGTACAAGGTACCTGAGGAGATCTGGGGGGAGCAACAGCAGTGTCTGCTGTAATGAAAACTGTTTTGATTTTACCTTCTTAAATCCTTACTTCATTGGGTGTCATTTGTTCTTTCAATGTGTCCAATTGACAACTTTGAGGCATTATTTCCCTTTACATTTTTTTTTTTCTCCCTTTGTTTTTGACGCAAAGTCTTGCACTGTCACCCAGGCTGGAGTGCAATGGCGTGATCTCGACTCACTGCAACCTCCGCCTTCCGGGTTCATGCGATTCTCCTGCCTCAGTCTCCCGTCTCCCGAATAGCTGGGATTACAGGCGCCCACCACGACACCCGGCTAATTTTTTTGTATTGTTAGCGATGGGGTTTCACTATGTTGGCCAGACTGGTCTGGAACTCCTGACCTCGTGATCTGCTCACCTCGCCCTCCCAAAGTGCTGGGATTACAGATGTGAGGCACGGTGCCCAGCCTACCTTTTCTATAAGCAGAGACAAAGGCTTTCATTTCAGCGACTACCCACGTTTCTGTTACTGGTGGATGCTGGGTCAAGTACAGCAAAAGCTCACGTGTGAGTTTTTTCTTCTGGAAAATCACCTGGAATCTCCTGATGGCCACCTGCCATCATCAGTTTATCATGGAGACTGCTATACTAGCTGATAATCGGATTCGTGTACAGAGCAGTCCCAGGCCCGGAACTTTATTTCATCAGCATCTTCCTGTCTTTTCTCTTACAGGGCCTTTGGATATTCTTGCCTGAATTAGGACATGGAATTGAAAATTGGGTGATTTAATCTGTTAAAATAAACAAAAACAAAGTGTGTGGTCTTTAAAATATATCATGTAATGTAATTAAGACAATAGCTAATAATTTTTATTCATTTTTACTCAGTTCCACAGACTGTAATAGAATCTCTATTATGTGTCAGGCACAGTGTTAGGCAAAGGGAGTAAAATAGTTGAAAAGGTGCATCCATTTCACTTGTGAGAGAATTTGGTAGGACAGGGCTGGGAAAGGTTTGTGTAGAAGTGGCTGGAAACTGAATGCTTTGTGGATGACAGTGCTTTCCCATCCTGGCACAACTGATGTGATCTGGGGTGATTAATGGGGAGAGGAGACAGGGAGATGTAAGAACAAATCATGGAAGTCTTTATGAGCCATGATTAGAAAATCGAATTTAAAGCGTTGCAAAGTCATTAACATTTTTAAATGAGGAAGTATCATGATCAATGTGTATTAATGTGCTTGGGCTGCCACAACCAAATACTACAGATTGGGTGACTTAGCAGCAGAAATGTATTTTCTCATCCTTCCGAAAGGAGGAAGTCCAAGATCAGAGTGCCACCACTGTCGGTTTCTGGTGAAGACCCTCTTCCCGGCTTGCAGATGGCAAAGTTTTCTCTGCACCCTCACACAGTGGAGAGAGAGCGAGCTCTCTGGTGTCTGCTACAAGGACGCTGATCCTATCAGAGCAGGGCCCCACTCTTCTGACCTCATTTAACCTAATTACATCCACAAAAGCCCTGTCCCAATACATAGTCATATTGGTGGTTAGGGTTTCAACACACGAATTTTAAAGGGACAAAATTCAGTGAACAGAAAATTGTGGACTTAGTTGTAAATTTTTAACAGCATTGTGGACAATACATTTTTTAAAAAACAGCAGTTGACAGGAAGATTAATGATTATTGCAGCAATCTGGGTAGAAATGACAGATAACTTTACAATAGTGGCAGCAGGAATGGGAACAGAAAAAGGACAGAACTAATAGAATTTTGAAAAATAGACTAAAAAATTCAAGGCCAACGTGGGCTGGTGTAAAATGGGGGAAAGCTGGAAAGGTGGAAGATTGATTGTTCCCAAGTTTCTGATTTGATTGATTCAATGTATGAATTTTTAAAGCAAGATTTCCCATAAATTGTAATTGTGGAAAGTCATTATTTTATGACAAGCACATTTCAAAATAATCTTTCCTAAAATATAATATGATGCAAATTTATAAAAGTAGCTATTAAAAGAAAATTAAATAAAATAAGAATTCAAATAAAGATATTAGAAAAAGAAGAAGACATATTTACATAAAGAAAATAAAATAGTAAAGACAAAAGGGAATACTGAGAATTGAAGAAGAAAACCAAGAAGATTTGATGAATAAAACCAAGAGGTAATTTTTAAAAATCAGTAAAATAGATAAATAGAATATGATCCAATTAAAGAGAGAACACAAGCAAAACTACAACTGTAAGTGAGGGCGCAATAATAGATATAGATGAGATTTAAAAATTATAATAAAATAATTTTTTACTTTGTTATAATGATACTTCAATAAAATAAGTTATTTTTCTTAAAAATATAAATACACAAATTGAATCAAGAAACAGAAAATCTATATAGAAAAATAATCGTGATAGACATTAAAGATTTATTACATGTATCTTTAATAAAAACTCTAGGACAAATTGGTTTACTAGTGATTTATTTCAAACTTGAAAAACAATTGATAAACTGCTCTGAAGCATAGATGAATATGGAAAGCCTCTGAATTAATTTATAAAACTATTATAATCCTGATTTTAAGGAAAAGAAAATTGTTAGAGACAATACCCAAACAAGAAATCAGAGATGTCTCTCACTTTTAAGTTACAGATATAAAATTCCCAGATATAATACCAGCAAACCAAAATTAATAGTATATTTAAAAATGCACAGTGGCCTTGACCATATTCTTACTGAGTTTGTTTTTATCACTTATATGTTTCTAAAAGGTTTTCTATTTTATTTGAGTTCAAACTTACTGGTACATAGTTATTCCTATTCTCTTACAGTATCTATAATACATTCTACTTTTTGGTAATATGTTTAGCATTTAATTTTCTTTTTCCTGGTGAGTTTTTAAAAATATTTTATTAGGCTTTGGAAAGAACAACCGTTACTAATACTTGGGTTGTTGCTTTATATTCTGTTTGCTTTGTTTATTGAAAATTATTTTTTACTTTGACTTTCCTGAGTTGTTATTTAACTTTTCTTCATTAGTAGCTCATTTGTTTTCAGTTTTTTTTTTTAAATTTTCTACTTTACACATTTGGTCTTGTATTTTGAAGTACTATTTTAATTACATCTCACAATTTTAAGCTGTAGTGATATATTCTGTTCATTTAAAAATATTCTTTCCATTTTTATTTTCTCTTTAACATATGACTTATTAAAATGAGTTAATAATATCAAATTTCATATACTTTTAACATTTATGTTTTAATATTTATACTCAATAAAATTTAGTCTTATGAAAATATTTTATCGTCTTAACTCACTGTTGCTTTTATTCTGACTGTCGTTTAGCTGAATAACATCCTTTAGTATATGTATTATTGAGCGTATGTTATCATTTAGGAACTGTGTTGTTTTAACTTTCAAGCTGAGTTAAGCAATTTAATTGAAATTAATGTTTGTACATGATGTACATAATGTGAAGTAGGGGTCAATATTCACATTTTCTAATATAAAATTCCATTTGACCTGGAACCATTTATTGAAAAGCCTGCCTTTTCCCTATGGCTATGCAGAGCCATTTTATTGTAAATAAATTCTCATACATATGAGAGTCTATTTCTGAATCTCCATTAGCTCCACTAGCTTCTTTGTCTATCCTAAAGCCAGTGCTGTAATACTCTAGCTTTCTAATAATTCTTGCTGTCTGGTTACACCATTTCTCCAATTTTGTTTATTCTTCAAGATTACCATAACTTTTTCTCTTTTACAGTTCCATTTTAATGTTAATATTAGCTTGTCAATTTTCTCAGAAGAACAATACAAAATAAAGAACCAAAATAACCTCTCCTATCATTATTTTGATTGCAATGAATCTTTCAATGAATTTGGGAAGAATTGATATCTTTATAATGTTGGGCCTTCTAATCATGATATAGTATATCCCTTTATTTATGTATCTTCTTTTGTTTATCTCTATAATGTTTCACAGATTTCCATATATAATCCTTACATATCTCTTAGTTATATGCTTATGTGTTTGATATTTTTCATGCTATTATAATGGAATACATTTTAAAATTTCATTAACAAAGTTTTTATTGTTCATATATGAAAATACAGTTTTTGTATATTGATCTACTCAGAGACCTCACTAAAATCATTTACTACTTCTATAGCTTATTGGTAGAACCTGAGTTTTTTCATTTACAAAAAATCATGTAAAGTGCAAATAATACAAATTTTGTTTTTATTAAAACTTTTATTAGTTACTTTTATTTATTTTTTGTCTAAATGCATTGCTTAGGACCTCCAATACAATATTAAATAAATAGTGACAGTAGGCATCTTGATCTCATTTTCACTCTCTTGGGAAATTGCTCTGTTTTTCATATTGAAT
The DNA here is from genome assembly GCF_047675955.1 of Chlorocebus sabaeus. Taxonomy (NCBI): domain Eukaryota; kingdom Metazoa; phylum Chordata; class Mammalia; order Primates; family Cercopithecidae; genus Chlorocebus; species Chlorocebus sabaeus. The sequence goes on from NC_132917.1 coordinate 16,468,156, forward strand.
GTGACACTTACTGACATATTTTAGTAGAATACCTTTAACAGGTTAAGGTTATCTATTACAGAGTCTAGGTTACTCAGATATTTTAAAAATATAAATGAGTATTTGATTTTATCAAATATACATTTAAAAATGAGTTAGTCCATTTTATGCCAATGACTGAACTGCATACATTTTAAAGCAAATTGTAAATATGAAAATTGACTCAAGAAGAAATAAAAATCCTCAAATGTTACCATCGAATAACTTTATAGTTAAAATGCCCAGTCACCAACAACCCCACTCCACACATTCCCCAGGCCTATTTTACCACTTAGCAAGGAACAGAAAACTCTTAAATTATGGAAAATATTATAGAGACTAGGAAAAGAGGGAAACTGACTAACACTTTTGATAAGACTATTACAATTTTGAAACCAAAGCTGGTCACAGCTCATTCAAGTTAGCAAACACAAGGCAAGCCCCTTTGAACACCTATTTGATTGTGCTGGAATTCATGTCTTAAGCTTCATATCTCTTGGATTCTTTTTCCATTTTGCACAGCTCTCCTGCGTTCTGGATGGTTCTTTTTATTTTGTTATTGGTTAATCAATTATTATGCCAAGATGCTGAATTCCTCCCCCTCAGTTTTAGCCCCTTCATTTTTATTTTTAGATTTTTTAGGTTTGCCTATTATGTTTTTATTCTATTAAATTTTTACACTGTACTTTCCCTTTCTTAATTTGCTTTTTGAAACACTTTAAATATTCCTAATTAAATTCTCTTCTTTGGGTACAAATTCCCATGTCCTTTGCTATTGCTGATGATACCACGTGGCAGTTTTTTTCTGTGATTTCTAATATCCAGTGGAGTTTCCTTTTGTGGGAATCCTGCTTGTAGACTGATTTGTAGAAGTAGTCATCTGGAGACCCATGAGATTAATCAGGACCAGGTCCCTTCTGACAATAGTTTCCCAAATCAGGAATTGTTACATCTTCTGAAAAGTATTCATAAGAGCTACATAGTAGTGTTCTTTACAACTTTAGAGGTTTCATCTCTGCCTCTGTCTCCTCCTTGGTTAAGCCATCCTGCTCCTTGTCCAACAGGTGGAACATTTCTAGCCTCAGTACACAGGTAACGTAGCTTCTATTACGCTGGGCTTTGTGCAGTGAGGCCACTTCAGACCCCCTCTAAATACATGGCCATATTTTTTTTTCATTTCTCCCACAGGTATTCAAATCTCAGCTCCTGAATCGTATATCCGATATAAGTACTCACAGGAATTATCTTGACTTAAACTTTCACTCACAGCTATAAAATTTGAGTTCTCTTCTTTTCTCTTGTTGGTAAAAGCATGGAAGTGAGATGGAGCTGTTTCTCAGCCTATCATCTTGCCTGAATGTCCAGAGTATGAATTAATAAATGCAATTTTAAAACAATATGCTTCTCTCATTTTTAAAATGTCTGTTGTTTATTTTGCAAATAGGTGAATTAACTAATGGATATCTGTGTCCCTGAACAAGATAATGAAATTGTTCACGATTCAGTTTACAGTTTATTAGGTACTTAGCGCATTTAGCACGTCGGATTCACCACATTAAAAGAAATAACAGCAAATTCACGACCATAAATGCCTTACTAATCCACTTGTCCCACTAGAGCTCATAGAAAAGGCCTTTGAAGTGAAAATTAATGGTGACTTTGTTTGGTTCTGGATGTTTAAAATCAATGCTCCAAGGAAAGTTTCCTAAGTTGCAGGAATGAAAGGAGCTTTTCTTCACTTAGTTTCTCCTTCTGAAATGCATTTTGCACCTGCTCTGGTTAGAATATCCTGGGCTCCAAATCTTTGTTCTCTGTGGAATACTCATATGCTTCCTCCATTATTTAGGGTTGGGGGCATGTCTTCCTGATAATTAGTGGGTCTGATCAGCATCTGGGGAGCTATCCAGATGGCCTACAACCCAGAAAGAGTTGTCTGGAGTATAAAGTATTGGCTTTTAATGTGGATAAACCAAAATCAATAAGTAAACCAGTTTTTTTCTTTCTTGTGTGTGTATATGTGTATGCACTTGTGCACTCATGCATGGCAGTCCTGCAGTATTAAAGGAGATGGCATCTGTAATAAAGTTAGAGCTTCCTGATCCAACTGGGACTCAGTATACTCAAGGCTAAGCCTGTCTCTAAATGCTTCAGTTGGTCATCACAGACTCTGCAAATTGGATATGACCTTAGAGATCAACTCATTTATCAATCTCTCTGTATAGGTGGAGAAACTGAGGACCAGTGAGGGGAAATTTCTACAGGTCCCAGAGGATCAAAGTCTAAATGTGGTTGTTCTGAAAGGAAAGAAAGGAGAGTCCCTTCCTGAGCATTTAGATCACATGTTGGATGCGTGATTAGGAAAATACCCACTGGGAAGATGCTTTGTTGACTTCTTTCTTTGTGTGTCAGTCAGTTACCTCTTCTCTTCACCAGAGAAAGAAAAGCAAATCCTAATTATGACTCCCATGCCTTGCAATGAGACCAGGTTAATAACAACAGCCACCTTGGTGTATTGGTTTGTTCTCACACTGTTGTAAGAACTAACTGAGACTGGGTAATGTATGAAGAAAAGAGATTTAATTGACTCATATTTCTGCAGGTTGTACAGGAAGTATAGCTGGGAGGCCTCAGGAAACTTACAATCATGGTGGATGGTGAAGGGGAAGAAAGAACGTCTTACCATGGCAAGGCAGGAGAGAGAGAGACCAAAGGGGGAAGTGCCACACACTTTTAAACCATCAGATCTTGTGAGATCTCTATCAGGAGATAGCACTGGGAGATGGTACCAAATCATTAGAAATAACCTCCATGATCCAGTCACCTCCCATTAGGTTCCTCCTCCAGCACTGAGGATTTCAAGTCAACATGGGATTTGGGTGGGGACACAGAACCAAACCATATCACTTGAGCGGGCATTGGTTGTACTCTAGGGATGTGGATTCAGGGTTTTCCAGGTCACCTGCACATGCTATTTAAGGTCTCGGTATTTTTTTCCCATAGGACAAAATATTCTGTATTCCTAGGAAAGTCCAGCAAGTTCAAAGAGTAAATGCTGACTTCTAGGCAACTGATGAGACAATTTTCAGAAAGCTGGTTTAGATCAAGGGCAAAGGGAGAGAGTCTTCGAGCTCTGAGTGCCAATCAGTATGCTCCGTGGCAGAGTGGATCAACGTAGACTGATCCTAACACCTGACCCTAATTGTCTGGTACCTGTTCCTTACACCAGCCAGTGTCTTAAATATCTTATTTATGTGTTTCGCCGACCAGCTATTGAAAAATATACTCTTGATTTGTTTTAATCAGATAATAATAAGGCACACAGACATATAAATGGCTGTCATGAAGGGTTTACTGACAATTTGCTAGAAACAGGAGGCCTGGGGTCACATGGGGAAGCACCAGGGCAGAGGGGCAGGAATCAGGTAAAAAAGTCAAGGAAAGCAGAGATCAGAGCCTTTGTTGTGGTTTCTGTGGGAAAGGCAAGGCATGCAGATTTAGAATGGGCTAGTTTGAATAATTTCAGTGGGCTCTGGGGCATAGAAGCTGACCCTAATTGTTCAGTACCTGTTTCTGGGATAAGTAGAGCAGAAGAGTACTGCCTCCTGGAGTGTAAGAGCCAGACAGAGAAGGTGGTTGGGAGTATGGGCTCTAGATTGGTTAGTATGCAGATGAAAGGTGCTCTCCTGGGCAAGTCTTCTGCTATCTCTAAGAATTAGCCAGCCGTGGGTGGGGCAGCCTCTTCCCAGTCAGTGAAACTCCAGATACCAGATTATCAATCTTATAGAAAATAAAAATATATAATTAATACCCCAACACTGCTACTTCTGACCTTGTTCAGCCATCACTCGTCCCTTACTCCCCTGCTCTCCCAGTCCTCATACTTCGTTCTAGCTTCTTCCCTTCTTGGTTTTAAGCAAACTGTTCTATTTCTGGCATTTGCTTCAGCTAACTTGTTTTCTGAGAGTGAGCACCCCTGGATCTCCCGCTATGCACTTCTCCTGGCCCTTCTCTCTCTGGTAAAAGTGCCTAGAGAGTGGGGTTCTTGAGTATGTTGAGAGGAAGGAAGGACTCAGGATTGCCTGGGGCCGCAAAGCCATGCCTCACTTCAACAGTTGCACATGACAGGAAGAGGGTAGCATGATAAGAGACAAAAGGCATGAGGTAGAAGATACAAATTAGTATCAGGTAAGATGGTGGGGGTGTAGTGTACATTTTACTTTTTCCCAAGAGAATAACCTGCTTTGTTAAAAGATCTCAGAATTACTCCAGTTAAGCCAACTTTCTTAGCCTTAGTTTCCCTTGTGTAAAATTAGGACAATAATGTCAAATTTGCACAGTTTTACGAGTATTCAATGGACTGTTTATGTATATTTTGTAGCATACATCCTGGCTCATAGTTTGTAGTTGGTAATTATTTTTCAAATTTAGAGAATTAAATTTTTAAGACAATCTGTCTCTATTCTTTGTCTTGGGAGGCTTTCAAAATGGAAACAACTATTCTAGCCACTGCAGCAACCTTATACCCCATATTCCCAGGCAGAAGCATGGACGCTTCCAAACCTAACAATCTGGGCTCTGGTAATTCAGTCCACTAATGAAATTTCCATGAAATTCTGCTGTTCCAGCATTTTTGCTCAAGCTGAGGCATTCAAGACCTAATCTGTGCTTCCCACAGAGCTGAAGGGTGTTAGAGGCTGCTGGATTAGAGAATGTTCTGCTGCAGTCTTGGTCTACAACAAGCTGGAACTGGGCAACCAGGAAATTGGCATTATAATGGGTTAATTAAGATATGATGAGTTAGTTAAGGAATCAACTTCATTTCTGCATTACTAATGTGAGAATGCATAGTCAGTGTAAACATGTCAGCAATTTAGAAGTATACAGAGTTCAAAGCAAAAGACCAACACACTCATAGCTTCATGCAACCCACCCTATTCCCCAGAGTAAACACAATGAAATGTTTAATGTTATACTTCTAGAACTACTACTGTGCATTTATATACAATACATATACAGATATAGATATGCTGATATTGAAAACATGTATATGTCATTATGCTATAAGTAATGTTTTGTAACTTTTGTTTTATTTCTTATTTACTTATTTGTTATGAGATGGAGTCTTGCTCTGGACTGCGTTGGCACCATCTTGGCTCACTGCAACCTCCGCCTCCCAGGTTCAAGTGATTCTCCTGCCTCAGCCTCCTGAGTAGCTGGTACTACAGGCATACACCACCACACCTGGCTAATTTTTGTATTTTTAGGAAAGATGGGGTTTCACTATGTTTGTCAGGCTGGCCTTGAACTCCTGACCACAATTGATCCACCTGCCTCCACCTCCCAAAGTGCTGGGATTACAGGTGGGAGCCACCGTGCCTGGCCATTCTTCAAAATTTAATACGTTGAATTTTTTATATTAGTATAAATAGATACATAGTACCTAAATATTTTTAAATGTTAACCTTTTATTTTGTGATAGAGATGTATCATTCACAGTTTAATTCCCTTTTGAGGAAAAATTAGCTCTGCTTTCATATGTCTGCTATGCAAAACAAACACTTCAGAGAACATATACATTTCTTTGTGCAATTATGTTTTTATTCCCCCTAGATACTGCTTCCATTATTTTCTAGGGTTGCCATGATAAAATTCCACAGACTTGGTGGCTTAACCAAAACATTTATTTTCTCACAGTTCTGGAGCCAAGAAGTCCAAGATCAACGCTCCAGCAGGGTTGGTTTTTGATGAGGATTCTCTCCTTGGCTTGCAGACAACCACCTTCTATTCATATATGTGTCCTTACATGGGTTTTCCTTTATATGTGTCTGTGTCCCAATCGCCTCTTCTTATAAGGACATAGTCATGTTGGATTATAACCTACCCTAAAGACCTAATTTTAACTTAATTACCTCTTCAAAGACCCTATCTCCAAATATAAACACATTATGAGGCACTGGGGATTAGGATTTCAATTTCAACATACAAAGATCTTGGAGGTGGGCACAATTCAGCCCACCACGATATTCTAGTTCCATTGTTGATTAATGAATTACCACAAAAATCAATAGCTTAAAAATGTATTTACTTCAGCTCACTGATTGCTGAGTGCATGTCCCTTTTCTATGAGGTCTGGGGCTGGAGGCTGAAATCAGTTGAAAACTCCTATCATAGACATTTCCCATATGGTCTTCTAGAATGTTGTCTTCTTATCAAGAAATAGAACCTGTTTCTTCACCTCATGAAGCTGGACAGGATTTTGTGACTTCCTCCACAGAACAGAGTATGGCCAAAGTAATATTGTGTAACTTTTGATGATAGTTCAGAAAAGGCAGTATGACATCTCCCTTTCTCTCCCTTTCTTGTTCTCTCTCAGGACACTCACTCATCCTTAGAACTCAGTTACTACTCACCTTGTAGTAACTGCACTAGGAAGCGCAAGGTAGCCCAAATGGAGGGGAACTGAGGCACCCAGCCAAGAGCCAGTATAAGCCTCCAGACACTTGAGTGAACAGGCTTCAGATCACTCCAGTCGCAGGTCTGCTGGGTCATGTCTGCATTCATGACCCATAAAATCTATGATCATAGTAAATGATTGTTTTATACCATTAATTTTTGGAGTAATTTGTTACAAGCTGAGAGTATTTGGCTTGAGATCCGAAAGATAAAAAATAGTCATCCATGTGAAAATTAGGGGGAGGGGTCTTGCAAACAAAAGGCCCAGCAAGTAAAAATACCTTGGAGTACTAAAGGAAGAGACAAAGGTGTGTGTGGTTGGAGACCAATGGGTGACATAGGAAGTGATACAAAATTAGACTAGAGGAAAACAAAGGAGAAATCCTGAGATGGAGAAGTTTGAATTTTATTCCAAATTCAGCTGGAAACCACTGGAGTTTTTAAAAGAATGGAGTGACCTCATTTGATTTACATTGTAGGAAAATCACTCTGCTTGCTCTGAAGAGCAAGAGTAGAAAGAAGAATGATGGGTCTTTGAAGTGATTTGGGCAACTCATTGTCAAAGCTTGGGCCCAGGTGGTAGTAGCAACAGTGGGGAAGAGTGGAGAGATTCAACATGTATTTCAGGGGATGAACCATAGGACTTGCTGAGAGACTAGATTTGGGAACTAAGGAGAAGAATGGAATCCAAGGTCATGTGTAGGTTTTGCCATTGAATGGATGCAGGATCCTATTTGGGGAGGACTGTGATGGAGTGACAGCGGGTTTTGAGGAAGATGAGAATCATAGGACTCATTTATTTGTTATGTTTTAAACATTTATTAGAGATTTAAGTAACGATATTGAATAGATAGTTAGATAAGGGTAATACCATATGGGATTTAATTCCATTTCTACCACTTAGAGGCTATGAGAACTTGAACACTTAAACTTTCTATGTGTATTTTTCTGCATTTGTGAAATGGGGGTAATGGTACCTATGTCATTGGGTTGTTACAAGGATTACATCAATTAAAATGGGTAAAGTGCTTAGATAAGTGCCTTGTACTCAATATTGAGTTAGCACTCAACGAACGTGAGCTACGGTTTATATACAGGCTTTCAAGCAGATGGTTGATGGCCTTCCTTCCAGGATATGGTACCAGGGATTTTGTGTCTCAAGGAGGCGGGTGGGGTAACTTCTGAGGCCCCTTCTGACTCTTACATTTTAGGATTTTATAACTAGTGGGACTTAATGATTTTGGGGGTTGTTATCTCCAGAGGTAAAGGGGAAACAGAAGTATCTGTTCTTGACTCACAGGAAGCTGAGGCATATTTAGAAAAATAAATAAAATTGGGTTAAAAAGTAAAAAACCTTCAATTTTAAATAATCTCTTTTTTTAAACACCAAAACTTCTGATTTTCTGGCTGAGGTTTCGTATTCAGATTTTAATTTTTTAGAGAATTCATCTTTGGTTATACAAGCAGCATGATACAGAAAAAAGAACATGTTTTCAGAGTTAATTCTAAATTTAACCTTCCACCTTTCTACTACTACAGAGTGGCTGAATGTCTCTGAGTCTCAGTTTCCTCAATTTAAAGAGAGAAATAATAATTCTACCTTGCAGGGTTATGTGAGAATTAAGTAAGGTAATCTACATAAAGGCTCAGCCAGGTGAAAGGACGTTATCCTTCTGTACCTGTCTTCCTGGACTGCAATTGCTAGCCCTGCTTGCTCCCATTTCCTCCCAGATTCCAAAAATATCAATGCAGATGGCTCTTTTTGAACCTGGGGAAAGTATATCTATATATTTGCAGTAGTAGGTCCTGCTATTAGATGATATTTATAACTCTACTGCAACCAGACTTATTACTTGAATTAATAAAAAAAAGAGTACAGTAGTTTCTACAGGTTCTAAAAATATTACTCAGAAATAATGCTTTTTCCAGACTCCTAATGCTGAGTAAGGTATACCTAACCTCTCAGTTTCATAGGCTGCCGATAATCTCTCTATGCCAATGGGAAAATTAGCTAGTGCCAGGGTATTTTTAACTGGTCTGAACAAACACATCTTCATTTGCATCTAGCAAGATGTAACCTTAGCAACAGTGTGTATTTTTGGACTGCTTTTCATTTAATGCAAATGAAGCACCACCGATACACCCGGAATCTGATGACAGAATTCAACGTGACCAATTCATGTGTCTGAGGCCTCCAAGTGCCTTGCCAGCCCCATCGAATTCTGATTTCCTGTCACCAGTATGAATCAGTATGGCCCAAACTAAAATTATTTTAGAGTACCGATTTTTCATGTTTACTTTCTTTCATGTTTGACTGTCACTCCTGTTATAATTGACCCGGAGTGTGGGAGAAGCTGTGTATTGTGTAGTGAGCTTAAGTTTCACATTGTGACAGATTATTAAAACTGTGGTTATCTCCTTCTGAACTGTGACCTGAGGGCAGTTACCTGACATATCTGAACCACAATGTCTTCTGTTAATACAAAATAGAGGCGACCATTAATTTGACAATTTTCCTCCCTTGCAACATTGTATTAAATACCATATTTGAAACTGATTTTTTGAGTTTATCATTATTACTTTTTAATTGTACATATTATATATTTATTGGATATGATGTGATACTGTGATATATGTTTATATTATGAAATGATTGCATCAAGCTCAGTAACAAAGCCATTATCTCACATATTCATTTTCTTTGAAAGTGAAAACATTTAAATTCTATTCTTTTAGTATTGCTAAAGAAGCAGGAGGGATATTAGTTTGAGGGCATGCTTTTACAACATTCTACCCTTCATTGTGCCCACCATGATGACTGTTAGATAAAATCGCTGGTACTTTGAACTGAACCAGTTTCTTTCATTGGACTGGGAATGGAGATGAAGAAAATTGGTCTTTCTGAAGAGTGCTCTCTGCAGCACTTTGTAGTTGACAGTTGGTTTGTGTTCCTATGTTTGAGCAATTTAAAGATGGACATAAAATAATTCTCATTTCCACCAAAAGGAGAGCAACAAAACAACCCAAATAATAGAGGGCTTTGGCAGTCCTGTTGGAAAAATGGGAGCTTCCCTAGCACTGGTTTCTCAGTCTTTTGCCTACCATTGCCATGGCCAGCTCTTCTTCAATCTTGTTTAACTATTGTGTGCTAGAGTAAGTGAATACATGAATGTATGATCAGCAATTTGTCATCATGACTCCCTAGTCAAAGAATCACACTTGGTTATACTGTCCCTACAATCAAGAATTGGAACAGAGGGCTCAGGAGTAAAAATTTGAGAGTGTGTAAGTATCTGTGTGTGTGTATGCACGTGTGTGTGTGACTCTTATGTGTGTGCTTGTGCGACTACGTTCATGAGACTGTGCATGTGACCCTGTGACCTAGGGCTGGTAGGCATGTATGGAACTCTGTGAGTTTATGTCTGTGTATGAGTATGCTAATACATTTAGGTATATGTAGCTTTTACTTGTTTGTTGTTATACAGGAGGAAGGGAGTAGCTGAGGATTAGAAGTTCATTTATTCATTCGTTCAGGAAATATTCACTTAGAGGATAAGAAGGTCAGACTGAGTGGGTGAGGTCATTGGTGCAGCCAATGGAGGGATCATGCCAAATGCAGGCGGAGAAATCCTGGTCTCTCTTGTGTGCTTTGAGCAGCCTGTGCAAACTCCTCTGTGGAGGCTCAGGTGGCAGTTGTGGGAAACAACAAAGCCCTTTAATGATCTTCAAGGCCATACATATTAAGCTATAAAAAACAGAGAGTTCTGTCTTTTTCTTCCTGTCTTCTACTCTATTCCCCTTCCTTTCATACCCAAGCCCCTTCTGGGAGATCCTACTTCACCCTAAGGAGGAGAGACACTAACCTGATGTGCTCCTTCTAATGCAGCTCAAGAGGACAAGTTCCTGTTCAATTGGTGAAGTTTCTGTTGCTCCCAGTGAAGGCCCTAGGACATCATTAGGGGCTTAGGATGCAGTCTAACTCATTTCACATTTTGTTATTAAAGTCAGGAAACTCAGTTAGGGAGACTTGTATTATCACAATTGTCACCAGAGGAGCATTTTTGAGTGTTCTAGAGAGCAGAAAGAAAGTTCATCATTTTTACTTGCTTCAGGAACAATGGCAGGAATGATGTGTCGATTGTCTTTCTGGAAAGGAGAAATGAGGGCAGCGCTTCCCAGAAAGAAGACATGCCCTGCTCAGGGCCTGGCCAGGGTGAGCTGTGATGGGAACCTGAAGCTCCCAGTTCAAGATCTTCTAAAACCCCTATTCCTATGTGAATGCTGTCTAATTTCTCTTTTCCCAAAAGATTTATAGCAGAGTAAGTGTCTCCTGACTTACCTCTGTGTTTAACTGTTGTGTGCCAGAGTAAGTCCTCCTGGAGCATTTCAGGCTCTGCTCCACAGCACATCCTGCAGCCATTTATAGCCTATAGGCACTTGGACCAATGTTTACTCTTTCATGTGATATTCTCATGTCCCAGGTGAGGCAGGTGATTACAACCAGTCTAAAGGTAGAGAAATCGAGGCTCTGAGGGGTAGATAGTAAGATGCAAAACCAGAACTGAAGGCTCAAATACAGGTTTTTACTGACTGGAGTATAGTTAATTTTTTTACACACCTGCCTCCCCCACACACTAGATGTTCCTGAAGGGTAGAAGCTCCATCTCGTTCCTTGGTGCACCTTTGCCCTTAAGCTTGGGGCCTGGCTTGGTCTAGGGTTAACTTCCCCGAGAACCAGACTCTGGAACAGGAAGAGGAAGCTCATTGGAGAATCTCCTTAGGATCAGTCAATGCCTGTGGAGGAATGAAAGCAGCAGAACTGGACAGAGGAGAACTGCTGCAATGGCAGCGACAAGTCCTTGGCATCAACCTATCCCACCAGCAGTGCTGGGGCTGGGATGGCCCTTCAGAGTTGTGTTCAATACAGGGGAGGGCTCCAGGCCTTTTTAGCCTGTTATTGACCAGTCACTGGATGTGAGCTGCCTCCAGGGAAGGGTGTGACATTGGGTGAGGTGATTATCTTTGAGGAAGTACAATTCAGGGATTCAGGGAGAGGAACTCAATTAAGTTCAGAGGAACTCAGAGTCGCCTGCTACCAACACTCCCAGAAGCTGGGCAGTGAGTGACTCAGCCCCATGAGGGGATCTGGGTGGCACACTACAGAACAAGCAGGAAGGGGTTGTGACATCACCCCTTCTCCACAGCTTGCTTCCCCGTTCTCTTACCAGCATGCAATCCTGGTGTATGGTTGGTTTTTCCTGCACAAGGCATCCCGGATCTTTGGATATTGCTGTCTTCCATGCCCCACTTCTTACTGTAACTGTGTTCCGAATGCTGCTTCTGCATGTGCGTGTGTGTGTGTGTGTGTGTATGTGTGTGTGTGTATGTGTTCATGAGTGTGGGGGCTGTGTGTGTGTAGAGGGGGCGTATGTGTGCATGTGTGTGTGCAGACATGGTTGTGTGAACATGTGTTTGTTTTTCACCAACATCAAGGCTCATTCTGTGTCACTCGGGCAGGGACCTCAGTTTTCCCGGCCACCCTACCTTTCATGTACAGCTCCGGTGGTGAGAAGAGCATCAGAGCCCTGGCTCTGCTTTGTTTCTGTGCTCAGGGTATCTCTGGGCCTCAAACTCATGACCCTGGAAACCTGCCTAACACTTATGAGCACAAAGACTACACCCAGTGAGAGAATGACTCCAGGTTCAGCAGGGTTGAAGTCCCTGGTATCCATCTGGGAACTCTTGGACCCCTCGCCAGGGAGGGGCCCCACTGTAGAGGTCAGTGGGGATAGCTTCGGCAGCAAGGGATTCAGAGGACAGATGCTGAGGCTGAGGTTTGTTCTCAAACAGAGGCTCCATTCTCCATGGAGGGGTCATCGGTCACGCTGTGGCAAGCTCTCCAACCCCCTGAGTGCAGACTCTGTGGGATGTGATGAACCAGGCCATGGGACATTATGCCCCCTCCCTGAATAGTTCTATGACTGGACAGATTTCTCCCACATTCCAAAGTCCGCAGCAGGGGTCTGGTGTGAAAAGTCTTCCCCCCAGGGGGTCATCCTTGACCACTGTCCACACTTCACATTTTCTAATCAGAAAGCCGGGCTCCACCATCCAGCTGGTCCACAGCCTGTGGAATTCCGTCACTCTCCAGGCTGCCTTCCAGGCTGATGGGTCACAGGGTGCAGGAGGTTGCTCCATACTTGGGCAATTTCAGGGAGTCCAGAAAGAACTTCTGGCTCCCCCAAGTCCTGTTTCTTAGCTTTTGCCATGAGATTCCTGCTGGTTGATACCAGAATTCCCTTTTAGCGGATGACAACAGTTTTTGAAGGTAGCTCAGACATAGAGAGCACCTTTCAGGGTAGGTAGGAGCGGGGCACGGTGTTAGAGATGGGACCCTTCCTGGGAACTGGATACTTTGGTGAGGCATGAGGAGAGGAACGAAACCCTGAAATGGGGAAGGCTATGGAATGCAGTGGAAGCCAGAGGCTGGGAATGGCATCAAGACCAAGGCTACAGAATTTGCCAAGTGGTCAACACTGTCTCCATCTGACTGGCAGGTGACCTTGATAAGTTCAGAGAGAATACTGACATAATTTCACAGACAGGCTCAAGCGTGGGCTCACAGTGCTGTGTGTCACGTCATGCTGTGAAGTGGGTGTGTCCCCAAGGCTCCTCATGAGGAAGCTGGCTCAGAAACACAATTTGGGTGCTCATTTGTAAAATAGATCACCTCTCTTGGAGCCAAGCAAAGCTTTCCAGAGGAGGCAGCATCTGAGATGGGGCTTAAGCAGCAGGTTAGGAGTTCTACAAAGAGACCTTTGTCGCAGACTTGCTCTGCACTGAGGGAGTTCTCAGAAGGAGAGGACAGTGCCTGTAATTTCAGGGCCTCCTGGGGACGTAGCTGTAAGCCATAGTCCTCATCACTGGATAGATCAATAACTGGTAGGAACTTACAGAAGCAAGAGCAGTCGGAGAAACAAAGATGCTTTGAAAGTTACAAAAGAGAAGAGAATGACTAAGGCAGAGATAGAGAATTTATACAAAAGTTGAACATGAAGATGCCATGTTCTTTGAAAATAAAAGACGATTTTTTTCATAGACTTCATTTTTTATTTTTTTTCTGACTGGAATCAGAAACCTCATAGGAAGAGATTAAGGGAGAAGGCAGCCTGGAGTGGTTGTGGATCTGCAACAGAAGTATTCATGTGTCTTTAACAAAGACAATTGAGAGGTGACTATAGCTCACTGGAAAGGGCCCTAGGTGGAGCTGCTGGCTCCTGCCCCTCCCAGATGCTCTGTGAGCTCTCTGTGAGTCCTAGGAAAAGCCCCTTGCCTTCTCTGGATCTCCCATGGCAAAATCATTAACTGAAAGGTGCCTTTAAATTCTCACCCTCTATGGATCTATTTTTAACCAAAAAAAAAAATCACACTTACTCCCACACTGTGAGCTTGCCATAACAACATTTGTAGCTACACAAACTTCCCAGAATCAGAAAGAAATAGCATTTGTGAAGTGTCATCTCATCAAAAATTACTGGCAACCAGGGGGTTCCAAGCCCATCCCCAAAACCTGCTCCATGATGTGAACACAGGCCAGGCAGGCGCCTTCCCGGCACGATGCCTCTCGGGCCATGTTCTTGCTGACTATGCCACGTGTTCTCACAACAGAAATAGAATCCGTCTGTCACACAGCAAGTGCACTCCTGGGAGAGTGGAGTGTGTGAGTGTGTGTGTGTGTGTGTGTGTATGTATTTTTTTATTTAATTTTTTTTCTAGATAATTCTCTGTCAAAGAAAGTTATTTCGGAAGCAGGGGGCATGAGGCCCTGGAAAGCTGTTAGCTCCCTGCTAGACAAGTCACTTATCACAGCGTCTTGGCATCCCCAACTAGAGACAGTGCCAAGAATGCTCAGCACACGCCCTGCAGGGGTGTCATGGGGCCCGTGTTGGGGACTCATAGACTTTTCGGATGTGAAACTCCACTGCAAAGCAAAGCATCCCCAGATGATTGGGACACATTAGTTGCCTTCTCCTAATCCTGGATTCAGGACACCCATGAGCTAAACCAAGCTGGTAGCTCTGAGCTCATGCTGTCCTTAGATCAGAGACCAGCTCCTCTGAGATCACCCTTTCCACTGTCTGCTTGGTACAGCTTCTCTGACAAGGGGCATCCAGCTGCCTAATCATCCATCTGAGATCTACACAGTGGCCAGTGGGGTTTCTTTTGTCCTAATATAATCTCAGTGTTGAAACTATCAGCAACTTGAGAACCTCTTCGTAGGGGGAAGAATCAGGAGATTGGGATCAAGCTCAAACTCTTCCACAAATAAGCTGCATAACCTTAGCAGATCTTTTAGATCTCTCTGTGCATCAGTGTTATCTGTAAATTGGGGATCATGAAAGCATTTGTCTTACCATCTTGTGGGTTCTTGTAAATATGACCTGTGCCACTGGGCATCAGATTATGTTAAGCACAGTCTAAGCTGGGCAAGGGCCCCTGGGTGCTGTTTACATGGTACAGTGCCAGACACCTGTGGCTAAAGAGGTGGGACAAAAATAGTGCCCAGATGACAACTGCCAGGCAGAAAGCTAGAATTTAGAGTGCAGGACCTCTGGAATGTGAGAGATCAGAGGAGGTAAAGTCATTGGTCAGTGTTTTTCTTTTTCTTTTCTTTTCAACTTTTATTTTAGAATTTGGGGTCCATGTATAGGTTTGTACAAAGGCGTATTGCCTGATGCTGAGGTTTGGGGTATGATTGAAACTGTCACCCAGGTAGTAAGCATAGTACCCAATAGGTAGCTTTTCAGTCCCTCCTCTGCACCCTCTAGTATTCCCAAGTGTCTATTGTTCTCATCTTTATGTCCATGTGTACCCAATGTTTTGCTTCTTCTTATAAGTGAGAGCATGTAGTATTTGGTTTTCTGTTTCTACATTAGTTTGCTTAGGATAATGGTCTCCGGTTGCATTCATGTTGCTACAAAGAGCAAGATTTCATTATTCTACATGACTGCATAGTATTTAATGGTATATTTATGCCGTATTTTCTTTATTCAATCCACCCTTGAAAGGCACCTGGGTTAATTCCATGGTTTTGCACTTGTGAAGAGCACTGTGACAAACCTATGCACGCATGTGTCCTTTTGGTAGAATGATTTATTTTCCTGTGGGTATATACTCAGCAATGGGATTGGTGGGTCAAATGGTATTTCAACTCTTAGTTCTTTGAGAATTCTCTAAACTGCTTTCCACAGTGGCTGGACTAATTTATATTCCCATCAACAATGTATAAGCGTTCCCTTTTCCTCTCAGCCTCGTTAACATCTGTTATTTTTTGATTTTCTAACAGAAGTCATTCTCACTGGTGTGAGATGGTATCTCATTGTCTTTCTTTGATTATTAGTGATGATAAGCATTTTTTCATGTTTGTTGGCTGCTTGTATGTCTTCTTTTGAGAAGTGTCTGTTCCTGTCCTTTGTCCACTTTTAAATGGGGTTATTTGTTTTTTGCTTATTGATTTGTTTAAGCTTCTTATAGATTCTGGAAATTAGATCTCATTTCTTGAAGGAGACACACATCTAGGCAGTTCTCCCTGCCCCTGCCAGAATGTGTCTGTATTAGTCTATTCTCATAGTGCTAAAAAGAACTACCTGAGACTGGGTAATTTATGAAGAAAAAAGGTTTAATTGACTCACAGTTATGCAGACTTAACAGGAAACATGACTGGGAAGCCTCAGGAAACTTAGAGTCATTCCCGAAGGTGAAGAGGAAGCAAAGACCTTCTTCACATGGTAGCAGGAGACAATGAAGAGGGAAGTGTCACACACTTTCAAACCACCATATCTCACGAGAACTCACTGACTATCATGAGAACAGCAAGGGGGAAATCTGTACCCATGATCCAATCACCTCCCACCAGGCCCCTCCTCCAATTTGACGTGAGATTTGGACAGGGACACAAATCCACACCATATCAATGTTCCCTCGGACACCCCTCAGCCCAAGAGATCACTGGTCTTCCCACATATGTGAGCCGTGCTTGCCAGCCTTGTGACAGGTCCCTGAGAGAAAACAGAGATACTGGTTTCCTGTTGTTCCCCAGACCTATCTAGCTGGGTAGGCTCATTCCAGGTGCTCAGGTCCCTTTTAGGGCCACTTCTCAGCCTGTCACACCACTGGGCGCAGCTTGGCTGTTCTCCTGAGCCAGGTCTCAGCACACAGACGTCTCCGTGCACTTTCCTGTCCCTGTGACCCTCTAGTGGGGCCAAACCTCTGCCTGTTGCCAGACTCATTCATGCATTCATGTCATCTTTTCCTCATTTAACAATAGTTGGTACATTTTAGACTCCAGGTGGGCACTGGAGATTAAGAGATGAGTGGGCATGGTCCCTGCTCATGTGGATCTTGGAAAGTTCCTTAATGAATGACTACCCTACCAGCCCTAAGGAGTCCTGACTAGCTTGTGGCTGAGCTGAGGAATGGACAGCCACATTTAAATTGGGCCCATCAGCAATGAGCATGCAGAACAACTAGTTATTTCCTTTCATCCACACAGCAGCCCCGTGAGAAGTTTTATACCCATTTTCCTGATATGGCAACTGAGGCTAGGAGGAGACTAGTAAGAGGTAGAACCAGGATTAGAAATAAAGTCTTCTGGCCAGGCATGGTGGTTTATGCCTATATTCCCAGCACTATGGGAGGCCAAGGTGGGCAGATCACAAGGTCAAGAGACCGAGACCATCCTGGCCAACATGGTGAAACCCTGTCTCTACTAAAAATACAAAAATTATCGCCACATGGTGGTGTGCACCTGTAGTCCCAGCTACTCAGGAGGTTGAGGCAGGAGAATTGGTTGAATCCAGCAGGCGGAGGTTGCAGTGAGCCGAGATTGTGTCACTGCACTCCAGCCTGGCAACAGAGTGAGACTCTGTCTAAAAAAAAAAAAAGAAAAAAGAAAAAAGAAATAAAGTCTTCTGGCCCCCAGTAATCCAGTAATGTATGTTCATAGTAAACAAAGATTCTTGGGTTCTTTAAGAGGCCCAAGATAAATTTGGGGATGAAAATGGTGGAAAGAGTGCTAAAATAGTCCTTCTGCCTGGGATAAATGAACATGAGTCAGTGGGGAGGCAGCATTTTCTCCTTGGAAAACATGTGTGTAATTCTGCAATTAGAGGTTCCAGTAAAAGTGGGTGGGCAGTTCTCTGGGATATAAATCACTACCAATAGTCAAAGATGAACAGCTGTAGCTACAACGGACTGGGGCCAGGGAAGTTCAGGCACTCCACACTTTATGTCATGACCACCTTGGAACCTTCCCCTGACTTTGGCTATGGATCTCTGAGATTCATTTTTCTCTATTGCCTCTCAATCCTTCCTTATCTCAGTCATCTTGGTGATATTTATTTTAAAAATATGTATATTGTATATGTGTGTGCCTGTAACCAGGTCATCTCCCTAATTAAAATCCTTCATTGGTTTTCTAGATCCACAGGTAGAATTTAAACTCTTGAGTATGGCTTATGGAGTTGTCTTAGTTTGAGTTACCCCGAGGCAAAGATTCGAGTGAGGAATTGCCCACCGAGTGGTACAACAGCTGAGGCATTTATCCACCAATGCTTGTTTCTCTTCGGTGAAGGCTTGTTTCGGGGGATATTAACTTCCCACCATGTCTGTTCTGCTCCTCACAGAGCCAGCTTGCTCCTGGGAGTAACAAGAGCTTTCAGATGGAGAAGTGGAGGCGCTCAAGGTAGTAGTCATTTGCCTGTGGGGGAACTGTCCACTCAAGCTGCTGGCACTCTCCCAAGGTGAGCCAACAGGATGTGGGGGTCAGTGTGTGTGTGCTGTCTACTGCAAGGATTCTGCAAGGGATTTCTTCCTGGCCTCATCCTCTGCTCCTGCACCTGCTCCAAGATTTCACAGAGATGTCACTCTATGAGTAAGAAAAACAAATAGATCATATACACAGTTACGGCACATTTGTAAGAATCTGTTTATCTGAAGAAGTAGGGAGTTAATCTTTTTTTAGTCGATTGACCAGGCTGTGAGCTTTGCACTGTTTTCTTTTTTAGTATAAGGTCTCATATCCTTACTAACAGGCAGGAGAAGGAACCAAATGGCAATGTAAACAACTCACAGCTATCAAAAAACACAAATCCTGTGTGATAGGCATGAGGCAAGGCTACGTTCAACTCTCTTCCTGGGCCTGGACGGAAATACCCTATAAGACTCCTTAAGCAATGGAGGATTCTGTAATACAAAGGAGCAATTTAGTTGCATTCTTTAGACTCTCCTTAGTAAGGCAAAATAAAGAATATGACCAGGTGTGTGGAGATTTAACTTGAGTTTCTGATTAAATAAGGCTTGAAATCTGTTCCTGAATAGACAATTTTCCCCAGGCTTCCATATTTTGCACATGCTGGTCCCTCTACTGAGACTTCCCTTCCCATGTTTGTCTATCACTGCTTCTGTGAAATCTCCGACCAGTGCACACATCCTTGTCTCTGCAGAATACCTGAAAATACTTTGTCATATCCTTTGAAACTATTAACCCCTTTCTAAAATTAATTTTATTTATCTGTCAAAGTGTCCACAATAATGAACTTTAAGGTCAAACATTTTTGAATCTAATATAATCTTTATTATTTTAATAGCATACTCACCTAATCTGTAGAGCACTATGTATGCTTTTCTTTTTCTTAGAAACATCTATTTCAGATTGACTATAAAAAGAAATTCCTTGATTCGAAGGCAATTGCTAAATATTTTCTGTGGTCCAGGCTACATCTATAATTTATTATCCCTATCCTATCCTAAGGAAATTTATTATTCTGCTAAGAAGCTGATGTATAATCCAGGAAATAGCTAAGAATTAATTCCAGTCACTTGGCAAACCAGAAGGAATTCATGCCATAGGGAAATCCAGTGCAAGTTGGGGCAACATCTTAAGGTTATGAGGCTCCAGTTGAGCTTTGGAGGAAGAATGGGATATGGCTCTTCTGATGATAGAAGGAGGACATCCTGAAACAGTATAGTCCGGGTGGCACAGAACCTCAGTGGGAATAAGCAAGGTGTGTGGCTGAAGGAGAGTGTAGGACCATGATGGATTTTCCTGAAACAGCCTCTTTGTGCTGGTTGGAAGGGTTTGTTCACTGAAAGGTGTAATTGGAAGGGCACAGGTTGGCGAGAACCAGGATGCCAGTCAATGGGATTTAACATTCAGCTAACATATAACCAGTGATTTTTTAAAGAAAAAGATGGACACTAAGGTGCTTGTGCATAGGAAAGTCAATGTGGCCACTGTATGAAAGATGGATTGGGTGAAGATGAGAAGCAGACTGAGATGGGACAAAGGGAAGATGGCAAGTCAGGAGATTGTCCCACTGAGACCTTCAGGAGAACAATGCTTGAGGTGAGGAAAGGAGAATAGATGCATGTTTGGTGGGACATTAGTCTGGAAGGCAAGAAAGAAGGATGCAATAATAACAACCACAATGTTTGGTTCTTGTCCAGGAGAACAGAATAGTGTTGATGGTGGTGGATGGGTAGGAGAAATTCACCCAAAGAGGTTAGACTTGTTGAAGCCGCATAAATGGAGTGCATGTGTGTGTGTGTGTGTGTGTGTGTGTGTGTGTTTAGGAGGCACAGAGTTTTGCTGTGAGAAGAGGAGCAGAAGTGGGAAGAAGATAGAGGCAGTCAGAGGGAGGATTAATTGGGTTAAAGCCAGTTAGGATTTAATGGGGCTAAAGACCATCTTTGAATATAGCTTAGTTTCAGTCATACCTACTACTTGAGCCATTCTTTGGAGCACACAGGGGCTCTGCCTTCCCAGAGCATCAATAATGCAGCAGGGAAATTGCAGGTCTGTTCCTGAATAATGACACGGATTAGGAACATAAGCCATTTGAAAAGCTCCTCCTTTATCACTGTAATTACAAACATAGCCCGTGTTTGGGACCTGGCATGGAATTTGATGCTTGACTTTTCAATATGTGACCACGCAGTTTCCATACACTTTCTTTTTGGCTGATGACACTACTGAAGTTTGTACGTAGATACAAATGCAGCCATTCATAGCCTATACAAAAACACATCTACAGATGTTTTGCACAAGAATCACGCTCAGTGACTCTCAAAATACTTTCACCACCTCCACATTCCTGAAGGGTATAATACACTCGGATCAATAACAGAGAGTTAATTTTTATGTCTTCCGTTTCAGTGGGAGAATGGAAAGGCATACATCCCTGAGTGCTTGAGTCAGAATCTAGGGTAGGGAGAGTGGGAAGCCCTGCAGGAGGCAGGCCCCTCCCAGGGGACTCATTGTTTTCTAATTCAAGTGCAGCCTGGACTTATCTTTCTGCCAAAGCTGTATTTTCTGCCCTGCCTTCCGCCCTTCGAATCCGAAACCTAGCCTCAACCCTTAAACGCTCTTCAAGAGCCAGTTGTAGTTTTCTCTTCAGCCAAGAGACGACCTCTGACTCACATAGCCAAGGCCATCTCTTCAATGTGCCATCCTGGCCCTCGCATTTTGCATTTAATTATCTCTTTGAGTGTCTGTCTCCTCCTCTAGACTCTGAGCTCGTTGAGAGTAGGTGCTATGTCTCAGTCATCTCTGAAGCTCTGCATCATAGGGCTTGGCAGAGGGTAGATGGTGAAAGCTTACAGATGGAATGAATGAACGAGGTGGTTGATGAATCTGTGACACACCAGTCGTTGCATGCTATGCTAGTTTTACTATAGCCCCTCATGTGTTTGCAGCATTTCAGAATACCTGACTGCTGCCATCTTGAACTTATCCTTACCGTAGTGCTGCCCTGGAAGGCTGTGACAGTACAATTATTCTCCTGTTGCACACAAAAAACTCAGGTACTTGAGAGTAAAGTGGCATGACTGAGGTTGGTATCAGCAGATGGAGGAGTTAGGACCAGTACCTAGGTAGTCTGACTCCAGGATGGGTTTTTTCCACTTCATCACATTTTATCTTTTCCAGGCAGTATGCATTCCCTTTTTGCCTTTGGGGATTGGTTCAATATTTCTTCGTTGGAGCTGAGTGGGGGACACTCCAATAAACACCTGGCCCTTGCCTCTTCTGATTCTTCTGGAAGGAGTCCACTTTCCATGAGTGGAAAATCCAAAATAAACGATTATTCTGCAGAGGCCCAGTGCCTGATCTCTCATGCTCTACATTTCCCGACTCTCTTCCGGAAGTTACACTGACCCTAGATGACTTCGGAGCCTCTTTCCGAGACTTAGAGCAACAGTAATTGGCAAGCACTGTTTGGTATCCACCTTCTTAAAATAGAACACTAGAATATATATCATTCTATTTTTTCAAAGATTTTTCATCTTCTCCTCCTCCTCCTTCTAAGTCTCCTCTTCCTCCTTTTCCTCCTCTTCATCTTTCTACTCCTTTTTTTCCCCTGTCTATTCCTTGCAGCATTTTAAAGCTCTTCACACACATATGGGCAATAAAATTTTTTTCGCTAAGTCACTTTTGCTTCATTATAATTAAAACTAATGTGTATTTTTTTTCTGTAAAACTGTACTAAAGTCCCTAGCTAGAATACAAAAAACCTGGGTTCCAGTCATTTTTTCTTAGTCACTGGACTTGTGACTTCAGAAAAGCCACATAATCTTTCAGTTCTTATTGATCATGTTTCATTTTCAATTATTTATTTTCACAATTGCCTTCCCTACTGGAGAGTGAACAAGCAGAAGGTAAAGCCAATATTCTGTTCAAATACATGTTCTCAAGGCCTAGCACAATTTCCAGCAGATATTGTTTGAATTCAATGGCGCATGGAATGCCAGAGAGAGGATGGGAGGCAATTAACTACAGAAAAGGTACACTGAGAAGCCCTGCTCAACTGTTGAGCGCTTTCCTTGATATTTGAGGAGGAAAGTAGCAGGGTCAAAGGGGTGGGAGGTGTGGAGATGATGACAGTAATGATGATGATGACAATGTGTGTGTGTGCACGTGTGTGCAAGCACTCTCCTGTACACACACATGTGATGTTTGTTCAGAATGGAGGACATAGAGTTGTTGGCAGGAAGGGAAGGAAGGGAGCCACGAGTGACAAAAACCCAGACAGTGGATCACTGAATATCAGGATTTGATCTAACCAGAGAAAATGGAGGCAAAATTCCCTAGTCCAATACCCAACAGAAACCTAGTCAAATACCCTTGATCTTAGCACCACTGTGTGGCAAGAGCTGGGAGTCAAGAGTTCTTCTAACTCATTGGGTGACACAAGAAAAGCTGTCTCCACTTTAGGGTGACCTTTCAATTTCCAAGACAGCAGAGGACAATGAAGGTTATCAACTGAATTTTCGGAGATTCAAAAATACCAACGAGTTGTTGAGTGTGCCGTTCTATTTTCTGGGAAAACAGAGGCATGCTAGGATTTGCTTGTTTTGGAATTGCTTCATATCAACAATGCCAAGGAAAAGGCCACATGCTGCCAGAAAGCCAAACTATGATTAGGATTGTTGGGCTAGGGATAAGAAATGCCCAAAAGATAGGATATTTTTTTCCAAAAGAAAGACTGTGAAATATATATGAAGGTGAAAATAGAGTGACCACATATGATTAGTGTGATTGGGACCAAGACATTATGGAGAAGGAAATTCTGCTTAATTATTTAAAAGCAAAAGAGATACCACAAATGAATCCTAGGAGAGAACGCAACTCAGGAGATTGACATGGGTATGAGGAAGATAGGAAAGTATTTTTACCAACACAAAGAGGAGTGTGGAATATATTTTCTAAGAATGCTTCATACATCCTATCCTTCTGATATGGTTTGGCTCTGTGCCTAAATCTCATCTTAAACTGTAATACCCACATGTCAAGGGAGGGACCTGGTGGGAGGTGATTGGATTATGGGGGTGGTTTCCCTCATGCTGTTCTTGTGATAGTGAGTGAGTTCTCATGAGATCTGGTTGTTTGATAAGTGTCTGGTGCTTCCCCACATCACTCACTCTCCTGCCGCCTTGTGAAGAAGGTGCCTGCTTTTTCTTCTGCCATAATTGTAAGTTTCCTGAGGCTTCCCCAGTCATGCAGAACTGTGAGTCAATTAAACCTCCTTTGTTTATACATTACCCAGTCCCAGATAGTATTTTTATAGAAGTGTGAAAATGGACTAATACACCTTCTTAGGAATAATTTTAACATTAAATTGATGTTCAAGATAATACAAATAGTGGTTTTATATAAGAAAATATTTTGTGTAAAAAGACCCAGATTCTCAGCTTTATGTATTCTGTGGCTGTCCCAACAACAATTTTCTTGGAATTAAGCAGCCATCTGTTCACTGACTCTCAAAAGCTTTTCCCATTACAATGGCCAGTGTGAGAGGCTGAGACATACATCTCCATCCCTATATAAGAATTTGGGGACATTTCAACAACTGAGCTGACTGTGTTTCATCTTCTCAAAGTACTTCTGTTTTGATCATTTTTTCTTATGAAATAGGGAAAATAAAATAAGAAAAAACAAAACCACAATTCCTATGAGTTTCATACCTTGTAAGTGTGTAATAACACTGCCAATACTCTCTAAGAGCATCAAGGTAACTTTTCCATAAAACATCAGGTTTTGTTTGCTTTTCTTAAACTTAAGATGCAGGTTTTGTCCTGCCATGACTTTGCAACGTTAGAGGCAACAGAGGGGTCTGTTTCCTGCATGTTCCCTTACTGCAGAGCACTGGGTTGTTCTGCATATAGTACTCTGCCAGTTGTCTGGGCATCATTTCATCCTTCTTGACTATGTCTCATCAGGTTTCACTCTGAATTGATGATCTATTTTAAGGGTCACTGTTTCACTCTGCTACATCTGAGGAAATACTGTAGAACAATGCAAAACTAAATACAGGTTCTACATTATTGCAGGGGAGAGACTTTTGCACATGTAGCCACCTTTCTCATAACATAAAAGAGCTATAAACATCAAAGCCTAAATAGATCTGAGACCACCTGTGGCCCACACCAAGGAGAGAAATTTAGCCCAGAGCATCTGTAGTTTGAACACAAGCAAATATGATTCCTGGGCAGAATGTCTAGAAGAAAAATAAATGGGCACTGCATCTTTCTTTGTCTATAGAATGAGGCAATAAGATGTCAGATAAGAGTTGATCATGGGTTGGGAAAACTGGTAAATTGGGGAAATTTGCTTTCAAAGGCACTAGCCTCCATATTCCCTGCACAGTGTCTCAGGCTCTCTGAAAGGCAGTTGATGCCTTAGATGCTTGAAGAAATTAGTGTTAGTCATTTTCCACTAGAAAGAGGTGTCATGGCATGCTCTCTCCTCATCCTCCCTTCTCACTGGACCATTTCTTCTTCCTTCTTGAAGTCATCATATAACATGGACTCCGTATCTGACAAGCACCAATGATCGCAGAATGAAAGTTCTGCCTCTCTGCCTGCAACTTCACAGTGCAGAGAGAGTCAACCTAAATGTTTTTACTCAACATTTCTTGACTTTCATTTTCTAAGTTCATCATCACTTTTTAAGCTTTCGAAAGTCCTGGGTTTTAACTGTTTGCAGGAGTTCTGGGTTCTAATTACTGTGAATGATACCTGATAATTTCCTTGGCCACAATTTCTCTGTCTGAATTTTAAACATCAAAACAACATACTGCACATGATAGCCAAGAACACATTTTAAGTAAAAAAATTTAATATACTCATGATGATGATAATTTTCCAACCATAGAGAAAATGGTTTCACACACTTGTTTTTGCTGAAATGCTGGCAGTGTGTGTCTATTGAGGCATTCGTCTCCTTCCTACCCAAGAGACTCTTCCCACTGCCTCTGGGTTGAGGCTCACATCCCATCCTCCAGCAAGAGAGTGCTGCAAGGCCGTTCAGTATAAAGATTTATGTGTGCTTCACTTAAAATGAATCTCACCCCTGTCACCCACATAAAATATTATATCTCAGGCCATCACCAAGAGGAAATTCCAAGTCAGCTAAATGCCTTCCTGATCATGACACAAGAGCATGAACAAGGCTCTAAACCAGCTCCGGCGCCTGCCTCACTTTCCAGCCTTGCCTCCACCAGACCCACAGTGCACCCCACGCTTCAGACAGACACAATCACTTGTGCTTTTCCACTGTTCTTGCTCTGACTTGCCTCTGAGCAGGCATCCCCTTGATCTGGATGTCTTCCATTCATTCTTCAAAAAAAGGCATCCTGTCCTCTGGGAAACTGAAATACTACTTTACTGCTGTAAGGATGAGATTACAATCATTTTTTTTCTTGGCACTACTGGCATTCATTTTTCTCCTATTCTCTTTATTATTTTTTAAAAGCATTTAAAAACTTACAAATAAGTGTGTGCAATATAGCCATATACTTTAAAGAATAATAATAAAACGAACACCCAGATACCTACCATCTGGCTTGATTGTCAACTCTTTGAAAACATTGTGTGCCTTTTTCTGACCCATTCCCTTCCCCTCCCTAGGGAAAAAATTCAGATTCCCACTTTCCTGAATTTTTGAATTTTCTTTTTTATTTCTGTAGAGTTTGACCACATTTGCAATCATACATAAACAAGACATTACATGTTTTACTTATATTTAAACTTTCTGTACATTGAATCAAATGACTTACAATTCATATTCTTCTGATTTGCTTTTTTCACTCAACATTATATCTTTGAGATCCATCCATGATGATGCATAAGGCCAATGTCCCTGAATCCTTTCATTGTTATATAGGGTTCCACTGTATAAATCATCACAATTTATGTATGCATTCTCCTGATGATAGAGTATTATTTTTTATTCTTGTAAGAAATTCTCATAAACATTTTTGAACATTTCTCTTAGTATAGATTGCAAGTCAAAAATATAGTTTTTAAGCTATGTACTTAGATATGACAGTGTTGTGTCAAAAATGCAAATTTCATTCTTTTAGGCAATGCCAAATTGTTTTCGAAAGCCATTATACCAATTTATCCTTTCTTTACTACAATTTGTAGTTTCCAAGTTTTTTTTTTTTTTTTTTTTTTTGTCTTTCCTTTATTCTCTCTCTCTCTTTTTTTTTTTTTTTTTTTTTTTTTAAGGTGGAGTCTCGCCCTGTCACCTAGGCTGGAGTACAGTGGCGCGACCTCAACTCACTGCAACCTCCACCTCCTGGGTTCAAGTGATTCTTCTGCCTCAGCCTCCTAAGTAGCTGGGATTACAGGTTCCTGCCACCATGCCCAGCTAATTTTTGTATTTTTAGTAGAGACAGGGTTTTGCCATGTTGGCCAGGCTGGTCTCGAACTCTTGGCCTCAAGCAATCCACCCTCCTTGGCCTTCCAAAGTGTTGGGATTACAGGCGTGAGTCACCGCGCCCGGCCTTTTTTCTTTCTTGCCTTCTTTTGAACTGATTTATATCTCTTTCATGCTTTACTTTTCTTCAACTACTGTGGAAGTTACACACACACACACACACACGTTAAATTCTGAACTTACTATCTTTAACTTCTTCTAAACTGTATGAAAATTTTATGACACATTAACTCTGATCATCTCAAGTCTAAATAATTTGCTAATGTTGTCCTGAATTTTGGCTCTTTCTTGTTTGCTTAGGTGTATGAATTAACTGTGCATATTATAATAGTTTAATGCAATAAATACTTTTACATTTACTCACATTTTTAACATTTTCTTTGTTTACTATTCCATTTGTAGTCTTCAGCTTTCCTTCTGAAATTATTGTACCTCTTCCTTTTTTCTTAAAGTAGTGATTTGACTTCAGTCTTTCTTCTTTCTCTTCTGATGATTCTAATTAGACATATTAATACCTTCTGAGTTTATTGTTCATGTCTCTTTACTTGTGTCTTTCTATTTTTTGGTGGGGGGGGGCACATTCTGAGTAATTTTTTTCAGATAAATCTTCCAGGTCATAAATTTTATCTCCAATAAAATTGGTGATTTTTTAAACAAATAGACACTTTTATCTCTATAATTTGTGTTTGTTTATTTTCTCTATTTTACATGTGTTTGATCAATTTTAATATCTTATTTCTTCATTACACTTTTGATTCCATTTTATATTTCTAGAAACATTACAGATATTTGTTTCATACTCTCTTCCTTATAATTGAAATACCTACAGCCTTTTCCCTTGTAATTCTATATGATTTACACCACCTCTGCTGGGACATTTTTCCTTTTCTGTTGAGTGAGTTTTAATTGTGAGCTCATGCTCTTTAGTTCTTTATCTGTGGGAATTCTTTGAAGCCTTGGTTTAAAATACATTTCTGCAGAGAGGATTTGCCCTTGGTGTCTTTGGAACAGTAGCATTCTACGCCTATTAAGAACTAAAGCCTAGAGGGTATTTTTGGTTTTGGAGTTGTTTTTTTTTTTTTCTGCATAGATAAGTTTAATTTCGATCATAGACCTACAGGAGTATAGGTACAAGTTTAAAAATTATAAAAGAAGTCGGTTTTTATTTTTTTCTTGTTTAATTAAAACATAGCCTCACCATGTGCTTTTGTAGGGTGTGTTTTATCCCCTTGTTTTCCCATTTGAAATGTTGCTCCTCGAAGTGGCCTGGCTTTTGTGGTATCTTTGATTCAGTCAATCCTGCTAAAGGCCAAGGTTTGTCTTTGGTCTTATTTGATACTCATTAAAATCCAAGTTTTAAGCACCCAGATATCAGCATACCGCCTCAAAGTACCTGGCTCCTGGACTAGTTTCACCTGTGGAATCGTGCTTGTCACTTCCTTGTTATTTCTGGCTTCTGAGGAATTTCCTTTCCATCTACTTTAGCTATGCATCTCTCCGTATATAGTTAATTTAGCTGCATTTAAACTGTGCTTAAGTGATTTTCCTGTGTATCTAATCTCTCATGTTGTCATAAATAGAATGCCCATCCTGAAAATTGTTCACTCTTAACATTTATCACAATTGCCACAAATATCTGGTTTACTTATCTGACTCTCCCCAAGAGCTTCTTAGCAGCAAGAACTGTGATTGCTTCATCTTTTAATCCCAGTGCTTGATACAAAGTAGGGACTCAATCAAAGTTGCATGAACAAAATAGTACATTCTGACAACCAATAATCCAGCAACTGGAGGTTTCCTCTGTACCAAACAGAATCAATTTATTAAAGTTGGTTAAAAACTCACATTCCAGGTTGATTACTATAAATTGGATATTTGAATAAATGATGGTCTTCTTCCAAAAATTCTGAATTTGCTGGAGGATTTATGGGATTGGAAAACCATGCTGAGAGTTAATTGGTTTGGACATTGCATACCCTGAGGGATTAGAGAGAATGTGTGGGAAGGGGTGAGTCCAACAGGCAGCACGGTGAAGAGGCAGGATCTGATAAGCAAGTGCTTTTAATCTTCTGGGGTAGCACTAGACAGGGCTGGGAGCCTCCCATGAGACAGCATGGACATCCAAGCCTGGAGTGAAGGGGGGGCCCTGGCTGGATCCTGCCTACCCTGCTGGTGTTATCTTGAGGTGAGGGATGTAACTGCTCCTGGTCCTAGTCTCTTCTTCTCCATAGTCTCATCAGAGGACTCTAGGCTAGCAGACTGATGTGCAGAATGTAGAGCAGGCCTGGCTGAGACTCTAGACTCTCCTGGCTGCATTAATTCAAAAACTATTGGACATAAAATGACCCCAGTGAAGCTGTGAGTCCCTTCATTTGATCTCACATTGTAATAATCAGAAACAGCTTGCGCCCACAGCTACCTCTTGCCCTCAACTAAAGAATTCTAAGTAGCTTTGAACTTCAAAAGGAAAATGAATATTTGCATGATCCCTTCTCTTATTGCAGTGGAATGGTGTTGCAGCATGGCAAGGTGATGGTTGGACTGGAGCTCAGGGATCGAGGCCACACTCACTCTTAGCTCTGTCACTGCTGGATACTTTGCTTAGTAACCCTGGGCCAGTTGCTCCTCACTGGAGACCTCAGTTTGCTCATCTATTCAGTGAGGTAGGACACAGAATGCTCTCTAAGGTGTTTGCTAGTTTAACAAGTCTAGGATGCTGTGATTCACAATGTTTTACTTCCTGATTGTACTATAGGCTGTGATTTATCTTCTTCTTTGGAAACTGACAAAATAATTTCCAATAAGGCATTCCATCCCCCTCTAAAAATAATGTAGATGCATCTTTTGAATCTGTTACTAAGTAGTTTGCCTATAGATATTAGTTGAGTATTATTTCAGGAGTCATACATTTAAAAATCACATCAGAATAAAAATATATCACTCATTACTCATTTTTCCTGTCGATGTATAGGCCTACCTGCTGTTTTCAGTCTGCTAGAATTGTCTTGAGAATCATGCATTTTCAAATGA